>NC_091257.1:4397500-5022500 GCF_042477335.2 Ovis canadensis | reverse complement strand
AGGAAAGGCGAGAGGAACTCCAGGGTCGTGACACCATTCCAAGAGTCACCCAGATGTGTCAGTCCATTCCAGAGGAACCTGTTTTCCCTGCACTGCCTTGACGTTCAAGCCGAGGATCGACTCCGACCACGTGTGCACGTGGGACAGCCCTGTGGGAAAGCCTCGTGGGAAAGCCTCGTGGGAAAGACTCCAGGGAAAACCATAGATCCTTTGATCCACGCGGCGGACTGCGTGACACTGCTGCTACCGCTCTGGAGGAAAGCGCAAGTGCATGCCCGCATTCGAGACGAGGACTGACTCCCCTGGGGAGACTCCAGAAGTACCCCAAGATCCATGTCAGCACTGGAGAGGAATCCTCAGGTTCCGGCCCCGACTCCACACAAGGTCTTAGGCCCCGGCATCGACGGGAGAGGAATCCCGAGAGGCCCCCGAGGAACTCGCATGGGGACTGGCCTTTCCTGAGGCCACCAGAGCGGGTCCCTGAGGTCCCCGTCGTAAGTCGAGAGCACCTGCCGCAACTCGAGAAAATCCAGGAGGTTTTGCCCTCCAGGCGAGATGAGGCCCATTTCCCCTGAGGCTTCTCGAGGCTAATCACGTCTAACCACTGGAACTTCCAAAGGGTCCTTCACACCCTTGCTGCAACTCAAGAAGTTCACCGACATACCCGTCTCCACTCGAGAGGAAGCACGTGGGTCCCGCACACATCCAGGGGAGCCCCGTTTCCGCCTCCTAGCTCGAGATGAGGGATCCTTTCCCTGTTTCGTAGGGAAAGAATTCCCGGCGTTCCCGTCGCATCTCAAGAGGAGGCGCTCTCCACAGGAAAGGCGAGAGGAACTCCAGGGTCGTGCCACCATTCCAAGAGTCCCCCAGATGTGTCAGTCCATTCCAGAGGAACCTGTTTTCCCTGCACTGCCTTGACGTTCAAGCCGAGGATCGACTCCCACCACGTGTGCACGTGGGACAGCCCTGTGGGAAAGCCTCGTGGGAAAGCCTCGTGGGAAAGACTCGAGGGAAAACCATAGATCCTTTGATCCACGCGGCGGACTGCGTGACACTGCTGCTACCGCTCTGGAGGAAAGCGCAAGTGCATGCCCGCATTCGAGACGAGGACTGACTCCCCTGGGGAGACTCCAGAAGTACCCCAAGATCCATGTCAGCACTGGAGAGGAATCCTCAGGTTCCGGCCCCGACTCCACACAAGGTCTTAGGCCCCGGCATCGACGGGAGAGGAATCCCGAGACGCCCCCTAGGAACTCGCATGGGGACTGGCCTTTCCTGAGGCCACCAGAGCGGTTCCCTGAGGTCCCCGTCGTAAGTCGAGAGCACCTGCTGCAACTCGAGAAAATCCAGGAGGTTTTGCCCTCCAGGCGAGATGAGGCCCATTTCCGCTGAGGCTTCTCGAGGCCAATCACATCTAACCACTGGAACTTCCAAAGGGTCCTTCACACCCTTGCTGCAACTCAAGAAGTTCACCGACATACCCGTCTCCACTCGAGAGGAAGCACGTGGGTCCCGCACACATCCAGGGGAGCCCCGTTTCCGCCTCCTAGCTCGAGATGAGGGATCCGTTCCATGTTTCGTAGGGAAAGAATTCCCGGCGTTCCCGTCGCATCTCAAGAGGAGGCGCTCTCCACAGGAAAGGCGAGAGGAACTCCAGGGTCGTGCCACCATTCCAAGAGTCCCCCAGATGTGTCAGTCCATTCCAGAGGAACCTGTTTTCCCTGCACTGCCTTGACGTTCAAGCCGAGGATCGACTCCCACCACGTGTGCACGTGGGACAGCCCTGTGGGAAAGCCTCGTGGGAAAGCCTCGTGGGAAAGACTCGAGGGAAAACCATAGATCCTTTGATCCACGCGGCGGACTGTGTGACACTGCTGCTACCGCTCTGGAGGAAAGCGCAAGTGCATGCCCGCATTCGAGACGAGGACTGACTCCCCTGGGGAGACTCCAGAAGTACCCCAAGATCCATGTCAGCACTGGAGAGGAATCCTCAGGTTCCGGCCCCGACTCCACAAAAGGTCTTAGGCCCCGGCATCGACGGGAGAGGAATCCCGAGACGCTCCCGAGGAACTCGCATGGGGACTGGCCTTTCCTGAGGCCACCAGAGCGGTTCCCTGAGGTCCCCGTCGTAAGTCGAGAGCACCTGCCGCAACTCGAGAAAATCCAGGAGGTTTTGCCCTCCAGGCGAGATGAGGCCCATTTCCCCTGAGGCTTCTCGAGGCCAATCACGTCTAACCACTGGAACTTCCAAAGGGTCCTTCACACCCTTGCTGCAACTCAAGAAGTTCCCCGACATACCCGTCTCCACTCGAGAGGAAGCACGTGGGGTCCCGCACACATCCAGGGGAGCCCCGTTTCCGCCTCCTAGCTCGAGATGAGGGATCCTTTCCCTGTTTCGTAGGGAAAGAATTCCCGGCGTTCCGGTCGCATCTCAAGAGGAGGCGCTCTCCACAGGAAAGGCGAGAGGAACTCCAGGGTCGTGCCACCATTCCAAGAGTCCCCCAGATGTGTCAGTCCATTCCAGAGGAACCTGTTTTCCCTGCACTGCCTTGACGTTCAAGCCGAGGATCGACTCCCACCACGTGTGCACGTGGGACAGCCCTGTGGGAAAGCCTCGTGGGAAAGCCTCGTGGGAAAGACTCGAGGGAAAACCATAGATCCTTTGATCCACGCGGCGGACTGCGTGACACTGCTGCTACCGCTCTGGAGGAAAGCGCAAGTGCATGCCCGCATTCGAGACGAGGACTGACTCCCCTGGGGAGACTCCAGAAGTACCCCAAGATCCATGTCAGCACTGGAGAGGAATCCTCAGGTTCCGGCCCCGACTCCACACAAGGTCTTAGGCCCCGGCATCAACGGGAGAGGAATCCCGAGACGCCCCCGAGGAACTCGCATGGGGACTGGCCTTTCCTGAGGCCACCAGAGCGGTTCCCTGAGGTCCCCGTCGTAAGTCGAGAGCACCTGCCGCAACTCGAGAAAATCCAGGAGGTTTTGCCCTCCAGGCGAGATGAGGCCCATTTCCACTGAGGCTTCTCGAGGCCAATCACATCTAACCGCTGGAACTTCCAAAGGGTCCTTCACACCCTTGCTGCATCTCAAGAAGTTCCCCGACATACCCGTCTCCACTCGAGAGGAAGCACGTGGGGTCCCGCACACATCCAGGGGAGACCCGTTTCCGCCTCCTAGCTCGAGATGAGGGATCCTTTCCCTGTTTCGTAGGGATAGAATTCCCGGCGTTCCCGTCGCATCTCAAGAGGAGGCGCTCTCCACAGGAAAGGCGAGAGGAACTGAAGGGTCGTGCCACCATTCCAAGAGTCCCCCAGATGTGTCAGTCCATTCCAGAGGAACCTGTTTTCCCTGCACTGCCTTGACGTTCAAGCCGAGGATCGACTCCCACCACGTGTGCACGTGGGACAGCCCTGTGGGAAAGCCTCATGGGAAAGCCTCGTGGGAAAAACTCGAGGGAAAACCATAGATCCTTTGATCCACGCGGCGGACTGCGTGACACTGCTGCTACCGCTCTGGAGGAAAGCGCAAGTGCATGCCCGCATTCGAGACGAGGACTGACTCCCCTGGGGAGACTCCAGAATTACCCCAAGATCCATGTCAGCACTGGAGAGGAATCCTCAGGTTCCGGCCCCGACTCCACACAAGGTCTTAGGCCCCGGCATCGACGGGAGAGGAATCCCGAGAGGCCCCCGAGGAACTCGCATGGGGACTGGCCTATCCTGAGGCCACCAGAGCGGGTCCCTGAGGTCCCCGTCGTAAGTCGAGAGCACCTGCCGCAACTTGAGAAAATCCAGGAGGTTTAGCCCTCCAGGCGAGATGAGGCCCATTTCCGCTGAGGCTTCTCGAGGCCAATCACATCTAACCTTGGAACTTCCAAAGGGTCCTTCACACCCTTGCTGCAACTCAAGAAGTTCCCCGACATACCCGTCTGCACTCGAGAGGAAGCACGTGGTGTCCCGCACACATCCAGGGGAGCCCCGTTTCCGCCTCCTAGCTCGAGATGAGGGATCCTTTCCCTGTTTCGTAGGGAAAGAATTCCCGGCGTTCCCGTCGCATCTCTAGAGGAGGCGCTCTCCACAGGAAAGGCGAGAGGAACTCCAGGGTCGTGCCACCATTCCAAGAGTCCCCCTGATGTGTCAGTCCATTCCAGAGGAACCTGTTTTCCCTGCACTGCCTTGACGTTCACGCCGAGGATCGACTCCCACCACGTGTGCACGTGGGACAGCCCTGTGGGAAAGCCTCGTGGGAAAGCCTCGTGGGAAAGACTCGAGGGAAAACCATAGATCCTTTGATCCACGCGTCGGACTGCGTGACACTGCTGCTACCGCTCTGGAGGAAAGCGCAAGTGCATGCCCGCATTCGAGACGAGGACTGACTCCCCTGGGGAGACTCCAGAAGTACCCCAAGATCCATGTCAGCACTGGAGAGGAATCCTCAGGTTCCGGCCCCGACTCCACACAAGGTCTTAGGCCCCGGCATCGACGGGAGAGGAATCCCGAGAGGCCCCCGAGGAACTCGCATGGGGACTGGCCTTTCCTGAGGCCACCAGAGCGGGTCCCTGAGGTCCCCGTCGTAAGTCGAGAGCACCTGCGGCAACTCGAGAAAATCCAGGAGGTTTTGCCCTCCAGGCGAGATGAGGCCCATTTCCGCTGAGGCTTCTCGAGGCTAATCACGTCTAACCACTGGAACTTCCAAAGGGTCCTTCACACCCTTGCTGCAACTCAAGAAGTTCCCCGACATACCCGTCTCCACTCGAGAGGAAGCACGTGGGTCCCGCACACATCCAGGGGAGCCCCGTTTCCGCCTCCTAGCTCGAGATGAGGGATCCTTTCCCTGTTTCGTAGGGAAAGAATTCCCGGCGTTCCCGTCGCATCTCAAGAGGAGGCGCTCTCCACAGGAAAGGCGAGAGGAACTCCAGGGTCGTGACACCATTCCAAGAGTCACCCAGATGTGTCAGTCCATTCCAGAGGAACCTGTTTTCCCTGCACTGCCTTGACGTTCAAGCCGAGGATCGACTCCGACCACGTGTGCACGTGGGACAGCCCTGTGGGAAAGCCTCGTGGGAAAGCCTCGTGGGAAAGACTCCAGGGAAAACCATAGATCCTTTGATCCACGCGGCAGAAGCGTTACACTGCTGCTACCGCTCTGGAAGAAAGCGCAAGTGCATGCCCGCATTCGAGACTAGGACTGACTCCCCTTGGGAGACTCCAGAAGTACCCCAAGATCCATGTCAGCACTGGAGAGGAATCCTCAGGTCCCGGCCCAGACTCCACACAAGGTCTTAGGCCCCGGTATCGACGGGAGAGGAATCCCGAGAGGCCCCTGAGGAACTCGCATGGGGACTGGCCTTTCCTGAGGCCACCAGAGCAGGTCCCTGAGGTCTCCGTCGTAAGTCGAGAGCACCTGTCGCAACTCGAGAAAATCCAGGAGGTTTTGCCCTCCAGCCGAGATGAGGCCCATTTCCGCTGAGGCTTCTCGATGCTAATCACGTCTAACCACTGGAACTTCCAAAGGGTCCTTCACACCCTTGCTGCAACTCAATAAGTTCCCCGACATACCCGTCTCCACTCGAGAGGAAGCAAGTGGGTCCCGCACACATCCAGGGGAGCCCCGTTTCCGCCTCCTAGCTCGAGATGAGGGATCCTTTCCCTGTTTCGTAGGGAAAGAATTCCCGGCGTTCCGGTCGCATCTCAAGAGGAGGCGCTCTCCACAGGAAAGGCGAGAGGAACTCCAGGGTCGTGCCACCATTCCAAGAGTCCCCCAGATGTGTCAGTCCATTCCAGAGGAACCTGTTTTCCCTGCACTGCCTTGACGTTCAAGCCGAGGATCGACTCCCACCACGTGTGCACGTGGGACAGCCCTGTGGGAAAGCCTCGTGGGAAAGCCTCGTGGGAAAGACTCGAGGGAAAACCATAGATCCTTTGATCCACGCGGCGGATTGCGTGACACTGCTGCTACCGCTCTGGAGGAAAGCACAAGTGCATGCCCGCATTCGAGACGAGGACTGACTCCCCTGGGGAGACTCCAGAAGTACCCCAAGATCCATGTCAGCACTGGAGAGGAATCCTCAGGTTCCGGCCCCGACTCCACACAAGGTCTTAGGCCCCGGCATCGACGGGAGAGGAATCCCGAGACGCCCCCGAGGAACTCGCATGGGGACTGGCCTTTCCTGAGGCCACCAGAGCGGTTCCCTGAGGTCCCCGTCATAAGTCGAGAGCACCTGCCGCAACTCGAGAAAATCCAGGAGGTTTTGCCCTCCAGGCGAGATGAGGCCCATTTCCGCTGAGGCTTCACGAGGCCAATCACATCTAACCACTGGAACTTCCAAAGGGTCCTTCACACCCTTGCTGCAACTCAAGAAGTTCCCCGACATACCCGTCTCCACTCAAGAGGAAGCACGTGGGGTCCCGCACACGTCCAGGGGAGCCCCTTTTCCGCCTCCTAGCTCGAGATGAGGGATCCTTTCCCTGTTTCGTAGGGATAGAATTCCCGGCGTTGCCGTCGCATCTCAAGAGGAGGCGCTCTCCACAGGAAAGTCGAGAGGAACTGAAGGGTCGTGCCACCATTCCAAGAGACGCCCAGATGGGTCAGTCCATTCCAGAGGAACCTGTTTTCCCTGCACTGCCTTGACGTTCAAGCCGAGGATCGACTCCCACCACCTGTGCAAGTGGGACAGCCCTGTGGGAAAGCCTCGTGGGAAAGCCTCGTGGGAAAGACTCGAGGGAAAACCATAGATCCTTTGATCCACGCGGCGGACTGCGTGACACTGCTGCTACCGCTCTGGAGGAAAGCGCAAGTGCATGCCCGCATTCGAGACGAGGACTGACTCCCCTGGGGAGACTCCAGAAGTACCCCAAGATCCATGTCAGCACTGGCGAGGAATCCTCAGGTTCCGGCCCCGACTCCACACAAGGTCTTAGGCCCCGGCATCGACGGGAGAATAATCCCGAGAGGCCCCCGAGGAATTCGCATGGGGACTGGCCTTTCCTGAGGCCACCAGAGCGGGTCCCTGAGGTCCCTGTCGTAAGTCGAGAGCACCTGCCGCAACTCGAGAAAATCCAGGAGGTTTTGCCCTCCAGGCGAGATGAGGCCCATTTCCGCTGAGGCTTCTCGAGGCTAATCACGTCTAACCACTGGAACTTCCAAAGGGTTCTTCACACCCTTGCTGCAACTCAAGAAGTTCCCCGACATACCCGTCTCCACTCGAGAGGAAGCACGTGGGTCTCGCACACATCCAGGGGAGCCAGGTTTCCGCCTCCTAGCTCGAGATGAGGGATCCTTTCCCTATTTCGTAGGGAAAGAATTCCCGGCGTTCCCGTCGTATCTCAAGAGGAGGCGCTCTCCACAGGAAAGGCGAGAGGAACTCCAGGGTCGTGCCACCATTTCAAGAGACCCCCAGATGTGTCAGTCCATTCCAGAGGAACCTGTTTTCCCTGCACTGCCTTGACGTTCACGCCGAGGATCGACTCCCACCACGTGTGCACGTGGGACAGCCCTGTGGGAAAGCCTCGTGGGAAAGCCTCGTTGGAAAGACTCGAGGGAAAACCATAGATCCTTTGATCCACGCGGTGGACTGCGTGACACTCCTGCTACAGCTCTGGAGGAAAGCGCAAGTGCATGCCCGCATTCGAGACGAGGACTGACTCCCCTGGGGAGACTCCAGAAGTACCCCAAGATCCATGTCAGCACTGGAGAGGAATCCTCAGGTTCCGACCCCGACTCAACACAAGGTCTTAGGCCCTGGCATTGACGGGAGAGGAATCCCGAGAGGCCCCAGAGGAACTCGCATGGGGACTGGCCTTTCCTGAGGCCACCAGAGCTGGTCCCTGAGGTCCCCGTCGTAAGTCGAGAGCACCTGCCGCAACTCGAGAAAATCCAGGAGGTTTTGCCCTCCAGGCGAGATGAGGCCCATTTCCGCTGAGGCTTCTCGAGGTCAATCACATCTAACCACTGGAACTTCCAAAGGGTCCTTCACACCCTTGCTGCAACTCAAGAAGTTACCCGACATACTCGTCTCCATTTGAGAGAAAGCACGTGGTGTCCCGCACACATCCAGGGGAGCCCCGTTTCCGCCTCCTAGCTCGAGATGAGGGATCCTTTCCCTGTTTCGTAGGGAAAGAATTCCCGGCGTTCCGGTCGCATCTCAAGAGGAGGCGCTCTCCACAGGAAAGGCGAGAGGAACTCCAGGGTCGTGCCACCATTCCAAGAGACGCCCAGATGTGTCAGTGCATTCCAGAGGAACCTGTTTTCCCTGCACTGCCTTGACGTTCAAGCCCAGGATCGACTCCCACCACGTGTGCTCGTGGGACAGCCCTGTGGGAAAGCCTCGTGGGAAAGCCTCGTGGGAAAGACTCGAAGGAAACCATAGATCCTTTGATCCACGCGGCGGACTGCGTAACACTGCTGCTACCGCTCTGGAGGAAAGCGCAGGTGCATCCCGGCATTCGAGACGAGGACGACTCCCCTTGGGAGACTCCAGAAGTACCCCAAGATCCATGTCAGCACTGGAGAGGAATCCTCAGGTTCCGGCCCCGACTCCACACAAGGTCTTAGGCCACGGCATCGACGGGAGAGGAATCCCGAGAGGCCCCCGAGGAACTCGCATGGGGACTGGCCTTTCATGAGGCCACCAGAGCGGGTCCCTGAGGTCCCCGTCGTAAGTCGAGAGCACCTGCCGCAACTCGAGAAAATCCAGGAGGTTTTGCCCTCCAGGCGAGATGAAGCCCATTTCCAAAGAGGCTTCTCGAGGCTAATCACATCTAACCGCTGGAACTTCCAAAGTGTCCTTCACACCCTTGCTGCAACTCAAGAAGTTCCCCGACATACCCGTCTCCACTAGAGAGGAAGCACGTGGGTCCCGCACACATCCAGGGGAGCCCCGTTTCCGCCTCCTAGCTCGAGATGAGGGATCCTTTCCCTGTTTCGTAGGGAAAGAATTCCCGGCGTTCCCATCGCATCTCAAGAGGAGGCGCTCTCCACAGGAAAGACGAGAGGAACTCCAGGGTCGTGCCACCATTCCAAGAGTACCCCAGATGTGTCAGTCCATTCAAGAGGAACCTGTTTTCCCTTCACTGCCTTGACGTTCAAGCCGAGGATCGACTCCCACCACGTGTGCACGTGGGACAGCCCTGTGGGAAAGCCTCGTGGGAAAGCCTCGTGGGAAAGACTCGAGGGAAAACCATAGATCCTTTGATCCACGTGGCGGACTGCGTGACACTGCTGCTACCGCTCTGGAGGAAAGCGCAAGTGCATGCCCGCATTCGAGCCGAGGACTGACTCCCCTGGGGAGACTCCAGAAGTACCCCAAGATCATTGTCAGCACTGGAGAGGAATCCTCAGGTTCCGGCCCCGACTCCACACAAGGTCTTAGGCCCCGGCATCGACGGGAGAGGAATCCCGAGAGGCCCCCGAGGAACTCGCATGGGGACTGGCCTTTCCTGAGGCCACCAGAGCGGGTCCCTGAGGCCCCCGTCGTAAGTCGAGAGCACCTGCCGCAACTCGAGAAAATCCAGGAGGTTTTGCCCTCCAGGCGAGATGAGGCCCATTTCCAAAGACGCTTCTCGAGGCTAATCACATCTAACCACTGGAACTTCCAAAGGGTCCTTCACACCCTTACTGCAACTCAAGAAGTTCCCCGACATACCCGTCTCCACTGGAGAGGAAGCACGTGGGTCCCGCACACATCCAGGGGAGCCCCGTTTCCGCCTCCTAGCTCGAGATGAGGGATCCTTTCCCTGTTTCGTAGGGAAAGAATTCCCGGCGTTCCCGTCGCATCTCAAGAGGAGGCGCTCTCCACAGGAAAGGCGAGAGGAACTCCAGGGTCATGCCACCATTCCAAGAGTCCCCCAGATGTGTCAGTCCATTCCAGAGGAACCTGTTTTCCCTGCACTGCCTTGACGTTCAAGCCGAGGATCGACTCCCACCACGTGTGCACGTGGGACAGCCCTGTGGGAAAGCCTCGTGGGAAAGCCTCGTGGGAAAGACTCGAGGGAAAACCATAGATCCTTTTATCCACGCGGCGGACTGCATGACACTGCTGCTACCGCTCTGGAGGAAAGGGCAAGTGCATGCCCGCATTCGAGACGAGGACTGACTCCCCTGGGGAGACTCCAGAAGTACCCCAAGATCCATGTCAGCACTGGAGAGGAATCCTCAGGATTCCTGCCCCGACTCCACACAAGGTCTTAGGCCCCGGCATCGACGGGAGAGGAATCCCGAGAGGCCCCAGAGGAACTCGCATGGGGACTGGCCTTTCCTGAGGCCACCAGAGCGGGTCCCTGAGGTCCCCGTCGTAAGTCGAGAGCACCTGCCGCAACTCGAGAAAATCCAGGAGGTTTTGCCCTCCAGGCGAGATGAGGCCCATTTCCGCTGAGGCTTCTCGAGGCCAATCACATCTAACCACTGGAACTTCCAAAGGGTCCTTCACACCCTTGCTGCAACTCAAGAAGTTCCCCGACATACCCGTCTGCACTCGAGAGGAAGCTCGTGGTGTCCCGCACACATCCAGGGGAGCCCCGTTTCCGCCTCCTAGCTCGAGATGAGGGATCCTTTCCCTGTTTCGTAGGGAAAGAATTCCCGGCGTTCCCGTCGCATCTCAAGAGGAGGCGCTCTCCACAGGAAAGGCGAGAGGAACTCCAGGGTCGTGCCACCATTCCAAGAGTCCCCCAGATGAGTCAGTCCATTCCAGAGGAACCTGTTTTCATTGCACTGCCTTGACGTTCAAGCCGAGAATCGACTCCCACCACGTGTGCACGTGGGACAGCCCTGTGGGAAAGCCTCGTGGGAAAGCCTCGTGGGAAAGACTCGAGGGAAAACCATAGATCCTTTAATGCACGCGGCGGACTGCTTGACACTGCTGCTACCGCTCTGGAGGATAGTGCAAGTGCATGCCCGCATTCCAGACGAGGACTGACTCCCCTGGGGAGATTCCAGAAGTACCCCAAGATCCATGTCAGCACTGGAGAGGAATCATCAGGTTCCGGCCCCGACTCCACACAAGGTCTTAGGCCCCGGCATCGACGGGAGAGGAATCCCGAGACGCCCCCGAGGAACTCGCATGGGGACTGGCCTTTCCTGAGGCCACCAGAGCGGGTCCCTGCGGTCCCCGTCGTAAGTCGAGAGCACCTGCCGCAACTCGAGAAAATCCAGGAGGTTTTGCCCTCCAGGCGAGATGAGGCCCATTTCCGCTGAGGCTTCTCGAGGCCAATCACATCTAACAACTGGAACTTCCAAAGGGTCCTTCACACCCTTGCTGCAACTCTAGAAGTTCCCCGACATACCCGTCTCCACTCGAGAGGAAGCACGTGGGGTCCCGAACACATCCAGGGGAGCCCCGTTTCCGCCTCCTAGCTCGAGATGAGGGATCCTTTCCCTGTTTCGTAGGGAAAGAATTCCCGGCGTTCCCGTCGTATCTCAAGAGGAGGCGCTCTCCACAGGAAAGGCGAGAGGAACTCCAGGGTCGTGGCACCATTTCAAGAGACCCCCAGATGTGTCAGTCCATTCCAGAGGAACCTGTTTTCCCTGCACTGCCTTGACGTTCACGCCGAGGATCGACTCCCACCACGTGTGCACTTGGGACAGCCCTGTGGGAAAGCCTCGGGGGAAAGCCTCGTTGGAAAGACTCGAGGGAAAACCATAGATCCTTTGATCCACGCGGTGGACTGCGTGACACTCCTGCTACAGCTCTGGAGGAAAGCGCAAGTGCATGCCCGCATTCGAGACGAGGACTGACTCCCCTGGGGAGACTCCAGAAGTACCCCAAGATCCATGTCAGCACTGGAGAGGAATCCTCAGGTTCCGACCCCGACTCAACACAAGGTCTTAGGCCCTGGCATTGACGGGAGAGGAATCCCGAGAGGCCCCAGAGGAACTCGCATGGGGACTGGCCTTTCCTGAGGCCACCAGAGCTGGTCCCTGAGGTCCCCGTCGTAAGTCGAGAGCACCTGCCGCAACTCGAGAAAATCCAGGAGGTTTTGCCCTCCAGGCGAGATGAGGCCCATTTCCGCTGAGGCTTCTCGAGGTCAATCACATCTAACCACTGGAACTTAGAAAGGGTCCTTCACACCCTTGCTGCAACTCAAGAAGTTACCCGACATACTCGTCTCCATTCGAGAGAAAGCACGTGGTGTCCCGCACACATCCAGGGGAGCCCCGTTTCCGCCTCCTAGCTCGAGATTAGGGATCCTTTCCCTGTTTCGTAGGGAAAGAATTCCCGTCGTTCCCGTCGCATCTCAAGAGGAGGCGCTCTCCACAGGAAAGGCGAGAGGAACTCCAGGGTCGTGCCACCATTCCAAGAGACGCCCAGATGTGTCAGTGCATTCCAGAGGAACCTGTTTTCCCTGCACTGCCTTGACGTTCAAGCCCAGGATCGACTCCCACCACGTGTGCTCGTGGGACAGCCCTGTGGGAAAGCCTCGTGGGAAAGCCTCGCGGGAAAGACTCGAAGGAAAACCATAGATCCTTTGATCCACGCGGCGGACTGCGTGACACTGCTGCTACCGCTCTGGAGGAAAGCGCAGGTGCATGCCCGCATTCGAGACGAGGACTGACTCCCCTGGGGAGACTCCAGAAGTACCCCAAGATCATTGTCAGCACTGGAGAGAAATCCTCAGGTTCCGGCCCCGACTCCACACAAGGTCTTAGGCCCCGGCATCGACGGGAGAGGAATCCCGAGAGGCCCCCGAGGAACTCGCATGGGGACTGGCCTTTCCTGAGGCCACCAGAGCGGGTCCCTGAGGTCCCCGTCGTAAGTCGAGACCACCTGCCGCAACTCGAGAAAATCCAGGAGGTTTTGCCCTCCAGGCGAGATGAGGCCCATTTCCGCTGAGGCTTCTCGAGGCTAATCACGTCTAACCACTGGAACTTCCAAAGGGTCCTTCACACCCTAGCTGCAACTCAAGAAGTTCCCCGACATACCCGTCTCCACTCGAGAGGAAGCACGTGGGTCCCGCACACATCCAGGGGAGCCCCGTTTCCGCCTCCTAGCTCGAGATGAGGGATCCTTTCCCTGTTTCGTAGGGAAAGAATTCCCGGCGTTCCCGTCGCATCTCAAGAGGAGGCGCTCTCCACAGGAAAGGCGAGAGGAACTCCAGGGTCATTCCACCATTCCAAGAGTCCCCCATATGTGTCAGTCCATTCCAGAGGAACCTGTTTTCCCTGCACTGCCTTGACGTTCAAGCCGAGGATCGACTCCCACCACGTGTGCACGTGGGACAGCCCTGTGGGAAAGCCTCGTGGGAAAGCCTCGTGGGAAAGACTCGAGGGAAAAACATAGATCCTTTGATCCACGTGGCGGACTGCGTGACACTGCTGCTACCGCTCTGGAGGAAAGCGCAAGTGCATGCCCGCATTCGAGCCGAGGACTGACTCCCCTGGGGAGACTCCAGAAGTACCCCAAGATCATTGTCAGCACTGGAGAGGAATCCTCAGGTTCCGGCCCCGACTCCACACAAGGTCTTAGGCCCCGGCATCGACGGGAGAGGAATCCCGAGAGGCCCCCGAGGAACTCGCATGGGGACTGGCCTTTCCTGAGGCCACCAGAGCGGGTCCCTGAGGCCCCCGTCGTAAGTCGAGAGCACCTGCCGCAACTCGAGAAAATCCAGGAGGTTTTGCCCTCCAGGCGAGATGAGGCCCATTTCCAAAGACGCTTCTCGAGGCTAATCACATCTAACCACTGGAACTTCCAAAGGGTCCTTCACACCCTTACTGCAACTCAAGAAGTTCCCCGACATACCCGTCTCCACTGGAGAGGAAGCACGTGGGTCCCGCACACATCCAGGGGAGCACCGTTTCCGCCTACTAGCTCGACATGAGGGATCCTTTCCCTGTTTCGTAGGGAAAGAATTCCCGGCGTTCCCGTTGCATCTCAAGAGGAGGCGCTCTCCACAGGAAAGGCGAGAGGAACTCCAGGGTCGTGCCACCATTCCAAGAGTCCCCCAGATGTGTCAGTCCATTCCAGAGGAACCTGTTTTCCCTGCACTGCCTTGACGTTCAAGCCGAGGATCGACTCCCACCACGTGTGCACTTGGGACAGCCCTGTGGGAAAGCCTCGTGGGAAAGCCTCGTTGGAAAGACTCGAGGGAAAACCATAGATCCTTTGATCCACGCGGTGGACTGCGTGACACTCCTGCTACAGCTCTGGAGGAAAGCGCAAGTGCATGCCCGCATTCGAGACGAGGACTGACTCCCCTGGGGAGACTCCAGAAGGACCCCAAGATCCATGTCAGCACTGGAGAGGAATCCTCAGGTTCCGACCCCGACTCAACACAAGGTCTTAGGCCCTGGCATTGACGGGAGAGGAATCCCGAGAGGCCCCAGAGGAACTCGCATGGGGACTGGCCTTTCCTGAGGCCACCAGAGCTGGTCCCTGAGGTCCCCGTCGTAAGTCGAGAGCACCTGCCGCAACTCGAGAAAATCCAGGAGGTTTTGCCCTCCAGGCGAGATGAGGCCCATTTCCGCTGAGGCTTCTCGAGGTCAATCACATCTAACCACTGGAACTTAGAAAGGGTCCTTCACACCCTTGCTGCAACTCAAGAAGTTACCCGACATACTCGTCTCCATTCGAGAGAAAGCACGTGGTGTCCCGCACACATCCAGGGGAGCCCCGTTTCCGCCTCCTAGCTCGAGATGAGGGATCCTTTCCCTGTTTCGTAGGGAAAGAATTCCCGTCGTTCCCGTCGCATCTCAAGAGGAGGCGCTCTCCACAGGAAAGGCGAGAGGAACTCCAGGGTCGTGCCACCATTCCAAGAGACGCCCAGATGTGTCAGTGCATTCCAGAGGAACCTGTTTTCCCTGCACTGCCTTGACGTTCAAGCCCAGGATCGACTCCCACCACGTGTGCTCGTGGGACAGCCCTGTGGGAAAGCCTCGTGGGAAAGCCTCGCGGGAAAGACTCGAAGGAAAACCATAGATCCTTTGATCCACGCGGCGGACTGCGTGACACTGCTGCTACCGCTCTGGAGGAAAGCGCAGGTGCATGCCCGCATTCGAGACGAGGACTGACTCCCCTGGGGAGACTCCAGAAGTACCCCAAGATCATTGTCAGCACTGGAGAGAAATCCTCAGGTTCCGGCCCCGACTCCACACAAGGTCTTAGGCCCCGGCATCGACGGGAGAGGAATCCCGAGAGGCCCCCGAGGAACTCGCATGGGGACTGGCCTTTCCTGAGGCCACCAGAGCGGGTCCCTGAGGTCCCCGTCGTAAGTCGAGAGCACCTGCCGCAACTCGAGAAAATCCAGGAGGTTTTGCCCTCCAGGCGAGATGAGGCCCATTTCCGCTGAGGCTTCTCGAGGCTAATCACGTCTAACCACTGGAACTTCCAAAGGGTCCTTCACACCCTAGCTGCAACTCAAGAAGTTCCCCGACATACCCGTCTCCACTCGAGAGGAAGCACGTGGGTCCCGCACACATCCAGGGGAGCCCCGTTTCCGCCTCCTAGCTCGAGATGAGGGATCCTTTCCCTGTTTCGTAGGGAAAGAATTCCCGGCGTTCCCGTCGCATCTCAAGAGGAGGCGCTCTCCACAGGAAAGGCGAGAGGAACTCCAGGGTCATTCCACCATTCCAAGAGTCCCCCATATGTGTCAGTCCATTCCAGAGGAACCTGTTTTCCCTGCACTGCCTTGACGTTCAAGCCGAGGATCGACTCCCACCACGTGTGCACGTGGGACAGCCCTGTGGGAAAGCCTCGTGGGAAAGCCTCGTGGGAAAGACTCGAGGGAAAAACATAGATCCTTTGATCCACGTGGCGGACTGCGTGACACTGCTGCTACCGCTCTGGAGGAAAGCGCAAGTGCATGCCCGCATTCGAGCCGAGGACTGACTCCCCTGGGGAGACTCCAGAAGTACCCCAAGATCATTGTCAGCACTGGAGAGGAATCCTCAGGTTCCGGCCCCGACTCCACACAAGGTCTTAGGCCCCGGCATCGACGGGAGAGGAATCCCGAGAGGCCCCCGAGGAACTCGCATGGGGACTGGCCTTTCCTGAGGCCACCAGAGCGGGTCCCTGAGGCCCCCGTCGTAAGTCGAGAGCACCTGCCGCAACTCGAGAAAATCCAGGAGGTTTTGCCCTCCAGGCGAGATGAGGCCCATTTCCAAAGACGCTTCTCGAGGCTAATCACATCTAACCACTGGAACTTCCAAAGGGTCCTTCACACCCTTACTGCAACTCAAGAAGTTCCCTTACATACCCGTCTCCACTGGAGAGGAAGCACGTGGGTCCCGCACACATCCAGGGGAGCACCGTTTCCGCCTACTAGCTCGACATGAGGGATCCTTTCCCTGTTTCGTAGGGAAAGAATTCCCGGCGTTCCCGTTGCATCTCAAGAGGAGGCGCTCTCCACAGGAAAGGCGAGAGGAACTCCAGGGTCGTGCCACCATTCCAAGAGTCCCCCAGATGTGTCAGTCCATTCCAGAGGAACCTGTTTTCCCTGCACTGCCTTGACGTTCAAGCCGAGGATCGACTCCCACCACGTGTGCACGTGGGACAGCCCTGTGGGAAAGCCTCGTGGAAAGCCTCGTGGGAAAGACTCGAGGGAAAACCATAGATCCTTTGATCCACGCGGCAGACTGCGTGACACTGCTGCTACCGCTCTGGAGGAAAGCGCAAGTGCATGCCCGCATTCGAGACGAGGACTGACTCCCCTGGGGAGACTCCAGAAGTACCCCAAGATCCATGTCAACACTGGAGAGGAATCCTCAGGTTCCGGCCCCGACTCCACACAAGGTCTTAGGCCCCGGCATCGACGGGAGAGGAATCCCGAGAGGCCACCGAGGAACTCGCATGGGGACTGGCCTTTCCTGAGGCCACCAGAGCGGGTCCCTGAGGTCCCCGTCGTAAGTCGAGAGCACCTGCCGTAACTCGAGAAAATCCAGGAGGTTTTGCCCTCCAGTCGAGATGAGGCCCACTTCCGCTGACGCTTCTCGAGGTCAATCACATCTAACCACTGGAACTTCCAAAGGGTCCTTCACACCCTTGCTGCAACTCAAGAAGTTCCCCGACATACCCGTCTGCACTCGAGAGGAAGCACGTGGTGTCCCGCTCACATCCAGGGGAGCCCCGTTTCCGCCTCCTCGCTCGAGATGAGGGATCCTTTCCCTGTTTCGTAGGGAAAGAATTCCCGGCGTTCCCGTCGCATCTCAAGAGGAGGCGCTCTCCACAGGAAAGGCGAGAGGAACTCCAGGGTCATGCCACCATTCCAAGAGTCCCCCAGATGTGTCAGTCCATTCCAGAGGAACCTGTTTTCCCTGCACTGCCTTGACGTTCAAGCCGAGGATCGACTCCCACCACGTGTGCACGTGGGACAGCCCTGTGGGAAAGCCTCGTGGGAAAGCCTCGTGGGAAAGACTCGAGGGAAAACCATAGATCCTTTTATCCACGCGGCGGACTGCATGACACTGCTGCTACCGCTCTGGAGGAAAGCGCAAGTGCATGCCCGCATTCGAGACGAGGACTGACTCCCCTGGGGAGACTCCAGAAGTACCCCAAGATCCATGTCAGCACTGGAGAGGAATCCTCAGGATTCCGGCCCCGACTCCACACAAGGTCTTAGGCCCCGGCATCGACGGGAGAGGAATCCCGAGAGGCCCCAGAGGAACTCGCATGGGGACTGGCCTTTCCTGAGGCCACCAGAGCGGGTCCCTGAGGTCCCCGTCGTAAGTCGAGAGCACCTGCCGCAACTCGAGAAAATCCAGGAGGTTTTGCCCTCCAGGCGAGATGAGGCCCATTTCCGCTGAGGCTTCTCGAGGCCAATCACATCTAACCACTGGAACTTCCAAAGGGTCCTTCACACCCTTGCTGCAACTCAAGAAGTTCCCCGACATACCCGTCTGCACTCGAGAGGAAGCTCGTGGTGTCCCGCACACATCCAGGGGAGCCCCGTTTCCGCCTCCTAGCTCGAGATGAGGGATCCTTTCCCTGTTTCGTAGGGAAAGAATTCCCGGCGTTCCCGTCGCATCTCAAGAGGAGGCGCTCTCCACAGGAAAGGCGAGAGGAACTCCAGGGTCGTGCCACCATTCCAAGAGTCCCCCAGATGAGTCAGTCCATTCCAGAGGAACCTGTTTTCATTGCACTGCCTTGACGTTCAAGCCGAGAATCGACTCCCACCACGTGTGCACGTGGGACAGCCCTGTGGGAAAGCCTCGTGGGAAAGCCTCGTGGGAAAGACTCGAGGGAAAACCATAGATCCTTTAATGCACGCGGCGGACTGCTTGACACTGCTGCTACCGCTCTGGAGGATAGCGCAAGTGCATGCCCGCATTCCAGACGAGGACTGACTCCCCTGGGGAGATTCCAGAAGTACCCCAAGATCCATGTCAGCACTGGAGAGGAATCATCAGGTTCCGGCCCCGACTCCACACAAGGTCTTAGGCCCCGGCATCGACGGGAGAGGAATCCCGAGACGCCCCCGAGGAACTCGCATGGGGACTGGCCTTTCCTGAGGCCACCAGAGCGGGTCCCTGCGGTCCCCGTCGTAAGTCGAGAGCACCTGCCGCAACTCGAGAAAATCCAGGAGGTTTTGCCCTCCAGGCGAGATGAGGCCCATTTCCGCTGAGGCTTCTCGAGGCCAATCACATCTAACAACTGGAACTTCCAAAGGGTCCTTCACACCCTTGCTGCAACTCTAGAAGTTCCCCGACATACCCGTCTCCACTCGAGAGGAAGCACGTGGGGTCCCGAACACATCCAGGGGAGCCCCGTTTCCGCCTCCTAGCTCGAGATGAGGGATCCTTTCCCTGTTTCGTAGGGAAAGAATTCCCGGCGTTCCCGTCGTATCTCAAGAGGAGGCGCTCTCCACAGGAAAGGCGAGAGGAACTCCAGGGTCGTGGCACCATTTCAAGAGACCCCCAGATGTGTCAGTCCATTCCAGAGGAACCTGTTTTCCCTGCACTGCCTTGACGTTCACGCCGAGGATCGACTCCCACCACGTGTGCACTTGGGACAGCCCTGTGGGAAAGCCTCGTGGGAAAGCCTCGTTGGAAAGACTCGAGGGAAAACCATAGATCCTTTGACCCACGCGGCGGACTGCGTGACACTGTTGCTACCGCTCTGGAGGAAAGCGCAAGTGCATGCCCGCATTCGAGACGAGGACTGACTCCCCTGGGGAGACTCCAGAAGTTCCCCAAGATCCATGTCAGCACTGGAGAGGAATCCTCAGGTTCCGGCCCCGACTCCACACTAGGTCTTAGGCCCCGACATCGACGGGAGAGGAATCCCGAGAGGCCCCCGAGGAACTCGCATGGCGACTGGCCTTTCCTGAGGCCACCAGAGCGGGTCCCTGAGGTCCCCGTCGTAAGTCGAGAGCACCTGCCGCAACTCGAGAAAATCCAGGAGGTTTTGCCCTCCAGGCGAGATGAGGCCCATTTCCGCTGAGGCCTCTCGAGGCTAATCACGTCTAACCACTGGAACTTCCAAAGGGTCCTTCACACCCTTGCTGCAACTCAAGAAGTTCCCCGACATACCAGTCTCCACTCGAGAGGAAGCACGTGGGGTCCCGCACACATCCAGGGGAGCCCCGTTTCCGCCTCCTAGCTCGAGATGAGGGATCCTTTCCCTGTTTCGTAGGGAAAGAATTCCCGGCGTTCCCGTCGCATCTCAAGAGGAGGCGCTCTCCACAGGAAAGGCGAGAGGAACTCCAGGGTCGTGCCACCATTCCAAGAGTCCCCCAGATGTGTCAGTCCATTCCAGAGGAACCTGTTTTCCCTGCACTGCCTTGACGTTCAAGCCGAGGATCCACTCCCACCACGTGTGCACGTGGGACAGCCCTGTGGGAAAGCCTCGTGGGAAAGCCTCGTGGGAAAGACTCGAGGGAAAACCATAGATCCTTTGATCCACGCGGCGGACTGCGTGACACTGCTGCTACCGCTCTGGAGGAAAGCACAAGTGCATGCCCGCATTCGAGACGAGGACTGACTCCCTTGTGGACACTCCAGAATTACCCCAAGATCCATGTCAGCACTGGAGAGGAATCCTCAGATACCGGCCCCGACTCCACACAAGGTCTTAGGCCCCGGCATCGACGGGAGAGGAATCCCGAGAGGCCCCCGAGGAACTCGCATGGGGACTGGCCTTTCCTGAGGCCACCAGAGCGGGTCCCTGAGGTCCCCGTCGTAAGTCGAGAGCACCTGCCGCAACTCGAGAAAATCCAGGAGGTTTTGCCCTCCAGGCGAGATGAGGCCCATTTCTGCTGAGGCTTCTCGAGGCTAATCACGTCTAACCACTGGAACTTCCAAAGGGTCCTTCACACCCTTGCTGCATCTCAAGAAGTTCCCCGACATACCCGTCTCCACTCGAGAGGAAGCACGTGGGGTCCCGCACACATCCAGGGGAGCCCCGTTTCCGCCTCCTAGCTCGAGATGAGGGATCCTTTCCCTGTTTGGTAGGGAAAGAATTCCCGGCGTTCCCGTCGCATCTCAAGAGGAGGCGCTCTCCACAGGAAAGGCGAGAGGAACTCCAGGGTCGTGCCACCATTCCAAGAGTCCCCGAGATGTGTCAGTCCATTCTAGAGGAACCTGTTTTCCCTGCACTGCCTTGACGTTCAAGCCGAGGATCGACTCCCACCACGTGTGCACGTGGGACAGCCCTGTGGGAAAGCCTCGTGGGAAAGCCTCGTGGGAAAGACTCGAGGGAAAACCATAGATCCTTTGATCCACGCGGCGGACTGCGTGACACTGCTGCTACCGCTCTGGAGGAAAGCGCAAGTGCATGCCCGCATTCGAGACGAGGACTGACTCCCCTGGGGAAACTCCAGAAGTACCCCAAGATCCATGTCAGCACTGGAGAGGAATCCTCAGGTTCCGGCCGGGACTCCACACAAGGTCTTAGGCCCCGGCATCGACGGGAGAGGAATCCCGAGAGGACCCCGAGGAACTCGCATGGGGACTGGCCTTTCCTGAGGCCACCAGAGCGGGTCCCTGAGGTCCCCGTCGTAAGTCGAGAGCACCTGCGGCAACTCGAGAAAATCCAGGAGGTTTTGCCCTCCAGGCGAGATGAGGCCCATTTCCGCTGAGGCTTCTCGAGGCTAATCACGTCTAACCACTGGAACTTCCAAAGGGTGCTTCACAACCTTGCTGCAACTCAAGAAGTTCCCCGACATACCCGTCTCCACTCGAGAGGAAGCACGTGGGGTCCCGCACACATCCAGGGGAGCCCCGTTTCCGCCTCCTAGCTCGAGATGAGGGATCCTTTCCCTGTTTCGTAGGGAAAGAATTCCCGGCGTTCCCGTCGCATCTCAAGAGGAGGCGCTCTCCACAGGAAAGGCGAGAGGAACTCCAGGGTCGTGCCACCATTCCAAGAGTCCCCCAGATGTGTCAGTCCATTCCAGAGGAACCTGTTTTCCTTGCACTGCCTTGACGATCAAGCCGAGGATCCACTCCCACCACGTGTGCACGTGGGACAGCCCTGTGGGAAAGCCTCGTGGGAAAGCCTCGTGGGAAAGACTCGAGGGAAAACCATAGATCCTTTGATCCACGCGGCGGACTGCGTGACACTGCTGCTACCGCTCTGGAGGAAAGCGCAAGTGCATGCCCGCATTCGAGACGAGGACTGACTCCCCTGGGGAGACTCCAGGAGTACCCCAAGATCCATGTCAGCACTGGAGTGGAATCCTCAGGTTCCGGCCCCGAATCTACACAAGGTCTTAGGCCCCGGCATCGACGGGAGAGGAATCCCGAGAGGCCCCCGAGGAACTCGCATGGGGACTGGCCTTTCCTGAGGCCACCAGAGCGGGTCCCTGAGGTCCCCGTCGTAAGTCGAGAGCACCTGCGGCAACTCGAGAAAATCCAGGAGGTTTTGCCCTCCAGGCGAGATGAGGCCCATTTCCGCTGAGGCTTCTCGAGGCTAATCACGTCTAACCACTGGAACTTCCAAAGGGTCCTTCACACCATTGCTGCAACTCAAGAAGTTCCCCGACATGCCCGTCTCCACTCGAGAGGAAGCACGTGGGGTCCCGCACACATCCAGGGGAGCCCCGTTTCCGCCTCCTAGCTCGAGATGAGCTATCCTTTCCCTGTTTCGTAGGGAAAGAATTCCCGGCGTTCCCGTCGCATCTCAAGAGGAGGCGCTCTCCACAGGAAAGGCGAGAGGAACTCCAGGGTCGTGACACCATTCAAAGAGTCCCCCAGATGTGTCAGTCCATTCCAGAGGAACCTGTTTTCCCTGCACTGCCTTGACGTTCAAGCCGAGGATCGACTCCCACCACGTGTGCACGTGGGACAGCCCTGTGGGAAAGCCTCGTGGGAAAGCCTCGTGGGAAAGACTCGAGGGAAAACCATAGATCCTTTGATCCACGCGGCGGACTGCGTGACACTGCTGCTACCGCTCTGGAGGAAAGCACAAGTGCATGCCCGCATTCGAGACGAGGACTGACTCCCCTGGGGAGACTCGAAAAGTACCCCAAGACCCATGTCACCACTGGAGAGGAATCCTCAGGTTCCGGCCACGACTCCACACAAGGTCTTAGGCCCCGGCATCGACGGGAGAGGAATCCCGAGAGGCCCCCAAGGAACTCGCATGGGGACTGGCCTTTCCTGAGGCCAACAGAGGGGGTCCCTGAGGTCCCCGTCGTAAGTCGAGAGCACCTGCCGCAACTCGAGAAAATCCAGGAGGTTTTGCTCTCCAGGCGAGATGAGGCCCATTTCCGCTGAGGCTTCTCGAGGCCAATCACATCTAACCACTGGAACTTCCAAAGGGTCCTTCACACCCTTACTGCAACTCAAGAAGTCCCCCGACATACCCGTCTCCACTCGAGATGAAGCACGTGGGTCCCGCACACATCCAGGGGAGCCCCGTTTCCGCCTCCTAGCTCGAGATGTGGGATCCTTTCCCTGTTTCGTAGGGAAAGAATTCCTTGCGTTCTCGTCGCATCTCAAGAGGAGGCGCTCTCCACAGGAAAGGCGAGAGGAACTCCAGGGTCGAAACACCATTCCAAGAGTCCCCCAGATGGGTCAGTCCATTCCAGAGGAACCTGTTTTCCCTGCACTGCCTTGACGTTCAAGCCGAGGATCGACTCCCACCACGTGTGCACGTGGGACAGCCCTGTGGGAAAGCCTCGTGGGAAAGCCTCATGGGAAAGACTCGAGGGAAAACCATAGATCCTTTGATCCACGCGGCGGATTGCGTGACACTGATGCTACCGCTCTGGAGGAAAGTGCAAGTGCATGCCCGCATTCGAGACGAGGACTGACTCCCCTGGGGAGACTCCAGAAGTACCCCAAGAGCCATGTCAGCACTGGAGAGGAATCCTCAGGTTCCGGCCCCGACTCCACACAAGGCCTTAGGCCCCGGCATCGACGGGAGAGGAATCCCGAGACGCCCCCGAGGAACTCGCATGGGGAATGGCCTTTCCTGAGGCCACCAGAGCGGTTCCCTGAGGTCCCCGTCGTAAGTCGCGAGCACCTGCCGCAACTCGAGAAAATCCAGGAGGTTTTGCCCTCCAGGCGAAATGAGGCCCATTTCCGCTGAGGCTTCTCGAGGCCAATCACATCTAACCACTGGAACTTCCAAAGGGTCCTTCACACGATTGCTGCAACTCAAGAAGTTCCCCGACATACCCGTCTCCACTCGAGAGGAAGCACGTGGGGTCCCTCACACATCCAGGGGAGCCCCGTTTCCGCCTCCTAGCTCGAGATGAGGGATCCTTCCCTGTTTCGTAGGGAAAGAATTCCCGGCGTTCCAGTCGCATCTCAAGAGGAGGCGCTCTCCACAGGAAAGGTGAGAGGAACTCCAGTGTCGTGACACCATTCCAAGAGTCCCCCAGATGTGTCAGCCCATTCCAGAGGAACCTGTTTTCCCTGCACTGCCTTGACGTTCAAGCTGAGGATCGACTCCCACCACGTGTGCACGTGGGACAGCCCTGTGGGAAAGCCTCGTGGGAAAGCCTCGTGGGAAAGACTCGAGGGAAAACCATAGATCCTTTGATCCACGCGGCGGACTGCGTGACACTGCTGCTACCGCTCTGGAGGAAAGCGCAAGTGCATGCCCGCATTCGAGCCGAGGACTGACTCCCCTGGGGAGACTCCAGAAGTACCCCAAGATCCATGTCAGCACTGGAGAGGAATCCTCAGGTTCCGGCCCCGACTCCACACAAGGTCTTAGGCCCCGGCATCGACGGGAGAGGAATCCCGAGAGGCCCGCGTGGAACTCGCATGGGGACTGGCCTTTCCTGAGGCCACCAGAGCGGGTCCCTGTGGTCCCCGTCGTAAGTCGAGAACACCTGCCGCAACTCGAGAAAATCCAGGAGGTTTTGCCCTCCAGGCGAGATGAGGCCCATTTCCGCTGAGGCTTCTCGAGGCCAATCACATCTAACCACTCGAACTTCCAAAGGGTCCTTCACACCATTGCTGCAACTCAAGAAGTTCCCCGACATACCCGTCTCCACTCGAGAGGAAGCACGTGGGTTACCGCACACATCCAGGGGAGCCCCGTTTCCGCCTCCTAGCTCGAGATGAGGGATCCTTTCCCTGTTTCGTAGGGAAAGAATTCCCGGCGTTCCCGTCGCATCTCAAGAGGAAGCGCTCTCCACAGAAAAGGCGAGAGGAACTCCAGGGTCGAGACACCATTCCAAGAGTCCCCCAGATGTGTCAGTCCATTCCAGAGGAACCTGTTTTCCCTGCACTGCCTTGACGTTCAAGCCGAGGATCGACTCCCACCACGTGTGCACGTGGGACAGCCCTGTGGGAAAGCCTCGTGGGAAAGCCTCGTGGGAAAGTCTCGAGGGAAAACCATAGATCCTTTGATCCACGCGGCGGACTGCGTGACACTGCTGCTACCGCTCTGGAGGAAAGCGCAAGTGCATGCCCACATTCGAGCCGAGGACTGACTCCCCTGGGGAGACTCCCGAAGTACCCCAAGATCCATGTCAGCACTGGAGAGGAATCCTCAGGTTCCGGCCCCGACTCCACACAAGGTCTTAGGCCCCGGCATCGACGGGAGAGGAATCCCGAGAGGCCCCCGAGGAACTCGCATGGGGACTGGCCTTTCCTGAGGCCACCAGAGCGGGTCCCTGAGGTCCCCGTCGTAAGTCGAGAGCACCTGCCGCAACTCGAGAAAATCCAGGAGGTTTTGCCCTCCAGGCGAGATGAGGCCAATTTCCGCTGAGGCTTCTCGAGGCCAATCACATCTAACCACTGGAACTTCCAAAGGGTCTTTCACACCCTTGCTGCAACTCAAGAAGTTCCCCGACATACCCGTCTCCACTCGAGAGGAAGCACGTGGTGTCCCGCACACATCCAGGGGAGCCCCGTTTCCGCCTCCTAGCTCGAGATGAGGGATCCTTTCCCTGTTTCTTAGGGAAAGAATTCCCGGCGTTCCCGTCGCATCTCAAGAGGAGGCGCTCTCCACAGGAAAGGCGAGAGGAACTCCAGGGTCGTGCCACCATTCAGAGTCCACCAGATGTGTCAGCCCATTCCAGAGGAACCTGTTTTCCCTGCACTGCCTTGACGTTCAAGCCGAGGATCGACTCCCACCACGTGTGCACGTGGGACAGCCCTGTGGGAAAGCCTCGTGGGAAAGCCTCGTGGGAAAGACTCGAGGGAAAACCATAGATCCTTTGATCCACGCAGCGGACTGCGTGACACTGCTGCTACCGCTCTGGAGGAAAGCACAAGTGCATGCACGCATTCGAGACGAGGACTGACTCCCCTGGGGAGACTCGAAAAATACCCCAAGACCCATGTCAGCACTGGAGAGGAATCCTCAGGTTCCGGCCACGACTCCACACAAGGTCTTAGGCCCCGGCATCGACGGGAGAGGAATCCCGAGAGGCCCCCGAGGAACTCGCATCGGGACTGGCCTTTCCTGAGGCCACCAGAGCGGGTCCCTGAGGTCCCCGTCGTAAGTCGAGAGCACCTGCCGCAACTTGAATAAATCCAGGAGGTTTTGCCCTCCAGGCGAGATGAGGCCCATTTCCGCTGAGGCTTCTGGAGGCTAATCACGTCTAACCACTGGAACTTCCAAAGGGTCCTTCACACCCTTGCTGCAACTCAAGAAGTTCCCCGACATACCCGTCTCCACTCGAGAGGAAGCACGTGGGTCCCGCACACATCCAGGGGAGCCCCGTTTCCGCCTCCTAGCTCGAGATGAGGGATCCTTTCCCTGTTTCGTAGGGAAAGAATTCCCGGCGTTTCCGTCGCATCTCAAGAGGAGGCCCTCTCCACAGGAAAGGCGAGAGGAACTCCAGGGTCGTGCCACCTTTCCAAGAGTCCCCCAGATGTGTCAGTCCATTCCAGAGGAACCTGTTTTCCCTGCACTGCCTTGACGTTCAAGCCGAGGATCGACTCCCACCACGTGTGCACGTGGGACAGCCCTGTGGGAAAGCCTCGTGGGAAAGCCTCGTGGGAAAGACTCGAGGGAAAACCATAGATCCTTTGATCCCCGCGGCGGACTGGGTGACACTGCTGCTACCGCTCTGGAGGAAAGCGCAAGTGCATGCCCGCATTCGAAACGAGGACTGACTCCCCTGGGGAGACTCCAGAAGTACCCCAAGATCCATGTCAGCACTGGAGAGGAATCCTCAGGTTCCGGCCCCGACTCCACACAAGGTCTTAGGCCCCGGCATCGACGGGAGAGGAATCCCGAGAGGCCCCCGAGGAACTCGCATGGGGACTGGCCTTTCCTGAGGCCACCAGAGCGGGTCCCTGAGGTCCCCGTCGTAAGTCGAGAGCACCTGCCGCAACTCGAGAAAATCCAGGAGGTTTTGCCCTCCAGGCGAGATGAGGCCCATTTCCGCTGAGGCTTCTCGAGGCCAATCACATCTAACCACTGGAACTTCCAAAGGGTCCTTCACACCCTTGCTGCAACTCAAGAAGTTCCCCGACATACCCGTCTCCACTCGAGAGGAAGCACGTGGGGTCCCGCACACATCCAGGGGAGCCCCGTTTCCGCCTCCTAGCTCGAGATGAGGGATCCTTTCCCTGTTTCGTAGGGAAAGAATTCCCGGCGTTCCCGTCGCATCTCAAGAGGAGGCGCTCTCCACAGGAAAGGCGAGAGGAACTCCAGGGTCGTGCCACCATTCCAAGAGTCCCCCAGATGTGTCAGTCCATTCCAGAGGAACCTGTTTTCCCTGCACTGCCTTGACGTTCAAGCCGAGGATCGACTCCCACCACGTGTGCACGTGGGACAGCCCTGTGGGAAAGCCTCGTGGGAAAGCCTCGTGGGAAAGACTCGAGGGAAAACCATAGATCCTTTGATCCACGCAGCGGACTGCGTGACACTGCTGCTACCGCTCTGGAGGAAAGCACAAGTGCATGCCCGCATTCGAGACGAGGACTGACTGCCCTGGGGAGACTCCAGAAGTACCCCAAGATCCATGTCAGCACTGGAGAGGAATCCTCAGGTTCCGGCCCCGACTCCACACAAGGGCTTAGGCCCCGGCATCGACGGGAGAGGAATCCCGAGACGCCCCCGAGGAACTCGCATGGGGACTGGCATTTCCTGAGGCCACCAGAGCGGGTCCCTGAGGTCCCCGTCGTAAGTCGAGAGCACCTGCCGCAACTCGAGAAATCCAGGAGGTTTTGCCCTCCAGGCGAGATGAGGCCCATTTCCGCTGAGGCTTCTCGAGGCCAATCACATCTAACCACTGGAACTTCCAAAGGGTCCTTCACACCATTGCTGCAACTCAAGAAGTTCCCCGACATACCCGTCTCCACTCGAGAGGAAGCACGTGGGGTCCCGCACACATCCAGGGGAGCCCCGTTTCCGCCTCCTAGCTCGAGATGAGGGATCCTTTCCCTGTTTCGTAGGGAAAGAATTCCCGGCGTTCCCGTCGCATCTCAAGAGGAGGCGCTCTCCACAGGAAAGGCGAGAGGAACTCCAGGGTCGTGCCACCATTCCAAGAGTCCCCCAGATGTGTCAGTCCATTCCAGAGGAACCTGTTTTCCCTGCACTTCCTTGACGTTCAAGCCGAGGATCGACTCCCACCACGTGTGCACGTGGGACAGCCCTGTGGGAAAGCCTCGTGGGAAAGCCTCGTGGGAAAGACTCGAGGGAAAACCATCGATCCTTTGATCCACGCGGCGGACTGCGTGACACTGCTGCTACCGCTCTGGAGGAAAGCGCAAGTGCATGCCCGCATTCGAGACGAGGACTGACTCCCCTGGGGAGACTCCAGAAGTACCCCAAGATCCATGTCAGCACTGGAGAGGAATCCTCAGGTTCCGGCCCCGACTCCACACAAGGTCTTAGGCCCCGGCATCGATTGGAGAGGTATCCCGAGAGGCCCCCGAGGAACTCGCATGGGGACTGGCCTTTCCTGAGGCCACCAGAACGGGTCCCTGAGGTCCCAGTCGTAAGTCGAGAGCACCTGCCGCAACTCGAGAAAATCCAGGAGGTTTTGCCCTCCAGGAGAGATGAGGCCCATTTCCGATGAGGCTTCTCGAGGCTAATCACGTCTAACCACTGGAACTTCCAAAGGGTCCTTCACACCCTTGCTGCAACTCAAGAAGTTCCCCGACATACCCGTCTCCACTCGAGAGGAAGCACGTGGGTCCCGCACACATCCAGGGGAGCCCCGTTTCCGCCTCCTAGCTCGAGATGAGGGATGCTTTCCCTGTTTCGTAGGGAAAGAATTCCCGGCGTTCCCGTCGCATCTCAAGAGGAGGCGCTCTCCACAGGAAAGGCGAGAGGAACTCCAGGGTCGTGCCACCATTCCAAGAGTCCCCCAGATGGGTCAGTCCATTCCAGAGGAACCTGTTTTCCCTGCACTGCCTTGACTTTCAAGCCGAGGATCGACTCCCACCACGTGTGCACGTGGGACAGCCCTGTGGGAAAGCCTCGTGGGAAAGCCTCGTGGGAAAGACTCGAGGGAAAACCATAGATCCTTTGATCCACGCGGCGGACTGCGTGACACTGCTGCTACCGCTCTGGAGGAAAGTGCAAGTGTATGCCCGCATTCGAGATGAGGACTGACTCCCCTGGGGAGACTCCAGAAGTACCCCAAGATCCATGTCAGCACTGGAGAGGAACCCTCAGGTTCCGACCCCGACTCCACACAAGGTCTTAGGTTCCGGCATCGACGGGAGAGGAATCCCGAGACGCGCCCGAGGAACTCGCATGGGGACTGGCCTTTCCTGAGGCCACCAGAGCGGGTCCCTGAGGTCCCCTTCTTAAGTCGCGAGCACCTGCTGCAACTCGAGAAAATCCAGGAGGTTTTGCCCTCCAGGCGAGATGAGGCCCATTTCCGCTGAGGCTTCTCGAGGCTAATCACGGCTAACCACTGGAACTTCCAAAGGGTCCTTCACACCCTTGCTGCAACTCAAGAAGTTCCCCGACATACCCGTCTCCACTCGAGAGGAAGCACGTGGTTCCCGCACACATCCAGGGGAGCCCCGTTTCCGCCTCCTAGCTCGAGATGAGGGATCCTTTCCCTGTTTCGTAGGGAAAGAATTCCCGGCGTTCCCGTCGCATCTAAAGAGGAGGCGCTCTCCACAGGAAAGGCGAGAGGAACTCCAGGGTTGTGCCACCATTCCAAGAGTCCCCCAGATGGGTCAGTCCATTCCAGAGGAACCTGTTTTCCCTGCACTGCCTTGACGTTCAAGCCGAGGATCGACTCCCACCACGTGTGCACGTGGGACAGCCCTGTGGGAAAGCCTCGTGGGAAAGCCTCGTGGGAAAGACTCGAGGGAAAACCATAGATCCTTTGATCCACGCGGCGGACTGCGTGACACTGCTGCTACCGCTCTGGAGGAAAGTGCAAGTGCATGCCCGCATTCGAGACGAGGACTGACTCCCCTGGGGAGACTCCAGAAGTACCCCAAGATCCATGTGAGCACTGGAGAGGAATCCTCAGGTTCCGGCCCCGACTCCACACAAGGTCTTAGGCCCCGGCATCGACGGGAGAGGAATCCCGAGACGCCCCCGAGGAACTCGCATGGGGACTGGCCTTTCCTGAGGCCACCAGAGCGGTTCCCTGTGGTCCCCGTCGTAAGTCGCGAGCACCTGCCGCAACACGAGAAAATCCAGGAGGTTTTGCCCTCCAGGCGAGATGAGGCCCATTTCCGCTGAGGCTTCTCGAGGCCAATCACATCTAACCACTGGAACTTCCAAAGGGTCCTTCACACCATTGCTGCAACTCAAGAAGTTCCCCGACATACCCGTCTCCACTCGAGAGGAAGCACGTGGTGTCCCGCACACATCCAGGGGAGCCCCGTTTCCGCCTCCTAGCTCGAGATGAGGGATCCTTCCCTGTTTTGTAGGGAAAGAATTCCCGGCGTTCCAGTCGCATCTCAAGAGGAGGCGCTCTCCACAGGAAAGGTGAGAGGAACTCCAGGTCGTGACACCATTCCAGGAGTCCCCCAGATGTGTCAGCCCATTCCAGAGGAACCTGTTTTCCCTGCACTGCCTTGACGTTCAAGCCGAGGATCGACTCCCACCACGTGTGCACGTGGGACAGCCCTGTGGGAAAGCCTCGTGGGAAAGCCTCGTGGGAAAGACTCGAGGGAAAACCATAGATCCTTTGATCCACGCGGCGGACTGCGTGACACTGCTGCTACCGCTCTGGAGGAAAGCGCAAGTGCATGCCCGCATTCGAGATGAGGACTGACTCCCCTGGGGAGACTCCAGAAGTACCCCAAGATCCATGTCAGCACTGGAGAGGAATCCTCAGGTTCCGGCCCCGACTCCACACAAGGTCTTAGGCCCCGGCATCGACGGGAGAGGAATCCCGAGAGGCCCCCGAGGAACTCGCATGGGGACTGGCCTTTCCTGAGGCCACCAGATCGGTTCCCTGAGGTCCCCGTCGTAAGTCGCGAGCACCTGCCGCAACTCGAAAAAATCCAGGAGGTTTTGCCCTCCAGGCGAGATGAGGCCCATTTCCGCTGAGGCTTCTCGAGGCCAATCACATCTAACCACTGGAACTTCCAAAGGGTTCTTCACACCATTACTGCAACTCAAGAAGTTCCCGGACATACCCGTCTCCACTCGAGAGGAAGCACGTGGTGTCCCGCACACATCCAGGGGAGCCCCGTTTCGCCTCCTAGCTCGAGATGAGGGATCCTTTCCCTGTTTCGTAGGGAAAGAATTCCCGGCATTCCCGTCGCATCTCAAGAGGAGGCGCTCTCCACAGGAAAGGCGAGAGGATCTCCAGGGTCGTGCCACCATTCCAAGAGTCCCCCAGATTTGTCAGTCCATTCCAGAGGAACCTGTTTTCCCTGCACTGCCTTGACGTTCAAGCCGAGGATCGACTCCCAACACGTGTGCACGTGGGACAGCCCTGTGGGAAAGGCTCGTGGGAAAGCCTCGTGGGAAAGACTCGAGGGAAAATCATACATCCTATGATCCACGCGGCGCACTGCGTGACACTGCTGCTACCGCTCTGGAGGAAAGCGCAAGTGCATGCCCGCATTCGAGACGAGGACTGACTCCCCTGGGGAGACTCCAGAAGTACCCCAAGATCCATGTCAGCACTGGAGAGGAATCCTCAGGTTCCGGCCCCGACTCCACACAAGGGCTTAGGCCCCGGCATCGACGGGAGAGGAATCCCGAGACGCCCCCGAGGAACTCGCATGGGGACTGGCCTTTCCTGAGGCCACCAGAGCGGGTCCCTGAGGTCCCCGTCGTAAGTCGAGAGCACCTGCCGCAACTCGAGAAAATCCAGGAGGTTTTGCCCTCCAGGCGAGATGAGGCCCATTTCCGCTGAGGCTTCTCGAGGCCAATCACATCTAACCACTGGAACTTCCAAAGGGTCCTTCACACCATTGCTGCAACTCAAGAAGTTCCCCGACATACCCGTCTCCACTCGAGAGGAAGCACGTGGGGTCCCGCACACATCCAGGGGAGCCCCGTTTCCGCCTCCTAGCTCGAGATGAGGGATCCTTTCCCTGTTTCGTAGGGAAAGAATTCCCGGCGTTCCAGTCGCATCTCAAGAGGAGGCGCTCTCCACAGGAAAGGCGAGAGGAACTCCAGGTCGTGACACCATTCCAGGAGTCCCCCAGATGTGTCAGCCCATTCCAGAGGAACCTGTTTTCCCTGCACTGCCTTGACGTTCAAGCCGAGGATCGACTCCCACCACGTGTGCACGTGGGACAGCCCTGTGGGAAAGCCTCGTGGGAAAGCCTCGTGGGAAAGACTCGAGGGAAAACCATAGATCCTTTGATCCAAGCGGCGGACTGCGTGACACTGCTGCTACCGCTCTGGAGGAAAGCGCAAGTGCATGCCCGCATTCGAGATGAGGACTGACTCCCCTGGGGAGACTCCAGAAGTACCCCAAGATCCATGTCAGCACTGGAGAGGAATCCTCAGGTTCCGGCCCCGACTCCACACAAGGTCTTAGGCCCCGGCATCGACGGGAGAGGAATCCCGAGACGCCCCCGAGGAACTCGCATGGGGACTGGCCTTTCCTGAGGCCACCAGATCGGTTCCCTGAGGTCCCCGTCGTAAGTCGCGAGCACCTGCCGCAACTCGAAAAAATCCAGGAGGTTTTGCCCTCCAGGCGAGATGAGGCCCATTTCCGCTGAGGCTTCTCGAGGCCAATCACATCTAACCACTGGAACTTCCAAAGGGTTCTTCACACCATTACTGCAACTCAAGAAGTTCCCGGACATACCCGTCTCCACTCGAGAGGAAGCACGTGGTGTCCCGCACACATCCAGGGGAGCCCCGTTTCGCCTCCTAGCTCGAGATGAGGGATCCTTTCCCTGTTTCGTAGGGAAAGAATTCCCGGCATTCCCGTCGCATCTCAAGAGGAGGCGCTCTCCACAGGAAAGGCGAGAGGATCTCCAGGGTCGTGCCACCATTCCAAGAGTCCCCCAGATGTGTCAGTCCATTCCAGAGGATCCTGTTTTCCCTGCACTGCCTTGACGTTCAAGCCGAGGATCGACTCCCAACACGTGTGCACGTGGGACAGCCCTGTGAGAAAGGCTCGTGGGAAAGCCTCGTGGGAAAGACTCGAGGGAAAATCATACATCCTATGATCCACGCGGCGCACTGCGTGACACTGCTGCTACCGCTCTGGAGGAAAGCGCAAGTGCATGCCCGCATTCGAGACGAGGACTGACTGCCCTGGGGAGACTCCAGAAATACCCCAAGATCCATGTCAGCACTGGAGAGGAATCCTCAGGTTCCGGCCCCGACTCCACACAAGGGCTTAGGCCCCGGCATCGACGGGAGAGGAATCCCGAGACGCCCCCGAGGAACTCGCATGGGGACTGGCCTTTCCTGAGGCCACCAGAGCGGGTCCCTGAGGTCCCCGTCGTAAGTCGAGAGCACCTGCCGCAACTCGAGAAAATCCAGGAGGTTTTGCCCTCCAGGCGAGATGAGGCCCATTTCCGCTGAGGCTTCTCGAGGCCAATCACATCTAACCACTGGAACTTCCAAAGGGTCCTTCACACCATTGCTGCAACTCAAGAAGTTCCCCGACATACCCGTCTCCACTCGAGAGGAAGCACGTGGGGTCCCGCACACATCCAGGGGAGCCCCGTTTCCGCCTCCTAGCTCGAGATGAGGGATCCTTTCCCTGTTTCGTAGGGAAAGAATTCCCGGCGTTCCCGTCGCATCTCAAGAGGAGGCGCTCTCCACAGGAAAGGCGAGAGGAACTCCAGGGTCGTGACACCATTCCAAGAGTCCCCCAGATGTGTCAGTCCATTCCAGAGGAACCTGTTTTCCCTGCACTGCCTTGACGTTCAAGCCGAGGATCGACTCCCACCACGTGTGCACGTGGGACAGCCCTGTGGGAAAGCCTCGTGGGAAAGCCTCGTGGGAAAGACTCGAGGGAAAACCATAGATCCTTTGATCCACGCGGCGGACTGCTTGACACTGCTGCTACCGCTCTGGAGGAAAGCGCAAGTGCATGCCCGCATTCGAGACGAGGACTGACTCCCCTGGGGAGACTCCAGAAGTACCCCAAGATCCATGTCAGCACTGGAGAGGAATCCTCAGGTTCCGGCCCCGACACCACACAAGGACTTAAGCCCCGGCATCGACGGGAGAGGTATCCCGAGAGGCCCCCGAGGAACTCGCATGGGGACTGGCCTTTCCTGAGGCCACCAGAGCGGGTCCCTGAGGTCCCCGTCGTAAGTCGAGAGCACCTGCCGCAACTCGAGAAAATCCAGGAGGTTTTGCCCTCCAGGCGAGATGAGGCCCATTTCCGCTGAGGCTTCTCGAGACTAATCACGTCTAACCATTGGAACTTCCAAAGGGTCCTTCAAACCCTTGCTGCAACTCAAGAAGTTCCCCGACATACCCGTCTCCACTCGAGAGGAAGCAGGTGGGTCCCGCACACATCCAGGGGAGCCCCGTTTCCGCCTCCTAGCTCGAGATGAGGGATGCTTTCCCTGTTTCGTAGGGAAAGAATTCCCGGCGTTCCCGTCGCATCTCAAGAGGAGGCGCTCTCCACAGGAAAGGCGAAAGGAACTCCAGGGTCGTGCCACCATTCCAAGAGTCCCCCAGATGGGTCAGTCCATTCCAGAGGAACCTGTTTTCCCTGCACTGCCTTGACTTTCAAGCCGAGGATCGACTCCCACCACGTGTGCACGTGGGACAGCCCTGTGGGAAATCCTCGTGGGAAAGCCTCGTGGGAAAGACTCGAGGGAAAACCATACATCCTTTGATCCACGCGGCGCACTGCGTGACACTGCTGCTACCGCTCTGGAGGAAAGCGCAAGTGCATGCCCGCATTCGAGACGAGGACTGACTGCCCTGGGGAGACTCCAGAAGTACCCCAAGATCCATGTCAGCACTGGAGAGGAATCCTCAGGTTCCGGCCCCGACTCCACACAAGGGCTTAGGCCCCGGCATCGACGGGAGAGGAATCCCGAGACGCCCCCGAGGAACTCGCATGGGGACTGGCATTTCCTGAGGCCACCAGAGCGGGTCCCTGAGGTCCCCGTCGTAAGATCGAGAGCACCTGCCGCAACTCGAGAAATCCAGGAGGTTTTGCCCTCCAGGCGAGATGAGGCCCATTTCCGCTGAGGCTTCTCGAGGCCAATCACATCTAACCACTGGAACTTCCAAAGGGTCCTTCACACCATTGCTGCAACTCAAGAAGTTCCCCGACATACCCGTCTCCACTCGAGAGGAAGCACGTGGGGTCCCGCACACATCCAGGGGAGCCCCGTTTCCGCCTCCTAGCTCGAGATGAGGGATCCTTTCCCTGTTTCGTAGGGAAAGAATTCCCGGCGTTCCCGTCGCATCTCAAGAGGAGGCGCTCTCCACAGGAAAGGCGAGAGGAACTCCAGGGTCGTGCCACCATTCCAAGAGTCCCCCAGATGTGTCAGTCCATTCCAGAGTAACCTGTTTTCCCTGCACTTCCTTGACGTTCAAGCCGAGGATCGACTCCCACCACGTGTGCACGTGGGACAGCCCTGTGGGAAAGCCTCGTGGGAAAGCCTCGTGGGAAAGACTCGAGGGAAAACCATAGATCCTTTGATCCACGCGGCGGACTGCGTGACACTGCTGCTTCCGCTCTGGAGGAAAGCGCAAGTGCATGCCCGCATTCGAGACGAGGACTGACTCCCCTGGGGAGACTCCAGAAGTACCCCAAGATCCATGTCAGCACTGGAGAGGAACCCTCAGGTTCCGACCCCGACTCCACACAAGGTCTTAGGTCCCGGCATCGACGGGAGAGGAATCCCGAGACGCCCCCGAGGAACTCGCATGGGGACTGGCCTTTCCTGAGGCCACCAGAGCGGGTCCCTGAGGTCCCCGTCTTAAGTCGCGAGCACCTGCTGCAACTCGAGAAAATCCAGGAGGTTTTGCCCTCCAGGCGAGATGAGGCCCATTTCCGCTGAGGCTTCTCGAGGCTAATCACGGCTAACCACTGGAACTTCCAAAGGGTCCTTCACACCCTTGCTGCAACTCAAGAAGTTCCCCGACATACCCGTCTCCACTCGAGAGGAAGCACGTGGGTCCCGCACACATCCAGGGGAGCCCCGTTTCCGCCTCCTAGCTCGAGATGAGGGATCCTTTCCCTGTTTCGTAGGGAAAGAATTCCCGGCGTTCCCGTCGCATCTAAAGAGGAGGCGCTCTCCACAGGAAAGGCGAGAGGAACTCCAGGGTCGTGCCACCATTCCAAGAGTCCCCCAGATGGGTCAGTCCATTCCAGAGGAACCTGTTTTCCCTGCACTGCCTTGACGTTCAAGCCGAGGATCGACTCCCACCACGTGTGCACGTGGGACAGCCCTGTGGGAAAGCCTCGTGGGAAAGCCTCGTGGGAAAGACTCGAGGGAAAACCATAGATCCTTTGATCCACGCGGCGGACTGCGTGACACTGCTGCTACCGCTCTGGAGGAAAGTGCAAGTGCATGCCCGCATTCGAGACGAGGACTGACTCCCCTGGGGAGACTCCAGAAGTACCCCAAGATCCATGTGAGCACTGGAGAGGAATCCTCAGGTTCCGGCCCCGACTCCACACAAGGTCTTAGGCCCCGGCATCGACGGGAGAGGAATCCCGAGACGCCCCCGAGGAACTCGCATGGGGACTGGCCTTTCCTGAGGCCACCAGAGCGGTTCCCTGTGGTCCCCGTCGTAAGTCGCGAGCACCTGCCGCAACACGAGAAAATCCAGGAGGTTTTGCCCTCCAGGCGAGATGAGGCCCATTTCCGCTGAGGCTTCTCGAGGCCAATCACATCTAACCACTGGAACTTCCAAAGGGTCCTTCACACCCTTGCTGCAACTCAAGAAGTTCCCCGACATACCCGTCTCCACTCGAGAGGAAGCACGTGGGGTCCCGCACACATCCAGGGGAGCCCCGTTTCCGCCTCCTAGCTCGAGATGAGGGATCCTTCCCTGTTTTGTAGGGAAAGAATTCCCGGCGTTCCAGTCGCATCTCAAGAGGAGGCGCTCTCCACAGGAAAGGTGAGAGGAACTCCAGGTCGTGACACCATTCCAGGAGTCCCCCAGATGTGTCAGCCCATTCCAGAGGAACCTGTTTTCCCTGCACTGCCTTGACGTTCAAGCCGAGGATCGACTCCCACCACGTGTGCACGTGGGACAGCCCTGTGGGAAAGCCTCGTGGGAAAGCCTCGTGGGAAAGACTCGAGGGAAAACCATAGATCCTTTGATCCACGCGGCGGACTGCGTGACACTGCTGCTACCGCTCTGGAGGAAAGCGCAAGTGCATGCCCGCATTCGAGATGAGGACTGACTCCCCTGGGGAGACTCCAGAAGTACCCCAAGATCCATGTCAGCACTGGAGAGGAATCCTCAGGTTCCGGCCCCGACTCCACACAAGGTCTTAGGCCCCGGCATCGACGGGAGAGGAATCCCGAGACGCCCCCGAGGAACTCGCATGGGGACTGGCCTTTCCTGAGGCCACCAGATCGGTTCCCTGAGGTCCCCGTCGTAAGTCGCGAGCACCTGCCGCAACTCGAAAAAATCCAGGAGGTTTTGCCCTCCAGGCGAGATGAGGCCCATTTCCGCTGAGGCTTCTCGAGGCCAATCACATCTAACCACTGGAACTTCCAAAGGGTTCTTCACACCATTACTGCAACTCAAGAAGTTCCCGGACATACCCGTCTCCACTCGAGAGGAAGCACGTGGTGTCCCGCACACATCCAGGGGAGCCCCGTTTCGCCTCCTAGCTCGAGATGAGGGATCCTTTCCCTGTTTCGTAGGGAAAGAATTCCCGGCATTCCCGTCGCATCTCAAGAGGAGGCGCTCTCCACAGGAAAGGCGAGAGGATCTCCAGGGTCGTGCCACCATTCCAAGAGTCCCCCAGATTTGTCAGTCCATTCCAGAGGAACCTGTTTTCCCTGCACTGCCTTGACGTTCAAGCCGAGGATCGACTCCCAACACGTGTGCACGTGGGACAGCCCTGTGGGAAAGGCTCGTGGGAAAGCCTCGTGGGAAAGACTCGAGGGAAAATCATAGATCCTTTGATCCACGCGGCGGACTGCGTGACACTGCTGCTACCGCTCTGGAGGAAAGCGCAAGTGCATGCCCGCATTCGAGATGAGGACTGACTCCCCTGGGGAGACTCCAGAAGTACCCCAAGATCCATGTCAGCACTGGAGAGGAATCCTCAGGTTCCGGCCCCGACTCCACACAAGGTCTTAGGCCCCGGCATCGACGGGAGAGGAATCCCGAGACGCCCCCGAGGAACTCGCATGGGGACTGGCCTTTCCTGAGGCCACCAGATCGGTTCCCTGAGGTCCCCGTCGTAAGTCGCGAGCACCTGCCGCAACTCGAAAAAATCCAGGAGGTTTTGCCCTCCAGGCGAGATGAGGCCCATTTCCGCTGAGGCTTCTCGAGGCCAATCACATCTAACCACTGGAACTTCCAAAGGGTTCTTCACACCATTACTGCAACTCAAGAAGTTCCCGGACATACCCGTCTCCACTCGAGAGGAAGCACGTGGTGTCCCGCACACATCCAGGGGAGCCCCGTTTCGCCTCCTAGCTCGAGATGAGGGATCCTTTCCCTGTTTCGTAGGGAAAGAATTCCCGGCATTCCCGTCGCATCTCAAGAGGAGGCGCTCTCCACAGGAAAGGCGAGAGGATCTCCAGGGTCGTGCCACCATTCCAAGAGTCCCCCAGATGTGTCAGTCCATTCCAGAGGATCCTGTTTTCCCTGCACTGCCTTGACGTTCAAGCCGAGGATCGACTCCCAACACGTGTGCACGTGGGACAGCCCTGTGAGAAAGGCTCGTGGGAAAGCCTCGTGGGAAAGACTCGAGGGAAAATCATACATCCTATGATCCACGCGGCGCACTGCGTGACACTGCTGCTACCGCTCTGGAGGAAAGCGCAAGTGCATGCCCGCATTCGAGACGAGGACTGACTGCCCTGGGGAGACTCCAGAAATACCCCAAGATCCATGTCAGCACTGGAGAGGAATCCTCAGGTTCCGGCCCCGACTCCACACAAGGGCTTAGGCCCCGGCATCGACGGGAGAGGAATCCCGAGACGCCCCCGAGGAACTCGCATGGGGACTGGCCTTTCCTGAGGCCACCAGAGCGGGTCCCTGAGGTCCCCGTCGTAAGTCGAGAGCACCTGCCGCAACTCGAGAAAATCCAGGAGGTTTTGCCCTCCAGGCGAGATGAGGCCCATTTCCGCTGAGGCTTCTCGAGGCCAATCACATCTAACCACTGGAACTTCCAAAGGGTCCTTCACACCATTGCTGCAACTCAAGAAGTTCCCCGACATACCCGTCTCCACTCGAGAGGAAGCACGTGGGGTCCCGCACACATCCAGGGGAGCCCCGTTTCCGCCTCCTAGCTCGAGATGAGGGATCCTTTCCCTGTTTCGTAGGGAAAGAATTCCCGGCGTTCCCGTCGCATCTCAAGAGGAGGCGCTCTCCACAGGAAAGGCGAGAGGAACTCCAGGGTCGTGACACCATTCCAAGAGTCCCCCAGATGTGTCAGTCCATTCCAGAGGAACCTGTTTTCCCTGCACTGCCTTGACGTTCAAGCCGAGGATCGACTCCCACCACGTGTGCACGTGGGACAGCCCTGTGGGAAAGCCTCGTGGGAAAGCCTCGTGGGAAAGACTCGAGGGAAAACCATAGATCCTTTGATCCACGCGGCGGACTGCTTGACACTGCTGCTACCGCTCTGGAGGAAAGCGCAAGTGCATGCCCGCATTCGAGACGAGGACTGACTGCCCTGGGGAGACTCCAGAAGTACCCCAAGATCCATGTCAGCACTGGAGAGGAATCCTCAGGTTCCGGCCCCGACACCACACAAGGACTTAAGCCCCGGCATCGACGGGAGAGGTATCCCGAGAGGCCCCCGAGGAACTCGCATGGGGACTGGCCTTTCCTGAGGCCACCAGAGCGGGTCCCTGAGGTCCCCGTCGTAAGTCGAGAGCACCTGCCGCAACTCGAGAAAATCCAGGAGGTTTTGCCCTCCAGGCGAGATGAGGCCCATTTCCGCTGAGGCTTCTCGAGACTAATCACGTCTAACCATTGGAACTTCCAAAGGGTCCTTCAAACCCTTGCTGCAACTCAAGAAGTTCCCCGACATACCCGTCTCCACTCGAGAGGAAGCAGGTGGGTCCCGCACACATCCAGGGGAGCCCCGTTTCCGCCTCCTAGCTCGAGATGAGGGATGCTTTCCCTGTTTCGTAGGGAAAGAATTCCCGGCGTTCCCGTCGCATCTCAAGAGGAGGCGCTCTCCACAGGAAAGGCGAAAGGAACTCCAGGGTCGTGCCACCATTCCAAGAGTCCCCCAGATGGGTCAGTCCATTCCAGAGGAACCTGTTTTCCCTGCACTGCCTTGACTTTCAAGCCGAGGATCGACTCCCACCACGTGTGCACGTGGGACAGCCCTGTGGGAAATCCTCGTGGGAAAGCCTCGTGGGAAAGACTCGAGGGAAAACCATACATCCTTTGATCCACGCGGCGCACTGCGTGACACTGCTGCTACCGCTCTGGAGGAAAGCGCAAGTGCATGCCCGCATTCGAGACGAGGACTGACTGCCCTGGGGAGACTCCAGAAGTACCCCAAGATCCATGTCAGCACTGGAGAGGAATCCTCAGGTTCCGGCCCCGACTCCACACAAGGGCTTAGGCCCCGGCATCGACGGGAGAGGAATCCCGAGACGCCCCCGAGGAACTCGCATGGGGACTGGCATTTCCTGAGGCCACCAGAGCGGGTCCCTGAGGTCCCCGTCGTAAGTCGAGAGCACCTGCCGCAACTCGAGAAATCCAGGAGGTTTTGCCCTCCAGGCGAGATGAGGCCCATTTCCGCTGAGGCTTCTCGAGGCCAATCACATCTAACCACTGGAACTTCCAAAGGGTCCTTCACACCATTGCTGCAACTCAAGAAGTTCCCCGACATACCCGTCTCCACTCGAGAGGAAGCACGTGGGGTCCCGCACACATCCAGGGGAGCCCCGTTTCCGCCTCCTAGCTCGAGATGAGGGATCCTTTCCCTGTTTCGTAGGGAAAGAATTCCCGGCGTTCCCGTCGCATCTCAAGAGGAGGCGCTCTCCACAGGAAAGGCGAGAGGAACTCCAGGGTCGTGCCACCATTCCAAGAGTCCCCCAGATGTGTCAGTCCATTCCAGAGTAACCTGTTTTCCCTGCACTTCCTTGACGTTCAAGCCGAGGATCGACTCCCACCACGTGTGCACGTGGGACAGCCCTGTGGGAAAGCCTCGTGGGAAAGCCTCGTGGGAAAGACTCGAGGGAAAACCATAGATCCTTTGATCCACGCGGCGGACTGCGTGACACTGCTGCTTCCGCTCTGGAGGAAAGCGCAAGTGCATGCCCGCATTCGAGACGAGGACTGACTCCCCTGGGGAGACTCCAGAAGTACCCCAAGATCCATGTCAGCACTGGAGAGGAACCCTCAGGTTCCGACCCCGACTCCACACAAGGTCTTAGGTCCCGGCATCGACGGGAGAGGAATCCCGAGACGCCCCCGAGGAACTCGCATGGGGACTGGCCTTTCCTGAGGCCACCAGAGCGGGTCCCTGAGGTCCCCGTCTTAAGTCGCGAGCACCTGCTGCAACTCGAGAAAATCCAGGAGGTTTTGCCCTCCAGGCGAGATGAGGCCCATTTCCGCTGAGGCTTCTCGAGGCTAATCACGGCTAACCACTGGAACTTCCAAAGGGTCCTTCACACCCTTGCTGCAACTCAAGAAGTTCCCCGACATACCCGTCTCCACTCGAGAGGAAGCACGTGGGTCCCGCACACATCCAGGGGAGCCCCGTTTCCGCCTCCTAGCTCGAGATGAGGGATCCTTTCCCTGTTTCGTAGGGAAAGAATTCCCGGCGTTCCCGTCGCATCTAAAGAGGAGGCGCTCTCCACAGGAAAGGCGAGAGGAACTCCAGGGTCGTGCCACCATTCCAAGAGTCCCCCAGATGGGTCAGTCCATTCCAGAGGAACCTGTTTTCCCTGCACTGCCTTGACGTTCAAGCCGAGGATCGACTCCCACCACGTGTGCACGTGGGACAGCCCTGTGGGAAAGCCTCGTGGGAAAGCCTCGTGGGAAAGACTCGAGGGAAAACCATAGATCCTTTGATCCACGCAGCGGACTGCGTGACACTGCTGCTACCGCTCTGGAGGAAAGTGCAAGTGCATGCCCGCATTCGAGACGAGGACTGACTCCCCTGGGGAGACTCCAGAAGTACCCCAAGATCCATGTGAGCACTGGAGAGGAATCCTCAGGTTCCGGCCCCGACTCCACACAAGGTCTTAGGCCCCGGCATCGACGGGAGAGGAATCCCGAGACGCCCCCGAGGAACTCGCATGGGGACTGGCCTTTCCTGAGGCCACCAGAGCGGTTCCCTGTGGTCCCCGTCGTAAGTCGCGAGCACCTGCCGCAACACGAGAAAATCCAGGAGGTTTTGCCCTCCAGGCGAGATGAGGCCCATTTCCGCTGAGGCTTCTCGAGGCCAATCACATCTAACCACTGGAACTTCCAAAGGGTCCTTCACACCCTTGCTGCAACTCAAGAAGTTCCCCGACATACCCGTCTCCACTCGAGAGGAAGCACGTGGGGTCCCGCACACATCCAGGGGAGCCCCGTTTCCGCCTCCTAGCTCGAGATGAGGGATCCTTCCCTGTTTTGTAGGGAAAGAATTCCCGGCGTTCCAGTCGCATCTCAAGAGGAGGCGCTCTCCACAGGAAAGGTGAGAGGAACTCCAGGTCGTGACACCATTCCAGGAGTCCCCCAGATGTGTCAGCCCATTCCAGAGGAACCTGTTTTCCCTGCACTGCCTTGACGTTCAAGCCGAGGATCGACTCCCACCACGTGTGCACGTGGGACAGCCCTGTGGGAAAGCCTCGTGGGAAAGCCTCGTGGGAAAGACTCGAGGGAAAACCATAGATCCTTTGATCCACGCGGCGGACTGCGTGACACTGCTGCTACCGCTCTGGAGGAAAGCGCAAGTGCATGCCCGCATTCGAGATGAGGACTGACTCCCCTGGGGAGACTCCAGAAGTACCCCAAGATCCATGTCAGCACTGGAGAGGAATCCTCAGGTTCCGGCCCCGACTCCACACAAGGTCTTAGGCCCCGGCATCGACGGGAGAGGAATCCCGAGACGCCCCCGAGGAACTCGCATGGGGACTGGCCTTTCCTGAGGCCACCAGATCGGTTCCCTGAGGTCCCCGTCGTAAGTCGCGAGCACCTGCCGCAACTCGAAAAAATCCAGGAGGTTTTGCCCTCCAGGCGAGATGAGGCCCATTTCCGCTGAGGCTTCTCGAGGCCAATCACATCTAACCACTGGAACTTCCAAAGGGTTCTTCACACCATTACTGCAACTCAAGAAGTTCCCGGACATACCCGTCTCCACTCGAGAGGAAGCACGTGGTGTCCTGCACACATCCAGGGGAGCCCCGTTTCGCCTCCTAGCTCGAGATGAGGGATCCTTTCCCTGTTTCGTAGGGAAAGAATTCCCGGCATTCCCGTCGCATCTCAAGAGGAGGCGCTCTCCACAGGAAAGGCGAGAGGATCTCCAGGGTCGTGCCACCATTCCAAGAGTCCCCCAGATTTGTCAGTCCATTCCAGAGGAACCTGTTTTCCCTGCACTGCCTTGACGTTCAAGCAGAGGATCCACTCCCAACACGTGTGCACGTGGGACAGCCCTGTGGGAAAGGCTCGTGGGAAAGCCTCGTGGGAAAGACTCGAGGGAAAATCATACATCCTATGATCCACGCGGCGCACTGCGTGACACTGCTGCTACCGCTCTGGAGGAAAGCGCAAGTGCATGCCCGCATTCGAGACGAGGACTGACTGCCCTGGGGAGACTCCAGAAGTACCCCAAGATCCATGTCAGCACTGGAGAGGAATCCTCAGGTTCCGGCCCCGACTCCACACAAGGGCTTAGGCCCCGGCATCGACGGGAGAGGAATCCCGAGACGCCCCCGAGGAACTCGCATGGGGACTGGCCTTTCCTGAGGCCACCAGAGCGGGTCCCTGAGGTCCCCGTCGTAAGTAGAGAGCACCTGCCGCAACTCGAGAAAATCCAGGAGGTTTTGCCCTCCAGGCGAGATGAGGCCCATTTCCGCTGAGGCTTCTCGAGGCCAATCACATCTAACCACTGGAACTTCCAAAGGGTCCTTCACACCATTGCTGCAACTCAAGAAGTTCCCCGACATACCAGTCTCCACTCGAGAGGAAGCACGTGGGGTCCCGCACACATCCAGGGGAGCCCCGTTTCCGCCTCCTAGCTCGAGATGAGGGATCCTTTCCCTGTTTCGTAGGGAAAGAATTCCCGGCGTTCCCGTCGCATCTCAAGAGGAGGCGCTCTCCACAGGAAAGGCGAGAGGAACTCCAGGGTCGTGACACCATTCCAAGAGTCCCCCAGATGTGTCAGTCCATTCCAGAGGAACCTGTTTTCCCTGCACTGCCTTGACGTTCAAGCCGAGGATCGACTCCCACCACGTGTGCACGTGGGACAGCCCTGTGGGAAAGCCTCGTGGGAAAGCCTCGTGGGAAAGACTCGAGGGAAAACCATAGATCCTTTGATCCACGCGGCGGACTGCGTGACACTGCTGCTACCGCTCTGGAGGAAAGCGCAAGTGCATGCCCGCATTCGAGACGAGGACTGACTCCCCTGGGGAGACTCCAGAAGTACCCCAAGATCCATGTCAGCACTGGAGAGGAATCCTCAGGTTCCGGCCCCGACACCACACAAGGACTTAGACCCCGGCATCGACGGGAGAGGTATCCCGAGAGGCCCCCGAGGAACTCGCATGGGGACTGGCCTTTCCTGAGGCCACCAGAGCGGGTCCCTGAGGTCCCCGTCGTAAGTCGAGAGCACCTGCCGCAACTCGAGAAAATCCAGGAGGTTTTGCCCTCCAGGCGAGATGAGGCCCATTTCCGCTGAGGCTTCTCGAGGCCAATCACATCTAACCACTGGAACTTTCAAAGGGTCCTTCACACCCTTGCTGCAACTCAAGAAGTTCCCCGACATACCCGTCTGCACTCGAGAGGAAGCACGTGGTGTCCCCCACATATCCAGGGGACCCCGTTTCCGCCTCCTAGCTCGAGATGAGGGATCCTTTCCCTGTTTCGTAGGGAAAGAATTCCCGGCGTTCCCGTCGCATCTCAAGAGGAGGCGCTCTCCACAGGAAAGGCGAGAGGAACTCCAGGGTCATGCCACCATTCCAAGAGTCCCCCAGATGTGTCAGTCCATTCCAGAGGAACCTGTTTTCCCTGCACTGCCTTGACGTTCAAGCCGAGGATCGACTCCCACCACGTGTGCACGTGGGACAGCCCTGTGGGAAATCCTCGTGGGAAAGCCTCGTGGGAAAGACTCGAGGGAAAACCATACATCCTTTGATCCACGCGGCGCACTGCGTGACACTGCTGCTACCGCTCTGGAGGAAAGCGCAAGTGCATGCCCGCATTCGAGACGAGGACTGACTGCCCTGGGGAGACTCCAGAAGTACCCCAAGATCCATGTCAGCACTGGAGAGGAATCCTCAGGTTCCGGCCCCGACTCCACACAAGGGCTTAGGCCCCGGCATCGACGGGAGAGGAATCCCGAGACGCCCCCGAGGAACTCGCATGGGGACTGGCATTTCCAGAGGCCACCAGAGCGGGTCCCTGAGGTCCCCGTCGTAAGTCGAGAGCACCTGCCGCAACTCGAGATAATCCAGGAGGTTTTGCCCTCCAGGCGAGATGAGGCCCATTTCCCCTGAGGCTTCTCGAGGCCAATCACATCTAACCACTGGAACTTCCAAAGGGTCCTTCACACCATTGCTGCAACTCAAGAAGTTCCCCGACATACCCGTCTCCACTCGAGAGGAAGCACGTGGGTCCCGCACACATCCAGGGGAGCCCCGTTTCCGCCTCCTAGCTCGAGATGAGGGATCCTTTCCCTGTTTCGTAGGGAAAGAATTCCCGGCGTCCCCGTCGCATCTAAAGAGGAGGCGCTCTCCACAGGAAAGGCGAGAGGAACTCCAGGGTTGTGCCACCATTCCAAGAGTCCCCCAGATGGGTCAGTCCATTCCAGAGGAACCTGTTTTCCCTCCACTGCCTTGACGTTCAAGCCGAGGATCGACTCCCACCACGTGTGCACGTGGGACAGCCCTGTGGGAAAGCCTCGTGGGAAAGCCTCGTGGGAAAGACTCGAGGGAAAACCATAGATCCTTTGATCCACGCGGCGGACTGCGTGACACTGCTGCTACCGCTCTGGAGGAAAGCGCAAGTGCATGCCCGCATTCGAGACGAGGACTGACTCCCCTGGGGAAACTCCAGAAGTACCCCAAGATCCATGTCAGCACTGGAGAGGAATCCTCAGGTTCCGGCCCCGACTCCACACAAGGTCTTAGGCCCCGGCATCGACGGGAGAGGAATCCCGAGAGGACCCCGAGGAACTCGCATGGGGACTGGCCTTTCCTGAGGCCACCAGAGCGGGTCCCTGAGGTCCCCGTCGTAAGTCGAGAGCACCTGCGGCAACTCGAGAAAATCCAGGAGGTTTTGCCCTCCAGGCGAGATGAGGCCCATTTCCGCTGAGGCTTCTCGAGGCTAATCACGTCTAACCACTGGAACTTCCAAAGGGTCCTTCACACGCTTGCTGCAACTCAAGAAGTTCCCCGACATACCCGTCTCCACTCGAGAGGAAGCACGTGGGGTCCCTCACACATCCAGGGGAGCCCCGTTTCCGCCTCCTAGCTCGAGATGAGGGATCCTTTCCCTGTTTCGTAGGGAAAGAATTCCCGGCGTTCCCGTCGCATCTCAAGAGGAGGCGCTCTCCACAGGAAAGGCGAGAGGAACTCCAGGGTCGTGCCACCATTCCAAGAGTCCCCCAGATGTGTCAGTCCATTCCACAGGAACCTGTTTTCCCTGCACTGCCTTGACGTTCAAGCCGAGGATCGACTCCCACCACGTGTGCACGTGGGACAGCCCTGTGGGAAAGCCTCGTGGGAAAGCCTCGTGGGAAAGACTCGAGGGAAAACCATAGATCCTTTGATCCACGCGGCGGACTGCGTGACACTGCTGCTACCGCTCTGGAGGAAAGCGCAAGTGCATGCCCGCATTCGAGACGAGGACTGACTCCCCTGGGGAGACTCCAGGAGTACCCCAAGATCCATGTCAGCACTGGAGTGGAATCCTCAGGTTCCGGCCCCGACTCCACACAAGGTCTTAGGCCCCGGCATCGACGGGAGAGGAATCCCGAGAGGCCCCCGAGGAACTCGCATGGGGACTGGCCTTTCCTGAGGCCACCAGAGCGGGTCCCTGAGGTCCCCGTCGTAAGTCGAGAGCACCTGCGGCAACTCGAGAAAATCCAGGAGGTTTTGCCCTCCAGGCGAGATGAGGCCCATTTCCGCTGAGGCTTCTCGAGGCTAATCACGTCTAACCCCTGGAACTTCCAAAGGGTCCTTCACACCCTTGCTGCAACTCAAGAAGTTCCCCGACATACCCGTCTCCACTCGAGAGGAAGCACGTGGGGTCCCTCACACATCCAGGGGAGCCCCGTTTCCGCCTCCTAGCTCGAGATGAGGGATCCTTTCCCTGTTTCGTAGGGAAAGAATTCCCGGCGTTCCCGTCGCATCTCAAGAGGAGGCGCTCTCCACAGGAAAGGCGAGAGGAACTCCAGGGTCGTGCCACCATTCCAAGAGTCCCCCAGATGTGTCAGTCCATTCCAGAGGAACCTGTTTTCCCTGCACTGCCTTGACGTTCAAGCCGAGGATCGACTCCCACCACGTGTGCACGTGGGACAGCCCTGTGGGAAAGCCTCGTGGGAAAGCCTCGTGGGAAAGACTCGAGGGAAAACCATAGATCCTTTGATCCACGCGGCGGACTGCGTGACACTGCTGCTACCGCTCTGGAGGAAAGCGCAAGTGCATGCCCGCATTCGAGACGAGGACTGACTCCCCTGGGGACACTCCAGAAGTACCCCAAGATCCATGTCAGCACTGGAGAGGAATCCTCAGGTTCCGGCCCCGACTCCACACAAGGTCTTAGGCCCCGGCATCGACGGGAGAGGAATCCCGAGACGCCCCCGAGGAACTCGCATGGGACTGGCCTTTCCTGAGGCCTCCCGAGCGGGTCCCTGAGGTCCCCGTCGTAAGTCGAGAGCACCTGCCGCAACTCGAGAAAATCCAGGAGGTTTTGCCCTCCAGGCGAGATGAGGCCCATTTCCGCTGAGGCTTCTCGAGGCTAATCACGTCTAACCACTGGAACTTCCAAAGGGTGCTTCACAACCTTGCTGCAACTCAAGAAGTTCCCCGACATACCCGTCTCCACTCGAGAGGAAGCACGTGGGGTCCCGCACACATCCAGGGGAGCCCCGTTTCCGCCTCCTAGCTCGAGATGAGGGATCCTTTCCCTGTTTCGTAGGGAAAGAATTCCCGGCGTTCCCGTCGCATCTCAAGAGGAGGCGCTCTCCACAGGAAAGGCGAGAGGAACTCCAGGGTCGTGCCACCATTCCAAGAGTCCCCCAGATGTGTCAGTCCATTCCAGAGGAACCTGTTTTCCCTGCACTGCCTTGACGATCAAGCCGAGGATCCACTCCCACCACGTGTGCACGTGGGACAGCCCTGTGGGAAAGCCTCGTGGGAAAGCCTCGTGGGAAAGACTCGAGGGAAAACCATAGATCCTTTGATCCACGCGGCGGACTGGGTGACACTGCTGCTACCGCTCTGGAGGAAAGCGCAAGTGCATGCCCGCATTCGAGACGAGGACTGACTCCCCTGGGGAGACTCCAGGAGTACCCCAAGATCCATGTCAGCACTGGAGTGGAATCCTCAGGTTCCGGCCCCGACTCCACACAAGGTCTTAGGCCCCGGCATCGACGGGAGAGGAATCCCGTTAGGCCCCCGAGGAACTCGCATGGGGACTGGCCTTTCCTGAGACCACCAGAGCGGGTCCCTGAGGTCCCCGTCGTAAGTCGAGAGCACCTGCGGCAACTCGAGAAAATCCAGGAGGTTTTGCCCTCCAGGCGAGATGAGGCCCATTTCCGCTGAGGCTTCTCGAGGCTAATCACGTCTAACCACTGGAACTTCCAAAGGGTCCTTCACACCATTGCTGCAACTCAAGAAGTTCCCCGACATGCCCGTCTCCACTCGAGAGGAAGCACGTGGGGTCCCGCACACATCCAGGGGAGCCCCGTTTCCGCCTCCTAGCTCGAGATGAGGGATCCTTTCCCTGTTTCGTAGGGAAAGAATTCCCGGCGTTCCCGTCGCATCTCAAGAGGAGGCGCTCTCCACAGGAAAGGCGAGAGGAACTCCAGGGTCGTGCCACCATTCCAAGAGTCCCCCAGATGTGTCAGTCCATTCCAGAGGAACCTGTTTTCCCTGCACTGCCTTGACGTTCAAGCCGAGGATCGACTCCCACCACGTGTGCACGTGGGACAGCCCTGTGGGAAAGCCTCGTGGGAAAGCCTCGTGGGAAAGACTCGAGGGAAAACCATAGATCCTTTGATCCACGCAGCGGACTGCGTGACACTGCTGCTACCGCTCTGGAGGAAAGCACAAGTGCATGCACGCATTCGAGACGAGGACTGACTCCCCTGGGGAGACTCGAAAAATACCCCAAGACCCATGTCAGCACTGGAGAGGAATCCTCAGGTTCCGGCCACGACTCCACACAAGGTCTTAGGCCCCGGCATCGATGGGAGAGGAATCCCGAGAGGCCCCCGAGGAACTCGCATGGGGACTGGCCTTTCCTGAGGCCACCAGCGCGGTTCCCTGAGGTCCCCGTCGTAAGTCGAGAGCACCTGCCGCAACTCGAGAAAATCCAGGAGGTTTTGCCCTCCAGGCGAGATGAGGCCCATTTGCGCTGAGGCTTCTCGAGGCCAATCACATCTAACCACTGGAACTTCCAAAGGGTCCTTCACACCATTGCTGCAACTCAAGAAGTTCCCCGACATACCCGTCTCCACTCGAGAGGAAGCACGTGGGGTCCCTCACACATCCAGGGGAGCCCCGTTTCCGCCTGCTAGCTCGAGATGAGGGATCCTTCCCTGTTTCGTAGGGAAAGAATTCCCGGCGTTCCAGTCGCATCTCAAGAGGAGGCGCTCTCCACAGGAAAGGCGAGAGGAACTCCAGGGTCGTGACACCATTCCAAGAGTCCCCCAGATGTGTCAGTCCATTCCAGAGGAACCTGTTTTCCCTGCACTGCCTTGACGTTCAAGCCGAGGATCGACTCCCAACACGTGTGCACTTGGGACAGCCCTGTGGGAAAGCCTCGTGGGAAAGCCTCGTGGGAAAGACTCGAGGGAAAACCATAGATCCTTTGATCCACGCGGCGGACTGCGTGACACTGCTGCTACCGCTCTGGAGGAAAGCGCAAGTGCATGCCCGCATTCGAGACGAGGACTGACTGCCCTGGGGAGACTCCAGAAGTACCCCAAGATCCATGTCAGCACTGGAGAGGAATCCTCAGGTTCCGGCCCCGACTCCACACAAGGGCTTAGGCCCCGGCATCGACGGGAGAGGAATCCCGAGACGCCCCCGAGGAACTCGCATGGGGACTGGCATTTCCTGAGGCCACCAGAGCGGGTCCCTGAGGTCCCCGTCGTAAGTCGAGAGCACCTGCCGCAACTCGAGAAATCCAGGAGGTTTTGCCCTCCAGGCGAGATGAGGCCCATTTCCGCTGAGGCTTCTCGAGGCCAATCACATCTAACCACTGGAACTTCCAAAGGGTCCTTCACACCATTGCTGCAACTCAAGAAGTTCCCCGACATACCCGTCTCCACTCGAGAGGAAGCACGTGGGGTCCCGCACACATCCAGGGGAGCCCCGTTTCCGCCTCCTAGCTCGAGATGAGGGATCCTTTCCCTGTTTCGTAGGGAAAGAATTCCCGGCGTTCCCGTCGCATCTCAAGAGGAGGCGCTCTCCACAGGAAAGGCGAGAGGAACTCCAGGGTCGTGCCACCATTCCAAGAGTCCCCCAGATGTGTCAGTCCATTCCAGAGGAACCTGTTTTCCCTGCACTTCCTTGACGTTCAAGCCGAGGATCGACTCCCACCACGTGTGCACGTGGGACAGCCCTGTGGGAAAGCCTCGTGGGAAAGCCTCGTGGGAAAGACTCGAGGGAAAACCATAGATCCTTTGATCCACGCGGCGGACTGCGTGACACTGCTGCTTCCGCTCTGGAGGAAAGCGCAAGTGCATGCCCGCATTCGAGACGAGGACTGACTCCCCTGGGGAGACTCCAGAAGTACCCCAAGATCCATGTCAGCACTGGAGAGGAACCCTCAGGTTCCGACCCCGACTCCACACAAGGTCTTAGGTCCCGGCATCGACGGGAGAGGAATCCCGAGACGCCCCCGAGGAACTCGCATGGGGACTGGCCTTTCCTGAGGCCACCAGAGCGGGTCCCTGAGGTCCCCGTCTTAAGTCGCGAGCACCTGCTGCAACTCGAGAAAATCCAGGAGGTTTTGCCCTCCAGGCGAGATGAGGCCCATTTCCGCTGAGGCTTCTCGAGGCTAATCACGGCTAACCACTGGAACTTCCAAAGGGTCCTTCACACCCTTGCTGCAACTCAAGAAGTTCCCCGACATACCCGTCTCCACTCGAGAGGAAGCACGTGGGTCCCGCACACATCCAGGGGAGCCCCGTTTCCGCCTCCTAGCTCGAGATGAGGGATCCTTTCCCTGTTTCGTAGGGAAAGAATTCCCGGCGTTCCCGTCGCATCTAAAGAGGAGGCGCTCTCCACAGGAAAGGCGAGAGGAACTCCAGGGTTGTGCCACCATTCCAAGAGTCCCCCAGATGGGTCAGTCCATTCCAGAGGAACCTGTTTTCCCTGCACTGCCTTGACGTTCAAGCCGAGGATCGACCCCCACCACGTGTGCACGTGGGACAGCCCTGTGGGAAAGCCTCGTGGGAAAGCCTCGTGGGAAAGACTCGAGGGAAAACCATAGATCCTTTGATCCACGCGGCGGACTGCGTGACACTGCTGCTACCGCTCTGGAGGAAAGTGCAAGTGCATGCCCGCATTCGAGACGAGGACTGACTCCCCTGGGGAGACTCCAGAAGTACCCCAAGATCCATGTGAGCACTGGAGAGGAATCCTCAGGTTCCGGCCCCGACTCCACACAAGGTCTTAGGCCCCGGCATCGACGGGAGAGGAATCCCGAGACGCCCCCGAGGAACTCGCATGGGGACTGGCCTTTCCTGAGGCCACCAGAGCGGTTCCCTGTGGTCCCCGTCGTAAGTCGCGAGCCCCTGCCGCAACACGAGAAAATCCAGGAGGTTTTGCCCTCCAGGCGAGATGAGGCCCATTTCCGCTGAGGCTTCTCGAGGCCAATCACATCTAACCACTGGAACTTCCAAAGGGTCCTTCACACCCTTGCTGCAACTCAAGAAGTTCCCCGACATACCCGTCTCCACTCGAGATGAAGCACGTGGTGTCCCGCACACATCCAGGGGAGCCCCGTTTCCGCCTCCTAGCTCGAGATGAGGGATCCTTCCCTGTTTTGTAGGGAAAGAATTCCCGGCGTTCCAGTCGCATCTCAAGAGGAGGCGCTCTCCACAGGAAAGGTGAGAGGAACTCCAGGTCGTGACACCATTCCAGGAGTCCCCCAGATGTGTCAGCCCATTCCAGAGGAACCTGTTTTCCCTGCACTGCCTTGACGTTCAAGCCGAGGATCGACTCCCACCACGTGTGCACGTGGGACAGCCCTGTGGGAAAGCCTCGTGGGAAAGCCTCGTGGGAAAGACTCGAGGGAAAACCATAGATCCTTTGATCCACGCGGCGGACTGCGTGACACTGCTGCTACCGCTCTGGAGGAAAGCGCAAGTGCATGCCCGCATTCGAGATGAGGACTGACTCCCCTGGGGAGACTCCAGAAGTACCCCAAGATCCATGTCAGCACTGGAGAGGAATCCTCAGGTTCCGGCCCCGACTCCACACAAGGTCTTAGGCCCCGGCATCGACGGGAGAGGAATCCCGAGACGCCCCCGAGGAACTCGCATGGGGACTGGCCTTTCCTGAGGCCACCAGATCGGTTCCCTGAGGTCCCCGTCGTAAGTCGCGAGCACCTGCCGCAACTCGAAAAAATCCAGGAGGTTTTGCCCTCCAGGCGAGATGAGGCCCATTTCCGCTGAGGCTTCTCGAGGCCAATCACATCTAACCACTGGAACTTCCAAAGGGTTCTTCACACCATTACTGCAACTCAAGAAGTTCCCGGACATACCCGTCTCCACTCGAGAGGAAGCACGTGGTGTCCCGCACACATCCAGGGGAGCCCCGTTTCGCCTCCTAGCTCGAGATGAGGGATCCTTTCCCTGTTTCGTAGGGAAAGAATTCCCGGCATTCCCGTCGCATCTCAAGAGGAGGCGCTCTCCACAGGAAAGGCGAGAGGATCTCCAGGGTCGTGACACCATTCCAAGAGTCCCCCAGATGTGTCAGTACATTCCAGAGGAACCTGTTTTCCCTGCACTGCCTTGACGTTCAAGCCGAGGATCGACTCCCAACACGTGTGCACGTGGGACAGCCCTGTGGGAAAGGCTCGTGGGAAAGCCTCGTGGGAAAGACTCGAGGGAAAATCATACATCCTATGATCCACGCGGCGCACTGCGTGACACTGCTGCTACCGCTCTGGAGGAAAGCGCAAGTGCTGCCCGCATTCGAGACGAGGACTGACTGCCCTGGGGAGACTCCAGAAGTACCCCAAGATCCATGTCAGCACTGGAGAGGAATCCTCAGGTTACGGCCCCGACTCCACACAAGGGCTTAGGCCCCGGCATCGACGGGAGAGGAATCCCGAGACGCCCCCGAGGAACTCGCATGGGGACTGGCCTTTCCTGAGGCCACCAGAGCGGGTCCCTGAGGTCCCCGTCGTAAGTCGAGAGCACCTGCCGCAACTCGAGAAAATCCAGGAGGTTTTGCCCTCCAGGCGAGATGAGGCCCATTTCCGCTGAGGCTTCTCGAGGCCAATCACATCTAACCACTGGAACTTCCAAAGGGTCCTTCACACCATTGCTGCAACTCAAGAAGTTCCCCGACATACCCGTCTCCACTCGAGAGGAAGCACGTGGGGTCCCGCACACATCCAGGGGAGCCCCGTTTCCGCCTCCTAGCTCGAGATGAGGGATCCTTTCCCTGTTTCGTAGGGAAAGAATTCCCGGCGTTCCCGTCGCATCTCAAGAGGAGGCGCTCTCCACAGGAAAGGCGAGAGGAACTCCAGGGTCGTGACACCATTCCAAGAGTCCCCCAGATGTGTCAGTCCATTCCAGAGGAACCTGTTTTCCCTGCACTGCCTTGACGTTCAAGCCGAGGATCGACTCCCACCACGTGTGCACGTGGGACAGCCCTGTGAGAAAGCCTCGTGGGAAAGCCTCGTGGGAAAGACTCGAGGGAAAACCATAGATCCTTTGATCCACGCGGCGGACTGCGTGACACTGCTGCTACCGCTCTGGAGGAAAGTGCAAGTGCATGCCCGCATTCGAGACGAGGACTGACTCCCCTGGGGAGACTCCAGAAGTACCCCAAGATCCATGTGAGCACTGGAGAGGAATCCTCAGGTTCCGGCCCCGACTCCACACAAGGTCTTAGGCCCCGGCATCGACGGGAGAGGAATCCCGAGACGCCCCCGAGGAACTCGCATGGGGACTGGCCTTTCCTGAGGCCACCAGAGCGGTTCCCTGTGGTCCCCGTCGTAAGTCGCGAGCACCTGCCGCAACACGAGAAAATCCAGGAGGTTTTGCCCTCCAGGCGAGATGAGGCCCATTTCCGCTGAGGCTTCTCGAGGCCAATCACATCTAACCACTGGAACTTCCAAAGGGTCCTTCACACCCTTGCTGCAACTCAAGAAGTTCCCCGACATACCCGTCTGCACTCGAGAGGAAGCACGTGGGGTCCCTCACACATCCAGGGGAGCCCCGTTTCCGCCTCCTAGCTCGAGATGAGGGATCCTTCCCTGTTTTGTAGGGAAAGAATTCCCGGCGTTCCAGTCGCATCTCAAGAGGAGGCGCTCTCCACAGGAAAGGTGAGAGGAACTCCAGGTCGTGACACCATTCCAGGAGTCCCCCAGATGTGTCAGCCCATTCCAGAGGAACCTGTTTTCCCTGCACTGCCTTGACGTTCAAGCCGAGGATCGACTCCCACCACGTGTGCACGTGGGACAGCCCTGTGGGAAAGCCTCGTGGGAAAGCCTCGTGGGAAAGACTCGAGGGAAAACCATAGATCCTTTGATCCACGCGGCGGACTGCGTGACACTGCTGCTACCGCTCTGGAGGAAAGCGCAAGTGCATGCCCGCATTCGAGATGAGGACTGACTCCCCTGGGGAGACTCCAGAAGTACCCCAAGATCCATGTCAGCACTGGAGAGGAATCCTCAGGTTCCGGCCCCGACTCCACACAAGGTCTTAGGCCCCGGCATCGACGGGAGAGGAATCCCGAGACGCCCCCGAGGAACTCGCATGGGGACTGGCCTTTCCTGAGGCCACCAGATCGGTTCCCTGAGGTCCCCGTCGTAAGTCGCGAGCACCTGCCGCAACTCGAAAAAATCCAGGAGGTTTTGCCCTCCAGGCGAGATGAGGCCCATTTCCGCTGAGGCTTCTCGAGGCCAATCACATCTAACCACTGGAACTTCCAAAGGGTTCTTCACACCATTACTGCAACTCAAGAAGTTCCCGGACATACCCGTCTCCACTCGAGAGGAAGCACGTGGTGTCCCGCACACATCCAGGGGAGCCCCGTTTCGCCTCCTAGCTCGAGATGAGGGATCCTTTCCCTGTTTCGTAGGGAAAGAATTCCCGGCATTCCCGTCGCATCTCAAGAGGAGGCGCTCTCCACAGGAAAGGCGAGAGGATCTCCAGGGTCGTGCCACCATTCCAAGAGTCCCCCAGATGTGTCAGTACATTCCAGAGGAACCTGTTTTCCCTGCACTGCCTTGACGTTCAAGCCGAGGATCGACTCCCAACACGTGTGCACGTGGGACAGCCCTGTGGGAAAGGCTCGTGGGAAAGCCTCGTGGGAAAGACTCGAGGGAAAATCATACATCCTATGATCCACGCGGCGCACTGCGTGACACTGCTGCTACCGCTCTGGAGGAAAGCGCAAGTGCTGCCCGCATTCGAGACGAGGACTGACTGCCCTGGGGAGACTCCAGAAGTACCCCAAGATCCATGTCAGCACTGGAGAGGAATCCTCAGGTTACGGCCCCGACTCCACACAAGGGCTTAGGCCCCGGCATCGACGGGAGAGGAATCCCGAGACGCCCCCGAGGAACTCGCATGGGGACTGGCCTTTCCTGAGGCCACCAGAGCGGGTCCCTGAGGTCCCCGTCGTAAGTCGAGAGCACCTGCCGCAACTCGAGAAAATCCAGGAGGTTTTGCCCTCCAGGCGAGATGAGGCCCATTTCCGCTGAGGCTTCTCGAGGCCAATCACATCTAACCACTGGAACTTCCAAAGGGTCCTTCACACCATTGCTGCAACTCAAGAAGTTCCCCGACATACCCGTCTCCACTCGAGAGGAAGCACGTGGGGTCCCGCACACATCCAGGGGAGCCCCGTTTCCGCCTCCTAGCTCGAGATGAGGGATCCTTTCCCTGTTTCGTAGGGAAAGAATTCCCGGCGTTCCCGTCGCATCTCAAGAGGAGGCGCTCTCCACAGGAAAGGCGAGAGGAACTCCAGGGTCGTGACACCATTCCAAGAGTCCCCCAGATGTGTCAGTCCATTCCAGAGGAACCTGTTTTCCCTGCACTGCCTTGACGTTCAAGCCGAGGATCGACTCCCACCACGTGTGCACGTGGGACAGCCCTGTGGGAAAGCCTCGTGGGAAAGCCTCGTGGGAAAGACTCGAGGGAAAACCATAGATCCTTTGATCCACGCGGCGGACTGCGTGACACTGCTGCTACCGCTCTGGAGGAAAGCGCAAGTGCATGCCCGCATTCGAGACGAGGACTGACTCCCCTGGGGAGACTCCAGAAGTACCCCAAGATCCATGTCAGCACTGGAGAGGAATCCTCAGGTTCCGGCCCCGACACCACACAAGGACTTAGACCCCGGCATCGACGGGAGAGGTATCCCGAGAGGCCCCCGAGGAACTCGCATGGGGACTGGCCTTTCCTGAGGCCACCAGAGCGGGTCCCTGAGGTCCCCGTCGTAAGTCGAGAGCACCTGCCGCAACTCGAGAAAATCCAGGAGGTTTTGCCCTCCAGGCGAGATGAGGCCCATTTCCGCTGAGGCTTCTCGAGGCCAATCACATCTAACCACTGGAACTTTCAAAGGGTCCTTCACACCCTTGCTGCAACTCAAGAAGTTCCCCGACATACCCGTCTGCACTCGAGAGGAAGCACGTGGTGTCCCCCACATATCCAGGGGACCCCGTTTCCGCCTCCTAGCTCGAGATGAGGGATCCTTTCCCTGTTTCGTAGGGAAAGAATTCCCGGCGTTCCCGTCGCATCTCAAGAGGAGGCGCTCTCCACAGGAAAGGCGAGAGGAACTCCAGGGTCATGCCACCATTCCAAGAGTCCCCCAGATGTGTCAGTCCATTCCAGAGGAACCTGTTTTCCCTGCACTGCCTTGACGTTCAAGCCGAGGATCGACTCCCACCACGTGTGCACGTGGGACAGCCCTGTGGGAAATCCTCGTGGGAAAGCCTCGTGGGAAAGACTCGAGGGAAAACCATACATCCTTTGATCCACGCGGCGCACTGCGTGACACTGCTGCTACCGCTCTGGAGGAAAGCGCAAGTGCATGCCCGCATTCGAGACGAGGACTGACTGCCCTGGGGAGACTCCAGAAGTACCCCAAGATCCATGTCAGCACTGGAGAGGAATCCTCAGGTTCCGGCCCCGACTCCACACAAGGGCTTAGGCCCCGGCATCGACGGGAGAGGAATCCCGAGACGCCCCCGAGGAACTCGCATGGGGACTGGCATTTCCAGAGGCCACCAGAGCGGGTCCCTGAGGTCCCCGTCGTAAGTCGAGAGCACCTGCCGCAACTCGAGATAATCCAGGAGGTTTTGCCCTCCAGGCGAGATGAGGCCCATTTCCCCTGAGGCTTCTCGAGGCCAATCACATCTAACCACTGGAACTTCCAAAGGGTCCTTCACACCATTGCTGCAACTCAAGAAGTTCCCCGACATACCCGTCTCCACTCGAGAGGAAGCACGTGGGTCCCGCACACATCCAGGGGAGCCCCGTTTCCGCCTCCTAGCTCGAGATGAGGGATCCTTTCCCTGTTTCGTAGGGAAAGAATTCCCGGCGTCCCCGTCGCATCTAAAGAGGAGGCGCTCTCCACAGGAAAGGCGAGAGGAACTCCAGGGTTGTGCCACCATTCCAAGAGTCCCCCAGATGGGTCAGTCCATTCCAGAGGAACCTGTTTTCCCTCCACTGCCTTGACGTTCAAGCCGAGGATCGACTCCCACCACGTGTGCACGTGGGACAGCCCTGTGGGAAAGCCTCGTGGGAAAGCCTCGTGGGAAAGACTCGAGGGAAAACCATAGATCCTTTGATCCACGCGGCGGACTGCGTGACACTGCTGCTACCGCTCTGGAGGAAAGCGCAAGTGCATGCCCGCATTCGAGACGAGGACTGACTCCCCTGGGGAAACTCCAGAAGTACCCCAAGATCCATGTCAGCACTGGAGAGGAATCCTCAGGTTCCGGCCCCGACTCCACACAAGGTCTTAGGCCCCGGCATCGACGGGAGAGGAATCCCGAGAGGACCCCGAGGAACTCGCATGGGGACTGGCCTTTCCTGAGGCCACCAGAGCGGGTCCCTGAGGTCCCCGTCGTAAGTCGAGAGCACCTGCGGCAACTCGAGAAAATCCAGGAGGTTTTGCCCTCCAGGCGAGATGAGGCCCATTTCCGCTGAGGCTTCTCGAGGCTAATCACGTCTAACCACTGGAACTTCCAAAGGGTCCTTCACACGCTTGCTGCAACTCAAGAAGTTCCCCGACATACCCGTCTCCACTCGAGAGGAAGCACGTGGGGTCCCTCACACATCCAGGGGAGCCCCGTTTCCGCCTCCTAGCTCGAGATGAGGGATCCTTTCCCTGTTTCGTAGGGAAAGAATTCCCGGCGTTCCCGTCGCATCTCAAGAGGAGGCGCTCTCCACAGGAAAGGCGAGAGGAACTCCAGGGTCGTGCCACCATTCCAAGAGTCCCCCAGATGTGTCAGTCCATTCCACAGGAACCTGTTTTCCCTGCACTGCCTTGACGTTCAAGCCGAGGATCCACTCCCACCACGTGTGCACGTGGGACAGCCCTGTGGGAAAGCCTCGTGGGAAAGCCTCGTGGGAAAGACTCGAGGGAAAACCATAGATCCTTTGATCCACGCGGCGGACTGCGTGACACTGCTGCTACCGCTCTGGAGGAAAGCGCAAGTGCATGCCCGCATTCGAGACGAGGACTGACTCCCCTGGGGAGACTCCAGGAGTACCCCAAGATCCATGTCAGCACTGGAGTGGAATCCTCAGGTTCCGGCCCCGACTCCACACAAGGTCTTAGGCCCCGGCATCGACGGGAGAGGAATCCCGAGAGGCCCCCGAGGAACTCGCATGGGGACTGGCCTTTCCTGAGGCCACCAGAGCGGGTCCCTGAGGTCCCCGTCGTAAGTCGAGAGCACCTGCGGCAACTCGAGAAAATCCAGGAGGTTTTGCACTCCAGGCGAGATGAGGCCCATTTCCGCTGAGGCTTCTCGAGGCTAATCACGTCTAACCACTGGAACTTCCAAAGGGTCCTTCACACCCTTGCTGCAACTCAAGAAGTTCCCCGACATACCCGTCTCCACTCGAGAGGAAGCACGTGGGGTCCCTCACACATCCAGGGGAGCCCCGTTTCCGCCTCCTAGCTCGAGATGAGGGATCCTTTCCCTGTTTCGTAAGGAAAGAATTCCCGGCGTTCCCGTCGCATCTCAAGAGGAGGCGCTCTCCACAGGAAAGGCGAGAGGAACTCCAGGGTCGTGCCACCATTCCAAGAGTCCCCCAGATGTGTCAGTCCATTCCAGAGGAACCTGTTTTCCCTGCACTGCCTTGACGTTCAAGCCGAGGATCGACTCCCACCACGTGTGCACGTGGGACAGCCCTGTGGGAAAGCCTCGTGGGAAAGCCTCGTGGGAAAGACTCGAGGGAAAACCATAGATCCTTTGATCCACGCGGCGGACTGCGTGACACTGCTGCTACCGCTCTGGAGGAAAGCGCAAGTGCATGCCCGCATTCGAGACGAGGACTGACTCCCCTGGGGACACTCCAGAAGTACCCCAAGATCCATGTCAGCACTGGAGAGGAATCCTCAGGTTCCGGCCCCGACTCCACACAAGGTCTTAGGCCCCGGCATCGACGGGAGAGGAATCCCGAGACGCCCCCGAGGAACTCGCATGGGACTGGCCTTTCCTGAGGCCTCCCGAGCGGGTCCCTGAGGTCCCCGTCGTAAGTCGAGAGCACCTGCCGCAACTCGAGAAAATCCAGGAGGTTTTGCCCTCCAGGCGAGATGAGGCCCATTTCCGCTGAGGCTTCTCGAGGCTAATCACGTCTAACCACTGGAACTTCCAAAGGGTGCTTCACAACCTTGCTGCAACTCAAGAAGTTCCCCGACATACCCGTCTCCACTCGAGAGGAAGCACGTGGGGTCCCGCACACATCCAGGGGAGCCCCGTTTCCGCCTCCTAGCTCGAGATGAGGGATCCTTTCCCTGTTTCGTAGGGAAAGAATTCCCGGCGTTCCCGTCGCATCTCAAGAGGAGGCGCTCTCCACAGGAAAGGCGAGAGGAACTCCAGGGTCGTGCCACCATTCCAAGAGTCCCCCAGATGTGTCAGTCCATTCCAGAGGAACCTGTTTTCCCTGCACTGCCTTGACGTTCAAGCCGAGGATCGACTCCCACCACGTGTGCACGTGGGACAGCCCTGTGGGAAAGCCTCGTGGGAAAGCCTCGTGGGAAAGACTCGAGGGAAAAACATAGATCCTTTGATCCACGCGGCGGACTGCGTGACACTGCTGCTACCGCTCTGGAGGAAAGCGCAAGTGCATGCCCGCATTCGAGACGAGGACTGACTCCCCTGGGGAGACTCCAGAAGTACCCCAAGATCCATGTCAGCACTGGAGAGGAATCCTCAGGTTCCGGCCCCGACTCCACACAAGGTCTTAGGCCCCGTCATCGACGGGAGAGGAATCCCGAGAGGCCCCCGAGGAACTCGCATGGGGACTGGTCTTTCCTGAGGCCACCAGAGCGGGTCCCTGAGGTCCCCGTCGTAAGTCGAGAGCACCTGCCGCAACTGGAGAAAATCCAGGAGGTTTTGCCCTCCAGGCGAGATGAGGCCCATTTCCGCTGAGGCTTCTCGAGGCTAATCACGTCTAACCACTGGAACTTCCAAAGGGTGCTTCACAACCTTGCTGCAACTCAAGAAGTTCCCCGACATACCCGTCTCCACTCGAGAGGAAGCACGTGGGGTCCCGCACACATCCAGGGGAGCCCCGTTTCCGCCTCCTAGCTCGAGATGAGGGATCCTTTCCCTGTTTCGTAGGGAAAGAATTCCCGGCGTTCCCGTCGCATCTCAAGAGGAGGCGCTCTCCACAGGAAAGGCGAGAGGAACTCCAGGGTCGTGCCACCATTCCAAGAGTCCCCCAGATGTGTCAGTCCATTCCAGAGGAACCTGTTTTCCCTGCACTGCCTTGACGATCAAGCCGAGGATCCACTCCCACCACGTGTGCACGTGGGACAGCCCTGTGGGAAAGCCTCGTGGGAAAGCCTCGTGGGAAAGACTCGAGGGAAAACCATAGATCCTTTGATCCACGCGGCGGACTGCGTGACACTGCTGCTACCGCTCTGGAGGAAAGCGCAAGTGCATGCCCGCATTCGAGACGAGGACTGACTCCCCTGGGGAGACTCCAGGAGTACCCCAAGATCCATGTCAGCACTGGAGTGGAATCCTCAGGTTCCGGCCCCGACTCCACACAAGGTCTTAGGCCCCGGCATCGACGGGAGAGGAATCCCGTTAGGCCCCCGAGGAACTCGCATGGGGACTGGCCTTTCCTGAGGCCACCAGAGCGGGTCCCTGAGGTCCCCGTCGTAAGTCGAGAGCACCTGCGGCAACTCGAGAAAATCCAGGAGGTTTTGCCCTCCAGGCGAGATGAGGCCCATTTCCGCTGAGGCTTCTCGAGGCTAATCACGTCTAACCACTGGAACTTCCAAAGGGTCCTTCACACCATTGCTGCAACTCAAGAAGTTCCCCGACATGCCCGTCTCCACTCGAGAGGAAGCACGTGGGGTCCCGCACACATCCAGGGGAGCCCCGTTTCCGCCTCCTAGCTCGAGATGAGGGATCCTTTCCCTGTTTCGTAGGGAAAGAATTCCCGGCGTTCCCGTCGCATCTCAAGAGGAGGCGCTCTCCACAGGAAAGGCGAGAGGAACTCCAGGGTCGTGACACCATTCCAAGAGTCCCCCAGATGTGTCAGTCCATTCCAGAGGAACCTGTTTTCCCTGCACTGCCTTGACGTTCAAGCCGAGGATCGACTCCCACCACGTGTGCACGTGGGACAGCCCTGTGGGAAAGCCTCGTGGGAAAGCCTCGTGGGAAAGACTCGAGGGAAAACCATAGATCCTTTGATCCACGCGGCGGACTGCGTGACACTGCTGCTACCGCTCTGGAGGAAAGCGCAAGTGCATGCCCGCATTCGAGACGAGGACTGACTCCCCTGGGGAGACTCCAGAAGTACCCCAAGATCCATGTCAGCACTGGAGAGGAATCCTCAGGTTCCGGCCCCGACTCCACACAAGGTCTTAGGCCCCGTCATCGACGGGAGAGGAATCCCGAGAGGCCCCCGAGGAACTCGCATGGGGACTGGTCTTTCCTGAGGCCACCAGAGCGGGTCCCTGAGGTCCCCGTCGTAAGTCGAGAGCACCTGCCGCAACTCGAGAAAATCCAGGAGGTTTTGCCCTCCAGGCGAGATGAGGCCCATTTCCGCTGAGGCTTCTCGAGGCTAATCACGTCTAACCACTGGAACTTCCAAAGGGTGCTTCACAACCTTGCTGCAACTCAAGAAGTTCCCCGACATACCCGTCTCCACTCGAGAGGAAGCACGTGGGGTCCCGCACACATCCAGGGGAGCCCCGTTTCCGCCTCCTAGCTCGAGATGAGGGATCCTTTCCCTGTTTCGTAGGGAAAGAATTCCCGGCGTTCCCGTCGCATCTCAAGAGGAGGCGCTCTCCACAGGAAAGGCGAGAGGAACTCCAGGGTCGTGCCACCATTCCAAGAGTCCCCCAGATGTGTCAGTCCATTCCAGAGGAACCTGTTTTCCCTGCACTGCCTTGACGATCAAGCCGAGGATCCACTCCCACCACGTGTGCACGTGGGACAGCCCTGTGGGAAAGCCTCGTGGGAAAGCCTCGTGGGAAAGACTCGAGGGAAAACCATAGATCCTTTGATCCACGCGGCGGACTGCGTGACACTGCTGCTACCGCTCTGGAGGAAAGCGCAAGTGCATGCCCGCATTCGAGACGAGGACTGACTCCCCTGGGGAGACTCCAGGAGTACCCCAAGATCCATGTCAGCACTGGAGTGGAATCCTCAGGTTCCGGCCCCGACTCCACACAAGGTCTTAGGCCCCGGCATCGACGGGAGAGGAATCCCGAGAGGCCCGCGAGGAACTCGCATGGGGACTGGCCTTTCCTGAGGCCACCAGAGCGGGTCCCTGAGGTCCCCGTCGTAAGTCGAGAGCACCTGCGGCAACTCGAGAAAATCCAGGAGGTTTTGCCCTCCACGCGAGATGAGGCCCATTTCCGCTGAGGCTTCTCGAGGCTAATCACGTCTAACCACTGGAACTTCCAAAGGGTCCTTCACACCATTGCTGCAACTCAAGAAGTTCCCCGACATGCCCGTCTCCACTCGAGAGGAAGCACGTGGGGTCCCGCACACATCCAGGGGAGCCCCGTTTCCGCCTCCTAGCTCGAGATGAGGGATCCTTTCCCTGTTTCGTAGGGAAAGAATTCCCGGCGTTCCCGTCGCATCTCAAGAGGAGGCGCTCTCCACAGGAAAGGCGAGAGGAACTCCAGGGTCGTGACACCATTCAAAGAGTCCCCCAGATGTGTCAGTCCATTCCAGAGGAACCTGTTTTCCCTGCACTGCCTTGACGTTCAAGCCGAGGATCGATTCCCACCACGTGTGCACGTGGGACAGCCCTGTGGGAAAGCCTCGTGGGAAAGCCTCGTGGGAAAGACTCGAAGGAAAACCATAGATCCTTTGATCCACGCGGCGGACTGCGTGACACTGCTGCTACCGCTCTGGAGGAAAGCACAAGTGCATGCCCGCATTCGAGACGAGGACTGACTCCCCTGGGGAGACTCGAAAAGTACCCCAAGACCCATGTCACCACTGGAGAGGAATCCTCAGGTTCCGGCCACGACTCCACACAAGGTCTTAGGCCCCGGCATCGACGGGAGAGGAATCCCGAGAGGCCCCCAAGGAACTCGCATGGGGACTGGCCTTTCCTGAGGCCACCAGAGCGGGTCCCTGAGGTCCCCGTCGTAAGTCGAGAGCACCTGCCGCAACTCGAGAAAATCCAGGAGGTTTTGCTCTCCAGGCGAGATGAGGCCCATTTCCGCTGAGGCTTCTCGAGGCCAATCACATCTAACCACTGGAACTTCCAAAGGGTCCTTCACACCCTTACTGCAACTCAAGAAGTTCCCCGACATACCCGTCTCCACTCGAGATGAAGCACGTGGGTCCCGCACACATCCAGGGGAGCCCCGTTTCCGCCTCCTAGCTCGAGATGTGGGATCCTTTCCCTGTTTCGTAGGGAAAGAATTCCCTGCGTTCTCGTCGCATCTCAAGAGGAGGCGCTCTCCACAGGAAAGGCGAGAGGAACTCCAGGGTCGAGACACCATTCCAAGAGTCCCCCAGATGGGTCAGTCCATTCCAGAGGAACCTGTTTTCCCTGCACTGCCTTGACGTTCAAGCCGAGGATCGACTCCCACCACGTGTGCACGTGGGACAGCCCTGTGGTAAAGCCTCGTGGGAAAGCCTCGTGGGAAAGACTCGAGGGAAAACCATAGATCCTTTGATCCACGCGGCGGATTGCGTGACACTGCTGCTACCGCTCTGGAGGAAAGTGCAAGTGCATGCCCGCATTCGAGACGAGGACTGACTCCCCTGGGGAGACTCCAGAAGTACCCCAAGATCCATGTCAGCACTGGAGAGGAATCCTCAGGTTCCGGCCCCGACTCCACACAAGGCCTTAGGCCCCGGCATCGACGGGAGAGGAATCCCGAGACGCCCCCGAGGAACTCGCATGGGGAATGGCCTTTCCTGAGGCCACCAGAGCGGTTCCCTGAGGTCCCCGTCGTAAGTCGCGAGCACCTGCCGCAACTCGAGAAAATCCAGGAGGTTTTGCCCTCCAGGCGAAATGAGGCCCATTTCCGCTGAGGCTTCTCGAGGCCAATCACATCTAACCACTGGAACTTCCAAAGGGTCCTTCACACGATTGCTGCAACTCAAGAAGTTCCCCGACATACCCGTCTCCACTCGAGAGGAAGCACGTGGGGTCCCTCACACATCCAGGGGAGCCCCGTTTCCGCCTCCTAGCTCGAGATGAGGGATCCTTCCCTGTTTCGTAGGGAAAGAATTCCCGGCGTTCCAGTCGCATCTCAAGAGGAGGCGCTCTCCACAGGAAAGGTGAGAGGAACTCCAGTGTCGTGACACCATTCCAAGAGTCCCCCAGATGTGTCAGCCCATTCCAGAGGAACCTGTTTTCCCTGCACTGCCTTGACGTTCAAGCCGAGGATCGACTCCCACCACGTGTGCACGTGGGACAGCCCTGTGGGAAAGCCTCGTGGGAAAGCCTCGTGGGAAAGACTCGAGGGAAAAACATAGATCCTTTGATCCACGCGGCGGACTGCGTGACACTGCTGCTACCGCTCTGGAGGAAAGCGCAAGTGCATGCCCGCATTCGAGACGAGGACTGACTCCCCTGGGGAGACTCCAGAAGTACCCCAAGATCCATGTCAGCACTGGAGAGGAATCCTCAGGTTCCGGCCCCGACTCCACACAAGGTCTTAGGCCCCGTCATCGACGGGAGAGGAATCCCGAGAGGCCCCCGAGGAACTCGCATGGGGACTGGTCTTTCCTGAGGCCACCAGAGCGGGTCCCTGATGGTCCCCGTCGTAAGTCGAGAGCACCTGCCGCAACTCGAGAAAATCCAGGAGGTTTTGCCCTCCAGGCGAGATGAGGCCCATTTCCGCTGAGGCTTCTCGAGGCTAATCACGTCTAACCACTGGAACTTCCAAAGGGTGCTTCACAACCTTGCTGCAACTCAAGAAGTTCCCCGACATACCCGTCTCCACTCGAGAGGAAGCACGTGGGGTCCCGCACACATCCAGGGGAGCCCCGTTTCCGCCTCCTAGCTCGAGATGAGGGATCCTTTCCCTGTTTCGTAGGGAAAGAATTCCCGGCGTTCCCGTCGCATCTCAAGAGGAGGCGCTCTCCACAGGAAAGGCGAGAGGAACTCCAGGGTCGTGCCACCATTCCAAGAGTCCCCCAGATGTGTCAGTCCATTCCAGAGGAACCTGTTTTCCCTGCACTGCCTTGACGATCAAGCCGAGGATCCACTCCCACCACGTGTGCACGTGGGACAGCCCTGTGGGAAAGCCTCGTGGGAAAGCCTCGTGGGAAAGACTCGAGGGAAAACCATAGATCCTTTGATCCACGCGGCGGACTGCGTGACACTGCTGCTACCGCTCTGGAGGAAAGCGCAAGTGCATGCCCGCATTCGAGACGAGGACTGACTCCCCTGGGGAGACTCCAGGAGTACCCCAAGATCCATGTCAGCACTGGAGTGGAATCCTCAGGTTCCGGCCCCGACTCCACACAAGGTCTTAGGCCCCGGCATCGACGGGAGAGGAATCCCGTTAGGCCCCCGAGGAACTCGCATGGGGACTGGCCTTTCCTGAGGCCACCAGAGCGGGTCCCTGAGGTCCCCGTCGTAAGTCGAGAGCACCTGCGGCAACTCGAGAAAATCCAGGAGGTTTTGCCCTCCAGGCGAGATGAGGCCCATTTCCGCTGAGGCTTCTCGAGGCTAATCACGTCTAACCACTGGAACTTCCAAAGGGTCCTTCACACCATTGCTGCAACTCAAGAAGTTCCCCGACATGCCCGTCTCCACTCGAGAGGAAGCACGTGGGGTCCCGCACACATCCAGGGGAGCCCCGTTTCCGCCTCCTAGCTCGAGATGAGGGATCCTTTCCCTGTTTCGTAGGGAAAGAATTCCCGGCGTTCCCGTCGCATCTCAAGAGGAGGCGCTCTCCACAGGAAAGGCGAGAGGAACTCCAGGGTCGTGACACCATTCCAAGAGTCCCCCAGATGTGTCAGTCCATTCCAGAGGAACCTGTTTTCCCTGCACTGCCTTGACGTTCAAGCCGAGGATCGACTCCCACCACGTGTGCACGTGGGACAGCCCTGTGGGAAAGCCTCGTGGGAAAGCCTCGTGGGAAAGACTCGAGGGAAAACCATAGATCCTTTGATCCACGCGGCGGACTGCGTGACACTGCTGCTACCGCTCTGGAGGAAAGCGCAAGTGCATGCCCGCATTCGAGACGAGGACTGACTCCCCTGGGGAGACTCCAGAAGTACCCCCAGATCCATGTCAGCACTGGAGAGGAATCCTCAGGTTCCGGCCCCGACTCCACACAAGGTCTTAGGCCCCGTCATCGACGGGAGAGGAATCCCGAGAGGCCCCCGAGGAACTCGCATGGGGACTGGTCTTTCCTGAGGCCACCAGAGCGGGTCCCTGAGGTCCCCGTCGTAAGTCGAGAGCACCTGCCGCAACTCGAGAAAATCCAGGAGGTTTTGCCCTCCAGGCGAGATGAGGCCCATTTCCGCTGAGGCTTCTCGAGGCTAATCACGTCTAACCACTGGAACTTCCAAAGGGTGCTTCACAACCTTGCTGCAACTCAAGAAGTTCCCCGACATACCCGTCTCCACTCGAGAGGAAGCACGTGGGGTCCCGCACACATCCAGGGGAGCCCCGTTTCCGCCTCCTAGCTCGAGATGAGGGATCCTTTCCCTGTTTCGTAGGGAAAGAATTCCCGGCGTTCCCGTCGCATCTCAAGAGGAGGCGCTCTCCACAGGAAAGGCGAGAGGAACTCCAGGGTCGTGCCACCATTCCAAGAGTCCCCCAGATGTGTCAGTCCATTCCAGAGGAACCTGTTTTCCCTGCACTGCCTTGACGATCAAGCCGAGGATCCACTCCCACCACGTGTGCACGTGGGACAGCCCTGTGGGAAAGCCTCGTGGGAAAGCCTCGTGGGAAAGACTCGAGGGAAAACCATAGATCCATTGATCCACGCGGCGGACTGCGTGACACTGCTGCTACCGCTCTGGAGGAAAGCACAAGTGCATGCACGCATTCGAGACGAGGACTGACTCCCCTGGGGAGACTCGAAAAATACCCCAAGACCCATGTCAGCACTGGAGAGGAATCCTCAGGTTCCGGCCACGACTCCACACAAGGTCTTAGGCCCCGGCATCGACGGGAGAGGAATCCCGAGAGGCCCCCGAGGAAATCGCATGGGGACTGGCCTTTCCTGAGGCCACCCGCGCGGTTCCCTGAGGTCCCCGTCGTAAGTCGAGAGCACCTGCCGCAACTCGAGAAAATCCAGGAGGTTTTGCCCTCCAGGCGAGATGAGGCCCATTTGCGCTGAGGCTTCTCGAGGCCAATCACATGTAACCACTGGAACTTCCAAAGGGTCCTTCACACCATTGCTGCAACTCAAGAAGTTCCCCGACATACCCGTCTCCACTCGAGAGGAAGCACGTGGGGTCCCTCACACATCCAGGGGAGCCCCGTTTCCGCCTGCTACCTCGAGATGAGGGATCCTTCCCTGTTTCGTAGGGAAAGAATTCCCGGCGTTCCAGTCGCATCTCAAGAGGAGGCGCTCTCCACAGGAAAGGCGAGAGGAACTCCAGGGTCGTGACACCATTCCAAGAGTCCCCCAGATGTGTCAGTCCATTCCAGAGGAACCTGTTTTCCCTGCACTGCCTTGACGTTCAAGCCGGGAACGACTCCCACCACGTGTGCACGTGGGACAGCCCTGTGGGAAAGCCTCGTGGGAAAGCCTCGTGGGAAAGACTCGAGGGAAAACCATAGATCCTTTGATCCACGCGGCGGACTGCGTGACACTGCTGCTACCGCTCTGGAGGAAAGCGCAAGTGCATGCCCGCATTCGAGACGAGGACTGACTCCCCTGGGGAGACTCCAGGAGTACCCCAAGATCCATGTCAGCACTGGAGTGGAATCCTCAGGTTCCGGCCCCGACTCCACACAAGGTCTTAGGCCCCGGCATCGACGGGAGAGGAATCCCGAGAGGCCCCCGAGGAACTCGCATGGGGACTGGCCTTTCCTGAGGCCACCAGAGCGGGTCCCTGAGGTCCCCGTCGTAAGTCGAGAGCACCTGCGGCAACTCGAGAAAATCCAGGAGGTTTTGCCCTCCAGGCGAGATGAGGCCCATTTCCGCTGAGGCTTCTCGAGGCTAATCACGTCTAACCCCTGGAACTTCCAAAGGGTCCTTCACACCCTTGCTGCAACTCAAGAAGTTCCCCGACATACCCGTCTCCACTCGAGAGGAAGCACGTGGGGTCCCTCACACATCCAGGGGAGCCCCGTTTCCGCCTCCTAGCTCGAGATGAGGGATCCTTTCCCTGTTTCGTAGGGAAAGAATTCCCGGCGTTCCCGTCGCATCTCAAGAGGAGGCGCTCTCCACAGGAAAGGCGAGAGGAACTCCAGGGTCGTGCCACCATTCCAAGAGTCCCCCAGATGTGTCAGTCCATTCCAGAGGAACCTGTTTTCCCTGCACTGCCTTGACGTTCAAGCCGAGGATCGACTCCCACCACGTGTGCACGTGGGACAGCCCTGTGGGAAAGCCTCGTGGGAAAGCCTCGTGGGAAAGACTCGAGGGAAAACCATAGATCCTTTGATCCACGCGGCGGACTGCGTGACACTGCTGCTACCGCTCTGGAGGAAAGCGCAAGTGCATGCCCGCATTCGAGACGAGGACTGACTCCCCTGGGGACACTCCAGAAGTACCCCAAGATCCATGTCAGCACTGGAGAGGAATCCTCAGGTTCCGGCCCCGACTCCACACAAGGTCTTAGGCCCCGGCATCGACGGGAGAGGAATCCCGAGACGCCCCCGAGGAACTCGCATGGGACTGGCCTTTCCTGAGGCCTCCCGAGCGGGTCCCTGAGGTCCCCGTCGTAAGTCGAGAGCACCTGCCGCAACTCGAGAAAATCCAGGAGGTTTTGCCCTCCAGGCGAGATGAGGCCCATTTCCGCTGAGGCTTCTCGAGGCTAATCACGTCTAACCACTGGAACTTCCAAAGGGTGCTTCACAACCTTGCTGCAACTCAAGAAGTTCCCCGACATACCCGTCTCCACTCGAGAGGAAGCACGTGGGGTCCCGCACACATCCAGGGGAGCCCCGTTTCCGCCTCCTAGCTCGAGATGAGGGATCCTTTCCCTGTTTCGTAGGGAAAGAATTCCCGGCGTTCCCGTCGCATCTCAAGAGGAGGCGCTCTCCACAGGAAAGGCGAGAGGAACTCCAGGGTCGTGCCACCATTCCAAGAGTCCCCCAGATGTGTCAGTCCATTCCAGAGGAACCTGTTTTCCCTGCACTGCCTTGACGATCAAGCCGAGGATCCACTCCCACCACGTGTGCACGTGGGACAGCCCTGTGGGAAAGCCTCGTGGGAAAGCCTCGTGGGAAAGACTCGAGGGAAAACCATAGATCCTTTGATCCACGCGGCGGACTGGGTGACACTGCTGCTACCGCTCTGGAGGAAAGCGCAAGTGCATGCCCGCATTCGAGACGAGGACTGACTCCCCTGGGGAGACTCCAGGAGTACCCCAAGATCCATGTCAGCACTGGAGTGGAATCCTCAGGTTCCGGCCCCGACTCCACACAAGGTCTTAGGCCCCGGCATCGACGGGAGAGGAATCCCGTTAGGCCCCCGAGGAACTCGCATGGGGACTGGCCTTTCCTGAGGCCACCAGAGCGGGTCCCTGAGGTCCCCGTCGTAAGTCGAGAGCACCTGCGGCAACTCGAGAAAATCCAGGAGGTTTTGCCCTCCAGGCGAGATGAGGCCCATTTCCGCTGAGGCTTCTCGAGGCTAATCACGTCTAACCACTGGAACTTCCAAAGGGTCCTTCACACCATTGCTGCAACTCAAGAAGTTCCCCGACATGCCCGTCTCCACTCGAGAGGAAGCACGTGGGGTCCCGCACACATCCAGGGGAGCCCCGTTTCCGCCTCCTAGCTCGAGATGAGGGATCCTTTCCCTGTTTCGTAGGGAAAGAATTCCCGGCGTTCCCGTCGCATCTCAAGAGGAGGCGCTCTCCACAGGAAAGGCGAGAGGAACTCCAGGGTCGTGCCACCATTCCAAGAGTCCCCCAGATGTGTCAGTCCATTCCAGAGGAACCTGTTTTCCCTGCACTGCCTTGACGTTCAAGCCGAGGATCGACTCCCACCACGTGTGCACGTGGGACAGCCCTGTGGGAAAGCCTCGTGGGAAAGCCTCGTGGGAAAGACTCGAGGGAAAACCATAGATCCTTTGATCCACGCAGCGGACTGCGTGACACTGCTGCTACCGCTCTGGAGGAAAGCACAAGTGCATGCACGCATTCGAGACGAGGACTGACTCCCCTGGGGAGACTCGAAAAATACCCCAAGACCCATGTCAGCACTGGAGAGGAATCCTCAGGTTCCGGCCACGACTCCACACAAGGTCTTAGGCCCCGGCATCGATGGGAGAGGAATCCCGAGAGGCCCCCGAGGAACTCGCATGGGGACTGGCCTTTCCTGAGGCCACCAGCGCGGTTCCCTGAGGTCCCCGTCGTAAGTCGAGAGCACCTGCCGCAACTCGAGAAAATCCAGGAGGTTTTGCCCTCCAGGCGAGATGAGGCCCATTTGCGCTGAGGCTTCTCGAGGCCAATCACATCTAACCACTGGAACTTCCAAAGGGTCCTTCACACCATTGCTGCAACTCAAGAAGTTCCCCGACATACCCGTCTCCACTCGAGAGGAAGCACGTGGGGTCCCTCACACATCCAGGGGAGCCCCGTTTCCGCCTGCTAGCTCGAGATGAGGGATCCTTCCCTGTTTCGTAGGGAAAGAATTCCCGGCGTTCCAGTCGCATCTCAAGAGGAGGCGCTCTCCACAGGAAAGGCGAGAGGAACTCCAGGGTCGTGACACCATTCCAAGAGTCCCCCAGATGTGTCAGTCCATTCCAGAGGAACCTGTTTTCCCTGCACTGCCTTGACGTTCAAGCCGAGGATCGACTCCCAACACGTGTGCACTTGGGACAGCCCTGTGGGAAAGCCTCGTGGGAAAGCCTCGTGGGAAAGACTCGAGGGAAAACCATAGATCCTTTGATCCACGCGGCGGACTGCGTGACACTGCTGCTACCGCTCTGGAGGAAAGCGCAAGTGCATGCCCGCATTCGAGACGAGGACTGACTGCCCTGGGGAGACTCCAGAAATACCCCAAGATCCATGTCAGCACTGGAGAGGAATCCTCAGGTTCCGGCCCCGACTCCACACAAGGGCTTAGGCCCCGGCATCGACGGGAGAGGAATCCCGAGACGCCCCCGAGGAACTCGCATGGGGACTGGCCTTTCCTGAGGCCACCAGAGCGGGTCCCTGAGGTCCCCGTCGTAAGTCGAGAGCACCTGCCGCAACTCGAGAAAATCCAGGAGGTTTTGCCCTCCAGGCGAGATGAGGCCCATTTCCGCTGAGGCTTCTCGAGGCCAATCACATCTAACCACTGGAACTTCCAAAGGGTCCTTCACACCATTGCTGCAACTCAAGAAGTTCCCCGACATACCCGTCTCCACTCGAGAGGAAGCACGTGGGGTCCCGCACACATCCAGGGGAGCCCCGTTTCCGCCTCCTAGCTCGAGATGAGGGATGCTTTCCCTGTTTCGTAGGGAAAGAATTCCCGGCGTTCCCGTCGCATCTCAAGAGGAGGCGCTCTCCACAGGAAAGGCGAGAGGAACTCCAGGGTCGTGACACCATTCCAAGAGTCCCCCAGATGTGTCAGTCCATTCCAGAGGAACCTGTTTTCCCTGCACTGCCTTGACGTTCAAGCCGAGGATCGACTCCCACCACGTGTGCACGTGGGACAGCCCTGTGGGAAAGCCTCGTGGGAAAGCCTCGTGGGAAAGACTCGAGGGAAAACCATAGATCCTTTGATCCACGCGGCGGACTGCTTGACACTGCTGCTACCGCTCTGGAGGAAAGCGCAAGTGCATGCCCGCATTCGAGACGAGGACTGACTCCCCTGGGGAGACTCCAGAAGTACCCCAAGATCCATGTCAGCACTGGAGAGGAATCCTCAGGTTCCGGCCCCGACACCACACAAGGACTTAAGCCCCGGCATCGACGGGAGAGGTATCCCGAGAGGCCCCCGAGGAACTCGCATGGGGACTGGCCTTTCCTGAGGCCACCAGAGCGGGTCCCTGAGGTCCCCGTCGTAAGTCGAGAGCACCTGCCGCAACTCGAGAAAATCCAGGAGGTTTTGCCCTCCAGGCGAGATGAGGCCCATTTCCGCTGAGGCTTCTCGAGGCTAATCACGTCTAACCATTGGAACTTCCAAAGGGTCCTTCAAACCCTTGCTGCAACTCAAGAAGTTCCCCGACATACCCGTCTCCACTCGAGAGGAAGCAGGTGGGTCCCGCACACATCCAGGGGAGCCCCGTTTCCGCCTCCTAGCTCGAGATGAGGGATGCTTTCCCTGTTTCGTAGGGAAAGAATTCCCGGCGTTCCCGTCGCATCTCAAGAGGAGGCGCTCTCCACAGGAAAGGCGAAAGGAACTCCAGGGTCGTGCCACCATTCCAAGAGTCCCCCAGATGGGTCAGTCCATTCCAGAGGAACCTGTTTTCCCTGCACTGCCTTGACTTTCAAGCCGAGGATCGACTCCCACCACGTGTGCACGTGGGACAGCCCTGTGGGAAATCCTCGTGGGAAAGCCTCGTGGGAAAGACTCGAGGGAAAACCATACATCCTTTGATCCACGCGGCGCACTGCGTGACACTGCTGCTACCGCTCTGGAGGAAAGCGCAAGTGCATGCCCGCATTCGAGACGAGGACTGACTGCCCTGGGGAGACTCCAGAAGTACCCCAAGATCCATGTCAGCACTGGAGAGGAATCCTCAGGTTCCGGCCCCGACTCCACACAAGGGCTTAGGCCCCGGCATCGACGGGAGAGGAATCCCGAGACGCCCCCGAGGAACTCGCATGGGGACTGGCATTTCCTGAGGCCACCAGAGCGGGTCCCTGAGGTCCCCGTCGTAAGTCGAGAGCACCTGCCGCAACTCGAGAAATCCAGGAGGTTTTGCCCTCCAGGCGAGATGAGGCCCATTTCCGCTGAGGCTTCTCGAGGCCAATCACATCTAACCACTGGAACTTCCAAAGGGTCCTTCACACCATTGCTGCAACTCAAGAAGTTCCCCGACATACCCGTCTCCACTCGAGAGGAAGCACGTGGGGTCCCGCACACATCCAGGGGAGCCCCGTTTCCGCCTCCTAGCTCGAGATGAGGGATCCTTTCCCTGTTTCGTAGGGAAAGAATTCCCGGCGTTCCCGTCGCATCTCAAGAGGAGGCGCTCTCCACAGGAAAGGCGAGAGGAACTCCAGGGTCGTGCCACCATTCCAAGAGTCCCCCAGATGTGTCAGTCCATTCCAGAGGAACCTGTTTTCCCTGCACTTCCTTGACGTTCAAGCCGAGGATCGACTCCCACCACGTGTGCACGTGGGACAGCCCTGTGGGAAAGCCTCGTGGGAAAGCCTCGTGGGAAAGACTCGAGGGAAAACCATAGATCCTTTGATCCACGCGGCGGACTGCGTGACACTGCTGCTTCCGCTCTGGAGGAAAGCGCAAGTGCATGCCCGCATTCGAGACGAGGACTGACTCCCCTGGGGAGACTCCAGAAGTACCCCAAGATCCATGTCAGCACTGGAGAGGAACCCTCAGGTTCCGACCCCGACTCCACACAAGGTCTTAGGTCCCGGCATCGACGGGAGAGGAATCCCGAGACGCCCCCGAGGAACTCGCATGGGGACTGGCCTTTCCTGAGGCCACCAGAGCGGGTCCCTGAGGTCCCCGTCTTAAGTCGCGAGCACCTGCTGCAACTCGAGAAAATCCAGGAGGTTTTGCCCTCCAGGCGAGATGAGGCCCATTTCCGCTGAGGCTTCTCGAGGCTAATCACGGCTAACCACTGGAACTTCCAAAGGGTCCTTCACACCCTTGCTGCAACTCAAGAAGTTCCCCGACATACCCGTCTCCACTCGAGAGGAAGCACGTGGGTCCCGCACACATCCAGGGGAGCCCCGTTTCCGCCTCCTAGCTCGAGATGAGGGATCCTTTCCCTGTTTCGTAGGGAAAGAATTCCCGGCGTTCCCGTCGCATCTAAAGAGGAGGCGCTCTCCACAGGAAAGGCGAGAGGAACTCCAGGGTTGTGCCACCATTCCAAGAGTCCCCCAGATGGGTCAGTCCATTCCAGAGGAACCTGTTTTCCCTGCACTGCCTTGACGTTCAAGCCGAGGATCGACCCCCACCACGTGTGCACGTGGGACAGCCCTGTGGGAAAGCCTCGTGGGAAAGCCTCGTGGGAAAGACTCGAGGGAAAACCATAGATCCTTTGATCCACGCGGCGGACTGCGTGACACTGCTGCTACCGCTCTGGAGGAAAGTGCAAGTGCATGCCCGCATTCGAGACGAGGACTGACTCCCCTGGGGAGACTCCAGAAGTACCCCAAGATCCATGTGAGCACTGGAGAGGAATCCTCAGGTTCCGGCCCCGACTCCACACAAGGTCTTAGGCCCCGGCATCGACGGGAGAGGAATCCCGAGACGCCCCCGAGGAACTCGCATGGGGACTGGCCTTTCCTGAGGCCACCAGAGCGGTTCCCTGTGGTCCCCGTCGTAAGTCGCGAGCCCCTGCCGCAACACGAGAAAATCCAGGAGGTTTTGCCCTCCAGGCGAGATGAGGCCCATTTCCGCTGAGGCTTCTCGAGGCCAATCACATCTAACCACTGGAACTTCCAAAGGGTCCTTCACACCCTTGCTGCAACTCAAGAAGTTCCCCGACATACCCGTCTCCACTCGAGATGAAGCACGTGGTGTCCCGCACACATCCAGGGGAGCCCCGTTTCCGCCTCCTAGCTCGAGATGAGGGATCCTTCCCTGTTTTGTAGGGAAAGAATTCCCGGCGTTCCAGTCGCATCTCAAGAGGAGGCGCTCTCCACAGGAAAGGTGAGAGGAACTCCAGGTCGTGACACCATTCCAGGAGTCCCCCAGATGTGTCAGCCCATTCCAGAGGAACCTGTTTTCCCTGCACTGCCTTGACGTTCAAGCCGAGGATCGACTCCCACCACGTGTGCACGTGGGACAGCCCTGTGGGAAAGCCTCGTGGGAAAGCCTCGTGGGAAAGACTCGAGGGAAAACCATAGATCCTTTGATCCACGCGGCGGACTGCGTGACACTGCTGCTACCGCTCTGGAGGAAAGCGCAAGTGCATGCCCGCATTCGAGATGAGGACTGACTCCCCTGGGGAGACTCCAGAAGTACCCCAAGATCCATGTCAGCACTGGAGAGGAATCCTCAGGTTCCGGCCCCGACTCCACACAAGGTCTTAGGCCCCGGCATCGACGGGAGAGGAATCCCGAGACGCCCCCGAGGAACTCGCATGGGGACTGGCCTTTCCTGAGGCCACCAGATCGGTTCCCTGAGGTCCCCGTCGTAAGTCGCGAGCACCTGCCGCAACTCGAAAAAATCCAGGAGGTTTTGCCCTCCAGGCGAGATGAGGCCCATTTCCGCTGAGGCTTCTCGAGGCCAATCACATCTAACCACTGGAACTTCCAAAGGGTTCTTCACACCATTACTGCAACTCAAGAAGTTCCCGGACATACCCGTCTCCACTCGAGAGGAAGCACGTGGTGTCCCGCACACATCCAGGGGAGCCCCGTTTCGCCTCCTAGCTCGAGATGAGGGATCCTTTCCCTGTTTCGTAGGGAAAGAATTCCCGGCATTCCCGTCGCATCTCAAGAGGAGGCGCTCTCCACAGGAAAGGCGAGAGGATCTCCAGGGTCGTGCCACCATTCCAAGAGTCCCCCAGATGTGTCAGTACATTCCAGAGGAACCTGTTTTCCCTGCACTGCCTTGACGTTCAAGCCGAGGATCGACTCCCAACACGTGTGCACGTGGGACAGCCCTGTGGGAAAGGCTCGTGGGAAAGCCTCGTGGGAAAGACTCGAGGGAAAATCATACATCCTATGATCCACGCGGCGCACTGCGTGACACTGCTGCTACCGCTCTGGAGGAAAGCGCAAGTGCTGCCCGCATTCGAGACGAGGACTGACTGCCCTGGGGAGACTCCAGAAGTACCCCAAGATCCATGTCAGCACTGGAGAGGAATCCTCAGGTTACGGCCCCGACTCCACACAAGGGCTTAGGCCCCGGCATCGACGGGAGAGGAATCCCGAGACGCCCCCGAGGAACTCGCATGGGGACTGGCCTTTCCTGAGGCCACCAGAGCGGGTCCCTGAGGTCCCCGTCGTAAGTCGAGAGCACCTGCCGCAACTCGAGAAAATCCAGGAGGTTTTGCCCTCCAGGCGAGATGAGGCCCATTTCCGCTGAGGCTTCTCGAGGCCAATCACATCTAACCACTGGAACTTCCAAAGGGTCCTTCACACCATTGCTGCAACTCAAGAAGTTCCCCGACATACCCGTCTCCACTCGAGAGGAAGCACGTGGGGTCCCGCACACATCCAGGGGAGCCCCGTTTCCGCCTCCTAGCTCGAGATGAGGGATCCTTTCCCTGTTTCGTAGGGAAAGAATTCCCGGCGTTCCCGTCGCATCTCAAGAGGAGGCGCTCTCCACAGGAAAGGCGAGAGGAACTCCAGGGTCGTGACACCATTCCAAGAGTCCCCCAGATGTGTCAGTCCATTCCAGAGGAACCTGTTTTCCCTGCACTGCCTTGACGTTCAAGCCGAGGATCGACTCCCACCACGTGTGCACGTGGGACAGCCCTGTGAGAAAGCCTCGTGGGAAAGCCTCGTGGGAAAGACTCGAGGGAAAACCATAGATCCTTTGATCCACGCGGCGGACTGCGTGACACTGCTGCTACCGCTCTGGAGGAAAGTGCAAGTGCATGCCCGCATTCGAGACGAGGACTGACTCCCCTGGGGAGACTCCAGAAGTACCCCAAGATCCATGTGAGCACTGGAGAGGAATCCTCAGGTTCCGGCCCCGACTCCACACAAGGTCTTAGGCCCCGGCATCGACGGGAGAGGAATCCCGAGACGCCCCCGAGGAACTCGCATGGGGACTGGCCTTTCCTGAGGCCACCAGAGCGGTTCCCTGTGGTCCCCGTCGTAAGTCGCGAGCACCTGCCGCAACACGAGAAAATCCAGGAGGTTTTGCCCTCCAGGCGAGATGAGGCCCATTTCCGCTGAGGCTTCTCGAGGCCAATCACATCTAACCACTGGAACTTCCAAAGGGTCCTTCACACCCTTGCTGCAACTCAAGAAGTTCCCCGACATACCCGTCTGCACTCGAGAGGAAGCACGTGGGGTCCCTCACACATCCAGGGGAGCCCCGTTTCCGCCTCCTAGCTCGAGATGAGGGATCCTTCCCTGTTTTGTAGGGAAAGAATTCCCGGCGTTCCAGTCGCATCTCAAGAGGGGGCGCTCTCCACAGGAAAGGTGAGAGGAACTCCAGGTCGTGACACCATTCCAGGAGTCCCCCAGATGTGTCAGCCCATTCCAGAGGAACCTGTTTTCCCTGCACTGCCTTGACGTTCAAGCCGAGGATCGACTCCCACCACGTGTGCACGTGGGACAGCCCTGTGGGAAAGCCTCGTGGGAAAGCCTCGTGGGAAAGACTCGAGGGAAAACCATAGATCCTTTGATCCACGCGGCGGACTGCGTGACACTGCTGCTACCGCTCTGGAGGAAAGCGCAAGTGCATGCCCGCATTCGAGATGAGGACTGACTCCCCTGGGGAGACTCCAGAAGTACCCCAAGATCCATGTCAGCACTGGAGAGGAATCCTCAGGTTCCGGCCCCGACTCCACACAAGGTCTTAGGCCCCGGCATCGACGGGAGAGGAATCCCGAGACGCCCCCGAGGAACTCGCATGGGGACTGGCCTTTCCTGAGGCCACCAGATCGGTTCCCTGAGGTCCCCGTCGTAAGTCGCGAGCACCTGCCGCAACTCGAAAAAATCCAGGAGGTTTTGCCCTCCAGGCGAGATGAGGCCCATTTCCGCTGAGGCTTCTCGAGGCCAATCACATCTAACCACTGGAACTTCCAAAGGGTTCTTCACACCATTACTGCAACTCAAGAAGTTCCCGGACATACCCGTCTCCACTCGAGAGGAAGCACGTGGTGTCCCGCACACATCCAGGGGAGCCCCGTTTCGCCTCCTAGCTCGAGATGAGGGATCCTTTCCCTGTTTCGTAGGGAAAGAATTCCCGGCATTCCCGTCGCATCTCAAGAGGAGGCGCTCTCCACAGGAAAGGCGAGAGGATCTCCAGGGTCGTGCCACCATTCCAAGAGTCCCCCAGATGTGTCAGTACATTCCAGAGGAACCTGTTTTCCCTGCACTGCCTTGACGTTCAAGCCGAGGATCGACTCCCAACACGTGTGCACGTGGGACAGCCCTGTGGGAAAGGCTCGTGGGAAAGCCTCGTGGGAAAGACTCGAGGGAAAATCATACATCCTATGATCCACGCGGCGCACTGCGTGACACTGCTGCTACCGCTCTGGAGGAAAGCGCAAGTGCTGCCCGCATTCGAGACGAGGACTGACTGCCCTGGGGAGACTCCAGAAGTACCCCAAGATCCATGTCAGCACTGGAGAGGAATCCTCAGGTTACGGCCCCGACTCCACACAAGGGCTTAGGCCCCGGCATCGACGGGAGAGGAATCCCGAGACGCCCCCGAGGAACTCGCATGGGGACTGGCCTTTCCTGAGGCCACCAGAGCGGGTCCCTGAGGTCCCCGTCGTAAGTCGAGAGCACCTGCCGCAACTCGAGAAAATCCAGGAGGTTTTGCCCTCCAGGCGAGATGAGGCCCATTTCCGCTGAGGCTTCTCGAGGCCAATCACATCTAACCACTGGAACTTCCAAAGGGTCCTTCACACCATTGCTGCAACTCAAGAAGTTCCCCGACATACCCGTCTCCACTCGAGAGGAAGCACGTGGGGTCCCGCACACATCCAGGGGAGCCCCGTTTCCGCCTCCTAGCTCGAGATGAGGGATCCTTTCCCTGTTTCGTAGGGAAAGAATTCCCGGCGTTCCCGTCGCATCTCAAGAGGAGGCGCTCTCCACAGGAAAGGCGAGAGGAACTCCAGGGTCGTGACACCATTCCAAGAGTCCCCCAGATGTGTCAGTCCATTCCAGAGGAACCTGTTTTCCCTGCACTGCCTTGACGTTCAAGCCGAGGATCGACTCCCACCACGTGTGCACGTGGGACAGCCCTGTGGGAAAGCCTCGTGGGAAAGCCTCGTGGGAAAGACTCGAGGGAAAACCATAGATCCTTTGATCCACGCGGCGGACTGCGTGACACTGCTGCTACCGCTCTGGAGGAAAGCGCAAGTGCATGCCCGCATTCGAGACGAGGACTGACTCCCCTGGGGAGACTCCAGAAGTACCCCAAGATCCATGTCAGCACTGGAGAGGAATCCTCAGGTTCCGGCCCCGACACCACACAAGGACTTAGACCCCGGCATCGACGGGAGAGGTATCCCGAGAGGCCCCCGAGGAACTCGCATGGGGACTGGCCTTTCCTGAGGCCACCAGAGCGGGTCCCTGAGGTCCCCGTCGTAAGTCGAGAGCACCTGCCGCAACTCGAGAAAATCCAGGAGGTTTTGCCCTCCAGGCGAGATGAGGCCCATTTCCGCTGAGGCTTCTCGAGGCCAATCACATCTAACCACTGGAACTTTCAAAGGGTCCTTCACACCCTTGCTGCAACTCAAGAAGTTCCCCGACATACCCGTCTGCACTCGAGAGGAAGCACGTGGTGTCCCCCACATATCCAGGGGACCCCGTTTCCGCCTCCTAGCTCGAGATGAGGGATCCTTTCCCTGTTTCGTAGGGAAAGAATTCCCGGCGTTCCCGTCGCATCTCAAGAGGAGGCGCTCTCCACAGGAAAGGCGAGAGGAACTCCAGGGTCATGCCACCATTCCAAGAGTCCCCCAGATGTGTCAGTCCATTCCAGAGGAACCTGTTTTCCCTGCACTGCCTTGACGTTCAAGCCGAGGATCGACTCCCACCACGTGTGCACGTGGGACAGCCCTGTGGGAAATCCTCGTGGGAAAGCCTCGTGGGAAAGACTCGAGGGAAAACCATACATCCTTTGATCCACGCGGCGCACTGCGTGACACTGCTGCTACCGCTCTGGAGGAAAGCGCAAGTGCATGCCCGCATTCGAGACGAGGACTGACTGCCCTGGGGAGACTCCAGAAGTACCCCAAGATCCATGTCAGCACTGGAGAGGAATCCTCAGGTTCCGGCCCCGACTCCACACAAGGGCTTAGGCCCCGGCATCGACGGGAGAGGAATCCCGAGACGCCCCCGAGGAACTCGCATGGGGACTGGCATTTCCAGAGGCCACCAGAGCGGGTCCCTGAGGTCCCCGTCGTAAGTCGAGAGCACCTGCCGCAACTCGAGATAATCCAGGAGGTTTTGCCCTCCAGGCGAGATGAGGCCCATTTCCCCTGAGGCTTCTCGAGGCCAATCACATCTAACCACTGGAACTTCCAAAGGGTCCTTCACACCATTGCTGCAACTCAAGAAGTTCCCCGACATACCCGTCTCCACTCGAGAGGAAGCACGTGGGTCCCGCACACATCCAGGGGAGCCCCGTTTCCGCCTCCTAGCTCGAGATGAGGGATCCTTTCCCTGTTTCGTAGGGAAAGAATTCCCGGCGTCCCCGTCGCATCTAAAGAGGAGGCGCTCTCCACAGGAAAGGCGAGAGGAACTCCAGGGTTGTGCCACCATTCCAAGAGTCCCCCAGATGGGTCAGTCCATTCCAGAGGAACCTGTTTTCCCTCCACTGCCTTGACGTTCAAGCCGAGGATCGACTCCCACCACGTGTGCACGTGGGACAGCCCTGTGGGAAAGCCTCGTGGGAAAGCCTCGTGGGAAAGACTCGAGGGAAAACCATAGATCCTTTGATCCACGCGGCGGACTGCGTGACACTGCTGCTACCGCTCTGGAGGAAAGCGCAAGTGCATGCCCGCATTCGAGACGAGGACTGACTCCCCTGGGGAAACTCCAGAAGTACCCCAAGATCCATGTCAGCACTGGAGAGGAATCCTCAGGTTCCGGCCCCGACTCCACACAAGGTCTTAGGCCCCGGCATCGACGGGAGAGGAATCCCGAGAGGACCCCGAGGAACTCGCATGGGGACTGGCCTTTCCTGAGGCCACCAGAGCGGGTCCCTGAGGTCCCCGTCGTAAGTCGAGAGCACCTGCGGCAACTCGAGAAAATTCAGGAGGTTTTGCCCTCCAGGCGAGATGAGGCCCATTTCCGCTGAGGCTTCTCGAGGCTAATCACGTCTAACCACTGGAACTTCCAAAGGGTCCTTCACACGCTTGCTGCAACTCAAGAAGTTCCCCGACATACCCGTCTCCACTCGAGAGGAAGCACGTGGGGTCCCTCACACATCCAGGGGAGCCCCGTTTCCGCCTCCTAGCTCGAGATGAGGGATCCTTTCCCTGTTTCGTAGGGAAAGAATTCCCGGCGTTCCCGTCGCATCTCAAGAGGAGGCGCTCTCCACAGGAAAGGCGAGAGGAACTCCAGGGTCGTGCCACCATTCCAAGAGTCCCCCAGATGTGTCAGTCCATTCCACAGGAACCTGTTTTCCCTGCACTGCCTTGACGTTCAAGCCGAGGATCCACTCCCACCACGTGTGCACGTGGGACAGCCCTGTGGGAAAGCCTCGTGGGAAAGCCTCGTGGGAAAGACTCGAGGGAAAACCATAGATCCTTTGATCCACGCGGCGGACTGCGTGACACTGCTGCTACCGCTCTGGAGGAAAGCGCAAGTGCATGCCCGCATTCGAGACGAGGACTGACTCCCCTGGGGAGACTCCAGGAGTACCCCAAGATCCATGTCAGCACTGGAGTGGAATCCTCAGGTTCCGGCCCCGACTCCACACAAGGTCTTAGGCCCCGGCATCGACGGGAGAGGAATCCCGAGAGGCCCCCGAGGAACTCGCATGGGGACTGGCCTTTCCTGAGGCCACCAGAGCGGGTCCCTGAGGTCCCCGTCGTAAGTCGAGAGCACCTGCGGCAACTCGAGAAAATCCAGGAGGTTTTGCACTCCAGGCGAGATGAGGCCCATTTCCGCTGAGGCTTCTCGAGGCTAATCACGTCTAACCACTGGAACTTCCAAAGGGTCCTTCACACCCTTGCTGCAACTCAAGAAGTTCCCCGACATACCCGTCTCCACTCGAGAGGAAGCACGTGGGGTCCCTCACACATCCAGGGGAGCCCCGTTTCCGCCTCCTAGCTCGAGATGAGGGATCCTTTCCCTGTTTCGTAAGGAAAGAATTCCCGGCGTTCCCGTCGCATCTCAAGAGGAGGCGCTCTCCACAGGAAAGGCGAGAGGAACTCCAGGGTCGTGCCACCATTCCAAGAGTCCCCCAGATGTGTCAGTCCATTCCAGAGGAACCTGTTTTCCCTGCACTGCCTTGACGTTCAAGCCGAGGATCGACTCCCACCACGTGTGCACGTGGGACAGCCCTGTGGGAAAGCCTCGTGGGAAAGCCTCGTGGGAAAGACTCGAGGGAAAACCATAGATCCTTTGATCCACGCGGCGGACTGCGTGACACTGCTGCTACCGCTCTGGAGGAAAGCGCAAGTGCATGCCCGCATTCGAGACGAGGACTGACTCCCCTGGGGACACTCCAGAAGTACCCCAAGATCCATGTCAGCACTGGAGAGGAATCCTCAGGTTCCGGCCCCGACTCCACACAAGGTCTTAGGCCCCGGCATCGACGGGAGAGGAATCCCGAGACGCCCCCGAGGAACTCGCATGGGACTGGCCTTTCCTGAGGCCTCCCGAGCGGGTCCCTGAGGTCCCCGTCGTAAGTCGAGAGCACCTGCCGCAACTCGAGAAAATCCAGGAGGTTTTGCCCTCCAGGCGAGATGAGGCCCATTTCCGCTGAGGCTTCTCGAGGCTAATCACGTCTAACCACTGGAACTTCCAAAGGGTGCTTCACAACCTTGCTGCAACTCAAGAAGTTCCCCGACATACCCGTCTCCACTCGAGAGGAAGCACGTGGGGTCCCGCACACATCCAGGGGAGCCCCGTTTCCGCCTCCTAGCTCGAGATGAGGGATCCTTTCCCTGTTTCGTAGGGAAAGAATTCCCGGCGTTCCCGTCGCATCTCAAGAGGAGGCGCTCTCCACAGGAAAGGCGAGAGGAACTCCAGGGTCGTGCCACCATTCCAAGAGTCCCCCAGATGTGTCAGTCCATTCCAGAGGAACCTGTTTTCCCTGCACTGCCTTGACGTTCAAGCCGAGGATCGACTCCCACCACGTGTGCACGTGGGACAGCCCTGTGGGAAAGCCTCGTGGGAAAGCCTCGTGGGAAAGACTCGAGGGAAAAACATAGATCCTTTGATCCACGCGGCGGACTGCGTGACACTGCTGCTACCGCTCTGGAGGAAAGCGCAAGTGCATGCCCGCATTCGAGACGAGGACTGACTCCCCTGGGGAGACTCCAGAAGTACCCCAAGATCCATGTCAGCACTGGAGAGGAATCCTCAGGTTCCGGCCCCGACTCCACACAAGGTCTTAGGCCCCGTCATCGACGGGAGAGGAATCCCGAGAGGCCCCCGAGGAACTCGCATGGGGACTGGTCTTTCCTGAGGCCACCAGAGCGGGTCCCTGAGGTCCCCGTCGTAAGTCGAGAGCACCTGCCGCAACTCGAGAAAATCCAGGAGGTTTTGCCCTCCAGGCGAGATGAGGCCCATTTCCGCTGAGGCTTCTCGAGGCTAATCACGTCTAACCACTGGAACTTCCAAAGGGTGCTTCACAACCTTGCTGCAACTCAAGAAGTTCCCCGACATACCCGTCTCCACTCGAGAGGAAGCACGTGGGGTCCCGCACACATCCAGGGGAGCCCCGTTTCCGCCTCCTAGCTCGAGATGAGGGATCCTTTCCCTGTTTCGTAGGGAAAGAATTCCCGGCGTTCCCGTCGCATCTCAAGAGGAGGCGCTCTCCACAGGAAAGGCGAGAGGAACTCCAGGGTCGTGCCACCATTCCAAGAGTCCCCCAGATGTGTCAGTCCATTCCAGAGGAACCTGTTTTCCCTGCACTGCCTTGACGATCAAGCCGAGGATCCACTCCCACCACGTGTGCACGTGGGACAGCCCTGTGGGAAAGCCTCGTGGGAAAGCCTCGTGGGAAAGACTCGAGGGAAAACCATAGATCCTTTGATCCACGCGGCGGACTGCGTGACACTGCTGCTACCGCTCTGGAGGAAAGCGCAAGTGCATGCCCGCATTCGAGACGAGGACTGACTCCCCTGGGGAGACTCCAGGAGTACCCCAAGATCCATGTCAGCACTGGAGTGGAATCCTCAGGTTCCGGCCCCGACTCCACACAAGGTCTTAGGCCCCGGCATCGACGGGAGAGGAATCCCGTTAGGCCCCCGAGGAACTCGCATGGGGACTGGCCTTTCCTGAGGCCACCAGAGCGGGTCCCTGAGGTCCCCGTCGTAAGTCGAGAGCACCTGCGGCAACTCGAGAAAATCCAGGAGGTTTTGCCCTCCAGGCGAGATGAGGCCCATTTCCGCTGAGGCTTCTCGAGGCTAATCACGTCTAACCACTGGAACTTCCAAAGGGTCCTTCACACCATTGCTGCAACTCAAGAAGTTCCCCGACATGCCCGTCTCCACTCGAGAGGAAGCACGTGGGGTCCCGCACACATCCAGGGGAGCCCCGTTTCCGCCTCCTAGCTCGAGATGAGGGATCCTTTCCCTGTTTCGTAGGGAAAGAATTCCCGGCGTTCCCGTCGCATCTCAAGAGGAGGCGCTCTCCACAGGAAAGGCGAGAGGAACTCCAGGGTCGTGACACCATTCCAAGAGTCCCCCAGATGTGTCAGTCCATTCCAGAGGAACCTGTTTTCCCTGCACTGCCTTGACGTTCAAGCCGAGGATCGACTCCCACCACGTGTGCACGTGGGACAGCCCTGTGGGAAAGCCTCGTGGGAAAGCCTCGTGGGAAAGACTCGAGGGAAAACCATAGATCCTTTGATCCACGCGGCGGACTGCGTGACACTGCTGCTACCGCTCTGGAGGAAAGCGCAAGTGCATGCCCGCATTCGAGACGAGGACTGACTCCCCTGGGGAGACTCCAGAAGTACCCCAAGATCCATGTCAGCACTGGAGAGGAATCCTCAGGTTCCGGCCCCGACTCCACACAAGGTCTTAGGCCCCGTCATCGACGGGAGAGGAATCCCGAGAGGCCCCCGAGGAACTCGCATGGGGACTGGTCTTTCCTGAGGCCACCAGAGCGGGTCCCTGAGGTCCCCGTCGTAAGTCGAGAGCACCTGCCGCAACTCGAGAAAATCCAGGAGGTTTTGCCCTCCAGGCGAGATGAGGCCCATTTCCGCTGAGGCTTCTCGAGGCTAATCACGTCTAACCACTGGAACTTCCAAAGGGTGCTTCACAACCTTGCTGCAACTCAAGAAGTTCCCCGACATACCCGTCTCCACTCGAGAGGAAGCACGTGGGGTCCCGCACACATCCAGGGGAGCCCCGTTTCCGCCTCCTAGCTCGAGATGAGGGATCCTTTCCCTGTTTCGTAGGGAAAGAATTCCCGGCGTTCCCGTCGCATCTCAAGAGGAGGCGCTCTCCACAGGAAAGGCGAGAGGAACTCCAGGGTCGTGCCACCATTCCAAGAGTCCCCCAGATGTGTCAGTCCATTCCAGAGGAACCTGTTTTCCCTGCACTGCCTTGACGATCAAGCCGAGGATCCACTCCCACCACGTGTGCACGTGGGACAGCCCTGTGGGAAAGCCTCGTGGGAAAGCCTCGTGGGAAAGACTCGAGGGAAAACCATAGATCCTTTGATCCACGCGGCGGACTGCGTGACACTGCTGCTACCGCTCTGGAGGAAAGCGCAAGTGCATGCCCGCATTCGAGACGAGGACTGACTCCCCTGGGGAGACTCCAGGAGTACCCCAAGATCCATGTCAGCACTGGAGTGGAATCCTCAGGTTCCGGCCCCGACTCCACACAAGGTCTTAGGCCCCGGCATCGACGGGAGAGGAATCCCGAGAGGCCCGCGAGGAACTCGCATGGGGACTGGCCTTTCCTGAGGCCACCAGAGCGGGTCCCTGAGGTCCCCGTCGTAAGTCGAGAGCACCTGCGGCAACTCGAGAAAATCCAGGAGGTTTTGCCCTCCAGGCGAGATGAGGCCCATTTCCGCTGAGGCTTCTCGAGGCTAATCACGTCTAACCACTGGAACTTCCAAAGGGTCCTTCACACCATTGCTGCAACTCAAGAAGTTCCCCGACATGCCCGTCTCCACTCGAGAGGAAGCACGTGGGGTCCCGCACACATCCAGGGGAGCCCCGTTTCCGCCTCCTAGCTCGAGATGAGGGATCCTTTCCCTGTTTCGTAGGGAAAGAATTCCCGGCGTTCCCGTCGCATCTCAAGAGGAGGCGCTCTCCACAGGAAAGGCGAGAGGAACTCCAGGGTCGTGACACCATTCAAAGAGTCCCCCAGATGTGTCAGTCCATTCCAGAGGAACCTGTTTTCCCTGCACTGCCTTGACGTTCAAGCCGAGGATCGATTCCCACCACGTGTGCACGTGGGACAGCCCTGTGGGAAAGCCTCGTGGGAAAGCCTCGTGGGAAAGACTCGAAGGAAAACCATAGATCCTTTGATCCACGCGGCGGACTGCGTGACACTGCTGCTACCGCTCTGGAGGAAAGCACAAGTGCATGCCCGCATTCGAGACGAGGACTGACTCCCCTGGGGAGACTCGAAAAGTACCCCAAGACCCATGTCACCACTGGAGAGGAATCCTCAGGTTCCGGCCACGACTCCACACAAGGTCTTAGGCCCCGGCATCGACGGGAGAGGAATCCCGAGAGGCCCCCAAGGAACTCGCATGGGGACTGGCCTTTCCTGAGGCCACCAGAGCGGGTCCCTGAGGTCCCCGTCGTAAGTCGAGAGCACCTGCCGCAACTCGAGAAAATCCAGGAGGTTTTGCTCTCCAGGCGAGATGAGGCCCATTTCCGCTGAGGCTTCTCGAGGCCAATCACATCTAACCACTGGAACTTCCAAAGGGTCCTTCACACCCTTACTGCAACTCAAGAAGTTCCCCGACATACCCGTCTCCACTCGAGATGAAGCACGTGGGTCCCGCACACATCCAGGGGAGCCCCGTTTCCGCCTCCTAGCTCGAGATGAGGGATCCTTTCCCTGTTTCGTAGGGAAAGAATTCCCGGCGTTCCCGTCGCATCTCAAGAGGAGGCGCTCTCCACAGGAAAGGCGAGAGGAACTCCAGGGTCGAGACACCATTCCAAGAGTCCCCCAGATGGGTCAGTCCATTCCAGAGGAACCTGTTTTCCCTGCACTGCCTTGACGTTCAAGCCGAGGATCGACTCCCACCACGTGTGCACGTGGGACAGCCCTGTGGTAAAGCCTCGTGGGAAAGCCTCGTGGGAAAGACTCGAGGGAAAACCATAGATCCTTTGATCCACGCGGCGGATTGCGTGACACTGCTGCTACCGCTCTGGAGGAAAGTGCAAGTGCATGCCCGCATTCGAGACGAGGACTGACTCCCCTGGGGAGACTCCAGAAGTACCCCAAGATCCATGTCAGCACTGGAGAGGAATCCTCAGGTTCCGGCCCCGACTCCACACAAGGCCTTAGGCCCCGGCATCGACGGGAGAGGAATCCCGAGACGCCCCCGAGGAACTCGCATGGGGAATGGCCTTTCCTGAGGCCACCAGAGCGGTTCCCTGAGGTCCCCGTCGTAAGTCGCGAGCACCTGCCGCAACTCGAGAAAATCCAGGAGGTTTTGCCCTCCAGGCGAAATGAGGCCCATTTCCGCTGAGGCTTCTCGAGGCCAATCACATCTAACCACTGGAACTTCCAAAGGGTCCTTCACACGATTGCTGCAACTCAAGAAGTTCCCCGACATACCCGTCTCCACTCGAGAGGAAGCACGTGGGGTCCCTCACACATCCAGGGGAGCCCCGTTTCCGCCTCCTAGCTCGAGATGAGGGATCCTTCCCTGTTTCGTAGGGAAAGAATTCCCGGCGTTCCAGTCGCATCTCAAGAGGAGGCGCTCTCCACAGGAAAGGTGAGAGGAACTCCAGTGTCGTGACACCATTCCAAGAGTCCCCCAGATGTGTCAGCCCATTCCAGAGGAACCTGTTTTCCCTGCACTGCCTTGACGTTCAAGCCGAGGATCGACTCCCACCACGTGTGCACGTGGGACAGCCCTGTGGGAAAGCCTCGTGGGAAAGCCTCGTGGGAAAGACTCGAGGGAAAAACATAGATCCTTTGATCCACGCGGCGGACTGCGTGACACTGCTGCTACCGCTCTGGAGGAAAGCGCAAGTGCATGCCCGCATTCGAGACGAGGACTGACTCCCCTGGGGAGACTCCAGAAGTACCCCAAGATCCATGTCAGCACTGGAGAGGAATCCTCAGGTTCCGGCCCCGACTCCACACAAGGTCTTAGGCCCCGTCATCGACGGGAGAGGAATCCCGAGAGGCCCCCGAGGAACTCGCAAGGGGACTGGTCTTTCCTGAGGCCACCAGAGCGGGTCCCTGAGGTCCCCGTCGTAAGTCGAGAGCACCTGCCGCAACTCGAGAAAATCCAGGAGGTTTTGCCCTCCAGGCGAGATGAGGCCCATTTCCGCTGAGGCTTCTCGAGGCTAATCACGTCTAACCACTGGAACTTCCAAAGGGTGCTTCACAACCTTGCTGCAACTCAAGAAGTTCCCCGACATACCCGTCTCCACTCGAGAGGAAGCACGTGGGGTCCCGCACACATCCAGGGGAGCCCCGTTTCCGCCTCCTAGCTCGAGATGAGGGATCCTTTCCCTGTTTCGTAGGGAAAGAATTCCCGGCGTTCCCGTCGCATCTCAAGAGGAGGCGCTCTCCACAGGAAAGGCGAGAGGAACTCCAGGGTCGTGCCACCATTCCAAGAGTCCCCCAGATGTGTCAGTCCATTCCAGAGGAACCTGTTTTCCCTGCACTGCCTTGACGATCAAGCCGAGGATCCACTCCCACCACGTGTGCACGTGGGACAGCCCTGTGGGAAAGCCTCGTGGGAAAGCCTCGTGGGAAAGACTCGAGGGAAAACCATAGATCCTTTGATCCACGCGGCGGACTGCGTGACACTGCTGCTACCGCTCTGGAGGAAAGCGCAAGTGCATGCCCGCATTCGAGACGAGGACTGACTCCCCTGGGGAGACTCCAGGAGTACCCCAAGATCCATGTCAGCACTGGAGTGGAATCCTCAGGTTCCGGCCCCGACTCCACACAAGGTCTTAGGCCCCGGCATCGACGGGAGAGGAATCCCGTTAGGCCCCCGAGGAACTCGCATGGGGACTGGCCTTTCCTGAGGCCACCAGAGCGGGTCCCTGAGGTCCCCGTCGTAAGTCGAGAGCACCTGCGGCAACTCGAGAAAATCCAGGAGGTTTTGCCCTCCAGGCGAGATGAGGCCCATTTCCGCTGAGGCTTCTCGAGGCTAATCACGTCTAACCACTGGAACTTCCAAAGGGTCCTTCACACCATTGCTGCAACTCAAGAAGTTCCCCGACATGCCCGTCTCCACTCGAGAGGAAGCACGTGGGGTCCCGCACACATCCAGGGGAGCCCCGTTTCCGCCTCCTAGCTCGAGATGAGGGATCCTTTCCCTGTTTCGTAGGGAAAGAATTCCCGGCGTTCCCGTCGCATCTCAAGAGGAGGCGCTCTCCACAGGAAAGGCGAGAGGAACTCCAGGGTCGTGACACCATTCCAAGAGTCCCCCAGATGTGTCAGTCCATTCCAGAGGAACCTGTTTTCCCTGCACTGCCTTGACGTTCAAGCCGAGGATCGACTCCCACCACGTGTGCACGTGGGACAGCCCTGTGGGAAAGCCTCGTGGGAAAGCCTCGTGGGAAAGACTCGAGGGAAAACCATAGATCCTTTGATCCACGCGGCGGACTGCGTGACACTGCTGCTACCGCTCTGGAGGAAAGCGCAAGTGCATGCCCGCATTCGAGACGAGGACTGACTCCCCTGGGGAGACTCCAGAAGTACCCCAAGATCCATGTCAGCACTGGAGAGGAATCCTCAGGTTCCGGCCCCGACTCCACACAAGGTCTTAGGCCCCGTCATCGACGGGAGAGGAATCCCGAGAGGCCCCCGAGGAACTCGCATGGGGACTGGTCTTTCCTGAGGCCACCAGAGCGGGTCCCTGAGGTCCCCGTCGTAAGTCGAGAGCACCTGCCGCAACTCGAGAAAATCCAGGAGGTTTTGCCCTCCAGGCGAGATGAGGCCCATTTCCGCTGAGGCTTCTCGAGGCTAATCACGTCTAACCACTGGAACTTCCAAAGGGTGCTTCACAACCTTGCTGCAACTCAAGAAGTTCCCCGACATACCCGTCTCCACTCGAGAGGAAGCACGTGGGGTCCCGCACACATCCAGGGGAGCCCCGTTTCCGCCTCCTAGCTCGAGATGAGGGATCCTTTCCCTGTTTCGTAGGGAAAGAATTCCCGGCGTTCCCGTCGCATCTCAAGAGGAGGCGCTCTCCACAGGAAAGGCGAGAGGAACTCCAGGGTCGTGCCACCATTCCAAGAGTCCCCCAGATGTGTCAGTCCATTCCAGAGGAACCTGTTTTCCCTGCACTGCCTTGACGATCAAGCCGAGGATCCACTCCCACCACGTGTGCACGTGGGACAGCCCTGTGGGAAAGCCTCGTGGGAAAGCCTCGTGGGAAAGACTCGAGGGAAAACCATAGATCCTTTGATCCACGCGGCGGACTGCGTGACACTGCTGCTACCGCTCTGGAGGAAAGCACAAGTGCATGCACGCATTCGAGACGAGGACTGACTCCCCTGGGGAGACTCGAAAAATACCCCAAGACCCATGTCAGCACTGGAGAGGAATCCTCAGGTTCCGGCCACGACTCCACACAAGGTCTTAGGCCCCGGCATCGACGGGAGAGGAATCCCGAGAGGCCCCCGAGGAAATCGCATGGGGACTGGCCTTTCCTGAGGCCACCCGCGCGGTTCCCTGAGGTCCCCGTCGTAAGTCGAGAGCACCTGCCGCAACTCGAGAAAATCCAGGAGGTTTTGCCCTCCAGGCGAGATGAGGCCCATTTGCGCTGAGGCTTCTCGAGGCCAATCACATGTAACCACTGGAACTTCCAAAGGGTCCTTCACACCATTGCTGCAACTCAAGAAGTTCCCCGACATACCCGTCTCCACTCGAGAGGAAGCACGTGGGGTCCCTCACACATCCAGGGGAGCCCCGTTTCCGCCTGCTACCTCGAGATGAGGGATCCTTCCCTGTTTCGTAGGGAAAGAATTCCCGGCGTTCCAGTCGCATCTCAAGAGGAGGCGCTCTCCACAGGAAAGGCGAGAGGAACTCCAGGGTCGTGACACCATTCCAAGAGTCCCCCAGATGTGTCAGTCCATTCCAGAGGAACCTGTTTTCCCTGCACTGCCTTGACGTTCAAGCCGGGAACGACTCCCAACACGTGTGCACGTGGGACAGCCCTGTGGGAAAGCCTCGTGGGAAAGCCTCGTGGGAAAGACTCGAGGGAAAACCATAGATCCTTTGATGCACGCGGCGGACTGCGTGACACTGCTGCTACCGCTCTGGAGGAAAGCGCAAGTGCATGCCCGCATTCGAGACGAGGACTGACTCCCCTGGGGAGACTCCAGAAGTACCCCAAGATCCATGTCAGCCCTGGAGAGGAATCCTCAGGTTCCGGCCCTGACTCCACACAAGGTCTTAGGCCCCGGCATCGACGGGAGAGGAATCCCGAGAGGCCCCCGAGGAACTCGCATGGGGACTGGCCTTTCATGAGGCCACCAGAGCGGGTCCCTGAGGTCCCCGTCGTAAGTCGAGAGCACCTGCCGCAACTCGAGAAAATCCAGGAGGTTTTGCCCTCCAGGCGAGATGAGGCCCATTTCTGCTGAGGCTTCACGTGGCCAATCACATCTAACCACTGGAACTTCCAAAGGGTCCTTCACACCATTGCTGCAACTCAAGAAGTTCCCCGACATACCCGTCTCCACTCGAGAGGAAGCACGTGGTGTCCCGCACACATCCAGGGGAGCCCCGTTTCACCTCCTAGCTCGAAATGAGGGATCCTTTCCCTGTTTCGTAGGGAAAGAATTCCCGGCGTTCCCGTCGCATCTCAAGAGGAGGCGCTCTCCACAGGAAAGGCGAGAGGAACTCCAGGGTCGTGCCACCATACCAAGAGTCCCCCTGATATGTCAGCCCATTCCAGAGGAACCTGCTTTCCCTGCACTGCCTTGACGTTCAAGCCGAGGATCGACTCCCACCACGTGTGCACGTGGGACAGCCCTGTGGGAAAGCCTCGTGGGAAAGCCTCGTGGGAAAGACTCGAGGGAAAACCATAGATCCTTTGATCCACGCGGCGGACTGCGTGACACTGCTGCTACCGCTCTGGAGGAAAGCGCAAGTGCATGCCCGCATTCGAGACGAGTACTGACTCCCCTGGGGAGACTGCAGAAGTACCCCAAGATCCATGTCAGCACTGGAGAGGAATCCTCAGGTTCCGGCCCCGACTCCACACAAGGTCTTAGGCCCCGGCATCGATGGGAGAGGAATCCCGAGAGGCCCCCGAGGAACTCGCATGGGGACTGGCCTTTCCTGAGGCCACCAGCGCGGTTCCCTGAGGTCCCCGTCGTAAGTCGAGAGCACCTGCCGCAACTCGAGAAAATCCAGGAGGTTTTGCCCTCCAGGCGAGATGAGGCCCATTTGCGCTGAGGCTTCTCGAGGCCAATCACATCTAACCACTGGAACTTCCAAAGGGTCCTTCACACCATTGCTGCAACTCAAGAAGTTCCCCGACATACCCGTCTCCACTCGAGAGGAAGCACGTGGGGTCCCTCACACATCCAGGGGAGCCCCGTTTCCGCCTGCTAGCTCGAGATGAGGGATCCTTCCCTGTTTCGTAGGGAAAGAATTCCCGGCGTTCCAGTCGCATCTCAAGAGGAGGCGCTCTCCACAGGAAAGGCGAGAGGAACTCCAGGGTCGTGACACCATTCCAAGAGTCCCCCAGATGTGTCAGTCCATTCCAGAGGAACCTGTTTTCCCTGCACTGCCTTGACGTTCAAGCCGAGGATCGACTCCCAACACGTGTGCACTTGGGACAGCCCTGTGGGAAAGCCTCGTGGGAAAGCCTCGTGGGAAAGACTCGAGGGAAAACCATAGATCCTTTGATCCACGCGGCGGACTGCGTGACACTGCTGCTACCGCTCTGGAGGAAAGCGCAAGTGCATGCCCGCATTCGAGACGAGGACTGACTCCCCTGGGGAGACTCCAGAAGTACCCCAAGATCCATGTCAGCACTGGAGAGGAATCCTCAGGTTCCGGCCCTGACTCCACAGAAGGTCTTAGGCCCCGGCATCGACGGGAGAGGAATCCCGAGAGGCCTCCGAGGAACTCGCATGTGGACTGGCCTTTCCTGAGGCCACAAGAGCGGGTCCCTGAGGTCCCCGTCGTAAGTCGAGAGCACCTGCCGCAACTCGAGAAAATCCAGGAGGTTTTGCCCTCCAGGCGAGATGAGGCCCATTTCCGCTGAGGCTTCTCGAGGCTAATCACGTCTAACCATTGGAACTTCCAAAGGGTCCTTCACACCCTTGCTGCAACTCAAGAAGTTCCCCGACATACCCGTCTCCACTCGAGAGGAAGCAGGTGGGTCCCGCACACATCCAGGGGAGCCCCGTTTCCGCCTCCTAGCTCGAGATGAGGGATGCTTTCCCTGTTTCGTAGGGAAAGAATTCCCGGCGTTCCCGTCGCATCTCAAGAGGAGGCGCTCTCCACAGGAAAGGCGAGAGGAACTCCAGGGTCGTGCCACCATTCCAAGAGTCCCCCAGATGGGTCAGTCCATTCCAGAGGAACCTGTTTTCCCTGCACTGCCTTGACGTTCAAGCCGAGGATCGACTCCCACCACGTGTGCACGTGGGACAGCCCTGTGGGAAATCCTCGTGGGAAAGCCTCGTGGGAAAGACTCGAGGGAAAACCATACATCCTTTGATCCACGCGGCGCACTGCGTGACACTGCTGCTACCGCTCTGGAGGAAAGCGCAAGTGCATGCCCGCATTCGAAACGAGGACTGACTGCCCTGGGGAGACTCCAGAAGTACCCCAAGATCCATGTCAGCACTGGAGAGGAATCCTCAGGTTCCGGCCCCGACTCCACACAAGGGCTTAGGCCCCGGCATCGACGGGAGAGGAATCCCGAGACGCCCCCGAGGAACTCGCATGGGGACTGGCATTTCCTGAGGCCACCAGAGCGGGTCCCTGAGGTCCCCGTCGTAAGTCGAGAGCACCTGCCGCAACTCGAGAAATCCAGGAGGTTTTGCCCTCCAGGCGAGATGAGGCCCATTTCCGCTGAGGCTTCTCGAGGCCAATCACATCTAACCACTGGAACTTCCAAAGGGTCCTTCACACCATTGCTGCAACTCAAGAAGTTCCCCGACATACCCGTCTCCACTCGAGAGGAAGCACGTGGGGTCCCGCACACATCCAGGGGAGCCCCGTTTCCGCCTCCTAGCTCGAGATGAGGGATCCTTTCCCTGTTTCGTAGGGAAAGAATTCCCGGCGTTCCCGTCGCATCTCAAGAGGAGGCGCTCTCCACAGGAAAGGCGAGAGGAACTCCAGGGTCGTGCCACCATTCCAAGAGTCCCCCAGATGTGTCAGTCCATTCCAGAGGAACCTGTTTTCCCTGCACTTCCTTGACGTTCAAGCCGAGGATCGACTCCCACCACGTGTGCACGTGGGACAGCACTGTGGGAAAGCCTCGTGGGAAAGCCTCGTGGGAAAGACTCGAGGGAAAACCATAGATCCTTTGATCCACGCGGCGGACTGCGTGACACTGCTGCTACCGCTCTGGAGGAAAGCGCAAGTGCATGCCCGCATTCGAGACGAGGACTGACTCCCCTGGGGAGACTCCAGAAGTACCCCAAGATCCATGTCAGCACTGGAGAGGAATCCTCAGGTTCCGGCCCCGACTCCACACAAGGACTTAGGCCCCGGCATCGACGGGAGAGGTATCCCGAGAGGCCCCCGAGGAACTCGCATGGGGACTGGCCTTTCCTGAGGCCACCAGAACGGGTCCCTGAGGTCCCCGTCGTAAGTCGAGAGCACCTGCCGCAACTCGAGAAAATCCAGGAGGTTTTGCCCTCCAGGCGAGATGAGGCCCATTTCCGCTGAGTCTTCTCGAGGCCAATCACATCTAACCACTGGAACTTTCAATGGGTCCTTCACACCCTTGCTGCAAGTCAAGAAGTTGCCCGACATACCCGTCTGCACTCGAGAGGAAGCACGTGGTGTCACGCACACATCCAGGGGAGCCCCGTTTCGCCTCCTAGCTGGAGATGAGGGATCCGTTCCCTGTTTCGTAGGGAAAGAATTCCCGGCGTTCCCGTCGCATCTCAAGAGGAGGCGCTCTCCACAGGAAAGGCGAGAGGAACTCCAGGGTCATGCCACCATTCCAAGAGTCCCCCAGATGTGTCAGTCCATTCCAGAGGAACCTGTTTTCCCTGCACTGCCTTGACGTTCAAGCCGAAGATCGACTCCCACCACGTGTGCACGTGGGACAGCCCTGTGGGAAAGCCTCGTGGGAAAGCCTCGTGGGAAAGACTCGAGGGAAAACCATAGATCCTTTGATCCACGCGGCGGACTGCGTGACACTGCTGCTACCGCTCTGGAGGAAAGCACAAGTGCATGCCCGCATTCGAGACGAGGACTGACTCCCCTGGGGAGACTCCAGAAGTACCCCAAGATCCATGTCAGCACTGGAGAGGAATCCTCAGGTTCCGGCCCCGACTCCACACAAGGTCTTAGGCCCCGGCATCGATTGGAGAGGAATCCCGAGACGCCCCCGAGGAACTCGCATGGGGACTGGCCTTTCCTGAGGCCACCAGAGCGGGTCCCTGAGGTCCCCGTCGTAAGTCGAGAGCACCTGCCGCAACTCGAGAAAATCCAGGAGGTTTTGCCCTCCAGGAGAGATGAGGCCCATTTCCGCTGAGGCTTCTCGAGGCTAATCACGTCTAACCACTGGAACTTCCAAAGGGTCCTTCACACCCTTGCTGCAACTCAAGAAGTTCCCCGACATACCCGTCTCCACTCGAGAGGAAGCACGTGGGTCCCGCACACATCCAGGGGAGCCCCGTTTCCGCCTCCTAGCTCGAGATGAGGGATCCTTTCCCTGTTTCGTAGGGAAAGAATTCCCGGCGTTCCCGTCGCATCTCAAGAGGAGGCGCTCTCCACAGGAAAGGCGAGAGGAACTCCAGGGTCGTGCCACCATTCCAAGAGTCCCCCAGATGTGTCAGTCCATTCCAGAGGAACCTGTTTTCCCTGCACTTCCTTGACGTTCAAGCCGAGGATCGACTCCCACCACGTGTGCACGTGGGACAGCACTGTGGGAAAGCCTCGTGGGAAAGCCTCGTGGGAAAGACTCGAGGGAAAACCATAGATCCTTTGATCCACGCGGCGGACTGCGTGACACTGCTGCTACCGCTCTGGAGGAAAGCGCAAGTGCATGCCCGCATTCGAGACGAGGACTGACTCCCCTGGGGAGACTCCAGAAGTACCCCAAGATCCATGTCAGCACTGGAGAGGAATCCTCAGGTTCCGGCCCCGACTCCACACAAGGACTTAGGCCCCGGCATCGACGGGAGAGGTATCCCGAGAGGCCCCCGAGGAACTCGCATGGGGACTGGCCTTTCCTGAGGCCACCAGAGCGGGTCCCTGAGGTCCCCGTCGTAAGTCGAGAGCACCTGCCGCAACTCGAGAAAATCCAGGAGGTTTTGCCCTCCAGGCGAGATGAGGCCCATTTCCGCTGAGTCTTCTCGAGGCCAATCACATCTAACCACTGGAACTTTCAATGGGTCCTTCACACCCTTGCTGCAAGTCAAGAAGTTGCCCGACATACCCGTCTGCACTCGAGAGGAAGCACGTGGTGTCACGCACACATCCAGGGGAGCCCCGTTTCGCCTCCTAGCTGGAGATGAGGGATCCGTTCCCTGTTTCGTAGGGAAAGAATTCCCGGCGTTCCCGTCGCATCTCAAGAGGAGGCGCTCTCCACAGGAAAGGCGAGAGGAACTCCAGGGTCATGCCACCATTCCAAGAGTCCCCCAGATGTGTCAGTCCATTCCAGAGGAACCTGTTTTCCCTGCACTGCCTTGACGTTCAAGCCGAAGATCGACTCCCACCACGTGTGCACGTGGGACAGCCCTGTGGGAAAGCCTCGTGGGAAAGCCTCGTGGGAAAGACTCGAGGGAAAACCATAGATCCTTTGATCCACGCGGCGGACTGCGTGACACTGCTGCTACCGCTCTGGAGGAAAGCACAAGTGCATGCCCGCATTCGAGACGAGGACTGACTCCCCTGGGGAGACTCCAGAAGTACCCCAAGATCCATGTCAGCACTGGAGAGGAATCCTCAGGTTCCGGCCCCGACTCCACACAAGGTCTTAGGCCCCGGCATCGATTGGAGAGGAATCCCGAGACGCCCCCGAGGAACTCGCATGGGGACTGGCCTTTCCTGAGGCCACCAGAGCGGGTCCCTGAGGTCCCCGTCGTAAGTCGAGAGCACCTGCCGCAACTCGAGAAAATCCAGGAGGTTTTGCCCTCCAGGAGAGATGAGGCCCATTTCCGCTGAGGCTTCTCGAGGCTAATCACGTCTAACCACTGGAACTTCCAAAGGGTCCTTCACACCCTTGCTGCAACTCAAGAAGTTCCCCGACATACCCGTCTCCACTCGAGAGGAAGCACGTGGGTCCCGCACACATCCAGGGGAGCCCCGTTTCCGCCTCCTAGCTCGAGATGAGGGATGCTTTCCCTGTTTCGTAGGGAAAGAATTCCCGGCGTTCCCGTCGCATCTCAAGAGGAGGCGCTCTCCACAGGAAAGGCGAGAGGAACTCCAGGGTCGTGCCACCATTCCAAGAGTCCCCCAGATGTGTCAGTCCATTCCAGAGGAACCTGTTTTCCCTGCACTGCCTTGACTTTCAAGCCGAGGATCGACTCCCACCACGTGTGCACGTGGGACAGCCCTGTGGGAAAGCCTCGTGGGAAAGCCTCGTGGGAAAGACTCGAGGGAAAACCATAGATCCTTTGATCCACGCGGCGGACTGCGTGACACTGCTGCTACCGCTCTGGAGGAAAGTGCAAGTGTATGCCCGCATTCGAGATGAGGACTGACTCCCCTGGGGAGACTCCAGAAGTACCCCAAGATCCATGTCAGCACTGGAGAGGAACCCTCAGGTTCCGACCCCGACTCCACACAAGGTCTTAGGTCCCGGCATCGACGGGAGAGGAATCCCGAGACGACCCCGAGGAACTCGCATGGGGACTGGCCTTTCCTGAGGCCACCAGAGCGGGTCCCTGAGGTCCCCGTCTTAAGTCGCGAGCACCTGCTGCAACTCGAGAAAATCCAGGAGGTTTTGCCCTCCAGGCGAGATGAGGCCCATTTCCGTTGAGGCTTCTCGAGGCTAATCACGGCTAACCACTGGAACTTCCAAAGGGTCCTTCACACCCTTGCTGCAACTCAAGAAGTTCCCCGACATACCCGTCTCCACTCGAGAGGAAGCACGTGGGTCCCGCACACATCCAGGGGAGCCCCGTTTCCGCCTCCTAGCTCGAGATGAGGGATCCTTTCCCTGTTTCGTAGGGAAAGAATTCCCGGCGTTCCCGTCGCATCTAAAGAGGAGGCGCTCTCCACAGGAAAGGCGAGAGGAACTCCAGGGTTGTGCCACAATTCCAAGAGTCCCCTAGATGGGTCAGTCCATTCCAGAGGAACCTGTTTTCCCTGCACTGCCTTGACGTTCAAGCCGAGGATCGACTCCCACCACGTGTGCACGTGGGACAGCCCTGTGGGAAAGCCTCGTGGGAAAGCCTCGTGGGAAAGACTCGAGGGAAAACCATAGATCCTTTGATCCACGCGGCGGACTGCGTGACACTGCTGCTACCGCTCTGGAGGAAAGTGCAAGTGCATGCCCGCATTCGAGACGAGGACTGACTCCCCTGGGGAGACTCCAGAAGTACCCCAAGATCCATGTCAGCACTGGAGAGGAATCCTCAGGTTCCGGCCCCGACTCCACACAAGGTCTTAGGCCCCGGCATCAACGGGAGAGGAATCCCGAGACGCCCCCGAGGAACTCGCATGGGGACTGGCCTTTCCTGAGGCCACCAGAGCGGTTCCCTGTGGTCCCCGTCGTAAGTCGCGAGCACCTGCCGCAACACGAGAAAATCCAGGAGGTTTTGCCCTCCAGGCGAGATGAGGCCCATTTCCGCTGAGGCTTCTCGAGGCCAATCACATCTAACCAGTGGAACTTCCAAAGGGTCCTTCACACCCTTGCTGCAACTCAAGAAGTTCCCCGACATACCCGTCTCCACTCGAGAGGAAGCACGTGGTGTCCCGCACACATCCAGGGGAGCCCCGTTTCCGCCCCCTAGCTCGAGATGAGGGATCCTTCCCTGTTTTGTAGGGAAAGAATTCCCGGCGTTCCAGTCGCATCTCAAGAGGAGGCGCTCTCCACAGGAAAGGTGAGAGGAACTCCAGGTCGTGACACCATTCCAGGAGTCCCCCAGATGTGTCAGCCCATTCCAGAGGAACCTGTTTTCCCTGCACTGCCTTGACGTTCAAGCCGAGGATCGACTCCCACCACGTGTGCACGTGGGACAGCCCTGTGGGAAAGCCTCGTGGGAAAGCCTCGTGGGAAAGACTCGAGGGAAAACCATAGATCCTTTGATCCACGCGGCGGATTGCGTGACACTGCTGCTACCGCTCTTGAGGAAAGCGCAAGTGCATGCCCGCATTCGAGATGAGGACTGACTCCCCTGGGGAGACTCCAGAAGTACCCCAAGATCCATGTCAGCACTGGAGAGGAATCCTCAGGTTCCGGCCCCGACTCCACACAAGGTCTTAGGCCCCGGCATCGACGGGAGAGGAATCCCGAGACGCCCCCGAGGAACTCGCATGGGGACTGGCCTTTCCTGAGGCCACCAGATCGGTTCCCTGAGGTCCCCGTCGTAAGTTGCGAGCACCTGCCGCAACTCGAAAAAATCCAGGAGGTTTTGCCCTCCAGGCGAGATGAGGCCCATTTCCGCTGAGGCTTCTCGAGGCCAATCACATCTAACCACTGGAACTTCCAAAGGGTTCTTCACACCATTACTGCAACTCAAGAAGTTCCCGGACATACCCGTCTCCACTCGAGAGGAAGCACGTGGGGTCCCTCACACATCCAGGGGAGCCTCGTTTCGCCTCCTAGCTCGAGATGAGGGATCCTTTCCCTGTTTCGTAGGGAAAGAATTCCCGGCATTCCCGTCGCATCTCAAGAGGAGGCGCTCTCCACAGGAAAGGCGAGAGGATCACCAGGGTCGTGCCACCATTCCAAGAGTCCCCCAGATTTGTCAGTCCATTCCAGAGGAACCTGTTTTCCCTGCACTGCCTTGACGTTCAAGCCGAGGATCGACTCCCAACACGTGTGCACGTGGGACAGCCCTGTGGGAAAGGCTCGTGGGAAAGCCTCGTGGGAAAGACTCGAGGGAAAATCATACATCCTATGATCCACGCGGCGCACTGCGTGACACTGCTGCTACCGCTCTGGAGGAAAGCGCAAGTGCATGCCCGCATTCGAGACGAGGACTGACTGCCCTGGGGAGACTCCAGAAGTACCCCAAGATCCATGTCAGCACTGGAGAGGAATCCTCAGGTTCCGGCCCCGACTCCACACAAGGGCTTAGGCCCCGGCATCGACGGGAGAGGAATCCCGAGACGCCCCCGAGGAACTCGCATGGGGACTGGCCTTTCCTGAGGCCACCAGAGCGGGTCCCTGAGGTCCCCGTCGTAAGTCGAGAGCACCTGCCGCAACTCGAGAAAATCCAGGAGGTTTTGCCCTCCAGGCGAGATGAGGCCCATTTCCGCTGAGGCTTCTCGAGGCCAATCACATCTAACCACTGGAACTTCCAAAGGGTCCTTCACACCATTGCTGCAACTCAAGAAGTTCCCCGACATACCCGTCTCCACTCGAGAGGAAGCACGTGGGGTCCCGCACACATCCAGGGGAGCCCCGTTTCCGCCTCCTAGCTCGAGATGAGGGATCATTTCCCTGTTTCGTAGGGAAAGAATTCCCGGCGTTCCCGTCGCATCTCAAGAGGAGGCGCTCTCCACAGGAAAGGCGAGAGGAACTCCAGGGTCGTGACACCATTCCAAGAGTCCCCCAGATGGGTCAGTCCATTCCAGAGGAACCTGTTTTCCCTGCACTGCCTTGACGTTCAAGCCGAGGATCGACTCCCACCACGTGTCCACGTGGGACAGCCCTGTGGGAAAGCCTCGTGGGAAAGCCTCGTGGGAAAGACTCGAGGGAAAACCATAGATCCTTTGATCCACGCGGCGGACTGCGTGACACTGCTGCTACCGCTCTGGAGGAAAGTGCAAGTGCATGCCCGCATTCGAGACGAGGACTGACTCCCCTGGGGAGACTCCAGAAGTACCCCAAGATCCATGTGAGCACTGGAGAGGAATCCTCAGGTTCCGGCCCCGACTCCACACAAGGTCTTAGGTCCCGGCATCGACGGGAGAGGAATCCCGAGACGCCCCCGAGGAACTCGCATGGGGACTGGCCTTTCCTGAGGCCACCAGAGCGGTTCCCTGTGGTCCCCGTCGTAAGTCGCGAGCACCTGCCGCAACTCGAGAAAATCCAGGAGGTTTTGCCCTCCAGGCGAGATGAGGCCCATTTCCGCTGAGGCTTCTCGAGGCCAATCACATCTAACCACTGGAACTTCCAAAGGGTCCTTCACACCCTTGCTACAACTCAAGAAGTTCCCCGACATACCCGTCTCCACTCGAGAGGAAGCACGTGGGGTCCCTCACACATCCAGGGGAGCCCCGTTTCCGCCTCCTAGCTCGAGATGAGGGATCCTTCCCTGTTTTGTAGGGAAAGAATTCCCGGCGTTCCAGTCGCATCTCAAGAGGAGGCGCTCTCCACAGGAAAGGTGAGAGGAACTCCAGGTCGTGACACCATTCCAGGAGTCCCCCAGATGTGTCAGCCCATTCCAGAGGAACCTGTTTTCCCTGCACTGCCTTGACGTTCAAGCCGAGGATCGACTCCCACCACGTGTGCACGTGGGACAGCCCTGTGGGAAAGCCTCGTGGGAAAGCCTCGTGGGAAAGACTCGAGGGAAAACCATAGATCCTTTGATCCACGCGGCGGACTGCGTGACACTGCTGCTACCGCTCTGGAGGAAAGCGCAAGTGCATGCCCGCATTCGAGATGAGGACTGACTCCCCTGGGGAGACTCCAGAAGTACCCCAAGATCCATGTCAGCACTGGAGAGGAATCCTCAGGTTCCGGCCCCGACTCCACACAAGGTCTTAGGCCCCGGCATCGACGGGAGAGGAATCCCGAGACGCCCCCGAGGAATTCGCATGGGGACTGGCCTTTCCTGAGGCCACCAGATCGGTTCCCTGAGGTCCCCGTCGTAAGTCGCGAGCACCTGCCGCAACTCGAAAAAATCCAGGAGGTTTTGCCCTCCAGGCAAGATGAGGCCCATTTCCGCTGAGGCTTCTCGAGGCCAATCACATCTAACCACTGGAACTTCCAAAGGGTTCTTCACACCATTACTGCAACTCAAGAAGTTCCCGGACATACCCGTCTCCACTCGAGAGGAAACACGTGGTGTCCCGCACACATCCAGGGGAGCCCCGTTTCGCCTCCTAGCTCGAGATGAGGGATCCTTTCCCTGTTTCGTAGGGAAAGAATTCCCGGCATTCCCGTCGCATCTCAAGAGGAGGCGCTCTCCACAGGAAAGGCGAGAGGATCTCCAGGGTCGTGCCACCATTCCAAGAGTCCCCCAGATTTGTCAGTCCATTCCAGAGGAACCTGTTTTCCCTGCACTGCCTTGACGTTCAAGCCGAGGATCGACTCCCAACACGTGTGCACGTGGGACAGCCCTGTGGGAAAGGCTCGTGGGAAAGCCTCGTGGGAAAGACTCGAGGGAAAATCATACATCCTATGATCCACGCGGCGCACTGCGTGACACTGCTGCTACCGCTCTGGAGGAAAGCGCAAGTGCATGCCCGCATTCGAGATGAGGACTGACTCCCCTGGGGAGACTCCAGAAGTACCCCAAGATCCATGTCAGCACTGGAGAGGAATCCTCAGGTTCCGGCCCCGACTCCACACAAGGTCTTAGGCCCCGGCATCGACGGGAGAGGAATCCCGAGACGCCCCCGAGGAACTCGCATGGGGACTGGCCTTTCCTGAGGCCACCAGATCGGTTCCCTGAGGTCCCCGTCGTAAGTCGCGAGCACCTGCCGCAACTCGAAAAAATCCAGGAGGTTTTGCCCTCCAGGCGAGATGAGGCCCATTTCCGCTGAGGCTTCTCGAGGCCAATCACATCTAACCACTGGAACTTCCAAAGGGTCCTTCACACCATTGCTGCAACTCAAGAAGTTCCCGGACATACCCGTCTCCACTCGAGAGGAAGCACATGGTGTCCCGCACACATCCAGGGGAGCCCCGTTTCGCCTCCTAGCTCGAGATGAGGGATCCTTTCCCTGTTTCGTAGGGAAAGAATTCCCGGCATTCCCGTCGCATCTCAAGAGGAGGCGCTCTCCACAGGAAAGGCGAGAGGATCTCCAGGGTCGTGCCACCATTCCAAGAGTCCCCCAGATGTGTCAGTCCATTCCAGAGGAACCTGTTTTCCCTGCACTGCCTTGACGTTCAAGCCGAGGATCGACTCCCAACACTTGTGCACGTGGGACAGCCCTGTGGGAAAGCCTCGTGGGAAAGCCTCGTGGGAAAGACTCGAGGGAAAATCATACATCCTTTGATCCACGCGGCGCACTGCGTGACACTGCTGCTACCGCTCTGGAGGAAAGCGCAAGTGCATGCCCGCATTCGAGACGAGGACTGACTGCCCTGGGGAGACTCCAGAAGTACCCCAAGATCCATGTCAGCACTGGGGAGGAATCCTCAGGTTCCGGCCCCGACTCCACACAAGGGCTTAGGCCCCGGCATCGACGGGAGAGGAATCCCGAGACGCCCCCGAGGAACTCGCATGGGGACTGGCCTTTCCTGAGGCCACCAGAGCGGGTCCCTGAGGTCCCCGTCGTAAGTCGAGAGCACCTGCCGCAACTCGAGAAAATCCAGGAGGTTTTGCCCTCCAGGCGAGATGAGGCCCATTTCCGCTGAGGCTTCTCGAGGCCAATCACATCTAACCACTGCAACTTCCAAAGGGTCCTTCACACCATTGCTGCAACTCAAGAAGTTCCCCGACATACCCGTCTCCACTCGAGAGGAAGCACGTGGGGTCCCGCACACATCCAGGGTAGCCCCGTTTCCGCCTCCTAGCTCGAGATGAGGGATCCTTTCCCTGTTTCATAGGGAAAGAATTCCCGGCGTTCCCGTCGCATCTCAAGAGGAGGCGCTCTCCACAGGAAAGGCGAGAGGAACTCCAGGGTCGTGCCACCATTCCAAGAGTCCCCCAGATGTGTCAGTCCATTCCAGAGGAACCTGTTTTCCCTGCACTGCCTTGACGTTCAAGCCGAGGATCGACTCCCACCACGTGTGCACGTGGGACAGCCCTGTGGGAAAGCCTCGTGGGAAAGCCTCGTGGGAAAGACTCGAGGGAAAACCATAGATCCTTTGATCCACGCGGCGGAATGCGTGACACTGCTGCTACCGCTCTGGAGGAAAGCGCAAGTGCATGCCCGCATTCGAGACGAGGACTGACTCCCCTGGGGAGACTCCAGAAGTACCCCAAGATCCATGTCAGCACTGGAGCGGAATCCTCAGGTTCCGGCCCCGACACCACACAAGGTCTTAGGCCCCGGCATCGACGGGAGAGGAATCCCGAGAGGCCCCCGAGGAACTCGCATGGGGACTGGCCTTTCCTGAGGCCACCAGAGCGGTTCCCTGAGGTCCCTGTCGTAAGTCGCGAGCACCTGCCGCAACACGAGAAAATCCAGGAGGTTTTGCCCTCCAGGCGAGATGAGGCCCATTTCCGCTGAGGCTTCTCGAGGCCAATCACATCTAACCACTGGAACTTCCAAAGGGTCCTTCACACCATTGCTGCAACTCAAGAAGTTCCCCGACATACCGGTCTCCACTCGAGAGGAAGCACGTGGGGTCCGTCACACATCCAGGGGAGCCCCGATTCCGCCTCCTAGCTCGAGATGAGGGATCCTTCCCTGTTTCGTAGGGAAAGAATTCCCGGCGTTCCCGTCGCATCTCAAGAGGAGGCGCTCTCCACAGGAAAGGTGAGAGGAACTCCAGGGTCGTGACACCATTCCAAGAGTCCCCCAGATGTGTCAGCCCATTCCAGAGGAACCTGTTTTCCCTACACTGCCTTGACGTTCAAGCCGAGGATCGACTCCCACCACGTGTGCACGTGGGACAGCCCTGTGGGAAAGCCTCGTGGGAAAGCCTCGTGGGAAAGACTCGAGGGAAAACCATAGATCCTTTGATCCACGCGTCGGACTGCGTGACACTGCTGCTACCGCTCTGGAGGAAAGCGCAAGTGCATGCCCGCATTCGAGACGAGGACTGACTCCCCTGGGGAGACTCCAGAAGTACCCCAAGATCCATGTCAGCACTGGAGAGGAATCCTCAGGTTCCGGCCCCGACTCCACACAAGGTCTTAGGCCCCGGCATCGACGGGAGAGGAATCCCGAGACGCCCCCGAGGAACGCGCATGGGGACTGGCCTTTCCTGAGGCCACCAGAGCGGGTCCCTGAGGTCCCCGTCGTAAGTCGAGAGCACCTGCCGCAACTCGAGAAAATCCAGGAGGTTTTGCCCTCCAGGCGAGATGAGGCCCATTTCCGCTGAGGCTTCTCGAGGCCAATCACATCTAACCACTGGAACTTCCAAAGGGTCCTTCACACCATTGCTGCAACTCAAGAAGTTCCCGGACATACCCGTCTCCACTCGAGAGGAAGCACGTGGGGTCCCTCACACATCCAGGGGAGCCCCGTTTCGGCCTCCTAGCTCGAGATGTGGGATCCTTCCCTGTTTCGTAGGAAAGAATTCCCGGCGTTCCCGTCGCATCTCAAGAGGAGGCGCTCTCCACAGTAAAGGCGAGAGGAACTCCAGGGTCGTGACACCATTCCAAGAGTCCCCCAGATGTGTCAGTCCATTCCAGAGGAACCTGTTTTCCCTGCACTGCCTTGACGTTCAAGCCGAGGATCGACTCCCACCACGTGTGCACGTGGGACAGCCCTGTGGGAAAGCCTCGTGGGAAAGCCTCGTGGGAAGGACTCGAGGGAAAAACATAGATCCTTTGATCCACGTGGCGGACTGCGTTACACTGCTGCTACCGCTCTGGCGGAAAGCGCAAGTGCATGCCCGCATTCGAGACGAGGACTGACTCCCCTGGTGAGACTCCAGAAGTACCCCAAGATCCATGTCAGCACTGGAGAGGAATCCTCAGGTTCCGGCCCCGACTCCACACAAGGTCTTAGGCCCCGGCATCGACGGGAGAGGAATCCCGAGAGGCCCCAGAGGAACTCGCATGGGGACTGGCCTTTCCTGAGGCCACCAGAGCGGTTTCCTGAGGTCCCCGTCGTAAGTCGAGAGCACCTGCCGCAACTCGAGAAAATCCAGTAGGTTTTGCCCTCCAGGCGAGATGAGGCCCATTTCCGCTGAGGCTTCTCGAGGCTAATAACGTCTAACCACTGGAACTTCCAAAGGGTCCTTCACACCCTTGCTGCAACTCAAGAAGTTCCCCGACATACCCGTCTCCACTCGAGAGGAAGCACGTGGGTCCCGCACACATCCAGGGGAGCCCCGTTTCCGCCTCCTAGCTCGAGATGAGGGATCCTTTCCCTGTTACGAAGGGAAAGAATTCCCGGCGTTCCCGTCGCATCTCAAGAGGAGGCGCTCTCCACAGGAAAGGCGAGAGGAACTCCAGGGTCGTGACACCATTTCAAGAGTCCCCCAGATGTGTCAGTCCATTCCAGAGGAACCTGTTTTCCCTGCACTGCCTTGACGTTCAAGCCGAGGATCGACTCCCACCACGTGTGCACGTGGGACAGCCCTGTGGGAAAGCCTCGTGGGAAAGCCTCGTGGGAAAGACTCGAGGGAAAACCATAGATCCTTTGATCCACGCGGCGGACTGCGTGACCCTGCTGCTACCGCTCTGGAGGAAAGCGCAAGTGCATGCCCGCATTCGAGACGAGGACTGACTCCCCTGGGGAGACTCCAGAAATACCCCAAGATCCATGTCAGCACTGGAGAGGAATCCTCAGGTTCCGGCCCCGACTCCACACAAGGTCTTAGGCCCCGGCATCGACGGGAGAGGAATCCCGAGAGGCCCCCGAGGAACTCGCATGGGGACTGGCCTTTCCTGAGGCCACCAGAGCGGGTCCCTGAGGTCCCGTCGTAAGTCGAGAGCACCTGCCGCAACTCGAGAAAATCCAGGAGGTTTTGCCCTCCAGGCGAGATGAGGCCCATTTCCGCTGAGGCTTCTCGAGGCCAATCACATCTAACCACTGGAACTTCCAAAGGGTCTTTCACACCCTTGCTGCAACTCAAGAAGTTCCCCTACATACCCGTCTCCACTCGAGAGGAAGCACGTGGTGTCCCGCACACATCGAGGGGAGACCCGTTTCGGCCTCCTAGCTCGAGATGAGGGATCCTTTCCCTGTTTCGTAGGGAAAGAATTCCCGGCGTTCCCGTCGCATCTCAAGAGGAGGCGCTCTCCACAGGAAAGGCGAGAGGAACTCCAGGGTCGTGCCAGCATTCCTAGAGTCCCACAGATGTGTCAGCCCATTCCAGAGGAACCTGTTTTCCCTGCACTGCCTTGACGTTCAAGCCGAGGATCGACTCCCACCACGTGTGCACGTGGGACAGCCCTGTGGGAAAGCCTCGTGGAAAGCCTCGTGGGAAAGACTCGAGGGAAAACCATAGATCCTTTGATCCACCCGGCGGACTGCGTGACACTGCTGCTACCGCTCTGGAGGAAAGCGCAAGTGCATGCCCGCATTCGAGACGAGGACTGACTCCCCTGGGGAGACTCCAGAAGTACCCCAAGATCCATGTCATCACTGGAGAGGAATCCTCAGGTTCCGGCCCCGACTCCACACAAGGTCTTAGGCCCCGGCATCGACGGGAGAGGAATCCCGAGAGGCCCCCGAGGAACTCGCATGGGGACTGGCCTTTCCTGAGGCCACCAGAGCGGGTCCCTGAGGTCCTCGTCGTAAGTCGAGAGCACCTGCCGCAACTCGAGAAAATCCAGGAGGTTTTGCCCTCCAGGCGAGATGAGGCCCATTTCCGCTGAGGCTTCTCGAGGCTAATCACATCTAACCACTGGAACTTCCAAAGGGTCCTTCACACCCTTGCTGCAACTCAAGAAGGTCCCCGACATACCCGTCTCCACTCGAGAGGAAGCACGTGGGGTCCCGCACACATCCAGGGGAGCCCCGTTTCCGCCTCCTAGCTGGAGATGAGGGATCCTTTCCCTGTTTCGTAGGGAAAGAATTCCCGGCGTTCCCGTCGCATCTCAAGAGGAGGCGCTCTCAACAGGAAAGGCGAGAGGAACTCCAGGGTCGTGCCACCATTCCAAGAGTCCCCCAGATGTGTCAGTCCATTCCAGAGGAACCTGTTTTCCCTGCACTGCCTTGACGTTCAAGCCGAGGATCGACTCCCACCACGTGAGCACGTGGGACAGCCCTGTGGGAAAGCCTCGTGGGAAAGCCTCGTGAGAAAGACTCGAGGGAAAACCATAGATCCTTTGTTCCACGCGGCAGACTGCGTGACACTGCTGCTACAGCTCTGGAGGAAAGCGCAAGTGCATGCCCCCATTCGAGACGAGGACTGACTCCCCTGGGGAGACTCCAGAAGTACCCCAAGATCCATGTCAGCACTGGAGAGGAATCCTCAGGTTCCGGCCCCGACTCCACACAAGGACTTAGGCCCCGGCATCGACGGGAGAGGAATACCCAGAGGCCCCCGAGGAACTCGCATGGGGACTGGCCTTTCCTGAGGCCACCAGAGCGGGTCCCTGAGGTCCCCGTCGTAAGTCGAGAGCACCTGCCGCAACTCGAGAAAATCCAGGAGGTTTTGCCCTCCAGGCGAGATGGGGCCCATTTCCGCTGAGGCTTCTCGAGGCCAATCACATCTAACCACTGCAACTTCCAAGGGTCCTTCACACCATTGCTGCAACTCAAGAAGTTCCCCAACATACCCGTCTCCACTCGAGAGGAAGCACGTGGGTCCCGCACACATCCAGGGAAGCCCCGTTTCCGCCTCTTGCTCGAGATGAGGGATCCTTTCCCTGTTTCGTAGGGAAAGAATTCCCGGCGTTCTCGTCGCATCTCAAGAGGAGGCGCTCTCCACAGGAAAGGCGAGAGGAACTCCAAGGTCGTGACACCTTTCCAAGAGTCCCCCAGATGTGTCAGTCCATTCCAGAGGAACCTGTTTTCCCTGCACTGCCTTGACGTTCAAGCCGAGGATCGACTCCCACCACGTGTGCACGTGGGACAGCCCTGTGGGAAAGCATCGTGGGAAAGCCTCGTGGGAAAGACTAGAGGGAAAACCATAGATCCTTTGATCCACGCGGCGGACTGCGTGACACTGCTGCTTCCGCTCTGGAGGAAAGCGCAAGTGCATGCCCGCATTCGAGACGAGGACTGACTCCCCTGGGGAGACTCCAGTAGTACCCCAAGATCCATGTCAGCACTGGAGAGGAATCCGCAGGTTCCGGCCCCGACTCCACACAAGGTCTTAGGCCCCGGCATCGACGGGAGAGGAATCCCCAGAGGCCCCCGAGGAACTCGCATGGGGACTGGCCTTTCCTGAGGCCACCAGAGCGGGTCCCTGAGGTCCCCGTCGTAAGTCGAGATCACCTGCCGCAACTCGAGAAAATCCAGGAGGTTTTGCCCTCCAGGCGAGATGAGGCCCATTTCCGCTGAGGCTTCTCGAGGCGAATCACGTCTAACCACTGGAACTTCCAAAGGGTCCTTCACACCCTTGCTGCAACTCAAGAAGTTCCCCGACATACCCGTCTCCACTCGAGAGGAAGCACGTGGGGTCCCGCCCACATCCAGGGGAGCTCCGTTTCCGACTCCTAGCTCGAGATGAGGGATCCTTTCCCTGTTTCGAAGGGAAAGAATTCCCGGGGTTCCCGTCGCATTTCAAGAGGAGGCGCTCTCCACAGGAAAGGCGAGAGGAACTCCAGGGTCGTGACACCATTCCAAGAGTCCCCCAGATGTGTCAGTCCATTCCAGAGGAACCTGTTTTCCCTGCACTGCCTTGACGTTCAAGCCAAGGATCGACTCCCACCACGTGTGCACGTGGGACAGCCCTGTGGGAAAGCCTCGTGGGAAAGCCTCGTGGAAAAGACTCGAGGGAAAACCATAGATCCTTTGATCCACGAGGCGGACTGAGTGACACTGCTGCTACCGATCTGGAGGAAAGCGCAAGTGCATGCCCGCATTCGAGACGAAGACTGACTCCCCTGGGGAGACTCCAGAAGTACCCCAAGATCCATGTCAGCACTGGAGAGGAATCCTCAGGTTCCGGCCCCGACTCCACACAAGCACTTAGGCCCCGGCATCGATGGGAGAGGAATCCCGAGACGCCCCCGAGGAACTCGCATGGGGACTGGCCTTTCCTGAGGCCACCAGAGCGGGTCCCTGAGGTCCCCGTCGTAAGTCGAGAGTACCTGCGGCAACTCGAGAAAATCCAGGAGGTTTTGCCCTCCAGGCGAGATGAGGCCCATTTCCGCTGAGGCTTCTGGAGGCTAATCACGTCTAACCACTGGAACTTCCAAAGGGTCCTTCACACCACTGCTGCAACTCAAGAAGTGCCCCGACATACCCGTCTCCACTCGAGAGGAAGCACGTGGGGTCCCGCCCACATCCAGGGGAGCTCCGTTCCGACTCCTAGCTCGAGATGAGGGATCCTTTCCCTGTTTCGTAGGGAAAGAATTCCCGGCGTTCCCATCGCATCTCAAGAGGAGGCGCTCTCCACAGGAAAGGCGAGAGGAACTCCAGGGTCGTGCCACCGTTCCAAGAGACCCCCAGATGTGTCAGTCCATTCCAGAGGAACCTGTTTTCCCTGCACTGCCTTGACGTTCAAGCCAAGGATCGACTTCCACCACGTGTGCACGTGGGACAGCCCTGTGGGAAAGCCTCGTGGGAAAGCCTCGTGGAAAAGACTCGAGGGAAAACCATAGATCCTTTCATCCACGAGGCGGACTGCGTGACACTGCTGCTACCGCTCTGGAGGAAAGCGCAAGTGCATGCCCGCATTCGAGACGAGGACTGACTCCCCTGGGGAGACTCGAGAAGTACCCCAAGATCCATGTCAGCACTGGAGAGGAATCCTCAGGTTCCGGCCCCGACTCCACACAAGGTCTTAGGCCCTGGCATCGACGGGAGAGGAATCCCCAGAGGAACTCGCATGGGGACTGGCCTTTCCTGAGGCCAACAGAGCGGGTCCCTGAGGTCCTCGTCGTAAGTCGAGAGCACCTGCCGCAACTCGAGAAAATCCAGGAGGTTTTGCCCTCCAGGCGAGATGAGGCCCATTTCCGCTGAGGCTTCTCGAGGCTAATCACATCTAACCACTGGAACTTCCAAAGGGTCCTTCACACCCTTGCTGCAACTCAAGAAGGTCCGCGACATACCCGTCTCCACTCGAGAGGAAGCACGTGGGGTCCCGCACATATCCAGGGGAGCCCCTTTTCCGCCTCCTAGCTCGAGATGAGGGATCCTTTCCCTGTTTCGTAGGGAAAGAATTGCCGGTGTTCCCGTCGCATCTCAAGAGGAAGCGCTCTCCACAGGAAAGGGGAGAGGAACTCCAGGGTCGTGCCACCATTCCAAGAGACCCCCAGATGTGTCAGTCCATTACAGAGGAACCTGTTTTCCCTGCACTGCCTTGACGTTCAAGCCGAGGATCGACTCCCACCACGTGTGCACATGGGACCGCCCTGTGGGAAAGCCTCGTGGGAAAGCCTCGTGGGAAAGACTCGAGGGAAAGACTCGAGGGAAAACCATAGATCCTTTGATCCACGCGGCGGACTGCGTGACACTGCTGCTACCGCTCTGGAGGAAAGCGCAAGTGCATGCCCGCATTCGAGACGAGGACTGACTCCGCTGGGGAGACTCCAGAAGTACCCCAAGATCCATGTCAGCACTGGAGAGGAATCCTCAGGTTCCGGCCCCGACTCCACACAAGGTCTTAGGCCCCGGCATCGACGGGAGAGGAATCCCCAGAGGAACTCGCATGGGGACTGGCCTTTCCTGAGGCCACCAGAGCGGGTCCCTGAGGTCCCCGTCGTCAGTCGAGATCACCTGCCGCAACTCGAGAAAATCCAGGAGGTTTTGCCCTCCAGGCGAGATGAGGCTCATTTCCGCTGAGGCTTCTCGAGGCTAATCACGTCTAAACACTGGAACTTCCAAAGGGTCATTCACACCCTTGCTGCAACTCAAGAAGTTCGCCGACATACCCGTCTCCACTCGAAAGGAAGCACGTGGGGTCCCGCACACATCCAGGGGAGCCCCGTTTCCGCCTCCTAGCTCGAGATGAGGGATCCTTTCCCTGTTTCGGAGGGAAAGAATTCCCGGCGTTCCCGTCGCATCTCAAGAGGAGGCGCTCTCCACAGGAAAGGCGAGAGGAACTCCAGGGTCCTGCCACCATTCCAAGAGTCCCCCAGATGTGTCAGTCCATTCCAGAGGAACCTGTTTTCACTGCACTGCCTTGACGTTCAAGCCAAGGATCGACTCCCACCACGTGTGCACGTGGGACAGCCCTGTGGGAAAGCCTCGTGGGAAAGCCTCGTGGGAAAGACTCGAGGGAAAACCATAGATCCTTTGATCCATGCGGCGGACTGCGTGACACTGCTGCTACCGCTCTGGAGGAAAGCGCAAGTGCATGCCCGCATTCGAGACGAGGACTGACTCCCCTGGGGAGACTCCAGAAGTACCCCAAGATCCATGTCAGCACTGGAGAGGAATCCTCACGTTCCTGCCCCGACTCCACACAAGGTCTTAGGCCCCGGCATCGACGGGAGAGGAATCCCCAGAGGCCCCCGAGGAACTCGCATGGGGACTGGCCTTTCCTGAGGCCACCAGAGCGGGTCCCTGAGGTCCCCGTCATAAGTCGAGAGCACCTGCCGCAACTCGAGAAAATCCAGGAGGTTTTGCCCTCCAGGCGTGATGAGGCCCATTTCCGCTGAGGCTTCTCGAGGCGAATCACTTCTAACCACTGGAACTTCCAAAGGGTCCTTCACACCCTTGCTGCAACTCAAGAAGTTCCCCGACATACCTGTCTCCACTCGAAAGGAAGCACGTGGGTTCCCGCACACATCCAGGGAAGCCCCGTTTCCGCCTCCTAGCTGGAGATGAGGGATCCTTTCCCTGTTTCGTAGGGAAAGAATTTCCGGCGTTCCCGTCGCATCTCACGAGGAGGCGCTCTCCACAGGAAAGGCGAGAGGAACTCCAGGGTCGTGCCACCATTCCAAGAGTCCCCCAGATGTGTCAGTCCATTCCAGAAGAACCTGTTTTCCCTGCACTGCCTTGACGTCCAAGCCAAGGATCGACTCCCACCACGTGTGCACGTGGGACAGCCCTGTGGGAAAGCCTCGTGGAAAAGCCTCGTGGGAAAGACTCGAGGGAAAACCATAGATCCTTTGATCCATGTGGCGGACTGCGTGACACTGCTGCTACCGCTCTGGAGGAAAGCGCAAGTGCATGCCCGCATTCGAGATGAGAACTGACTCCCCTGGGGAGACTCCAGAAGTACCCCAAGATCCATGTCAGCACTGGAGAGGAATCCTCAGGTTCCGGCCCCGACTCCACACAAGGTCTTAGGCCCCGGCATCGACGGGAGAGTAATCCCCAGAGGAACTCGCATGGGGACTGGCCTTTCCTGAGGCCACCAGAGCGGGTCCCTGAGGTCCCCGTCGTCAGTCGAGATCACCTGCCGCAACTCGAGAAAATCCAGGAGGTTTTGCCCTCCAGGCGAGATGAGGCTCATTTCCGCTGAGGCTTCTCGAGGCTAATCACGTCTAAACACTGGAACTTCCAAAGGGTCCTTCACACCCTTGCTGCAACTCAAGAAGTTCGCCGACATACCCGTCTCCACTCGAAAGGAAGCACGTGGGGTCCCGCACACATCCAGGGGAGCCCCGTTTCCGCCTCCTAGCTCGAGATGAGGGATCCTTTCCCTGTTTCGTAGGGAAAGAATTCCCGGCGTTCCCGTCGCATCTCAAGAGGAGGCGCTCTCCACAGGAAAGGCGAGAGGAACTCCAGGGTCCTGCCACCATTCCAAGAGTCCCCCAGATGTGTCAGTCCATTCCAGAGGAACCTGTTTTCCCTGCACTGCCTTGACGTTCAAGCCAAGGATCGACTCCCACCAAGTGTGCACGTGGGACAGCCCTGTGGGAAAGCCTCGTGGGAAAGCCTCGTGGGAAAGACTCGAGCGAAAACCATAGATCCTTTGATCCATGCGGCGGACTGCGTGACACTGCTGCTACCGCTCTGGAGGAAAGCGCAAGTGCATGCCCGCATTCGAGACGAGGACTGACTCCCCTGGGGAGACTCCAGAAGTACCCCAAGATCCATGTCAGCACTGGAGAGGAATCCTCACGTTCCTGCCCCGACTCCACACAAGGTCTTAGGCCCCGGCATCGACGGGAGAGGAATCCCCAGAGGCCCCCGAGGAACTCGCATGGGGACTGGCCTTTCCTGAGGCCACCAGAGCGGGTCCCTGAGGTCCCCGTCGTAAGTCGAGAGCACCTGCCGCAACTCGAGAAAATCCAGGAGGTTTTGCCCTCCAGGCGAGATGAGGCCCATTTCCGCTGAGGCTTCTCGAGGCGAATCACGTCTAACCACTGGAACTTCCAAAGGGTCCTTCACACCCTTGCTGCAACTCAAGAAGTTCCCCGACATACCCGTCTCCACTCGAGAGGAAGCACGTGGGTCCCGCACACATCCAGGGGAGCCCCGTTTCCGCCTCCTAGCTCGAGATGAGGGATCCTTTCACTGTTTCGTAGGGAAAGAATTCCCGTCGTTCCCGTCGCATCTCAAGAGGAGGCGCTCTCCACAGGAAAGGCGAGAGGAACTGAAGGGTCGTGCCACCATTCCAAGAGTCCCCCAGATGTGTCAGTCCATTCCAGAGGAACCTGTTTTCCCTGCACTTCCTTGACGTTCAAGCCGAGGATCGAATCCCACCACGTGTGCACGTGGGACAGCCCTTTGGGAAAGCCTCGTGGGATAGCCTCGTGGGAAAGACTCGAGGGAAAACCATAGATCCTTTGATCCACGCGGCGGACTGCGTGACACTGCTGCCACCGCTCTGGAGGAAAGCGCAAGTGCATGCCCGCATTCGAGACGAGGACTGACTCCCCTGGGGAGACTCCAGAAGTACCCCAAGATCCATGTCAGCACTGGAGAGGAATCCGCAGGTTCCGGCCCCGACTCCACACAAGGTCTTAGGCCCCGGTATCGACGGGAGAGGAATCCCCAGAGGCCCCCGAGGAACTCGCATTGGGACTGGCCTTTCCTGAGGCCACTAGAGCGGGTCCCTGAGGTCCCCGTCGTAAGTCGAGATCACCTGCCGCAACTCGAGAAAATCCAGGAGGTTTTGCCCTCCAGGCGAGATGAGGCCCATTTCCGCTGAGGCTTCTGGAGGCTAATCACGTCTAACCACTGGAACTTCCAAAGGGTCCTTCACACCCTTGCTGCAACTCAAGAAGTTCCCCGACATACCCGTCTCCACTCCAGAGGAAGCACGTGGGGTCCCGCCCACATCCAGGGGAGCTCCGTTTCCGACTGCTAGCTCGAGATGAGGGATCCTTTCCCTGTTTCGCAGGGAAAGAATTCCCGGGGTTCCCGTCGCATTTCAAGAGGAGGCGCTCTCCACAGGAAAGGCGAGATGAACTCCAGGGTCGTGACACCATTCCAAGAGTCCCCCAGATGTGTCAGTCCATTCCAGAGGAACCTGTTTTCCCTGCACTGCCTTGACGTTCAAGCTAAGGATCGACTCCCACCACGTGTGCACGTGGGACAGCCCTGTGGGAAAGCCTCGTGGGAAAGCCTCGTGGAAAAGACTCGAGGGAAAACCACAGATCCTTTGATCCACGAGGCGGACTGCGTGACACTGCTGCTACCGCTCTGGAGGAAAGCGCAAGTGCATGCCCGCATTCGAGACGAAGACTGACTCCCCTGGGGAGACTCCAGAAGTACCCCAAGATCCATGTCAGCACTGGAGAGGAATCCTCAGGTTCCGGCCCCGACTCCACACAAGCACGTAGGCCCCGGCATCGACGGGAGAGGAATCCCGAGACGCCCCCGAGGAACTCGCATGGGGACTGGCCTTTCCTGAGGCCACCAGAGCGGGTCCCTGAGGTCCCAGTCGTAAGTCGAGAGCACCTGCGGCAACTCGAGAAAATCCAGGAGGTTTTGCCCTCCAGGCGAGATGAGGCCCATTTCCGCTGCGGCTTCTGGAGGCTAATCACGTCTAACCACTGGAACTTCCAAAGGGTCCTTCACACCACTGCTGCAACTCAAGAAGTGCCCCGACATACCCTACTCCACTCGAGAGGAAGCACGTGGGGTCCCGCCCACATCCAGGGGAGCTCCGTCCGACTCCTAGCTCGAGATGAGGGATCCTTTCCCTGTTTCGTAGGCAAAGAATTCCCGGCGTTCCCGTCGCATCTCAAGAGGAGGCGCTCTCCACAGGAAAGGCGAGAGGAACTCCAGGGTCGTGCCACCATTCCAAGAGTCCCCCAGATGTGTCAGTCCATTCCAGAGGAACCTGTTTTCCCTGCACTGCCTTGACGTTCAAGCCGAGGATCGACTCCCACCACGTGTGCACGTGGGACAGCCCTGTGGGAAAGCCTCGTGGGAAAGCCTCGTGGGAAAGACTCGAGGGAAAACCATAGATCTTTTGATCCACGAGGCGGACTGCGTGACACTGCTGCTACCGCTCTGGAGGAAAGCGCAAGTGCATGCCCGCATTCGAGACGAGGACTGACTCCCCTGGGGAGACTCCAGAAGTACCCCAAGATCCATGTCAGCACTGGAGAGGAATCCTCAGGTTCCGGCCCCGACTTCACACAAGGTCTTAGGCCCCGGCATCGACGGGAGAGGAATCCCCAGAGGAACTCGCATGGGGACTGGCCTTTCCTGAGGCCACCAGAGCGGGTCCCTGAGGTCCCCGTCGTAAGTCGAGAGCACCTGCCGCAACTCGAGAAAATCCAGGAGGTTTTGCCCTCCAGGCGAGATGAGGCCCATTTCCGCTGAGGCTTCTCTAGGCTAATCACGTCTAAACACTGGGACTTCCAAAGGGTCCTTCACACCCTTGCTGCAACTCAAGAAGGTCCCCGACATACCCGTCTCCACTCGAGAGGAAGCACGTGGGGTCCCGCACACATCCAGGGGAGCCCCGTTTCCGCCTCCTAGCTCGAGATGAGGGATCCTTTCCCTGTTTCGTAGGGAAAGAATTCCCGGCGTTCCCGTCGCATCTCAAGAGGAGGCGCTCTCCACAGGAAAGGCGAGACGAACTCCAGGGTCATGCCACCATTCCACGAGTCCCCCAGATGTGTCAGTCCATTCCAGAGGAACCTGTTTTCCCTGCCCTGCCTTGACGTTCAAGCCGAGGATCGACTCCCACCACGTGTGCACGTGGGACAGCCCTGAGGGAAAGCCTCGTGGGAAAGCCTCGTGGGAAAGACTCGAGGGAAAACCATAGATCCTTTGATCCATTGGGCGGACTGCGTGACACTGCTGCTACCGCTCTGGAGGAAAGCGCAAGTGCATGCCCGCATTCGAGACGAGGACTGACTCCCCTGGGGAGACTCCAGAAGTACCCCAAGATCCATGTCAGCACTGGAGAGGAATCCTCAGGTTCCGGCCCCGACTTCACACAAGGTCTTAGGCCCCGGCATCGACGGGAGAGGAATCCCCAGAGGAACTCGCATGGGGAATGGCCTTTCCTGAGGCCACCAGAGCGGGTCCCTGAGGTCCTCGTCGTAGGTCGAGAGCACCTGCCGCAATTCGAGAAAATCCAGGCCGTTTTGCCCTCCAGGCGAGATGAGGCCCATTTCCGCTGAGGCTTCTCGAGGCCAATCACATCTAACCACTGGAACTTCCAAAGGTTCCTTCACACGCTTGCTGCAACTCAAGAAGTTCCCCGACATACCCGTTTCCACTCGAGAGGAAGCACGTGGGGTCCCGCACACATCCAGGGGAGCCCCTTTTCCGCCTCGTAGCTCGAGATGAGGGATCCTTTCCCTGTTTCGTAGGGAAAGAATTCCCGGCGTTCCCGGCGCATCTCAAGAGGAGGCGCTCTCCACAGGAAAGGCGAGAGGAACTCCAGGGTCGTGCCACCATTCCAATAGTTCCCCAGATGTGTCAGTCCATTCCAGAGGAACCTGTTTTCCCTGCACTGCCTTGACGTTCAAGCCGAGGATCGACTCCCACCACGTGTGCCCGTGGGACAGCCCTGTGGGAAAGCCTCGTGGAAAAGCCTCGTGGGAAAGACTCGAGGGAAAACCATAGATCCTTTGATCCACGCGGCGGACTGCGTGACACTGCTGCTACCGCTCTGGAGGAAAGCGCAAGTGCATGCCCGAATTCGAGACGAGGACTGACTCCCCTGGGGAGACTCTAGAAGTACCCCAAGATCCATGTCAGCACTGGAGAGGAATCCTCAGGTTCCGGCCCCGACTCCACACAAGGTCTTAGGCCCCGGCATCGAAGGGAGAGGAATCCCGAGAGGCCCCCGAGGAACTCGCATGGGGACTGGCCTTTCCTGAGGCCACCAGAGCGGGTCCCTGAGGTCCCCGTCGTAAGTCGAGAGCACCTGCCGCAACTCGAGAAAATCCAGGAGGTTTTGCCCTCCAGGCGAGATGAGGCCCATTTCCGCTGAGGCTTCTCGAGGCCAATCACATCTAACCACTGGAACTTCCAAAGGGTCCTTCACACCCTTGCTGCAACTCAAGTAGTTCCCCGACATACCCGTCTGCACTCGAGAGGAAGCACGTGGTGTCCCGCACACATCCAGTGGAGCCCCGTTTCCGCCTCCTAGCTCGAGATGAGGGATCCTTTCCCTATTTCGTAGGGAAAGAATTCCCGGCGTTCCCGTCGCATCTCAAGAGGAGGCACTCTCCACAGGAAAGGCGAGAGGAACTCCAGGGTCGTGCCACCATTCCAAGAGTCCCCCAGATGTGTCAGTCCATTCCAGAGGAACCTGTTTTCCCTGCACTGCCTTGACGTTCAAGCCGAGGATCGACTCCCACCACGTGTGCCCGTGGGACAGCCCTGTGGGAAAGCCTCGTGGAAAAGCCTCGTGGGAAAGACTCGAGGGAAAACCATAGATCCTTTGATCCACGCGGCGGACTACGTGACACTGCTGCTACCGCTCTGGAGGAAAGCGCAAGTGCATGCCCGAATTCGAGACGAGGACTGACTCCCCTGGGGAGACTCTAGAAGTACCCCAAGATCCATGTCAGCACTGGAGAGGAATCCTCAGGTTCCGGCCCCGACTCCACACAAGGTCTTAGGCCCCGGCATCGAAGGGAGAGGAATCCCGAGAGGCCCCCGAGGAACTCGCATGGGGACTGGCCTTTCCTGAGGCCACCAGAGCGGGTCCCTGAGGTCCCCGTCGTAAGTCGAGAGCACCTGCCGCAACTCGAGAAAATCCAGGAGGTTTTGCCCTCCAGGCGAGATGAGGCCCATTTCCGCTGAGGCTTCTCGAGGCCAATCACATCTAACCACTGGAACTTCCAAAGGGTCCTTCACACCCTTGCTGCAACTCAAGTAGTTCCCCGACATACCCGTCTGCACTCGAGAGGAAGCACGTGGTGTCCCGCACACATCCAGTGGAGCCCCGTTTCCGCCTCCTAGCTCGAGATGAGGGATCCTTTCCCTATTTCGTAGGGAAAGAATTCCCGGCGTTCCCGTCGCATCTCAAGAGGAGGCACTCTCCACAGGAAAGGCGAGAGGAACTCCAGGGTCGTGCCACCATTCCAAGAGTCCCCCAGATGTGTCAGTCCATTCCAGAGGAACCTGTTTTCCCTGCACTGCCTTGACGTTCAAGCCGAGGATCGACTCCCACCACGTGTGCCCGTGGGACAGCCCTGTGGGAAAGCCTCGTGGAAAAGCCTCGTGGGAAAGACTCGAGGGAAAACCATAGATCCTTTGATCCACGCGGCGGACTGCGTGACACTGCTGCTACCGCTCTGGAGGAAAGCGCAAGTGCATGCCCGAATTCGAGACGAGGACTGACTCCCCTGGGGAGACTCTAGAAGTACCCCAAGATCCATGTCAGCACTGGAGAGGAATCCTCAGGTTCCGGCCCCGACTCCACACAAGGTCTTAGGCCCCGGCATCGAAGGGAGAGGAATCCCGAGAGGCCCCCGAGGAACTCGCATGGGGACTGGCCTTTCCTGAGGCCACCAGAGCGGGTCCCTGAGGTCCCCGTCGTAAGTCGAGAGCACCTGCCGCAACTCGAGAAAATCCAGGAGGTTTTGCCCTCCAGGCGAGATGAGGCCCATTTCCGCTGAGGCTTCTCGAGGCCAATCACATCTAACCACTGGAACTTCCAAAGGGTCCTTCACACCCTTGCTGCAACTCAAGTAGTTCCCCGACATACCCGTCTGCACTCGAGAGGAAGCACGTGGTGTCCCGCACACATCCAGTGGAGCCCCGTTTCCGCCTCCTAGCTCGAGATGAGGGATCCTTTCCCTATTTCGTAGGGAAAGAATTCCCGGCGTTCCCGTCGCATCTCAAGAGGAGGCACTCTCCACAGGAAAGGCGAGAGGAACTCCAGGGTCGTGCCACCATTCCAAGAGTCCCCCAGATGTGTCAGTCCATTCCAGAGGAACCTGTTTTCCCTGCACTGCCTTGACGTTCAAGCCGAGGATCGACTCCCACCACGTGTGCACGTGGGACAGCCCTGTGGGAAAGCCTCGTGGGAAAGCCTCGTGGGAAAGACTCGAGGGAAAACCATAGATCCTTTGATCCACGCGGCGGGCTTCGTGACACTGCTGCTACGGCTCTGGAGGAAAGCGCAAGTGCATGCCCGCATTCGAAACGAGGACTGACTCCCCTGGGGAGACTCCAGAAGTACCCCAAGATCCATGTCAGCACTGGAGAGGAATCCTCAGGTTCCGGCCCCGACTCCACACGAGGACTTAGGCCCCGGCATCGACGGGAGAGGAATCCCGAGAGGCCCCCGAGGAACTCGCATGGGGACTGGCTTTTCCTGAGGCCACCAGAGCGGATCCCTGAGGTCCCCGTCGTAAGTCGAGATCACCTGCTGCAACTCGAGAAAATCCAGGAGGTTTTGCCCTCCAGGCGAGATGAGGCTTATTTCCGCTGAGGCTTCTCGAGGCTAATCACGTCTAAACACTGGAACTTCCAAAGGGTCCTTCACACCCTTGCTGCAACTCAAGAAGTTCCCCGACATACCCGTCTCCACTCGAAAGGAAGCACGTGGGGTCCCGCACACATCCAGGGGAGCCCCGTTTCCGCCTCCTAGCTCGAGATGAGGGATCCTTTCCTTGTTTCGTAGGGAAAGAATTCCCGGCGTTCCCGGCGCATCTCAAGAGGAGGCGCTCTCCACAGGAAAGGCGAGAGGAACTCCAGGGTCGTGCCACCATTCCAAGAGTTCCCCAGATGTGTCAGTCCATTCCAGAGGAACCTGTTTTCCCTGCACTGCCTTGACGTTCAAGCCGAGGATCGACTCCCACCACGTGTGCCCGTGGGACAGCCCTGTGGGAAAGCCTAGTGGAAAAGCCTCGTGGGAAAGACTCGAGGGAAAACCATAGATCCTTTGATCCACGCGGCAAACTACGTGACACTGCTGCTACCGCTCTGGAGGAAAGCGCAAGTGCATGCCCGCATTCGAGACGAGGACTGACTCCCCTGGGGAGACTCTAGAAGTACCCCAAGATCCATGTCAGCACTGGAGAGGAATCCTCAGGTTCCGGCCCCGACTCCACACAAGGTCTTAGGCCCCGGCATCGAAGGGAGAGGAATCCCGAGAGGCCCCCGAGGAACTCGCATGGGGACTGGCCTTTCCTGAGGCCACCAGAGCGGGTCCCTGAGGTCCCCGTCGTAAGTCAAGAGCACCTGCCGCAACTCGAGAAAATCCAGGAGGTTTTGCCCTCCAGGCGAGATGAGGCCCATTTCCGCTGAGGCTTCTCGAGGCCAATCACATCTAACCACTGGAACTTCCAAAGGGTCCTTCACACCCTTGCTGCAACTCAAGTAGTTCCCCGACATACCCGTCTGCACTCGAGAGGAAGCACGTGGTGTCCCGCACACATCCAGTGGAGCCCCGTTTCCGCCTCCTAGCTCGAGATGAGGGATCCTTTCCCTATTTCGTAGGGAAAGAATTCCCGGCGTTCCCGTCGCATCTCAAGAGGAGGCACTCTCCACAGGAAAGGCGAGAGGAACTCCAGGGTCGTGCCACCATTCCAAGAGTCCCCCAGATGTGTCAGTCCATTCCAGAGGAACCTGTTTTCCCTGCACTGCCTTGACGTTCAAGCCGAGGATCGACTCCCACCACGTGTGCACGTGGGACAGCCCTGTGGGAAAGCCTCGTGGGAAAGCCTCGTGGGAAAGACTCGAGGGAAAACCATAGATCCTTTGATCCACGCGGCGGGCTTCGTGACACTGCTGCTACGGCTCTGGAGGAAAGCGCAAGTGCATGCCCGCATTCGAAACGAGGACTGACTCCCCTGGGGAGACTCCAGAAGTACCCCAAGATCCATGTCAGCACTGGAGAGGAATCCTCAGGTTCCGGCCCCGACTCCACACGAGGACTTAGGCCCCGGCATCGACGGGAGAGGAATCCCGAGAGGCCCCCGAGGAACTCGCATGGGGACTGGCTTTTCCTGAGGCCACCAGAGCGGGTCCCTGAGGTCCCCGTCGTAAGTCGAGATCACGTGCCGCAACTCGAGAAAATCCAGGAGGTTTTGCCCTCCAGGCGAGATGAGGCTCATTTCCGCTGAGGCTTCTCGAGGCTAATCACGTCTAAACACTGGAACTTCCAAAGGGTCCTTCACACCCTTGCTGCAACTCAAGAAGTTCCCCGACATACCCGTCTCCACTCGAAAGGAAGCACGTGGGTTCCCGCACACATCCAGTGGAGCCCGGTTTCCGCCTCCTAGCTCGAGATGAGGGATCCTTTCCCTGTTTCGTAGGGAAAGAATTCCCGGCGTTCCCGTCGCATCTCAAGAGGAGGCGCTCTCCACAGGAAAGGCGAGAGGAACTCCAGGGTCGTGACACCATTCCAAGAGTCCCCCAGATGTGTCAGTCCATTCCAGAAGAACCTGTTTTCCCTGCACTGCCTTGACGTTCAAGCCAAGGATCGACTCCCACCACGTGTGCACGTGGGACAGCCCTGTGGGAAAGCCTCGTGGGAAAGCCTCGTGGGAAAGACTCGAGGGAAAACCATAGATCCTTTGATCCATGTGGCGGACTGCGTGACACTGCTGCTACCGCTCTGGAGGAAAGCGCAATTGCATGCCCGCATTCGAGACGAGGACTGACTCCCCTGGGGAGACTCCAGAAGTACCCCAAGATCCATGTCAGCACTGGAGAGGATCCTCAGGTTCCGGCCCCGACTCCACACGAGGTCTTAGGCCCCGGCATCGACGGGAGAGGAATCCCCAGAGGAACTCGCATGGGGACTGGCCTTTCCTGAGGCCACCAGAGCGGGTCCCTGAGGTCCCCGTCGTAAGTCGAGAGCACCTGCCGCAACTCGAGAAAATCCAGGAGGTTTTGCCCTCCAGGCGAGATGAGGCCCATTTCCGCTGAGGCTTCTCTAGGCTAATCACGTCTAAACACTGGGACTTCCAAAGGGTCCTTCACACCCTTGCTGCAACTCAAGAAGGTCCCCGACATACCCGTCTCCACTCGAGAGGAAGCACGTGGGGTCCCGCACACATCCAGGGGAGCCCCGTTTCCGCCTCCTAGCTCGAGATGAGGGATCCTTTCCCTGTTTCGTAGGGAAAGAATTCCCGGCGTTCCCGTCGCATCTCAAGAGGAGGCGCTCTCCACAGGAAAGGCGAGACGAACTCCAGGGTCATGCCACCATTCCACGAGTCCCCCAGATGTGTCAGTCCATTCCAGAGGAACCTGTTTTCCCTGCCCTGCCTTGACGTTCAAGCCGAGGATCGACTCCCACCACGTGTGCACGTGGGACAGCCCTGAGGGAAAGCCTCGTGGGAAAGCCTCGTGGGAAAGACTCGAGGGAAAACCATAGATCCTTTGATCCATGTGGCGGACTGCGTGACACTGCTGCTACCGCTCTGGAGGAAAGCGCAAGTGCATGCCCGCATTCGAGACGAGGACTGACTCCCCTGGGGAGACTCCAGAAGTACCCCAAGATCCATGTCAGCACTGGAGAGGAATCCTCAGGTTCCGGCCCCGACTTCACACAAGGTCTTAGGCCCCGGCATCGACGGGAGAGGAATCCCCAGAGGAACTCGCATGGGGAATGGCCTTTCCTGAGGCCACCAGAGCGGGTCCCTGAGGTCCTCGTCGTAGGTCGAGAGCACCTGCCGCAATTCGAGAAAATCCAGGCCGTTTTGCCCTCCAGGCGAGATGAGGCCCATTTCCGCTGAGGCTTCTCGAGGCCAATCACATCTAACCACTGGAACTTCCAAAGGTTCCTTCACACCCTTGCTGCAACTCAAGAAGTTCCCCGACATACCCGTTTCCACTCGAGAGGAAGCACGTGGGGTCCCGCACACATCCAGGGGAGCCCCTTTTCCGCCTCGTAGCTCGAGATGAGGGATCCTTTCCCTGTTTCGTAGGGAAAGAATTCCCGGCGTTCCCGGCGCATCTCAAGAGGAGGCGCACTCCACAGGAAAGGCGAGAGGAACTCCAGGGTCGTGCCACCATTCCAAGAGTTCCCCAGATGTGTCAGTCCATTCCAGAGGAACCTGTTTTCCCTGCACTGCCTTGACGTTCAAGCCGAGGATCGACTCCCACCACGTGTGCCCGTGGGACAGCCCTGTGGGAAAGCCTCGTGGAAAAGCCTCGTGGGAAAGACTCGAGGGAAAACCATAGATCCTTTGATCCACGCGGCAGACTACGTGACACTGCTGCTACCGCTCTGGAGGAAAGCGCAAGTGCATGCCCGCATTCGAGACGAGGACTGACTCCCCTGGGGAGACTCTAGAAGTACCCCAAGATCCATGTCAGCACTGGAGAGGAATCCTCAGGTTCCGGCCCGGACTCCACACAAGGTCTTAGGCCCCGGCATCGAAGGGAGAGGAATCCCGAGAGGCCCCCGAGGAACTCGCATGGGGACTGGCCTTTCCTGAGGCCACCAGAGCGGGTCCCTGAGGTCCCCGTCGTAAGTCGAGAGCACCTGCCGCAACTCGAGAAAATCCAGGAGGTTTTGCCCTCCAGGCGAGATGAGGCCCATTTCCGCTGAGGCTTCTCGAGGCCAATCACATCTAACCACTGGAACTTCCAAAGGGTCCTTCACACCCTTGCTGCAACTCAAGTAGTTCCCCGACATACCCGTCTGCACTCGAGAGGAAGCACGTGGTGTCCCGCACACATCCAGTGGAGCCCCGTTTCCGCCTCCTAGCTCGAGATGAGGGATCCTTTCCCTATTTCGTAGGGAAAGAATTCCCGGCGTTCCCGTCGCATCTCAAGAGGAGGCACTCTCCACAGGAAAGGCGAGAGGAACTCCAGGGTCGTGCCACCATTCCAAGAGTCCCCCAGATGTGTCAGTCCATTCCAGAGGAACCTGTTTTCCCTGCACTGCCTTGACGTTCAAGCCGAGGATCGACTCCCACCACGTGTGCACGTGGGACAGCCCTGTGGGAAAGCCTCGTGGGAAAGCCTCGTGGGAAAGACTCGAGGGAAAACCATAGATCCTTTGATCCACGCGGCGGGCTTCGTGACACTGCTGCTACGGCTCTGGAGGAAAGCGCAAGTGCATGCCCGCATTCGAAACGAGGACTGACTCCCCTGGGGAGACTCCAGAAGTACCCCAAGATCCATGTCAGCACTGGAGAGGAATCCTCAGGTTCCGGCCCCGACTCCACACAAGGTCTTAGGCCCCGGCATCGAAGGGAGAGGAATCCCGAGAGGCCCCCGAGGAACTCGCATGGGGACTGGCCTTTCCTGAGGCCACCAGAGCGGGTCCCTGAGGTCCCCGTCGTAAGTCAAGAGCACCTGCCGCAACTCGAGAAAATCCAGGAGGTTTTGCCCTCCAGGCGAGATGAGGCCCATTTCCGCTGAGGCTTCTCGAGGCCAATCACATCTAACCACTGGAACTTCCAAAGGGTCCTTCACACCCTTGCTGCAACTCAAGTAGTTCCCCGACATACCCGTCTGCACTCGAGAGGAAGCACGTGGTGTCCCGCACACATCCAGTGGAGCCCCGTTTCCGCCTCCTAGCTCGAGATGAGGGATCCTTTCCCTGTTTCGTAGGGACAGAATTCCCGGCGTTCCCGTCGCATCTCAAGAGGAGGCACTCTCCACAGGAAAGGCGAGAGGAACTCCAGGGTCGTGCCACCATTCCAAGAGTCCCCCAGATGTGTCAGTCCATTCCAGAGGAACCTGTTTTCCCTGCACTGCCTTGACGTTCAAGCCGAGGATCGACTCCCACCACGTGTGCACGTGGGACAGCCCTGTGGGAAAGCCTCGTGGGAAAGCCTCGTGGGAAAGACTCGAGGGAAAACCATAGATCCTTTGATCCACGCGGCGGGCTTCGTGACACTGCTGCTACGGCTCTGGAGGAAAGCGCAAGTGCATGCCCGCATTCGAAACGAGGACTGACTCCCCTGGGGAGACTCCAGAAGTACCCCAAGATCCATGTCAGCACTGGAGAGGAATCCTCAGGTTCCGGCCCCGACTCCACACGAGGACTTAGGCCCCGGCATCGACGGGAGAGGAATCCCGAGAGGCCCCCGAGGAACTCGCATGGGGACTGGCTTTTCCTGAGGCCACCAGAGCGGGTCCCTGAGGTCCCCGTCGTAAGTCGAGATCACGTGCCGCAACTCGAGAAAATCCAGGAGGTTTTGCCCTCCAGGCGAGATGAGGCTCATTTCCGCTGAGGCTTCTCGAGGCTAATCACGTCTAAACACTGGAACTTCCAAAGGGTCCTTCACACCCTTGCTGCAACTCAAGAAGTTCCCCGACATACCCGTCTCCACTCGAAAGGAAACACGTGGGTTCCCGCACACATCCAGTGGAGCCCGGTTTCCGCCTCCTAGCTCGAGATGAGGGATCCTTTCCCTGTTTCGTAGGGAAAGAATTCCCGGCGTTCCCGTCGCATCTCAAGAGGAGGCGCTCTCCACAGGAAAGGCGACAGGAACTCCAGGGTCGTGACACCATTCCAAGAGTCCCCCAGATGTGTCAGTCCATTCCAGAAGAACCTGTTTTCCCTGCACTGCCTTGACGTTCAAGCCAAGGATCGACTCCCACCACGTGTGCACGTGGGACAGCCCTGTGGGAAAGCCTCGTGGGAAAGCCTCGTGGGAAAGACTCGAGGGAAAACCATAGATCCTTTGATCCATGTGGCGGACTGCGTGACACTGCTGCTACCGCTCTGGAGGAAAGCGCAATTGCATGCCCGCATTCGAGACGAGGACTGACTCCCCTGGGGAGACTCCAGAAGTACCCCAAGATCCATGTCAGCACTGGAGAGGATCCTCAGGTTCCGGCCCCGACTCCACACGAGGTCTTAGGCCCCGGCATCGACGGGAGAGGAATCCCCAGAGGAACTCGCATGGGGACTGGCCTTTCCTGAGGCCACCAGAGCGGGTCCCTGAGGTCCCCGTCGTAAGTCGAGAGCACCTGCCGCAACTCGAGAAAATCCAGGAGGTTTTGCCCTCCAGGCGAGATGAGGCCCATTTCCGCTGAGGCTTCTCTAGGCTAATCACGTCTAAACACTGGGACTTCCAAAGGGTCCTTCACACCCTTGCTGCAACTCAAGAAGGTCCCCGACATACCCGTCTCCACTCGAGAGGAAGCACGTGGGGTCCCGCACACATCCAGGGGAGCCCCGTTTCCGCCTCCTAGCTCGAGATGAGGGATCCTTTCCCTGTTTCGTAGGGAAAGAATTCCCGGCGTTCCCGTCGCATCTCAAGAGGAGGCGCTCTCCACAGGAAAGGCGAGACGAACTCCAGGGTCATGCCACCATTCCACGAGTCCCCCAGATGTGTCAGTCCATTCCAGAGGAACCTGTTTTCCCTGCACTGCCTTGACGTTCAAGCCGAGGATCGACTCCCACCACGTGTGCACGTGGGACAGCCCTGAGGGAAAGCCTCGTGGGAAAGCCTCGTGGGAAAGACTCGAGGGAAAACCATAGATCCTTTGATCCATTGGGCGGACTGCGTGACACTGCTGCTACCGCTCTGGAGGAAAGCGCAAGTGCATGCCCGCATTCGAGACGAGGACTGACTCCCCTGGGGAGACTCCAGAAGTACCCCAAGATCCATGTCAGCACTGGAGAGGAATCCTCAGGTTCCGGCCCCGACTTCACACAAGGTCTTAGGCCCCGGCATCGACGGGAGAGGAATCCCCAGAGGAACTCGCATGGGGAATGGCCTTTCCTGAGGCCACCAGAGCGGGTCCCTGAGGTCCTCGTCGTAGGTCGAGAGCACCTGCCGCAATTCGAGAAAATCCAGGCCGTTTTGCCCTCCAGGCGAGATGAGGCCCATTTCCGCTGAGGCTTCTCGAGGCCAATCACATCTAACCACTGGAACTTCCAAAGGTTCCTTCACACCCTTGCTGCAACTCAAGAAGTTCCCCGACATACCCGTTTCCACTCGAGAGGAAGCACGTGGGGTCCCGCACACATCCAGGGGAGCCCCTTTTCCGCCTCGTAGCTCGAGATGAGGGATCCTTTCCCTGTATCGTAGGGAAAGAATTCCCGGCGTTCCCGGCGCATCTCAAGAGGAGGCGCTCTCCACAGGAAAGGCGAGAGGAACTCCAGGGTCGTGCCACCATTCCAAGAGTTCCCCAGATGTGTCAGTCCATTCCAGAGGAACCTGTTTTCCCTGCACTGCCTTGACGTTCAAGCCGAGGATCGACTCCCACCACGTGTGCCCGTGGGACAGCCCTGTGGGAAAGCCTCGTGGAAAAGCCTCGTGGGAAAGACTCGAGGGAAAACCATAGATCCTTTGATCCACGCGGCAGACTACGTGACACTGCTGCTACCGCTCTGGAGGAAAGCGCAAGTGCATGCCCGCATTCGAGACGAGGACTGACTCCCCTGGGGAGACTCTAGAAGTACCCCAAGATCCATGTCAGCACTGGAGAGGAATCCTCAGGTTCCGGCCCGGACTCCACACAAGGTCTTAGGCCCCGGCATCGAAGGGAGAGGAATCCCGAGAGGCCCCCGAGGAACTCGCATGGGGACTGGCCTTTCCTGAGGCCACCAGAGCGGGTCCCTGAGGTCCCCGTCGTAAGTCGAGAGCACCTGCCGCAACTCGAGAAAATCCAGGAGGTTTTGCCCTCCAGGCGAGATGAGGCCCATTTCCGCTGAGGCTTCTCGAGGCCAATCACATCTAACCACTGGAACTTCCGAAGGGTCCTTCACACCCTTGCTGCAACTCAAGTAGTTCCCCGACATACCCGTCTGCACTCGAGAGGAAGCACGTGGTGTCCCGCACACATCCAGTGGAGCCCCGTTTCCGCCTCCTAGCTCGAGATGAGGGATCCTTTCCCTATTTCGTAGGGAAAGAATTCCCGGCGTTCCCGTCGCATCTCAAGAGGAGGCACTCTCCACAGGAAAGGCGAGAGGAACTCCAGGGTCGTGCCACCATTCCAAGAGTCCCCCAGATGTGTCAGTCCATTCCAGAGGAACCTGTTTTCCCTGCACTGCCTTGACGTTCAAGCCGAGGATCGACTCCCACCACGTGTGCACGTGGGACAGCCCTGTGGGAAAGCCTCGTGGGAAAGCCTCGTGGGAAAGACTCGAGGGAAAACCATAGATCCTTTGATCCACGCGGCGGGCTTCGTGACACTGCTGCTACGGCTCTGGAGGAAAGCGCAAGTGCATGCCCGCATTCGAAACGAGGACTGACTCCCCTGGGGAGACTCCAGAAGTACCCCAAGATCCATGTCAGCACTGGAGAGGAATCCTCAGGTTCCGGCCCCGACTCCACACGAGGACTTAGGCCCCGGCATCGACGGGAGAGGAATCCCGAGAGGCCCCCGAGGAACTCGCATGGGGACTGGCTTTTCCTGAGGCCACCAGAGCGGATCCCTGAGGTCCCCGTCGTAAGTCGAGATCACCTGCTGCAACTCGAGAAAATCCAGGAGGTTTTGCCCTCCAGGCGAGATGAGGCTTATTTCCGCTGAGGCTTCTCGAGGCTAATCACGTCTAAACACTGGAACTTCCAAAGGGTCCTTCACACCCTTGCTGCAACTCAAGAAGTTCCCCGACATACCCGTCTCCACTCGAAAGGAAGCACGTGGGGTCCCGCACACATCCAGGGGAGCCCCGTTTCCGCCTCCTAGCTCGAGATGAGGGATCCTTTCCTTGTTTCGTAGGGAAAGAATTCCCGGCGTTCCCGGCGCATCTCAAGAGGAGGCGCTCTCCACAGGAAAGGCGAGTGGAACTCCAGGGTCGTGCCACCATTCCAAGAGTTCCCCAGATGTGTCAGTCCATTCCAGAGGAACCTGCTTTCCCTGCACTGCCTTGACGTTCAAGCCGAGGATCGACTCCCACCACGTGTGCCCGTGGGACAGCCCTGTGGGAAAGCCTAGTGGGAAAGCCTCGTGGGAAAGACTCGAGGGAAAACCATAGATCCTTTGATCCACGCGGCAGACTACGTGACACTGCTGCTACCGCTCTGGAGGAAAGCGCAAGTGCATGCCCGCATTCGAGACGAGGACTGACTCCCCTGGGGAGACTCTAGAAGTACCCCAAGATCCATGTCAGCACTGAAGAGGAATCCTCAGGTTCCGGCACCGACTCCACACAAGGTCTTAGGCCCCGGCATCGAAGGGAGAGGAATCCCGAGAGGCCCCCGAGGAACTCGCATGGGGACTGGCCTTTCCTGAGGCCACCAGAGCGGGTCCCTGAGGTCCCCGTCGTAAGTCAAGAGCACCTGCCGCAACTCGAGAAAATCCAGGAGGTTTTGCCCTCCAGGCGAGATGAGGCCCATTTCCGCTGAGGCTTCTCGAGGCCAATCACATCTAACCACTGGAACTTCCAAAGGGTCCTTCACACCCTTGCTGCAACTCAAGTAGTTCCCCGACATACCCGTCCGCACTCGAGAGGAAGCACGTGGTGTTCCGCACACATCCAGTGGAGCCCCGTTTCCGCCTCCTAGCTCGAGATGAGGGATCCTTTCCCTATTTCGTAGGGAAAGAATTCCCGGCGTTCCCGTCGCATCTCAAGAGGAGGCACTCTCCACAGGAAAGGCGAGAGGAACTCCAGGGTCGTGCCACCATTCCAAGAGTCCCCCAGATGTGTCAGTCCATTCCAGAGGAACCTGTTTTCCCTGCACTGCCTTGACGTTCAAGCCGAGGATCGACTCCCACCACGTGTGCACGTGGGACAGCCCTGTGGGAAAGCCTCGTGGGAAAGCCTCGTGGGAAAGACTCGAGGGAAAACCATAGATCCTTTGATCCACGCGGCGGGCTTCGTGACACTGCTGCTACGGCTCTGGAGGAAAGCGCAAGTGCATGCCCGCATTCGAAACGAGGACTGACTCCCCTGGGGAGACTCCAGAAGTACCCCAAGATCCATGTCAGCACTGGAGAGGAATCCTCAGGTTCCGGCCCCGACTCCACACGAGGACTTAGGCCCCGGCATCGACGGGAGAGCAATCCCCAGAGGCCCCCGAGGAACTCGCATGGGGACTGGCTTTTCCTGAGGCCACCAGAGCGGGTCCCTGAGGTCCCCGTCGTAAGTCGAGATCACCTGCCGCAACTCGAGAAAATCCAGGAGGTTTTGCCCTCCAGGCGAGATGAGGCCCATTTCCGCTGAGGCTTCTCGAGGCCAATCACATCTAACCCCTGGAACTTCCAAAGGGTCCTTCACACCCTTGCTGCAACTCAAGTAGTTCCCCGACATACCCGTCTGCACTCGAGAGGAAGCACGTTGTGTCCCGCACACATCCAGTGGAGCCCCGTTTCCGCCTCCTAGCTCGAGATGAGGGATCCTTTCCCTATTTCGTAGGGAAAGAATTCCCGGCGTTCCCGTCGCATCTCAAGAGGAGGCACTCTCCACAGGAAAGGCGAGAGGAACTCCAGGGTCGTGCCACCATTCCAAGAGTCCCCCAGATGTGTCAGTCCATTCCAGAGGAACCTGTTTTCCCTGCACTGCCTTGACGTTCAAGCCGAGGATCGACTCCCACCACGTGTGCACGTGGGACAGCCCTGTGGGAAAGCCTCGTGGGAAAGCCTCGTGGGAAAGACTCGAGGGAAAACCATAGATCCTTTGATCCACGCGGCGGGCTTCGTGACACTGCTGCTACGGCTCTGGAGGAAAGCGCAAGTGCATGCCCGCATTCGAAACGAGGACTGACTCCCCTGGGGAGACTCCAGAAGTACCCCAAGATCCATGTCAGCACTGGAGAGGAATCCTCAGGTTCCGGCCCCGACTCCACACGAGGACTTAGGCCCCGGCATCGACGGGAGAGGAATCCCGAGAGGCCCCCGAGGAACTCGCATGGGGACTGGCTTTTCCTGAGGCCACCAGAGCGGATCCCTGAGGTCCCCGTCGTAAGTCGAGATCACCTGCTGCAACTCGAGAAAATCCAGGAGGTTTTGCCCTCCAGGCGAGATGAGGCCTATTTCCGCTGAGGCTTCTCGAGGCTAATCACGTCTAAACACTGGAACTTCCAAAGGGTCCTTCACACCCTTGCTGCAACTCAAGAAGGTCCCCGACATACCCGTCTCCACTCGAAAGGAAGCACGTGGGGTCCCGCACACATCCAGGGGAGCCCCGTTTCCGCCTCCTAGCTCGAGATGAGGGATCCTTTCCTTGTTTCGTAGGGAAAGAATTCCCGGCGTTCCCGGCGCATCTCAAGAGGAGGCGCTCTCCACAGGAAAGGCGAGAGGAACTCCAGGGTCGTGCCACCATTCCAAGAGTTCCCCAGATGTGTCAGTCCATTCCAGAGGAACCTGTTTTCCCTGCACTGCCTTGACGTTCAAGCCGAGGATCGACTCCCACCACGTGTGCCCGTGGGACAGCCCTGTGGGAAAGCCTAGTGGAAAAGCCTCGTGGGAAAGACTCGAGGGAAAACCATAGATCCTTTGATCCACGCGGCAGACTACGTGACACTGCTGCTACCGCTCTGGAGGAAAGCGCAAGTGCATGCCCGCATTCGAGACGAGGACTGACTCCCCTGGGGAGACTCTAGAAGTACCCCAAGATCCATGTCAGCACTGGAGAGGAATCCTCAGGTTCCGGCCCCGACTCCACACAAGGTCTTAGGCCCCGGCATCGAAGGGAGAGGAATCCCGAGAGGCCCCCGAGGAACTCGCATGGGGACTGGCCTTTCCTGAGGCCACCAGAGCGGGTCCCTGAGGTCCCCGTCGTAAGTCGAGAGCACCTGCCGCAACTCGAGAAAATCCAGGAGGTTTTGCCCTCCAGGCGAGATGAGGCCCATTTCCGCTGAGGCTTCTCGAGGCCAATCACATCTAACCACTGGAACTTCCAAAGGGTCCTTCACACCCTTTCTGCAACTCAAGTAGTTCCCCGACATACCCGTCTGCACTCGAGAGGAAGCACGTGGTGTCCCGCACACATCCAGTGGAGCCCCGTTTCCGCCTCCTAGCTCGAGATGAGGGATCCTTTCCCTATTTCGTAGGGAAAGAATTCCCGGCGTTCCCGTCGCATCTCAAGAGGAGGCACTCTCCACAGGAAAGGCGAGAGGAACTCCAGGGTCGTGCCACCATTCCAAGAGTCCCCCAGATGTGTCAGTCCATTCCAGAGGAACCTGTTTTCCCTGCACTGCCTTGACGTTCAAGCCGAGGATCGACTCCCACCACGTGTGCACGTGGGACAGCCCTGTGGGAAAGCCTCGTGGGAAAGCCTCGTGGGAAAGACTCGAGGGAAAACCATAGATCCTTTGATCCACGCGGCGGGCTTCGTGACACTGCTGCTACGGCTCTGGAGGAAAGCGCAAGTGCATGCCCGCATTCGAAACGAGGACTGACTCCCCTGGGGAGACTCCAGAAGTACCCCAAGATCCATGTCAGCACTGGAGAGGAATCCTCAGGTTCCGGCCCCGACTCCACACGAGGACTTAGGCCCCGGCATCGACGGGAGAGGAATCCCGAGAGGCCCCCGAGGAACTCGCATGGGGACTGGCTTTTCCTGAGGCCACCAGAGCGGGTCCCTGAGGTCCCCGTCGTAAGTCGAGATCACCTGCCGCAACTCGAGAAAATCCAGGAGGTTTTGCCCTCCAGGCGAGATGAGGCTCATTTCCGCTGAGGCTTCTCGAGGCTAATCACGTCTAAACACTGGAACTTCCAAAGGGTCCTTCACACCCTTGCTGCAACTCAAGAAGTTCCCCGACATACCCGTCTCCACTCGAAAGGAAGCACGTGGGGTCCCGCACACATCCAGGGGAGCCCCGTTTCCGCCTCCTAGCTCGAGATGAGGGATCCTTTCCTTGTTTCGTAGGGAAAGAATTCCCGGCGTTCCCGGCGCATCTCAAGAGGAGGCGCTCTCCACAGGAAAGGCGAGTGGAACTCCAGGGTCGTGCCACCATTCCAAGAGTTCCCCAGATGTGTCAGTCCATTCCAGAGGAACCTGTTTTCCCTGCACTGCCTTGACGTTCAAGCCGAGGATCGACTCCCACCACGTGTGCCCGTGGGACAGCCCTGTGGGAAAGCCTAGTGGGAAAGCCTCGTGGGAAAGACTCGAGGGAAAACCATAGATCCTTTGATCCACGCGGCAGACTACGTGACACTGCTGCTACCGCTCTGGAGGAAAGCGCAAGTGCATGCCCGCATTCGAGACGAGGACTGACTCCCCTGGGGAGACTCTAGAAGTACCCCAAGATCCATGTCAGCACTGAAGAGGAATCCTCAGGTTCCGGCACCGACTCCACACAAGGTCTTAGGCCCCGGCATCGAAGGGAGAGGAATCCCGAGAGGCCCCCGAGGAACTCGCATGGGGACTGGCCTTTCCTGAGGCCACCAGAGCGGGTCCCTGAGGTCCCCGTCGTAAGTCAAGAGCACCTGCCGCAACTCGAGAAAATCCAGGAGGTTTTGCCCTCCAGGCGAGATGAGGCCCATTTCCGCTGAGGCTTCTCGAGGCCAATCACATCTAACCACTGGAACTTCCAAAGGGTCCTTCACACCCTTGCTGCAACTCAAGTAGTTCCCCGACATACCCGTCCGCACTCGAGAGGAAGCACGTGGTGTTCCGCACACATCCAGTGGAGCCCCGTTTCCGCCTCCTAGCTCGAGATGAGGGATCCTTTCCCTATTTCGTAGGGAAAGAATTCCCGGCGTTCCCGTCGCATCTCAAGAGGAGGCACTCTCCACAGGAAAGGCGAGAGGAACTCCAGGGTCGTGCCACCATTCCAAGAGTCCCCCAGATGTGTCAGTCCATTCCAGAGGAACCTGTTTTCCCTGCACTGCCTTGACGTTCAAGCCGAGGATCGACTCCCACCACGTGTGCACGTGGGACAGCCCTGTGGGAAAGCCTCGTGGGAAAGCCTCGTGGGAAAGACTCGAGGGAAAACCATAGATCCTTTGATCCACGCGGCGGGCTTCGTGACACTGCTGCTACGGCTCTGGAGGAAAGCGCAAGTGCATGCCCGCATTCGAAACGAGGACTGACTCCCCTGGGGAGACTCCAGAAGTACCCCAAGATCCATGTCAGCACTGGAGAGGAATCCTCAGGTTCCGGCCCCGACTCCACACGAGGACTTAGGCCCCGGCATCGACGGGAGAGCAATCCCCAGAGGCCCCCGAGGAACTCGCATGGGGACTGGCTTTTCCTGAGGCCACCAGAGCGGGTCCCTGAGGTCCCCGTCGTAAGTCGAGATCACCTGCCGCAACTCGAGAAAATCCAGGAGGTTTTGCCCTCCAGGCGAGATGAGGCCCATTTCCGCTGAGGCTTCTCGAGGCCAATCACATCTAACCCCTGGAACTTCCAAAGGGTCCTTCACACCCTTGCTGCAACTCAAGTAGTTCCCCGACATACCCGTCTGCACTCGAGAGGAAGCACGTTGTGTCCCGCACACATCCAGTGGAGCCCCGTTTCCGCCTCCTAGCTCGAGATGAGGGATCCTTTCCCTATTTCGTAGGGAAAGAATTCCCGGCGTTCCCGTCGCATCTCAAGAGGAGGCACTCTCCACAGGAAAGGCGAGAGGAACTCCAGGGTCGTGCCACCATTCCAAGAGTCCCCCAGATGTGTCAGTCCATTCCAGAGGAACCTGTTTTCCCTGCACTGCCTTGACGTTCAAGCCGAGGATCGACTCCCACCACGTGTGCACGTGGGACAGCCCTGTGGGAAAGCCTCGTGGGAAAGCCTCGTGGGAAAGACTCGAGGGAAAACCATAGATCCTTTGATCCACGCGGCGGGCTTCGTGACACTGCTGCTACGGCTCTGGAGGAAAGCGCAAGTGCATGCCCGCATTCGAAACGAGGACTGACTCCCCTGGGGAGACTCCAGAAGTACCCCAAGATCCATGTCAGCACTGGAGAGGAATCCTCAGGTTCCGGCCCCGACTCCACACGAGGACTTAGGCCCCGGCATCGACGGGAGAGGAATCCCGAGAGGCCCCCGAGGAACTCGCATGGGGACTGGCTTTTCCTGAGGCCACCAGAGCGGATCCCTGAGGTCCCCGTCGTAAGTCGAGATCACCTGCTGCAACTCGAGAAAATCCAGGAGGTTTTGCCCTCCAGGCGAGATGAGGCCTATTTCCGCTGAGGCTTCTCGAGGCTAATCACGTCTAAACACTGGAACTTCCAAAGGGTCCTTCACACCCTTGCTGCAACTCAAGAAGTTCCCCGACATACCCGTCTCCACTCGAAAGGAAGCACGTGGGGTCCCGCACACATCCAGGGGAGCCCCGTTTCCGCCTCCTAGCTCGAGATGAGGGATCCTTTCCTTGTTTCGTAGGGAAAGAATTCCCGGCGTTCCCGGCGCATCTCAAGAGGAGGCGCTCTCCACAGGAAAGGCGAGAGGAACTCCAGGGTCGTGCCACCATTCCAAGAGTTCCCCAGATGTGTCAGTCCATTCCAGAGGAACCTGTTTTCCCTGCACTGCCATGACGTTCAAGCCGAGGATCGACTCCCACCACGTGTGCCCGTGGGACAGCCCTGTGGGAAAGCCTAGTGGAAAAGCCTCGTGGGAAAGACTCGAGGGAAAACCATAGATCCTTTGATCCACGCGGCAGACTACGTGACACTGCTGCTACCGCTCTGGAGGAAAGCGCAAGTGCATGCCCGCATTCGAGACGAGGACTGACTCCCCTGGGGAGACTCTAGAAGTACCCCAAGATCCATGTCAGCACTGGAGAGGAATCCTCAGGTTCCGGCCCCGACTCCACACAAGGTCTTAGGCCCCGGCATCGAAGGGAGAGGAATCCCGAGAGGCCCCCGAGGAACTCGCATGGGGACTGGCCTTTCCTGAGGCCACCAGAGCGGGTCCCTGAGGTCCCCGTCGTAAGTCGAGAGCACCTGCCGCAACTCGAGAAAATCCAGGAGGTTTTGCCCTCCAGGCGAGATGAGGCCCATTTCCGCTGAGGCTTCTCGAGGCCAATCACATCTAACCACTGGAACTTCCAAAGGGTCCTTCACACCCTTTCTGCAACTCAAGTAGTTCCCCGACATACCCGTCTGCACTCGAGAGGAAGCACGTGGTGTCCCGCACACATCCAGTGGAGCCCCGTTTCCGCCTCCTAGCTCGAGATGAGGGATCCTTTCCCTATTTCGTAGGGAAAGAATTCCCGGCGTTCCCGTCGCATCTCAAGAGGAGGCACTCTCCACAGGAAAGGCGAGAGGAACTCCAGGGTCGTGCCACCATTCCAAGAGTCCCCCAGATGTGTCAGTCCATTCCAGAGGAACCTGTTTTCCCTGCACTGCCTTGACGTTCAAGCCGAGGATCGACTCCCACCACGTGTGCACGTGGGACAGCCCTGTGGGAAAGCCTCGTGGGAAAGCCTCGTGGGAAAGACTCGAGGGAAAACCATAGATCCTTTGATCCACGCGGCGGGCTTCGTGACACTGCTGCTACGGCTCTGGAGGAAAGCGCAAGTGCATGCCCGCATTCGAAACGAGGACTGACTCCCCTGGGGAGACTCCAGAAGTACCCCAAGATCCATGTCAGCACTGGAGAGGAATCCTCAGGTTCCGGCCCCGACTCCACACGAGGACTTAGGCCCCGGCATCGACGGGAGAGGAATCCCGAGAGGCCCCCGAGGAACTCGCATGGGGACTGGCTTTTCCTGAGGCCACCAGAGCGGGTCCCTGAGGTCCCCGTCGTAAGTCGAGATCACCTGCCGCAACTCGAGAAAATCCAGGAGGTTTTGCCCTCCAGGCGAGATGAGGCTCATTTCCGCTGAGGCTTCTCGAGGCTAATCACGTCTAAACACTGGAACTTCCAAAGGGTCCTTCACACCCTTGCTGCAACTCAAGAAGTTCCCCGACATACCCGTCTCCACTCGAAAGGAAGCACGTGGGGTCCCGCACACATCCAGGGGAGCCCCGTTTCCGCCTCCTAGCTCGAGATGAGGGATCCTTTCCTTGTTTCGTAGGGAAAGAATTCCCGGCGTTCCCGTCGCATCTCAAGAGGAGGTGCTCTCCACAGGAAAGGCGAGAGAAACTCCAGGGTCGTGCCACCATTCCAAGAGTCCCCCACATGTGTCAGTCCATTCCAGATGAACCTGTTTTCCCTGCACTGCCTTGACGTTCAAGCTGAGGATCGACTCCCACCACGTGTGCACGTGGGACAGCCCTGTGGGAAAGCCTCGTGGGAAAGCCTCGTGGGAAAGACTCGAGGGAAAACCATAGATCCTTTGATCCACGCGGCGGACTGCGAGACACTGCTGCTACCGCTCTGGAGGAAAGCGCAAGTGCATGCCCGCATTCGAGACGAGGACTGACTCCCCTGGGGAGACTCCAGAAGTACCCCAAGATCCTTGTCAGCACTGGAGAGGAATCCTCAGGTGCCGGCCCCGACTCCACACAAGGTCTTAGGCCCTGGAATCGAAGGGAGAGGAATCCCGAGAGGACCCCGAGGAACTCGCATGGGGACTGGCCTTTCCTGAGGCCACCAGACAGGGTCCCTGAGGTCCCCGTCGTAAGTCGAGATCACCTGCCGCAACTCGAGAAAATCCAGGAGGTTTTGCCCTCCAGGCGAGATGAGGCCCATTTCCGCTGAGGCTTCTCGAGGCTAATCACATCTAACCACTGGAACTTCCAAAGGGTCCTTCACAGCCTTGCTGCAACTCAAGAAGTTCCCCGACATACCCGTCTCCACTCGAGAGGAAGCACCAGGGTCCTGCACACATCCAGGGGAGCCCCGTTTACGCCTCCAAGCTCGAGATGAGGGATCCTTTCCCTGTTTCGAAGGGAAAGAATTCCCGGCGTTCCCGTCGCATCTCAAGAGGAGGCGCTCTCCACAGGAAAGGCGGGAGGAACTTCAGGGTCGTGCCACCGTTCCAAGAGTCCCCCAGATGTGTCAGTCCATTCCAGAGGAACCTGTTTTCCCTTCACTGCCTTGACGTTCAAGCCAAGGATCGACTCCCACCACGTGTGTACGTGGGACAGCCCTGTGGGAAAGCCTCGTGGGAAAGCCTCGTGGGAAAGACTCGATGGAAAGCCATAGATCCTTTGATCCACGTGGCGGATTGCGTGACACTGCTGCTACCGCTCTGGAGGAAAGCGCAAGTGCATGCCCGCATTTGAGACGAGGACTGACTCCCCTGGGGAGACTCCAGAAGTACCCCAAGATCCATGTCAGCACTGGAGAGGAATCCTCAGGTTCCGGCCCCGAATCCACACAAGGTCTTATGCCCCGGCATCGAAGGGAGAGGAATCCCGAGAGGACCCCGAGGAACTCACATGGCGACTGGCCTTTCCTGAGGCCACCAGAGCGGGTCCCTGAGGTCCCCGTCGTAAGTCGAGAGCACCTGCCGCAACTCGAGAAAATCCAGGAGGTTTGCCCTCCAGGCGAGATGAGGCCCATTTCCACTGAGGCTTCTCGAGGCTAATCACACCTAACCTCTGGAACTTCCAAAGGGTCCTTCACAACCTTGCTGCAACTCAAGAAGTTCCTCGACATCCTGGTCTCCACTGTAGAGGAAGCACGAGGGTCCCGCCCACATCCAGAGTAGCCCCGTTTCTGCTTCGTTGCTCGAGATGTGGGATCCTTTCCCTGCTTCGTCGGGCAAGAATTCCCGGCGTTCCCTTCACATCTCAAGAGGAGGCGCTCTCCATAGGGAAGGCGAGAGGAACTCCAGCGTCGTGCCACCATTACAAGAGTCGGCTAGATGTCTTAGTCCATTCCAGAGGAATCTGTTTTCCCTGCACTGCCTCGACATTCAAGCCGAGGATCGACTCACAACTCGGTGGCACGTGGAACAGCCCTGTGGGAAGGACTGGTGGGAACACCTCGTGGGAAATCCTCAAGGGAAAGGCACAGATCACTTGATGTAGGAGATGGGAAGAATGACACTGCTGCTACAGCTGTTGAGGAAAGCGCACGTGCATGCCCCCATTCGAGACGAGGACTTACTCCAATGGGGAGACTCCAGACGTACCCGAAAATCCATGTCAGCACTGCAGAGGAATCCTCAGGTTCTGGGCCCGACTCCACACAAGGACTTAGGCCCCGGCATCGACGGGAAAGTAATCCCGAGAGGCCCCCGAGCAACTTGATTGGGGACTGGCCAGTCCTGAGGCCACCAGAGCAGGTCCCTGATGTCCCCGCCTTAAGTCGAGAGCACCTGCCACAACTCGAGAAAATCCAAGCGGTTTTGCCCTCCAGGCGAGATGAGGCCCATTTCCGCTGAGGCTTCTCGAGGCTAATCACACCTAACCTCTGGAACTTCCAAAAGGTACTTCACACCCTTGCTGCAACTCAAGAAGTTCCCCGACATCTCCGTCTCCACTGTAGAGGAAGCACGAGGGTCCCGCCCACATCCAGAGGAGCCCCCGTTTACGCCTTGTAGCTCGAGATGAGGGATCCTTCCCATGCTTCCTCGGGAAAGAATTCCCGGGGTTCCCATCGCATCTCAAGAGGAGGCGCTCTCGACAGCAAAAGCGAGGGGAAATCGAGGGCCGTGCCGCTATCCCAAAGTCCCCCAGATATCTCAGTCCATTCAAGAGGAACATGTTTTCCTTGCACTGCCACGACTTTCACGCTGAGGATCTACTCACACAATGGTGCCATGTTGGACAGCCCTGTTGGATAGCCTCGTGAGAACACCTCGGGGGAAAGCCTCGAGGGAAAGTTACAGATCCCTTGATCCAGGCGATGGGAAGCGTGACACTGCTGGTACAGTCTTGAGGAATGCGCTCGTGCATGCCGCCATTCGAGACGAGGACTTACTCCCCTGGGGAGACTCCAGACATACTCGAAGATCCATGTCAGCACAGGAGAGGAATCCTAAGGATCCGGGCCCGACACCACACAAGGACTTAGGCCGCGGCATCGAAAGGAGAGGAATCCCGAGAGGCCTCCGAGCAACTCCCATTGGGACTGGCCTTTCCTGAGGCCACCAGAGCGGGTCCCTGAGGTCCCCGTCGTAAGTCGAGAGCACCTGCCACAACTCGAGAAAATCTAGGAGGTTTTGCCCTCCAGGCGAGATGAGGCCCATTTCCACTGAGGCTTCTCGAGGCTAATCACACCTAACCTCTGGAACTTCCGAAAGGTCCTTCACACCCTTGCTGCAACTCAAGATGTTCCCTGACATACCCGTCTCCAATCTAGAGGAAGCACGAGGGTCCCGGCCACATTCAGAGAAGCCCTGTTTCCGCCTCGTACCTCGAGATGAGTGATCCTTTCGCGGCTTGGACGGGAAAGAATTCTTGGCATTCCCGTCGCTTCTCAAGAGGAGCCGCTCTCCACAGGAAAGGCGAGAGGAACTCCAGCGTCGTGCCACCATTCCAAGAGTCCCCCAGAATTCTAGGTCCATTCCAGAGGAACCTGTTTTCCCTGCACTGCCTCGACTTTCTCGCCGAGGTACGACTCCACCACGGTGGCACGTGGGACAGCCCTGTGGGAAAGCCTCTTGGGAAAGCCTCGTGGGAAAGCCTCGAGGGAAAGCCACAGATCCCTTGAACCACGCAACGGGAAGCGTGACATTGCTGCTACCGCTCGGGAGGAAAGGGCACGTGCATGCCCCCATTCGAGACGAGGACTTACTCCCCTGGGGAGACTCCAGAAGTACCCCAAGATCCATGTCAGCACTGGAGAGGAATCCTCAGGTTCCAGCCCCAACTCCACACAATGTCTTAGGCCCCGTTATAGAAGGTAGAGGAATCATGAGAGGTCCCCTTTCAACTCGCATGGGGTCTGGCCTTTCCTGAGGCCACCAGAGTGTGTCCCTGAGGTCCCCGTCGCAAGTCAAGAGCACCTGCCGCAACTCGAGTAAATCCAGGAGGTTTTGCCCTCCAGGAGAGATGGGGCCGATTTCCTCGGAGGTTTCTCAAGGCTAATCACATCTAAGCTCTGGAACTTCCAAAAGTTCCTTCACACCCTTGCTGCAACTCAAGAAGTTCCCCGACATACCCGTCTCCCTTCGAGCGGAAGCACGAGGGTCCCGCCCACATCCAGAGGAGCCCCGTTTCCGCCTCGTAGCTCGAGATGAGGGATCCTTTCACTGCTTTGTCGGGAAAGAATTCTGGGCATTCCCGTCCAATCTCAAGAGGAGGCGGTCTCCACAGGAAACGCGGGAGGAACTACAGCATCCTTCCACCATTCCAAGAGTCCTCCAGAAGTCTCAGTCCATTCCAGAGGAACCTGTTTTCCCTGCACTGCCTCGACTTTCAAGCCGAGGTTCGACTCCCACCTCGGTGATACGTGGGAGAGCACTGTGGGAGAGCCTGTTGGGAAAGCCTCGTGGGAAATCCTTAAAGGAAAACCAGAGATCCCATGATCAACGCGACAGGAAACGTGACACTGCTGGTACAGCTCGGGAGGACAGCACACGTGAATACCCCCTCTGGAGACAATGACTGACTCCCCTGGGGAGACTCCAGAAGTACCCCAAGATCCATGTCAGCACTGGGGAGGAATCCGCAGGTTCCGGCCCCAACTCCACACAAGGTCTTGAGTCCCGGCATCGATGGTACAGGAATCCTGAGAGGCCCCTGAGCAACTCGCATACGGACTGGCCTTTCCTGAGGCCACTAGAGAGGGTCCCTGAGGTCGCCGTGGTAAGTCGAGAGCACCTGCCACAACTGGATAAAATCCAGGAAGTTTTGCCCTCCAGGCGAGGTGATGCCCATTTCCACTGAGGCTTCTCGAAGCTAATGACACCTAAACTCTGGAACTTCAAAAAGGTCCTTCACACCCTTGCTTCAACTCACGAGGTTCCCTGACATAACCGTTTACACTAGAGAGGAAGCACGAGGGTCCTGGCCACATCCAGAAGAGCCCCGTTTCCGCCTCGTAGCTCGAGATGAGGGATCCTTTCCCTGCTTGGTCGAGAAAGAATTCGGGGCATTCCTGTCGCATCTTAAGAGGAGAAGCTCTCCACAGGAAAGGAGAGAAGAACTCCAGTGTCGTGCGACCATTCCCAGAGTCCCCCAGATGTCTTCGTCCATTCCAGAGGAACCTGTTTTCCCTGCACTGCCTTGACTTTCACGCCGAGGATCGACTCCCACCACAGTGGCACTTGGGACCGCCCTGTGGGAAAGCCTCGTGGAAAATCCTCGTTGGAAAACCTCGAGGGAAAGCCACAGATATCATGATCCATGCTCCTGGAACCAGACACTGCTGCTACCGTTCTGGAGGAAAGCGCACGTGCATGACCCCCTCTCGAGACGAGGACTTACTCCCCTGGGGAGACTCCAGAAGTTCCCCCAAGATCCATGTCAGCACTGAAGAGGAATCCTCATGTTCCGCCCCGACGCCACACAAGGTCTCAGGCCCCGGCATCGAAGCGAGAGGAATCCCGAGAGGCACCCGAGCAACTCGCATGAGGACTGGCATTGCCTGAGGACACCAGAGCGAGTCCCTGAGGTCCCCGTCGTAAATCGAGAGCACCTGCCGCAACTCGAAAAAATCTAGGAGGTATTGCCCTCCAGGCGAGAAGAGCCCATTTCCGCTGAGGCTTCTCGAAGCTAATCAAACCTAACCTCTGTAACTTCCAAAAGTTCCTTCACACCCTTGCTGTAACTCAAGAAGTTGCCTGACATACCCGTCTCCACTCTATAGGAAGCACAAGGGTCCCGGCCACATCCAGAGGAGACCCGTTTCTGCCTCGAGATGAGGGACATTTCGCTGCTTTGTCGGGAAAGAATTCCCGGCGTTCCACTCTCACCTCAAGAGGAGGTGCTCTCCACAGGAAAGTCGAGAGGAACTCCAGCGTCGTGCCACCATTCCAAGAGTTCCCCAGAAGTCTCAGTCCATTCCAGTGGAACCTGTTTTCCCTGCACTGCCTCGACTTTCACGCCGAGGATTGACTCCCACCACAGTGGCACGTGTGACAGCCCTGTGGGAAAGCCTCGTGGGAAAGCCTCGAGGGAAAGCCACAGATCCCTTGTTCCAGGCGATGGAAAGCATGACACTGCTGCTACTGCTCTGGAGGAAAGCACACGTGCATGCCCCCATTTGAGACGAGGACTTACTCCCCTGGGGAGACTCCAGAATTACCCCATTATCCATGTCAGCACTGGAGAGGAATCCTCCGATTCCGGCCCCGCCTCCACACAAGGTATTAGGCGCAGGCATCGAAGGGAGAGGTATCCCGAGAGGCCCACGTGCAACTCGCATGGGGACTGGCCTTTCCTGAGGCCACCAGAGCGGGTCCCAGAGGTCCCCGTCGTATGTCGTGAGCACCTGCGGCAACTCGAGAAAATCCAGGAGGATTTGCCCTCCAGGCGAGATGAGGACCATTTCCGCTGAGGCTTCTCAAGGCTAATCACACCTAAGCTCTGGAACTTTCAAAGGGTCCTTGACACCCTTGCTGCAACTCAAGAAGTTCCCCGAGATACCCCTCTCCACTCGAGAGGAAGCACGTGGGTCCCACCCACATCCAGAAGAGCTCCATTTCCGCCTCGTAGGTCGAGATGAGGAATCCTTTCGCTGCTTGTTCAGGAGAGATTCCTGGGCGTTCCCGTCGCATCTCAAGAGTAGGGGCTCTCCACAGGAAAGCTGAGAGCAACTCCAGCGTAGTGCCACCATTCCAAGAGTCCCCCAGATGTCTCAGAACATTCCTGAGGAAACTGTTTTCCCTGCACTGCCTTGACTTTCACGAGGAGGATCGACTCCAACCACGGTCTCACGTGGGACAGCCCTGTGGGAAAGCCTCGTGGGAAAGCCTCGAGGGAAAGCCACAGATCCCTTGATCCACGCGACAGGAATCGTGACGCTGGTGCTACAGCTCGGAGGAAAGCGCACGTGCATGCCCCCATTCGAGACGAGGACTTACTCCCTTGGGGAGATTCCAAAAGTACTCCAAGATCCATGTCAGTACTGGAGAGGAATCCTCATGTTCCGGCCCCGACTCCACACAAGGACTTAGGCCCCGGCATCTACGGAAGAGGAAACCCGAGAGGACCCCGAGCAATTCGGATGGGGACGGGCCAGTCTTGAGGCCACCAGAGTTGGTCCCTAAAGTCCCCGTCGTAAGTCGAGAGCACCTGCGGCAACTCGGGAAAATCAAGGAGGTTTGGCACTCCAGGCGAGATGACGCCCATTTCCGCTGAGGCTTCTGGAAGGATATCACATCTAACCTCTGGAACTTCTAAAAGGTCCTTCACACCCTTGCTGCAACTCAAGAAGTTCCCTAACATACCCATCTCCACTCGAGAGGAAGCACGACGGTCCCGCCCACATCCAGAGGAGCCCCGTTTCCACCTCGTAGCTCGAGATGAGGGATCCTTTCCCTGCTTGGTCGGGAAAGAATTCCCGGCGTTCCCGTCGCATCTCAAGAGCAGGCGCTCTCCAAAGGAAAGGCGAGAGGAACTCCAGGGTCGTGCCACCATTCCCAGAGTCCCCCAGATGTCCCAGTCCATTCCAGAGGAACCTCCTTTCCCTGCACTGCCTCGACTTTCACGCCGAGGATCGACTCACACCAGGGTGGCACGTGAGACAGCCCTGTGGGAAAGCCTCGTGGGAAAGCCTCGTGGGAAAGCCTCGAGGGAAAGCCACAGATCCCATGATCGACACGACGGGAAGCGTGACACTGCTACTACAGCTCGGGAGGAAAGCGCACGTGCATGCCCCCTCTCGAGACGAGGACTGACTCTCCTGGGCAGACTCCAGAAGTACCGAAAGATCCATGTCAGCACTGGAGAGGAATCCTCAGGTTCCGCCTCCGACTCCACACAAGGTCTTAGGCCTCGGCATCGAAGGGAGAGGAATCCCGAGCGGCCCCCGAGCAAGTCGAATGGGGACTGGCCAGTCCTGAGGCCACCAGAGCGGGTGCCTTAAGTCACCGTCGTAAGACGAGAGCACCTGCCGCAACTCGAGAAAATCCAGGAGGTACTCCCCTCCAGGCGAAATGAGGCCCATTTCCGCCGATGCTTCTCGACACTAATCACAACTAACCTCTGGAACTTCCAAAAGGTCCTTCACACCCTTGCTGCAACTCAAGAAGTTCCCCGACTACCCCTGTCCACTCTAGAGGAAGCACAATGGTCCCGCCCACATCAAGAGGAGCCCCGTTTCCGCATTGTAGTTCCAGATGAGGGATCCTTTCCCTGCTTGGTCGGGAAAGAATTCTGGGCGTTCCTGTCGCATCTCAAGAGGAGGCGCTCTCCACAGGAAAGGCGAGAGGAACTCCAGGGTCGTGCCACCATTCTCAGAGTCCCCCAGATGTCCCAGTCCATTCCAGAGGAAGGTGTTTTCCCTCCACTGCCTCGACTTTCACGCCGCAGATCGACTCACACCACGGTGGCACATGGGACAGCCCTGTGGGAAAGCCTCATGGGAAAGCCTTGTGGGAAAACCTCGAGGGAAAGCCACAGATACCATGATGCAGTTGATAGGAAGCGTGACACTGCTGCTACAGCTCTGGAGGAAAGGGCACGTGCATGCCCCCATTCGAAACGAGGACTTACTTCCCTGGGGAGACTCCAGAAGTACCCCAAGATCCATGTCAGCACTGGAGAGGAATCCTCAGGTTCCGGGCCCGACTCCACACAAGGTCTTAGGCTCCAGCATCCAAGGGAGAGGAATCCCGAGAGGCCCGCGACCAACTCACATGGGGACTGGCCTTTCCTGAGGCCACCAGAGCGGGTCCCTGAGGTCCCTGTCATAAGTAGAGAGCACCTGCCGCAACTCTAGAAAATCCAGGAGGTTTTGCCCTCCAGGCAAGATGAGGCCCATTTCCGCTGTTCCTTTTGAAGGCTAGTCACACCTAACCTCTGGAACTTCCAAAAGGTCCTTCACACCCTTGCTGCAACTCAAGAAGCTCCCCGACATACCCGTCTCCACTCGAGAGGAAGCACGCGGGTCCTGCACACATCCAGAGGAGTCCCGTTTACGCCTCGTAGCTCGAGATGAGGGATCCTTTCGCTGCTTGCCCGGGAAAGATTTCTGGGCGTTCCTGGCGCATCTCAAGAGGAGGCGCTCTCCACAGGAAAGGCGAGAGGAACTCCAGGGTCTTTGCGCCATTCCCAGAGTCCCCCAGATGTCTCAGTCCATTCCAGCGGAACCTGTTTTCCCTGCACTGCCTCGAGTTTCACGCCGAGGATCGACTCCCACCACGGTGGCACGTGGGACAGCCCTGTGGGAAAGCCTCGTGGGAAAGCCACAGATTCCTTGATCCACGTGACAGGAAGGGTGACACTGCGGCTACTGCTCTGGAGGAAAGCGCACGTGCATGCCCCCATTCGAGACGAGGACTTACTCCCCTGGGGAGACTCCAGAAGTACCCCAAGATCCATGTCAGCCCTGGAGAGGAATCCTCAGGTTCTGGCCCCGACTCCACACAAGGTCTTAGGCCCCGGCATCGAAAGGAGAGGAATGCCGAGAGGCCCCCGAGCAACGCGCATGGGGATTGGCCTTTCCTGAGGCCACCAGAGAGGGTCCCTGAGGTCCCCGTCGTAAGTCGAGAGCACCTGCCGCAACTCGAGAAAATCCAGGAGGTTTTGCCCTCCAGGCGAGATGAGGCCCATTTCCGTTGAGGCTTCTCGAAGCTAATCAAACCTACAGTCTGTAACTTCCAAAAGGTCCTTCACACCCTTGCTGCAACTCAAGAAGTTGCCTGACATACCCGTCTCCACTCGAGAGGAAGCACGAGGGTCCGGCCCACATCCAGAAGAGCCCCATTTCCGCTCGTAGCTCGTGATGAGGGATCCTTTCGCTGGTGGCCGGGAAAGAATTCTGGGCGTTCCCGTCGCATCTCAAGAGGAGGCGCTCTCCACAGGAAAGGCGAGAGGTACGCCAGCGTCGTTCCACCATTCCAAGAGTCCCCCAGATGTCTCAGTCCATTCCAGAGGAACCTGTTTTCCCTGCACTGCCTCGACTTTCACGCCGAGGATCGACTGCCACCAAGGTGGCACGTGAGACAGCCCTGTGCGAAAGCCTCGTGGGACAGCCCTGTGGGAAAGCCTCGTGGGAAAGACTCGTGGAAAATCCTGGAGGGAAAGCCACAGATCCCATGACTCACGAGATGGGAAGCGTGACACTGCTGCTACAGATCAGGAGGAAAGCGCAACTGCATGCCCCCTCTCGAGACGAGGACTGACTCCCCTGGGGAGACTCCATAATTACCCCAAGATCCATGTCGGCATTGGTGAGGAATCCTCAGCTTCCGGCCCCGACTCCACACAACGTCTTAGGCCCCGGCACCGATGGGAGAGGAATCACGAGAGGCCCCCTAGCAACACGCATGATGACTGGCCTTTCCTGAGGCCGCCAGAGCGTGTCCCTGAAGTCCCCGTGGTAACTTGAGAGCACCTGCTGAAACTGGGGAATATCTAGAAGCCTCTACATTCCAGGCGCCATGAGGCCCATTTCTGCTGAGGCATCTCGAGACTAACCACACCTAACCTCTGGAACTTCGAAAGGGTACTTCACACCTTTGCTGCAACTCAAGAAGTTCCCCGACATACGCGTTCCTCTTCCCATTCTGCCATAATGGTGGTGACATCTGCATATCTAAGTTTATTGCTATTTCTTCCGGCAATCTTGATTCCAGCTCAGGTATCTTCCATCCCAGCATTTTTCATGATGTAGTCTGCATATAAGCTAAATAAACAGGGTGACAATATACAGCCTTGACATACTCCTTTTCCTTTTTGGAACCAGTATGTTGTTCCATGTCCTGCTCTAACTGTTGCTTCCTGACCTTCATACAGATTTCTCAAGAGGCAGGTTAGGTGGTCTAGTATTCCCTTCTCTTTCAGAATTGTGGCTAAAACAACAGTATAAGGACCTTTCCGATGTCAGGCCAAGGAATTGTGTTTCCAGTCATTGAGCCACACCTGATCACTGAGCACAAATTCATGAATCTGTTCCTCAAGGGGGAATGATATTTTTTTTTACACAAACTTAGTTACCTGATTTATTACCTTACCTAACTGTTCCAGCTGCTGTGAAATCCCACCTCCTTACTTGTGGCAAATCTGCTAACACCTGCCTCATTTGGGGTGGGGGGTTCTCCCATAGAAAATTTCATAAGGACAACAACTATGGGAACGTGCAGTTACCCGTAATATGAGTAAGTCTGCCAGAAGTAAGCCCATCCATGTACAGTCAGTCTCTATGATCCATTTTGAAAGAGTCTCTTCAAGAGTTTGGTTGTTTCTTTCCACCATTCCAGAACACTGGGGCCTATATGCTGTATGTAATTTCCACTGATATTTAGAGCTTCACATACCTGTTAATTAACGCGGCTACAAAGACAGGGCCATTGTCGGATTCTATACTGGTTGGAAACCCAAGTCTGGGAATTATTTCTCAAATCAGCGAGCTACTTCATTTTCTTTTTCAGATCAGGTAGGGAAGGCCTCTGCCCAACCAGAGAAGGTACCTACTATTCTAGTAAGTAATGATAACAGGTGACTGCCTTTGCTTCCCCGAAGGGACACTCGCTTTCCCTGCATCCTGAGAACTCCACGTCTCAGCCAGTTGGAAAAGCGCTTCTTGGAGGTCATTATTCAGGGGCAATTTCCCCTGGAGCCCGGGGCCATAGGGAGTGGCTCCACACTCCCAGGGAAAGGCAGAGCCACAGCCACACATCTGTCCCATCCCCTTTGCTCTGTAGGAGAGCTCTAGTGAGCCTAGGTCTGTCAGGAAAATTCTTGGCTCCTATGGGGACACATTCTATGTGTGAAACTGCATACAGGACCGAGGGGCCACAGGGCGCCTGTTTCTCTCGGGGCCGGAGGGGTGGGGGGCCTGAAGCAGTGCGGCCCAGCAACAGCTTCCACATCCATCCAATTGCTCTTTTCTTACCTCTGATAGAACTAGCTTTGTTCCAGCCTTTGGCAATTTGGAGGCAAGCGGGCCCCACTTCCTCCCCAAGGAGGCATGGGACCTACTTTGAGTGGAAAGGCCCCTCACGGAGCTGAACCCAGGAAGGCACCCAGTCATGTCTGACACATTCCTGCATCCTGCTTCTTCATGAGCAATACCGCTATAAGCTAGGAATGTCTTTCCAAGGCTCAGAAAGGACAGGGGAGATGCATGGTGCTGCCTCTGGAATTTCGGTCCTCTGAGCAGACCTGGAGGTCTCCCCTTGAAGAAGCAAACCAGTTTCTTCCAAATACAGGCTTGCAAACACACACTGGGTGGCTGCCTCTTCTTCCCTGAAGGACGATCACTTTCCCCACATCCTGTGAACTCTGCATCCCAGCCTGCTGGAAAAGCGCTTCTTGGAGGTCATTTTTCAGGGACAATTTTCCCTGGAGCCCGGGGCCGTAGGGAGGGCCCCATGCTCGCTGGGAAAGGCAGAGTCACATCCACAGTCTGTTCTATCCCTTTTGCCCTGTAGGAGAGCTCTAGTGAGCCTAGGTCTGTCAGGAAAATTCTTGGCTCCTATGGGGACACATCCTGTGTGTTAACCTGCATATGGGACCGAGGGGCCACAGGGCGCCTGCTCCTCTCGGGGGGTAACCTGAAGTGGTGCGGCCCAGCAACAGCCTGAACATCCATCTAATTGCTCTTTTCTTCCTTCTGATAGAGCTAGCTTTGCTTCTCGCTTTGGCATTTCGGAAGCCAGGGGGAGCCCCACCGCTGTTGTCCTGGGGTCTATTGGAGGTACCAGGTCTACTGGACCCCAGCATGGCACCCGACCCCCTCAGACACACTCCCGCAGCCTCCTTCCCCATGGGCAGGACTGTTCTGACCTAGGAATGTGTTCCCAAGGCTCAGAAAATGCAGGGAGACACACGGCCCTGACTCTGGAACTGAGGCCGTTGGAGCAGGCCTGGAGGTCTGACGTCTGAGACGGCAAACGCTTGCTGCGAGATACAGGTGTGAAAACACACTCTCTGGGGCTGCCTTTCCTTCCTCCAAGGAAGATAGCTTTTCCAGTCTCCTCCGTGCTGAGTCATACAAGGCTGGAAAGGTCTGGCTTAGAGGGCATTTCTCAGCGGCAATGGCCCCTGAGGCCCTGCACCCAGGGAGGGATCCTACCCTCCCAGGGGAAGTCAAAGCAACCTCCAAACAGCTGTTCTATCATGTTTCCTCTGCAGGAGGGAGCTAGTGAGCCCAGGTCTGTCTGGAACGTTCTTGGATCCTGCGGGGAAATCATCCTGGGAGCCCACCTGGATACCAGTCGTAGGGGCTAACATCTGCATTTTTCTTCCTTGGAGCCCTAACGCAGTACAGCCTAGCAACTGCTTGAAAATCCATCCTGTTGCTGTTTTCTTCCCTCTGACAGAGCGAGCTTTGCTCCCCACTTTGGGATTTCAGAAGCAAGGTGGTGGCCTGCAACTCCTTGCCTGGGGTCCATTGGAGGTGCAAGGTGCCCTCGACCAGGTGACCCCAGCATGGCACCTGGCCCCCTCAGACACACTCCAGCAGCCTGCTTCCCCATGGGCAGGACTGCTCTCCCCTAGGAATGTGTTTGCGAGGCCAGGAAACTGCAGGGAGACACAAGGCCCTGATTCTGGAATGGAGTCTGTTGGAGCAGGCCTGCAGGTCTTATGTCTAACAAGCCAAACACTTGCTGCAAGATACAGGCCTGAAAACACACTCTTGGGCTGCCTTTCCTTCCTCCAAGGAAGAGAGTTTTCTCAGCCTCCTGTGGGCTGAGAGTCACAGGGCTGAAAAGCACTTACTGGGAGATTAGTTTTCATTGGCCATGGCCCCTGAGGCCCTGTGCTCAGGGAGGGCTCCCTCCCTCCCAGGGAAAGTCAAAGGAAGCTCCAAACGGCTGTTCAATCATGTTTCGGAGAGAGTCATTGCCAAGGCAGGTTTATAAGAAGTTCGAGGGTCCCCAAGGAGAGAGGGGTCTAGAATTCTCAAGGAGGAAGAAAGGGCACACTTTTTTCCCTCTACATTCCTTCGGATTACATAACAATCATGCATCCTTCTTGAGGACGGTCTCTGGAAAAACCTTCTGGCTAATCCTGTTATCTTAAAATGTAAATGATGGGAGTAGGTCTAGTGAGTCTTTACAACCTCCAGACATTCTTTTGTTCGTTGTAATAACTTATTGGAGAGTATATAACTCCATTACTAACACTAGCAAGGGGGTACACTTTCTGCCCCTTGTGATGTCTCTGTCAGAAGCTTTCTCTATCTCCTTTCTACTTGAATAAAACTCGATTGCACAAAAGCTCTGAGCAATCAAGCCTCGTCTTGGGCCCTGGATTGAATTCTTCTCCTCCATAAGCCAAGAATCCCAGCATCTTTTCGTGGTTCAGCAACAATATTTCATTTCCTCGGCAGGAGAGAGCTAGTGAGCTTAGGTCTGTCTGGAACATTCTTGGATCCTGTGGGGAAAATATCCTGTGCACACATCTGGATACTGGGCCTAGAGGCCAAAATTCGCATTTCTTTCCCGCGGAGCCCTCACGTGGTGTGACTTAGCAACTGCTTGAAAATCCATCCCATTGCTGTTTTCCTCCTTCTGACAGACAGAGCTAGCTTTGTTCCCTGCTTTGGGATATCTCAACCGAGGGGCCGGTCCATAGCTACTCGCCTGGGGCCCATTGGATGTGCAAGGTGCCCTCGACTAGGTGACCCTAGCATGGCACTCAGCCCGCTCAGACACACTCCCGAGGCTTCTTTCTCATGGGAAGCACTGCTCCAACCTAGGAATGTGTCTGCAATGCTTGGAAAGTGCAGTGAGACACACAGCCCTGACTCTGGAATTGAGGCCCTCAGAGCAAGCCTGCAGCTCTGATGTCTGAGAAGCAAAACACTTGCTGCAAAGAGAGGCCTGAAAACACACTCTCTGTGGATGACTTTCCTTCCTCTAAGGAAGACAGATGTCCCAGTCTCCTGCTTCCTGCATGTCACACAGCTGGAATGCGCTTGCTTGGATGTCATGATTCAGTGGCAATGACCCCTGAGGCCCTTTGCCCAGGGAGGGCTCCCACACTCATAGGCAAATCAAAGCAACTTCCAAGTGAGTCAGCTCTTCACATCAAGTGGCCAAAGTATTGGAGTTTCAGGTTCAGTATTAGTCCTTCCAATGGATATTCAGACCTGATTTCCTTTAGGATGGAGTGGTTGCGTCTCCTTGTAGTCTAAGCGACCTACAAGCATCTTCTCCAACACCACAGTTCAAAAGCATCACATTTTCAGCTGTCACTTTCTTTATAGTGCATCTTTCATATCCATCCATGACATATGGAAAAACCATAGCCTTGACCGGATGGATCTTTGTTGGCAAAGCAACGTCTCGGCTTTTTAATATGCTGTCTAGTTTGGTCATCACTTTTCTTCCAAGTCATAAATATGTTTTAAGTTCATGGAGGCAGCCATCACCTGCAGTGATTTCCAAGCCCCCCAAAATAGTCTGCTGCTGTTTCCAATGTTTTCCCATCTATTTGCCATGAAGTGATGAGACTGGATGCAATGATTGTAGTTTTCTGAATGCTGAGCTTTAAGCTAACTTTTTCACTCTCCTCTTTCACTTTCATCAGGAGACTCTTTAGCTCTTCTTCACTTTCTGCCATAAGGGTGGTGTCATCTGAATATCTGAGATTATTGATATTTCTCCCAGCAACCTTGATTCCAGCGTGTGCTTCCTCCAGCCCAGTGTTTCTCATGCTGTACTCTGCATATAAGTTAAATAAGCAGGGTGACAATATACAGCCTTGACATGTTCCTTTTCCTATGTAGAACCAGTCTGTTGTTCCATGTCCAGTTCGAACTGTTTCTTCCTGACCTGCATACAGGTTTCTCAAGAGACAGGTCAGGTGGTCTGGTATTCCCATCTCTTTCAGAATTTTTCCCAGTTTCTTGTGATCCACACAGTCAAAGGCTTTGGCATTGTCAATAAAGCAGAAATAGATGGGTTTTTTTTTTTTTTCCGGAACTCTCTTGCTTTTTCAATGATCCAGTGGATGTTGGCAATTTGATCTCTGGTTTCTCTGCATTTTTTAAATCCCTCTTGAACATCTGGAAGTTCACAGTTCATGTGAACTTGGAGAATTTTGAGCATTACTTTACTAGTGTGTGAGATGAGTGCAATTGTGCAGCAGCTTGAATAATCTTTGTCATTGCCTTTCTTTGGGATTGGAATGAAAACTGACCTAATGACTAGATGTTTTCAATTGCATATGCTGAAAGAACTGGGTGTGCAGTTTTGAAGGAAAAAAAAATCATTTTAACCCATTTTCTCTGAAGTGCAAGGCATATCATGGCCATCCCTGAATCATAAAGTCACCTTTTCTTTATGTAGTCATAGTTTCATGCCTAAATTATAGGCCAACTCGTGCTCAACTTGACTCTGATGTCAGGGGCAGATCAACTGATAAAAAGCTTGGATTGTCCCTCTGGAGGAAAGTGAGATCTTGGTCCCACGAGAAGAATCTGAAGGGTTAAGGGAACTTGCAAGAGTGGGGAAAGCTTAGTCCATCCTACATGTACCAAAATCTTAAATAAGGCTTATTTACTTTACCGAAGTAAAAAAACAGATGATGAAAACAATTATAAATCAATGAAAGGTAGAGAAACTCATAGTCTGTGATCAAAAATTGCATTCTAAGAAAACTTAGTTCTCTTAACCTAGAGAGGAGACTAAATTCCATCTGGTAGCAGCTTACCAGAAGACAAGCAAACAAACAAACAAATTATCAGTAAGCTTAAAAAAAGTATTTTCCATATATCTTGAAGTAGCAGTATTTCTGCAAAGGCATCAGTGTGAAACCACAGAGGACATGGTTAAAACCTGATGAAATAGAAATTGACAATGTCATCTGGTCACTGCTGCGACTTGAAATGCTTTAATATGATAACTAGAATGATAACTGACAGCATTTGACCAGGACATATCAGATTTTCACGGATGTCATATCATTTCTAGGATATCTATATTAGGAACTGAAGGAATCTTTGAACCTAGGAAAGAAAACAACAGTCTCAAAGGCCCTTGCTGAGTCATCTAGCAGCAAGGAATGTCTTTGCAAGGATCGCAAAGTGAAGGGAAGATACACCGACCTGCCTCTGCAACTTCGGTCCTCTGAGCAGATCTGGAGGTCTCCCTTTGTATAAGCTAACCTGTTCCTTCCAAATAGAGGTTTGCAACACAAAACAAGTGGCCGCCTATTCTTCCCCGAAGGAGGCTCTCTTTCCCCACATCCTGCAAACTCCCTTTCCCAGCCTCCTGGAAAAGTGCTTCTTGCAGTTCCTTTCAGAAAATCCTATGGACAGAGAAGCCTGGTAGGCTGCAGTCCATGGGGTCGCTGAGGGTCGGACACGACTGAGCGACTGCACTTTCATTTTCACTTTCATGCATTGGAGAAGGCAATGGCAACCCACTTACTGTTCTTGCCTGGAGAATCCCAGGGACGGGGGAGCCTAGTGGGCTACCGTCTATGGCGTCGCACAGAGTCGAACACGACTGAACCAACTTAGCAGCAGCAGCAGCAGCAGCAGCAGCAGCAGCAGCAGCAGCAGCAGTTCCTTTCTTAGGGGCAGTTATCCCTGAGATTGGGACCTGGAAAGGCAGAGCCACCTCCACACACACATCTTTTCTGTCCCCTTTCCTCTGGAGGAGAGCTCTAGTGAGCCTAGGTCTGTCAGGAAAATTCTTGGCTTTGACGGGATCACACCCGGTGTGTGAACCTGCATACCCGACCTAGGGGCCACAGGGCACCTGTTTTGCTCGAGTGGGTCCTGGAGGGGTGCAGCATAGCAAGAGCTTAAAGATCCATCCAATTTGTCTTTCTTTTACCTCGGAGAGAACGAGTTTGCTCCACCTCCACCCTTTGGCAGTGTGGAGGGAAGAGGGCACAACCCTCTCCCAAAGGGGACATAGGGCCTACCAGGAGAGAAAGGCCCCTTGAGGAGCTGAGCCCAGGTAGGCAGCCAGTGATGTCAAGCACACTCCCGCTGCTTGCTTCTTCATGGGCACTCCGACAATCTGCTAGGAATGTCTTGGCAAGGATCTCAAAGGGAAGGGGAGATACATGGCCCTGTCTCTGGAACTTCAGTCCTCTGAGCAGATCTGGAGGTCTTGAGTTGTATAAGCAAACGTGTTCCTTCCAAATAGAGGCTTGCGAACACACCCCCGGTGGTTGCCTCTTCTTCCCCGAAGAAGTCTTTCTTTCCCCACATGCTGCGAACTCCCTGTCCCAACCTCCAAGATTAGCGCTTCTTGCCATTCCTTTCTTAGAGGCAGTTATCCCTGAGCTTGGGGCCGTAGGGAGTAGCCCCACACTCACAGGGAAAGGCAAAGACTCCTCCATACATCTCCTCTATCCCCTTTGCTCTGGAGGAGAGCTTTAGTGAGCCTAGGTCTTTCAGGAAAATTGTTGGCTTGGACAGGATCTCACCCTGTTTGTGAACCTGCATACCCAACCGGGGGCCACAGAGCACCTGTTTCAGTAAAGTGGGCCCTGAAAGGGTGCAGCCTAGCAAGAGCTTGAAAATCCATTCAATTGCTGTTTTTGTACCTCTGACAGAGCGAGCTTTGCTCCACCCTTTGGCAGTGTGGAGAAAAGAGGCATGACACCCTCCCCAAGGGGACATGGGGCCTACTTCGAGAGGAAAGGCCCCTTGTGGAGTTGAGGCACACAGTCGTGTCAAACACACTCCCACTGCTTGCTTCTTCATGGGCACTCCCGCTATCAGCTAGGAATGTCTTTGCAATGATCACAAAGGGAAGGGGAGATACACGGCCCTGCCTCTGGACCTCCGGTGCTCTGAGCAAATCTGGTCTCCCGTTGTTGGTCAAGTTCAAGTTCAAGGTCAAGGTCAAGTTCAAGTTCAAGGTCAAGGTCAAAGTCAAGGTCAAGTTCAAGTTCAAGGTCAAAGTCAAGTTCAAGTTCAAGGTCAAAGTCAAGTTCAAGTTCAAGTACAAGTTCAAGGTCAAAGTCAAGTTCAAGTTCAAGGTTAAGGTCAAAGTCAAGTTCAAGTTCAAGGTCAACGTCAAAGTCAAGTTCAAGTTCAAGTTCAAGTTCAAGGTCAAAGTCAAGTTCAAGTTCAAGTTCAAGTTCAAGGTCAAAGTCAAGTGCAAGTTCAAGTTCAAGGTCAAAGTCAAGTTCAAGTTCAAGTTCATGGTCAAAGTCAAGTTCAAGTTCAAGTTCAAGTTCAAGGTCAAAGTCAAGTTCAAGTTCAAGTTCAAGGTCATAGTCAAGGTCAAGTTCAAGTTCAAGGTCAAGTTCAAGTTCAAGTTCAAGGTCAAGTTCAAGTTCAAGGTCAAAGTCAAGTTCAAGTTCAAGGTCAAGGTCAAGTTCAAGTTCAAGGTCAAAGTCAAGGTCAAGTTCAAGTTCAAGGTCAAAGTCAAGGTCAAGTTTAAGTTTAAGGGCAAGGAAAAGGTAAGGGCAAGGACAAGGTAAGGCCAAGGACAAGGCCTAGGGAAGGCCAAGCCGAAGGCCAAGGGCAAGGGCAAGGGCAACGCCAAGGGTAAGGCCAAGGCCCAGGCCAGGGCCAAGGCCAAGGCCGCCAAAGCGAAGCCCAAACCCCGTAACGACTGACAGAAGGCAGAAGGCACTAAGCCCGTGTGCAGAGGAAGCCACTGAAGGCGGCAAGGCCACAGAGCTCCCCGACTCCCGTTCCCACAGGAAGATGTGAGGATAAAGGGCCTCATCCCAGCACAGCACCCGCTCCCACCGGCCCCTGACTCCCGCAGCACGCCCCCTAAAACAACACTGTATTCCCAGAAAAGAGAACGGAGAAGCCATGTGTGTGCCAAAGGAGCAAGATGAACGAACGATGCAACGCCTTCCAACTTTGGGCACACCTGACGCCTGGGAACCCCGGGCCCGGCCGATGGGTCCCCGCCGTTCTCAGGCGGGAGCGGGGGTCGACACGTGGGCCGAGAGCCCTTGCCCGGGCCACCCGCAAATCCCCTGAGACGTGATCCGACCCCAGGGACCGAGGGCAAACGTACCGCTTGAGGTGCTGGAGGAGCTGGACGAAGCCATGGTGGGAGAGGCACACAGGAGCGCTGCAGACTGCTGGCCGAGTGGGCGGGGACCCAGCAGCCCAGGACTCTGGAGAGCGGGAGGCGTCTCCACCCCCATTGACGTCAATAGGGTTAGGGTGCGTAGATGGAGGGGGCTGCCCCTGGCCTCTTTCCAAGCAGAGACCCTGGACGGAGTCCCGTGGAGTGAGTGGGCTTTTCCCGGGCACAGCTGTGCCCCGGACCGCCAAGATCCCCGTTGGGGTGGGTGGGCAGTTCGGGGGCTTTGGTTTGTGGCCCTCCCTCGCAGCGGATGGTGGGATCAACCCCGGGTGGATCAATCAGGGGCCCTCAGCAGTGCCAAGGGAGCTCACCGCCCAGGAAACGCCCCCTAGGTCCCTTTGAATTGGCCGCCCACGCCCCCTTTCCCAGCCTGCCTTGTTCTGGGGTTTCCCACCTTTTCACATACCACAGGTCCCTGGGCCTGGACTGTCCCCCGCTGGCTCCTCCGAGGCATTCCGGGACAATGGACGCTCTCTCCAGCGCCTCCACCTAGATCCCACGCTGTCCTCGCCTCCATATGCCACCTGCGCCTCCCCAACTCCTCCGTGGGCTCCTGGCGTCCTTTCCCTACAGCAGTCCCAGAGCACCAGCCCCGAGGGCTTTGAGTTGCCTGGAGCCCAAGGCTCCGGCCAGAGACCTGAGGGGCCAGCGTCTGGACCGGCAGCTAATGCCATTAGGGGCTTTTCTCATGTGGAGCCTGAGGCCAACATCCGTGGCAACCCCCAAGCGCGAATGCCCCGGAGATACACGCCCAAGGGGACAGTGTACCCCCTATGTGGGGAAGGAGGTTCCTGTTTTCCCAGCACTGCATGGTGGCACGTGGAATAGCCCTGTGGGAAAGCCCATGGAAAAGCCTCGAGGGAAAGACACAGATCCCTTGATCCACAAGACGGGAAGCGAGACACTGCTGCTACTGCTCAGGAGGAAAGCACACCTGCATGACCCCACTCGAGACGAGGACTGACGCCCCTTGGGAGACTCCAGAAGTACGCCAAGATCCATGTGAGCACGGGAGAGGAATCCTCAGGTTCTGGTCCGACTCCACACAAGGTCTTAGGCGCTGGCATCGACGGGCGAGGAATCCTGAGAGGCCACCGAGCAACTCGCATGGGGAATGACCTTTCCTGAGGCCAACAGAGCGGGTCCATGAGGTCCCCGTCGTAGGTCGAGAGCACAAGCCGCAACTCGAGAAAACCAGGAGGTTCCCCCCTCCGGGCGAGATGTGGCCCATTTTGGCTGAGGCGTCTCGAGGCTAATCACATCTAACCTCTGGAACTTCCAAAGGGTCCTTGACACCCTTACTGCAACTCAAGAAGTTCCCCGACATACCCGTCTCCAGTCGAAAGAAAGCACGGGGTTCGGCCCACATCCAGAGGAGCCCCGTTTCCACCTCGTAGCTCGAGATGAGGGATCCTTTCCCTGTTTCGTAGGGAAAGAATTCCCGGCGTTCCCGTCGCATCTCAAGAGCAGGCGCTCTCCAAAGGAAAGGCGAGAGGAACTCCAGGGTCGTGCCACCATTCCCAGAGTCCCCCAGATGTCCCAGTCCATTCCAGAGGAACCTCCTTTCCCTGCACTGCCTCGACTTTCACGCCGAGGATCGACTCACAGCAGGGTGGCACGTGAGACAGCCCTGTGGGAAAGCCTCGTGGGAAAGCCTCATGGGAAAGCCTCGAGGGAAAGCCACAGATCCCATGATCGACACGACGGGAAGCGTGACACTGCTACTACAGCTCGGGAGGAAAGCGCACGTGCATGCCCCCTCTCGAGACGAGGACTGACTCTCCTGGGCAGACTCCAGAAGTACCGCAAGATCCATGTCAGCACTGGAGAGGAATCCTCAGGTTCCGCCTCCGACTCCACACAAGGTCTTTGGCCCCGGCATCGAAGGGAGAGGAATCCCGAGCGGCCCCCGAGCAAGTCGAATGGGGACTGGCCAGTCCTGAGGCCACCAGAGCGGGTGCCTTAAGTCACCGTCGTAAGACGAGAGCACCTGCCGCAACTCGAGAAAATCCAGGAGGTACTCCCCTCCAGGCGAAATGAGGCCCATTTCCGCCGATGCTTCTCGACACTAATCACAACTAACCTCTGGAACTTCCAAAAGGTCCTTCACACCCTTGCTGCAACTCAAGAAGTTCCCCGACTACCCCTGTCCACTCTAGAGGAAGCACAATGGTCCCGCCCACATCAAGAGGAGCCCCGTTTCCGCATTGTAGTTCCAGATGAGGGATCCTTTCCCTGCTTGGTCGGGAAAGAATTCTGGGCGTTCCTGTCGCATCTCAAGAGGAGGCGCTCTCCACAGGAAAGGCGAGAGGAACTCCAGGGTCGTGCCACCATTCTCAGAGTCCCCCAGATGTCCCAGTCCATTCCAGAGGAAGGTGTTTTCCCTCCACTGCCTCGACTTTCACGCCGCAGATCGACTCACACCACCGTGGCACATGGGACAGCCCTGTGGGAAAGCCTCATGGGAAAGCCTTGTGGGAAAACCTCGAGGGAAAGCCACAGATACCATGATGCAGTTGATAGGAAGCGTGACACTGCTGCTACAGCTCTGGAGGAAAGGGCACGTGCATGCCCCCATTCGAAACGAGGACTTACTTCCCTGGGGAGACTCCAGAAGTACCCCAAGATCCATGTCAGCACTGGAGAGGAATCCTCAGGTTCCGGGCCCGACTCCACACAAGGTCTTAGGCTCCAGCATCCAAGGGAGAGGAATCCCGAGAGGCCCGCGACCAACTCACATGGGGACAGGCCTTTCCTGAGGCCACCAGAGCGGGTCCCTGAGGTCCCTGTCATAAGTAGAGAGCACCTGCCGAAACTCGAGAAAATCCAGGAGGTTTTGCCCTCCAGGCAAGATGAGGCCCATTTCCGCTGTTCCTTTTGAAGGCTAGTCACACCTAACCTCTGGAACTTCCAAAAGGTCCTTCACACCCTTGCTGCAACTCAAGAAGTTCCCCGACATACCCGTCTCCACTCGAGAGAGGAAGCACGAGGGTCCCGCACACATCCAGGGGAGCCCCGTTTCCGCCTCCTAGCTCGAGATGAGGGATCCTTTCCCTGTTTCGAAGGGAAAGAATTCCCGGCGTTCCCGTCGCATCTCAAGAGGAGGCGCTCTCCACAGGAAAGGCGAGAGGAACTCCAGGGTCGTGCCACCATTCCAAGAGTCCCCCAGATGTGTCAGTCCATTCCAGAGGAAACTGTTTTCCCTGCACTGCCTTGACGTTCAAGCCGAGGATCGACTCCCACCACGTGTGCTCGTGGGACAGCCCTGTGGGTAAGCCTCGTGGGAAAGCCTCGTGGGAAAGACTCGAGGGAAAACCATAGATCCTTTGATCCACGCGGCGGACTGCGTGACACTGCTGCTACCGCTCTGGGGGAAAGCGCACGTGCATGCCCGCATTCGAGACGAGGACTGACTCCCCTGGGGAGACTCCAGAAGTACCCCAAGATCCATGTCAGCACTGGAGAGGAATCCTCAGGTTCCGGCCCCGACTCCACACAAGGTCTTAGGCCCCGGCATCGACGGGAGAGGAATCCCGAGAGGCCCCCGAGGAACTCGCATGGGGACTGGCCTTTCCTGAGGCCACCAGAGCGGGTCCCCGAGGTCCCCGTCGTAAGTCGAGAGCACCTGCCGCAACTCGAGAAAATCCAGGAGGTTTTGCCTTCCAGGCGAGATGAGGCCCATTTCCGCTGAGGCTTCTCGAGGCTAATCACCTCTAACCACTGGAATTTCCAAAGGGTCCTTCACACCCTTGCTGCAACTCAAGAAGTTCCCCGACATACCCGTCTCCACTCGAGAGGAATCACGAGGGTCCCACACACATTCAGGGGAGCCCCGTTTCCGCCTCCTAGCTCGAGATGAGGGACACTTTCCCTGTTTCGTAGGGAAAGAATTCCCGGCGTTCCCGTCGCATCTCAAGAGGAGGCGCTCTCCACAGGAAAGGCGAGAGGAACTCCAGGGTCATGCCACCATTCCAAGAGTCCCCCAGATGTGTCAGTCCATTCCAGAGGAACCTGTTTTCCCTGCACTGCCTTGACGTTCAAGCCGAGGATCTACTCCCACCACGTGTGCACGTGGGACAGCCCTGTGGGTAAGCCTCGTGGCAAAGCCCCGGGATAGATTCGACGGAAAACCATAGATCCTGTGATCCACGCTGTGGACTGCGTGACACTGCTGCTACCGCTCTGGGGGTATGCGCAAGTGCATGCCCGCATTCGAGACCAGGACTGACTCCCCTGGGGAGACTCCAGAAGTATCCCAAGATCCATGTCAGCACTGGAGAGGAATCCTCAGGTTCCGGCCCCGACTCCACACAAGGTCTTAGGCCCCGGCATCGACGGGAGAGGAATCCCGAGAGGCCCCCGAGGAACTCGCATGGGGACTGGCCTTTCCTGAGGCCACCAGAGCGGGTCCCCGAGGTCCCCGTCGTAAGTCGAGAGCACCTGCCGCAACATGAGAAAATACAGGAGGTTTTGCCCTCCAGGCGAGATGAGGCCCATTTCCACTGAGGCTTCTCGAGGCTAATCACATGTAACCGCTGGATCTTCCAAAGGGTCCTTCACACCCTTGCTGCAACTCAAGAAGTTCCCCGACATACCCGTCTCCACTCGAGAGGAAGAACGGGGGACCCGCACACATCCAGGGAAGCCCCGTTTCCGCCTCCTAGCTCGAGATGAGGGATCCTTTCCCTGTTTCGTAGGGAAAGAATTCCCGGCGTTCCCGTCGCATCTCAAGAGGAGGCGCTCTGCACAGGAAAGGCGAGAGGAACTCCAGGGTCGTGCCACCATTCCAAGAGTCCCGCAGATGTGTCAGTCCATTCCAGAGGAACCTGTTTGCCCTGCACTGCCTTGACGTTCAAGCCGAGGATCGACTCCCACCACGTTTGCACGTTAGACAGCCCTGTGGGAAAGCCTCGTGGGAAAGCCTCATGGGAAAGACTCGAGGGAAAACCATAGATCCTTTGATCGACGCGGCGGATTGCGTGACACTGCTGCTACCGCTCTGGTGGATAGCGCAAGTGCATGCCCGCATTCGAGACGAGGACTGACTCCCCTGGGGAGACTCCAGAAGTACCCCAAAATCCATGTCAGCACTGGAGAGGAATCCTCACGTTCGGGCCCCGACTCCACACAAGGTCTTAGGCCCCGGCATCGACGGGAGAGGAATCCCGAGAGGCCCCCGAGGAACTCGCATGGGGACTGGCCTTTCCTGAGGCCACCAGAGCGGGTCCCCGTGGTCCCCGTCGTAAGTCGAGAGCACCTGCCGCAACTCGAGAAAATCCAGGAGGTTTTGCCCTCCAGGCGAGATGAGGCCCATTTCCAATGAGGCTTCTCGAGGCTAATCACATCTAACCACTGGAACTTCCAAAGGGTCCTTCACACCCTTGCTGCAACTCAAGAAGTTCCCCGACATACCCGTCTCCACTCGAGAGGAAGCACGAGGGTCCCGCACCATCCAGGGGAACCCCGTTTCCTCCTCCTAGCTCGAGATGAGGGATCCTTTCCCTGTTTCGTAGGGAAAGAATTCCCGGCGTTCCCGTCACATCTCAAGAGAAGGCGCTCTCCACAGGAAAGGCGAGAGGAACTCCAGGGTCGTGCCACAATTCCAAGAGTCTACCAGATGTGTCAGTCCATTCCAGATGAACCTGTTTTCCATGCACTGCCTTGACGTTCAAGCCGAGGATCGACTCCCACCACGTATGCACGTGGGACAGCCCTGTGGGAAAGCCTCGTGGGAAAGCCTCGTGGGAAAGACTCGAGGGAAAACCATAGATCCTTTGATCCACGCGGCGGACTGCGTGACACTGCTGCTACCGCTCTGGAGGAAAGCGCAAGTGCATGCCCGCATTCGAGACGAGGACTGACTCCCCTGGGGAGACTCCAGAAGTACCCCAAGATCCATGTCAGCACTGGAGAGGAATCCTCAGGTTCCGGCCCCGACTCCACACAATGTCTTAGGCCCCGGCATCGACGGGAGAGGAATCCCGAGAGGCCCCCGAGGAACTCGCAAGGGGACTGGTCTTTCCTGAGGCCACCAGAGCGGGTCCCCGAGGTCCCCGTCGTAAGTCGAGAGCACCTGCCGCAACTCGTGAAAATCCAGGAGGTTTTGCCCTCCAGGCGAGATGAGGCCCATTTCCGCTGAGGCTTCTCGAGGCTAATCACGTCTAACCACTGGAACTTCCAGAGGGTCCTTCACACCCTTGCTGCAACTCAAGAAGTTCCCCGACATACCCGTCTCCACTCGAGAGGAAGCACGAGGATCCCGCACACATCCAGGGGAGCCCCGTTTCCGCCTCCTATCTCGAGATGAGGAATCCTTTCCCTGTATCATAGGGAAAGAATTCCCGCGTTCCCGTCGCATCTCAAGAGGAGGCGCTCTCCACAGGAAAGGCGAGAGGAACTCCAGGGTCGTGCCACCATTCCAAGAGTCCCCCAGATGTGTCAGTCCATTCCAGAGGAACATTTTTTCCCTGCACTGCCTTGACGTTCAAGCCGAGGATCGACTCCCACCACGTGTGCACGTGGGAGAGCCCTGTGGGAAAGCCTCGTGGGAAAGACTCGTGGGAAAGACTCGAGGGAAAATCATAGATCCTTTGATCCACGCGGCGGACTGCGTGACACTGCTGCTACCGCTCTGGGGGAAAGCGCAAATGCATGACCGCATTCGAGACGAGGACTGACTCCCCTGGGGAGACTCCAGAAGTACCCCAAGATCCATGTCAGCACTGGAGAGGAATCCTCAGGTTCCGGCCCCGACTCCACACAAGGTCTTAGGCCCCGTCATCGACGGGAGAGGAATCCCGAGAGGCCCCCGAAGAACTCGCATGGGGACTGGGCTATCCTGAGGCCACCAGAGCGGGTCCCTGAGGTCCACGTCGTAAGTCGAGAGCACCTGCCGCAACTCGAGAAAATCCAGGAGGTTTTGCCCTCCAGGCGAGATGAGGCCCATTTCCGCTGAGGCTTCTCGAGGCTTATCACATCTAACCACTGGAATTTCCAAAGGGTCCTTCACACCCTTGCTGCAACTCAAGAAGTTCCCCGACATACCCGTCTCCCATCGAGAGGAAGCACGAGGGTCGCGCACACATCCAGGGGAGCCCCGTTTCCGCCGCCTAGCTCAAGATGAGGGATCCTTTCCCTGTTTCGTAGGGAAAGAATTCCCGGCGTTACCGTCGCATCTCAAGAGGAGGCGCTCTGCACAGGAAAGGCGAGAGGAACTCCAGGGTCGTGCCACCATTCCAAGAGTCCCCCAGATGTGTCAGTCCATTTCAGAGGAACCTGTTTTCCCTGCACTGCCTTGACGTTCAAGCCGAGGATCGACTCCCACCACGTGTGCACGTGGGACAGCCCTGTGGGAAAGCCTCGTGGGAAGGACTCGAGGGAAAACCATAGATCCAATGATCCACGCGGAGGACTGCGGGACACTGCTGCTACCGCTCTGGAGGAAAGCGCAAGTGCATGTCCGCATTCGAGACGAGGACTGACTCCCCTGGGGAGACTCCAGAAGTACCCCAGGATCCATGTCAGCACTGGAGAGGAATCCTCAGGTTCCGGCCCCGACTCCACACAAGGTCTTAGGCCCCGGCATCGACGGGAGACGAATCCCGAGAGGCCCCTGAGGAACTCGCATGGGGACTCGCCTTTCCTGAGGCCACCAGAGCGGGTCCCTGAGGTCCCCGTCGTAAGTCGAGAGCACCTGCCGCAACTTGAGAAAATCCAGGAGGTTTTGCCCTCCAGGCGAGATGAGGCCCTTTTCCGCTGAGGCTTCTCGAGGCTAATCACATCTAACCACTGGAACTTCCAAAGGGTCCTGCACACCCTTGCTGCAACTCAAGAAGTTCCCCGACATACCAGTCACCACTCGAGAGGAAGCACGAGGGTCCCGCACACATCCAGGGGAGCCCCGTTTCCGCCGCCTAGCTCGAGATGAGGGATCCTTTCCCTGTTTCGTAGGGAAAGAATTCCCGGCGTTCCCGTCGCATCTCAAGAGGAGGCGCTCTCCAAAGGAAAGGCGAGAGGAACTCCAGGGTCGTGCCACCATTCCAAGAGTCCCCCAGATGTGTCAGTCCATTCCAGAGGAACCTGTTTTCCCTGCACTGCCTTGACGTTCAAGCCGAGGATCGACTCCCACCACGTGTGCACGTGGGACAGCCCTGTGGGAAAGCCTCGCGGGAAAGCCTCGTGGGAAAGACTCGAGGGAAAACCATAGATCCTTTGATCCACGCGGCGGACTGCGTGACACTGCTGCTACCGCTCTGGAGGAAAGCGCAAGTGCATGCCCGCATTCGAGACGAGGACTGACTCCCCTGGGGAAGCTCCAGAAGTACCCCAAGATCCATGTCAGCACTGGAGAGGAATCCTCAGGTTCCGGCCCCGACTCCACACAAGGTCTTAGGCCCCGGCATCGACGGGAGAGGAATCCCGAGAGGCCCCCGAGGAACTCGCATGGGGACTGGCCTTTCCTGAGGCCACCAGAGCGGGTCCCTGAGGTCCCCGTCGTAAGTCGAGAGCACCTGCCGCAACTCGAGAAAATCCACGAGGTTTTGCCCTCCAGGCGAGATGAGGCCCATTTCCGCTGAGGCTTCTCGAGGCTAATCACGTCTAACCACTGGAACTTCCAAAGGGTCCTTCACACCCTTGCTGCAACTCAAGAAGTTCCCCGACATACCCGTCTCCACTCGAGAGAAAGCACGTGGGGTCCCGCACACATCCAGGGGAGCCCCGTTTCCGCCTCCTAGCTCGAGATGAGGGATCCTTTCCCTGTGTCGTAGGGAAAGAATTCCCGGCGTTCCCGTCGCATCTCAAGAGGAGGCGCTCTCCACAGGAAAGGCGAGAGGAACTCCAGGGTCGTGCCACCATTCCAATAGTCCCCCAGATGTGTCAGTCCATTCCAGAGGAACCTGTTTTCCCTGCACTGCCTTGACGTTCAAGCCGAGGATCGACTCCCACCACGTGTGCACGTGGGACAGCCCTGTGGGAAAGCCTCGTGGGAAAGCCTCGTGGGAAAGACTCGAGGGAAAACCATAGATCCTTTGATCCACGCGGCGGACTGCGTGACACTGATGCTACCGCTCTGGAGGAAAGCGCAAGTGCATGCCCGCATTCGAGACGAGGACTGACTCCCCTGGGGAGACTCCAGAAGTACCCCAAGATCCATGTCAGCACTGGAGAGGAATCCTCAGGTTCCGGCCCCGACTCCACACAAGGTCTTAGGCCCCGGCATCGACGGGAGAGGAATCCCGAGAGGCCCCCGAGGAACTCGCATGGGGACTGGCCTTTCCTGAGGCCACCAGAGCGGGTCCCTGAGGTCCCCGTCGTAAGACGAGAGCACCTCCCGCAACTCGAGAAAATCCAGGAGGTTTTGCCCTCCAGGCGAGATGAGGCCCATTTCCGCTGAGGCTTCTCGAGGCTAATCACGTCTAACCACTGGAACTTCCATAGGGTCCTTCACACCCTTGCTGCATCTCAAGAAGTTCCCCGACATACCCGTCTCCACTCGAGAGGAAGCACGTGGGGTCCCGCACACATCCAGGGGAGCCCCGTTTCCGCCTCCTAGCTCGAGATGAGGGATCCTTTCCCTGTTTCGTAGGGAAAGAATTCCCGGCGTTCTCGTCGCATCTCAAGAGGAGGCGCTCTCCACAGGAAAGGCGAGAGGAACTCCAGGGTCGTGCCACCATTCCAAGAGTCGCCCAGATGTGTCAGTCCATTCCAGAGGAACCTGTTTTCCCTGCACTGTCTTGACGTTCAAGCCGAGGATCGACTCCCACCACGTGTGCATGTGGGACAGCCCTGTGGGAAAGCCTCGTGGGAAAGCCTCGTGGGAAAGACTCGAGGGAAAACCATAGATCCTTTGATCCACGCGGCGGACTGCGTGACACTGCTGCTACCGCTATGGAGGAAAGCGCAAGAGCATGCCCGCATTCGAGACAAGGACTGACTCCCCTGGGGAGACTCCAGAAGTACCCCAAGATCCATGTCAGCACTGGAGAGGAATACTCAGGTTCCGGCCCCGACTCCACACAAGGTCTTAGGCCCCGGCATCGACGGGAGAGGAATGCCGAGAGGACACCGAGGAACTCGCATGGGGACTGGCCTTTCCTGAGGCCACCAGAGCGGTCCCTGAGGTCCCGGTCGTAAGTCGAGAGCACCTGCCGCAACTCGAGAAAATCCAGGAGGTTTTGCCCTCCAGGCGAGATGAGGCCCATTTCCGCTGAGGCTTCTCGAGGCTAATCACGTCTAACCACTGGAACTTCCAAAGGGTCCTTCACACCCTTGCTGCAACTCAAGAAGTTCCCTGACATACCCGTCTCCACTCGAGAGGAAGCACGTGGGGTCCCGCACACATCCAGTGGAGCCCCGTTTCCGCCTCCTAGCTCGAGATGAGTGATCCTTTCCCTGTTTCGTAGGGAAAGAATTAACGGCGTTCCCGTCGCATCTCAAGAGGAGGCGCTCTCCACAGGAAAGGCGAGAGGAACTCCAGGGTCGTGCCACCATTCCAAGAGTCCCCCAGATGTGTCAGTCCATTCCAGAGGAACCTGTTTTCCCTGCACTGCCTTGACGTTCAAGCCCAGGATCGACTCCCACCACGTGTGCACGTGGGACAGCCCTGTGGTAAAGCCTCGTGGGAAAGCCTCGTGGGAAAGACTCGAGGGAAAACCATAGATCCTTTGATCCACGCGGCGGACTGCGTGACACTGCTGCTACCGCTCTGGAGGAAAGCGCAAGTGCATGCCCGCATTCGAGACGAGGACTGACTCCCCTGGGGAGGCTCCAGAAATACCCCAAGATCCATGTCAGCACTGGAGAGGAATCCTTAGGTTCCGGCCCCGACTCCACACAAGGTCTTAGGCCCCGGCATCGACGGGAGAGGAATCCCGAGAGGCCCCCGAGGAACTCGCATGGGGACTGGCCTTTCCTGAGGCCACCAGAGCGGGTCCCTGAGGTCCCCATCGTAAGTCGAGAGCACCTGCCGCAACTCGAGAAAATCCAGGAGGTTTTGCCCTCCAGGGGAGATGAGGCCCATTTCCGCTGAGGCTTCTCGAGGCTAATCACGTCTAACCACTGGAACTTCCAAAGGGTCCTTCACACCCTTGCTGCAACTCAAGAAGTTCCCCGACATACCCGTCTCCACTCGAGAGGAAGCACGTGGGGTCCCGCACACATCCAGGGGAGCCCCGTTTCCGCCTCCTAGCTCGAGATGAGGGATCCTTTCCCTGTTTCGTAGGGAAAGAATTCCCGGCGTTCCCGTCGCATCTCAAGAGGAGGCGCTCTCCACAGGAAAGGCGAGAGGAACTCCAGGGTCGTGCCACAATTCCAAGAGTCCCCCAGATGTGTCAGTCCATTCCAGAGGAACCTGTTTTCCCTGCACTGCCTTGACGTTCAAGCCGAGGATCGACTCCCACCAGGTGTGCACGTGGGACAGCCCTGTGGGAAAGCCTCGTGGGAAAGCCTCGTGGGAAAGACTCGAGGGAAAACCATAGATCCTTTGATCCACGCGGCGGACTGCGTGACACTGCTGCTACCGCTCTGGAGGAAAGCGCAAGTGCATGCCCGCATTCGAGACGAGGACTGACTCCCCAGGGGAGGCTCCAGAAGTACCCCAAGATCCATGTCAGCACTGGAGAGGAATCCTCAGGTTCCGGCCCCGACTCCACACAAGGTCTTAGGCCCCGGCATCGACCGGAGAGTCATCCCGAGAGGCCCCCGAGGAACTCGCATGGGGACTGGCCTTTCCTGAGGCCACCAGAGCGGGTCCCTGAGGTCCCCGTCGTAAGTCGAGAGCACCTGCCGCAACTCGAGAAAATCCAGGAGGTTTTGCCCTCCAGGCGAGATGAGGCCCATTTCCGCTGAGGCTTCTCGAGGCTAATCACGTCTAACCACTGGAACTTCCAAAGGGTCCTTCACACCCTTGCTGCAACTCAAGAAGTTCCCCGACATACCCGTCTCCACTCGAGAGGAAGCACGTGGGGTCCCGCACACATCCAGGGGAGCCCCGTTTCCGCCTCCTAGCTCGAGATGAGGGATCCTTTCCCTGTTTCGTAGGGAAAGAATTCCCCGCGTTCCCGTCGCATCTCAAGAGGTGGCGCTCTCCACAGGAAAGGCGAGAGGTACTCCAGGGTCGTGCCACCATTCCAAGACTCCCCCAGATGTGTCAGTCCATTCCAGAGGAACCTGTTTTCCCTGCACTGCCTTGACGTTCAAGCCGAGGATCGACTCCCACCACGTGTGCACGTGGGACAGCCCTGTGGGAAAGCCTCGTGGGAAAGCCTCGTGGGAAAGACTCGAGGGAAAACCATAGATCCTTTGATCCACGCGGCGGACTGCGTGACACTGATGCTACCGCTCTGGAGGAAAGCGCAAGTGCATGCCCGCATTCGACACGAGGACTGACTCCCCTGGGGAGACTCCAGAAGTACCCCAAGATCCATGTCAGCACTGGAGAGGAATCCTCAGGTTCCGGCCCCGACTCCACACAAGGTCTTAGGCCCCGGCATCGACGGGAGAGGAATCCCGAGAGGCCCCCGAGGAACTCGCATGGGGACTGGCCTTTCCTGAGGCCACCAGAGCGGGTCCCTGAGGTCCCCGTCGTAAGTCGAGAGCACCTGCCGCAACTCGAGAAAATCCAGGAGGTTTTGCCCTCCAGGCGAGATGAGGCCCATTTCCGCTGAGGCTTCTTGAGGCGAATCCCGTCTAACCACTGGAACTTCCAAAGGGTCCTTCACACCCTTGCTGCAACTCAAGAAGTTCCCCGACATACCCGTCTCCACTCGAGAGTAAGCACGTGGGGTCCCGCACACATCCAGGGGAGCCCCGTTTCCGCCTCCTAGCTCGAGATGAGGGATCCTTTCCCTGTTTCGTAGGGAAAGAATTCCCGGCGTTCCCGTCGCATCTCAAGAGGAGGCGCTCTCCACAGGAAAGGCGAGAGGAACTCCAGGGTCGTGCCACCATTCCAAGAGTCCCCCAGATGTGTCAGTCCATTCCAGAGGAACCTGTTTTCCCTGCACTGCCTTGACGTTCAAGCCGAGGATCGACTCCCAGCACGTGTGCACGTGGGACAGCCCTGTGGGAAAGCCTCTTGGGAAAGCCTCGGGGGAAAGACTCGAGGGAAAACCATAGAACCTTTGATCCACGCGGCGGACTGCGTGACACTGCTGCTACCGCTCTGGAGGAAAGCGCAAGTGCATGCCCGCATTCGAGACGAGGACTGACTCCCCTGGGGAGACTCCAGAAGTACCCCAAGATCCATGTCAGCACTGCAGAGGAATCCTCAGGTTCCAGCCCCGACTCCACACAAGGTCTTAGGCCCCGGCATCAATGGGAGAGGAATCCCGAGAGGCCCCCGAGGAACTCGCATGGGGACTGGCCTTTCCTGAGGTCATCAGAGCGGATCCCTGAGGTCCCCGTCGTAAGTCGAGAGCACCTGCCGCAACTCGAGAAAATCCAGGAGGTTTTGCCCTCCAGGCGAGATGAGGCCCATTTCCGCTGAGGCTTCTCGAGGCTAATCACATCTAACCACTGGAACTTCCAAAGGGTCCTTCACACCCTTGCTGCAACTCAAGAAGTTCCCCGACATACCCGTCTCCACTCGAGAGGAAGCACGTGGGGTCCCGCACACATCCAGGGGAGCCCCGTTTCCGCCTCCTAGCTCGAGATGAGGGATCCTTTCCCTGTTTCTTAGGGAAAGAATTCCCGGCGTTCCCGTCGCATCTCAAGAGGAGGCGCTCTCCACAGGAGAGGCGAGAGGAACTCCAGGGTCGTGCCACCATTCCAAGAGACGCCCAGATGGGTCAGTCCATTCCAGAGGAACCTGTTTTCCCTGCACTGCCTTGACGTTCAAGCCGAGGATCGACTCCCTCCACCTGTGCACGTGGGACAGCCCTGTGGGAAAGCCTCGTGGGAAAGCCTCGTGGGAAAGACTCGAGGGAAAACCATAGATCCTTTGATCCACGCGGCGGACTGCGTGACACTGCTGCTACCGCTCTGGAGGAAAGCGCAAGTGCATGCCCGCATTCGAGACGAGGACTGACTCCCCTGGGGAGACTCCAGAATTACCCCAAGATCCTTGTCAGCACTGGAGAGGAATCCTCATGTTCCGGCCCCGACTCCACACAAGGTCTTAGGCCCCGGCATCGACGGGAGAGGAATCCCGAGAGGCCCCCGAGGAACTCGCATGGGGACTGGCCTTTCCTGAGGCCACCAGAGCGGGTCCCTGAGGTCCCCGTCGTAAGTCGAGAGCACCTGCTGCAACTCGAGAAAATTCAGGAGGTTTTGCCCTCCAGGCGAGATGAGGCCCATTTCCGCTGAGGCTTCTCGAGGCTAATCACGTCTAACCACTGGAACTTCCAAAGGGTCCTTCACACCCTTGTTGCAACTCAAGAAGTTCCCCGGCATACCCGTCTCCACTCGATAGGAAGCACGTGGTATCCCGCACACATCCAGGGGAGCCCGTTTCCGCCTCCTAGCTCGAGATGAGGGATCCTTTCCCTGTTTCGTAGGGAAAGAATTCCCGGCGTTCCCGTCGCATCTCAAGAGGAGGCGCTCTCCACAGGAAAGGCGAGAGGAACTCCAGGGTCGTGCCACCATTCCAAGAGTCCCCCAGATGTGTCAGTCCATTCCAGAGGAACCTGTTTTCCCTGCACTGCCTTGACGTTCAAGCCGAGGATCGACTCCCACCACCTGTGCACGTGGGACAGCCCTGTGGGAAAGCCTCTTGGGAAAGCCTCGGGGGAAAGACTCGAGGGAAAACCATAGAACCTTTGATCCACGCGGCGGACTGCGTGACACTGCTGCTACCGCTCTGGAGGAAAGCGCAAGTGCATGCCCGCATTCGAGACGAGGACTGACTCCCCTGGGGAGACTCCAGAAGTACCCCAGATCCATGTCAGCACTGCAGAGGAATCCTCAGGTTCCAGCCCCGACTCCACACAAGGTCTTAGGCCCCGGCATCAATGGGAGAGGAATCCCGAGAGGCCCCCGAGGAACTCGCATGGGGACTGGCCTTTCCTGAGGTCATCAGAGCGGATCCCTGAGGTCCCCGTCGTAAGTCGAGAGCACCTGCCGCAACTCGAGAAAATCCAGGAGGTTTTGCCCTCCAGGCGAGATGAGGCCCATTTCCGCTGAGGCTTCTCGAGGCTAATCACATCTAACCACTGGAACTTCCAAAGGGTCCTTCACACCCTTGCTGCAACTCAAGAAGTTCCCCGACATACCCGTCTCCACTCGAGAGGAAGCACGTGGGGTCCCGCACACATCCAGGGGAGCCCCGTTTCCGCCTCCTAGCTCGAGATGAGGGATCCTTTCCCTGTTTCTTAGGGAAAGAATTCCCGGCGTTCCCGTCGCATCTCAAGAGGAGGCGCTCTCCACAGGAGAGGCGAGAGGAACTCCAGGGTCGTGCCACCATTCCAAGAGACGCCCAGATGGGTCAGTCCATTCCAGAGGAACCTGTTTTCCCTGCACTGCCTTGACGTTCAAGCCGAGGATCGACTCCCTCCACCTGTGCACGTGGGACAGCCCTGTGGGAAAGCCTCGTGGGAAAGCCTCGTGGGAAAGACTCGAGGGAAAACCATAGATCCTTTGATCCACGCGGCGGACTGCGTGACACTGCTGCTACCGCTCTGGAGGAAAGCGCAAGTGCATGCCCGCATTCGAGACGAGGACTGACTCCCCTGGGGAGACTCCAGAATTACCCCAAGATCCTTGTCAGCACTGGAGAGGAATCCTCATGTTCCGGCCCCGACTCCACACAAGGTCTTAGGCCCCGGCATCGACGGGAGAGGAATCCCGAGAGGCCCCCGAGGAACTCGCATGGGGACTGGCCTTTCCTGAGGCCACCAGAGCGGGTCCCTGAGGTCCCCGTCGTAAGTCGAGAGCACCTGCTGCAACTCGAGAAAATTCAGGAGGTTTTGCCCTCCAGGCGAGATGAGGCCCATTTCCGCTGAGGCTTCTCGAGGCTAATCACGTCTAACCACTGGAACTTCCAAAGGGTCCTTCACACCCTTGTTGCAACTCAAGAAGTTCCCCGGCATACCCGTCTCCACTCGATAGGAAGCACGTGGTATCCCGCACACATCCAGGGGAGCCCGTTTCCGCCTCCTAGCTCGAGATGAGGGATCCTTTCCCTGTTTCGTAGGGAAAGAATTCCCGGCGTTCCCGTCGCATCTCAAGAGGAGGCGCTCTCCACAGGAAAGGCGAGAGGAACTCCAGGGTCGTGCCACCATTCCAAGAGTCCCCCAGATGTGTCAGTCCATTCCAGAGGAACCTGTTTTCCCTGCACTGCCTTGACGTTCAAGCCGAGGATCGACTCCCACCACCTGTGCACGTGGGACAGCCCTGTGGGAAAGCCTCTTGGGAAAGCCTCGGGGGAAAGACTCGAGGGAAAACCATAGAACCTTTGATCCACGCGGCGGACTGCGTGACACTGCTGCTACCGCTCTGGAGGAAAGCGCAAGTGCATGCCCGCATTCGAGACGAGGACTGACTCCCCTGGGGAGACTCCAGAAGTACCCCAAGATCCATGTCAGCACTGCAGAGGAATCCTCAGGTTCCAGCCCCGACTCCACACAAGGTCTTAGGCCCCGGCATCAATGGGAGAGGAATCCCGAGAGGCCCCCGAGGAACTCGCATGGGGACTGGCCTTTCCTGAGGTCATCAGAGCGGATCCCTGAGGTCCCCGTCGTAAGTCGAGAGCACCTGCCGCAACTCGAGAAAATCCAGGAGGTTTTGCCCTCCAGGCGAGATGAGGCCCATTTCCGCTGAGGCTTCTCGAGGCTAATCACATCTAACCACTGGAACTTCCAAAGGGTCCTTCACACCCTTGCTGCAACTCAAGAAGTTCCCCGACATACCCGTCTCCACTCGAGAGGAAGCACGTGGGGTCCCGCACACATCCAGGGGAGCCCCGTTTCCGCCTCCTAGCTCGAGATGAGGGATCCTTTCCCTGTTTCTTAGGGAAAGAATTCCCGGCGTTCCCGTCGCATCTCAAGAGGAGGCGCTCTCCACAGGAGAGGCGAGAGGAACTCCAGGGTCGTGCCACCATTCCAAGAGACGCCCAGATGGGTCAGTCCATTCCAGAGGAACCTGTTTTCCCTGCACTGCCTTGACGTTCAAGCCGAGGATCGACTCCCTCCACCTGTGCACGTGGGACAGCCCTGTGGGAAAGCCTCGTGGGAAAGCCTCGTGGGAAAGACTCGAGGGAAAACCATAGATCCTTTGATCCACGCGGCGGACTGCGTGACACTGCTGCTACCGCTCTGGAGGAAAGCGCAAGTGCATGCCCGCATTCGAGACGAGGACTGACTCCCCTGGGGAGACTCCAGAATTACCCCAAGATCCTTGTCAGCACTGGAGAGGAATCCTCATGTTCCGGCCCCGACTTCACACAAGGTCTTAGGCCCCGGCATCGACGGGAGAGGAATCCCGAGAGGCCCCCGAGGAACTCGCATGGGGACTGGCCTTTCCTGAGGCCACCAGAGCGGGTCCCTGAGGTCCCCGTCGTAAGTCGAGAGCACCTGCTGCAACTCGAGAAAATTCAGGAGGTTTTGCCCTCCAGGCGAGATGAGGCCCATTTCCGCTGAGGCTTCTCGAGGCTAATCACGTCTAACCACTGGAACTTCCAAAGGGTCCTTCACACCCTTGTTGCTACTCAAGAAGTTCCCCGGCATACCCGTCTCCACTCGATAGGAAGCACGTGGTATCCCGCACACATCCAGGGGAGCCCGTTTCCGCCTCCTAGCTCGAGATGAGGGATCCTTTCCCTGTTTCGTAGGGAAAGAATTCCCGGCGTTCCCGTCGCATCTCAAGAGGAGGCGCTCTCCACAGGAAAGGCGAGAGGAACTCCAGGGTCGTGCCACCATTCCAAGAGTCCCCCAGATGTGTCAGTCCATTCCAGAGGAACCTGTTTTCCCTGCACTGCCTTGACGTTCAAGCCGAGGATCGACTCCCACCACGTGTGCACGTGGGACAGCCCTGTGGGAAAGCCTCGTGGGAAAGCCTCGTGGGAAAGACTCGAGGGAAAACCATAGATCCTTTGATCCACGCAGCGGACTGCGTGACACTGCTGCTACCGCTCTGGAGGAAAGCGCAAGTGCATGCCCGCATTCGAGACGAGGACTGGCTCCCCTGGGGAGACTCCAGAAGTACCCCAAGATCCATGTCAGCACTGGAGAGGAATCCTCAGGTTCCGGCCCCGACTCCACACAAGGTCTTAGGCCCCGGCATCGACGGGAGAGGAATCCCGAGAGGCCCCCGAGGAACTCGCATGGGGACTGGCCTTTCCTGAGGCCACCAGAGCGGGTCCCTGAGGTCCCCGTCGTAAGTCGAGAGCACCTGCCGCAACTCGAGAAAATCCAGGAGGTTTTGCCCTCCAGGCGAGATGAGGCCCATTTCCGCTGAGGCTTCTCGAGGCCAATCACATCTAACCACTGGAACTTCCAAAGGGTCCTTCACACCCTTGCTGCTACTCAAGAAGTTCCCCGACATACCCGTCTCCACTCGAGAGGAAGCACGTGGGGTCCCGCACACATCCAGGGTAGCCCCGTTTCCACCTCCGAGCTCGAGATGAGGGATCTTTCCCTGTTTCGTAGGGAAAGAATTCCCGGCGTTCCCGTCGCATCTCAAGAGGAGGCACTCCCACAGGAAATGCGAGAGGAACTCCAGGGTCGTGCCACCATTCCAAGAGACCCTATATGTGTCAGTCCATTCCAGAGGAACCTGTTTTCCCTGCACTGCCTTGACGTTCAAGCCGAGGATCGACTCCCAGCACGTGTGCACGTGGGACAGCCCTGTGGGAAAGCCTCGTGGGAAAGCCTCGTGGGAAAGACTCCAGGGAAAACCATAGATCCTTTGATCCACGCGGTGGACTGCGTGACACTGCTGCTACCGCCCTGGAGGAAAGCGCAAGTGCATGCCCGCATTCGAGACGAGGACTGACTCCAGTGGGGAGACTCCAGAAGTACCCCAAGATCCATGTCAGCACTGGAGAGGAATCCTCAGGTTCCGGCCCCGACTCCACACAAGGTCTTAGGCCCCGGCATCGACGGGAGAGGAATCCCGAGAGGCCCCCGAGGAACTCGCATGGGGACTGGCCTTTCCTGAGGCCACCAGAGACGGTCCCTGAGGTCCCGGTCGTAAGTCGAGAGCACCTGCCGCAACTCGAGAAAATCCAGGAGGTTTTGCCCTCCAGGCGAGATGAGGCCCATTTCCGCTGAGGCTTCTCGAGGATAATCACATCTAAACACTGGAACTTCCAAAGGGTCCTTCACACCCTTGCTGCAACTCAAGACGTTCCCCGACATACCCGTCTCCACTCGAGAGGAAGCACGTGGGGTCCTGCACACATCCAAGGGAGCCCCGTTTCCGCCTCCTAGCTCGAGATGAGGGATCCTTTCCCTGTTTCGTAGGGAAAGAATTCCCGGCGTTCCCGTCGCATCTCAAGAGGAGGCGCTCTCCACAGGAGAGGCGAGAGGAACTCCAGGGTCGTGCCACCATTCCAAGAGTCCCCCAGATGGGTCAGTCCATTCCAGAGGAACCTGTTTTCCCTGCACTGCCTTGACGTTCAAGCCGAGGATCGACTCCCACCACCTGTGCACGTGGGACAGCCCTGTGGGAAAGCCTCGTGGGAAAGCCTCGTGGGAAAGTCTCGAGGGAAAACCATAGATCCTTTGATCCACGCGGCGGACTGCGTGACACTGCTGCTACCGCTCTGGAGGAAAGCGCAAGTGCATGCCCGCATTCGAGACGAGGACTGACTCCCCTGGGGAGACTCCAGAAGTACCCCAAGATCCATGTCAGCACTGGCGAGGAATCCTCAGGTTCCGGCCCCGACTCCACACAAGGTCTTAGGCCCCGGCATCGACGGGAGAGGAATCCCGAGAGGCCCCCGAGGAACTCTCATGGGGACTGGCCTTTCCTGAGGCCACCAGAGCGGGTCCCTGAGGTCCCTGTCGTAAGTCGAGAGCACCTGCCGCAACTCGAGAAAATCCAGGAGGTTTTGCCCTCCAGGCGAGATGAGGCCCATTTCCGCTGAGGCTTCTCGAGGCTAATCAAGTCTAACCACTGGAACTTCCAAAGGGTCCTTCACACCCTTGCTGCAACTCAAGAAGTTCCCCGACATACCCGTCTCCACTCGAGAGGAAGCACGTGGGTTCCCGAACACATCCACGGGAGCCCCGTTTCCGCCTCCTAGCTCGAGATGAGGGATCCTTTCCCTGTTTCGTAGGGAAAGAATTCCCGGCGTTCCCGTCGTATCTCAAGAGGAGGCGCTCTCCACAGGAAAGGCGAGAGGAACTCCAGGGTCGTGGCACCATTTCAAGAGACCCCCAGATGTGTCAGTCCATTCCAGAGGAACCTGTTTTCCCTGCACTGCCTTGACGTTCACGCCGAGGATCGACTCCCACCACGTGTGCACGTGGGACAGCCCTGTGGGAAAGCCTCGTGGGAAAGCCTCGTTGGAAAGACTCGAGGGAAAAACATAGATCCTTTGATCCACGCGGTGGACTGCGTGACACTCCTGCTACAGCTCTGGAGGAAAGCGCAAGTGCATGCCCGCATTCGAGACGAGGACTGACTCCCCTGGGGAGACTCCAGAAGTACCCCAAGATCCATGTCAGCACTGGAGAGGAATCCTCAGGTTCCGACCCCGACTCAACACAAGGTCTTAGGCCCTGGCATTGACGGGAGAGGAATCCCGAGAGGCCCCAGAGGAACTCGCATGGGGACTGGCCTTTCCTGAGGCCACCAGAGCTGGTCCCTGAGGTCCCCGTCGTAAGTCGAGAGCACCTGCCGCAACTCGAGAAAATCCAGGAGGTTTTGCCCTCCAGGCGAGATGAGGCCCATTTCCGCTGAGGCTTCTCGAGGTCAATCACATCTAACCACTGGAACTTCCAAAGGGTCCTTCACACCCTTGCTGCAACTCAAGAAGTTACCCGACATACTCGTCTCCACTCGAGAGAAAGCACGTGGTGTCCCGCACACATCCAGGGGAGCCCCGTTTCCGCCTCCTAGCTCGAGATGAGGGATCCTTTCCCTGTTTCGTAGGGAAAGAATTCCCGTCGTTCCCGTCGCATCTCAAGAGGAGGCGCTCTCCACAGGAAAGGCGAGAGGAACTCCAGGGTCGTGCCACCATTCCAAGAGACGCCCAGATGTGTCAGTGCATTCCAGAGGAACCTGTTTTCCCTGCACTGCCTTGACGTTCAAGCCCAGGATCGACTCCCACCACGTGTGCTCGTGGGACAGCCCTGTGGGAAAGCCTCGTGGGAAAGCCTCGTGGGAAAGACTCGAAGGAAAACCATAGATCCTTTGATCCACGCGGCGGACTGCGTGACACTGCTGCTACTGCTCTGGAGGAAAGCGCAGGTGCATCCCGGCATTCGAGACGAGGACGACTCCCCTTGGGAGACTCCAGAAGTACCCCAAGATCCATGTCAGCACTGGAGAGGAATCCTCAGGTTCCGGCTCCGACTCCACACAAGGTCTTAGGCCTCGGCATCGACGGGAGAGGAATCCCGAGAGGCCCCCGAGGAACTCGCATGGGGACTGGCCTTTCATGAGGCCACCAGAGCGTGTCCCTGAGGTCCCCGTCGTAAGTCGAGAGCACCTGCCGCAACTCGAGAAAATCCAGGAGGTTTTGCCTTCCAGGCGAGATGAGGCCCATTTCCAAAGAGGCTTCTCGAGGCTAATCACATCTAACCGCTGGAACTTCCAAAGTGTCCTTCACACCCTTGCTGCAACTCAAGAAGTTCCCCGACATACCCGTCTCCACTAGAGAGGAAGCACGTGGGTCCCGCACACATCCAGGGGAGCCCCGTTTCCGCCTCCTAGCTCGAGATGAGGGATCCTTTCCCTGTTTCGTAGGGAAAGAATTCCCGGCGTTCCCGTCGCATCTCAAGAGGAGGCGCTCTCCACAGGAAAGACGAGAGGAACTCCAGGGTCGTGCCACCATTCCAAGAGTACCCCAGATGTGTCAGTCCATTCAAGAGGAACCTGTTTTCCCTTCAATGCCTTGACGTTCAAGCCGAGGATCGACTCCCACCACGTGTGCACGTGGGACAGCCCTGTGGGAAAGCCTCGTGGGAAAGCCTCGTGGGAAAGACTCGAGGGAAAACCATAGATCCTTTGATCCACGTGGCGGACTGCGTGACACTGCTGCTATCGCTCTGGAGGAAAGCGCAAGTGCATGCCCGCATTCGAGACGAGGACTGACTCCCCTGGGGAGACTCCAGAAGTACCCCAAGATCATTGTCAGCACTGGAGAGGAATCCTCAGGTTCCGGCCCCGACTCCACACAAGGTCTTAGGCCCCGGCATCGACGGGAGAGGAATCCCGAGAGGCCCCCGAGGAACTCGCATGGGGACTGGCCTTTCCTGAGGCCACCAGAGCGGGTCCCTGAGGTCCCCGTCGTAAGTCGAGAGCACCTGCCGCAACTCGAGAAAATCCAGGAGGTTTTGCCCTCCAGGCGAGATGAGGCCCATTTCCAAAGACGATTCTCGAGGCTAATCACATCTAACCACTGGAACTTCCAAAGGGTCCTTCACACCCTTGCTGCAACTCAAGAAGTTCCCCGACATACCCGTCTCCACTGGAGAGGAAGCACGTGGGTCCCGCACACATCCAGGGGAGCCCCGTTTCCGCCTACTAGCTCGACATGAGGGATCCTTTCCCTGTTTCGTAGGGAAAGAATTCCCGGCGTTCCCGTCGCATCTCAAGAGGAGGCGCTCTCCACAGGAAAGGCGAGAGGAACTCCAGGGTCGTGCCACCATTCCAAGAGTCCCCCAGATGAGTCAGTCCATTCCAGAGGAACCTGTTTTCCCTGCACTGCCTTGACGTTCAAGCCCAGGATCGACTCCCACCACGTGTGCACGTGGGACAGCCCTGTGGGAAAGCCTCGTGGGAAAGCCTCGTGGGAAAGACTCGAGGGAAAACCATAGATCCTTTGATCCCCGCGGCGGACTGCGTGACACTGCTGCTACCGCTCTGGAGGAAAGCGCAAGTGCATGCCCGCATTCGAGACGAGGACTGACTCCCCTGGGGAGACTCCAGAAGTACCCCAAGATCCATGTCAGCACTGGAGAGGAATCCTCAGGTTCGGGCCCCGACTCCACACAAGGTCTTAGGTCCCGGCATCGACGGGAGAGGAATCCCTAGAGGCCCCCGAGGAACTCGCATGGGGACTGGCCTTTCCTGAGGCCACCAGAGCGGGTCCCTGAGGTCCCCGTCGTAAGTCGAGAGCACCTGCGGCAACTCGAGAAAATCCAGGAGGTTTTGCCCTCCAGGCGAGATGAGGCCCATTTCCGCTGAGGCTTCTCGAGGCTAATCACGTCTAACCACTGGAACTTCCAAAGGGTCCTTCACACCCTTGCTGCAACTCAAGAAGTTCCCCGACATACCCGTCTGCACTCGAGAGGAAGCACGTGGGTCCCGCACACATCCAGGGGAGCCCCGTTTCCGCCTCCTAGCTCGAGATGAGGGATCCTTTCCCTGTTTCGTAGGGAAAGAATTCCCGGCGTTCCCGTCGCATCTCAAGAGGAGGCGCTCTCCACAGGAAAGGCGAGAGGAACTCCAGGTTCATGCCACCATTCCAAGAGTCCCACAGATGTGTCAGTCCATTCCAGAGGAACCTGTTTTCCCTGCACTGCCTTGACGTTCAAGCCGAGGATCGAGTCCCACCACGTGTGCACGTGGGACAGCCCTGTGGGAAAGCCTCGTGGGAAAGCCTCGTGGGAAAGACTCGAGGGAAAACCATAGATCCTTTGATCCACGCGGCGGACTGCGTGACACTGCTGCTACCGCTCTGGAGGAAAGCGCAAGTGCATGTCCGCATTCGAGACGAGGACTGACTCCCCTGGGGAGACTCCAGAAGTACCCCAAGATCCATGTCAGCACTGGAGAGGAATCCTCAGGTTCCGGCCCCGACTCCACACAAGGTCTTAGGCCCCGGCATCGACGGGAGAGGAATCCCGAGAGGCCCCCGAGCAACTCGCATGGGGACTGGCCTTTCCTGAGGCCACCAGAGCGGTTCCCTGAGGTCCCCGTCGTAAGTCGAGACCACCTGCCGCAACTCGAAAAAATCCAGGAGGTTTTGCCCTCCAGGCGAGATGAGGCCCATTTCCGCTGAGGCTTCCCGAGTCCAATCACATCTAACCACTGGAACTTCCAAAGGGTCCTTCACACCCTTGCTGCAACTCAAGAAGTTCCCCGACATACCCGTCTCCACTCGAGAGGAAGCACGTGGGGTCCCGCACACATCCAGGGGAGCCCCGTTTCCGCCTGCTAGCTCGAGATGAGGGATCCTTTCCCTGTTTCGTAGGGAAAGAATTCCCGGCGTTCCCGTCGCATCTCAAGAGGAGGCGCTCTCCACAGGAAAGGCGAGAGGAACTCCAGGGTCGTGCCACCATTCCAAGAGTCCCCCAGATGTGTCAGTCCATTCCAGAGGAACCTGTTTTCCCTGCACTGCCTTGACGTTCAAGCCGAGGATCGAGTCCCACCACGTGTGCACGTGGGACAGCCCTGTGGGAAAGCCTCGTGGGAAAGCCTCGTGGGAAAGACTCGAGGGAAAACCATAGATCCTTTGATCCACGCGGCGGACTGCGTGACACTGCTGCTACCGCTCTGGAGGAAAGCACAAGTGCATGCCCGCATTCGAGACGAGGACTGACTCCCCTGGGGAGACTCCAGAAGTACCCCAAGATCCATGTCAGCACTGGAGAGGAATCCTCAGGTTCCGGCCCCGACTCCACACAAGGTCTTAGGCCCCGGCATCGACGGGAGAGGAATCCCGAGAGGCCCCCGAGGAACTCGCACGGGGACTGGCCTTTCCTGAGGCCACCAGAGCGGGTCCCTGAGGTCCCCGTCGTAAGTCGAGAGCACCTGCCGCAACTTGTGAAAATCCAGGAGGTTTAGCCCTCCAGGCGAGATGAGGCCCATTTCCGATGAGGCTTCTCGAGGCCAATCACATCTAACCACTGGAACTTCCAAAGGGTCCTTCACACCCTTGCTGCAACTCAAGAAGTTCCCCGACATACCCGTCTGCACTCGAGAGGAAGCACGTGGTGTCCCGCACACATCCAGGGGAGCCCCGTTTCCGCCTCCTAGCTCGAGATGAGGGATCCTTTCCCTGTTTCGTAGGGAAAGAATTCCCGGCGTTCCCGTCGCATCTCAAGAGGAGGCGCTCTCCACAGGAAAGGCGAGAGGAACTCCAGGGTCATGCCACCATTCCAAGAGTCCCCCAGATGTGTCAGTCCATTCCAGAGGAACCTGTTTTCCCTGCACTGCCTTGACGTTCAAGCCGAGGATCGACTCCCACCACGTGTGCACGTGGGACAGCCCTGTGGGAAAGCCGCGTGGGAAAGCCTCGTGGGAAAGACTCCAGGGAAAACCATAGATCCTTTGATCCACGCGGCGGACTGCGTGACACAGCTGCTACCGCTCTGGAGGAAAGCGCAAGTGCATGCCCGCATTCGAGACGAGGACTGACTCCCCTGGGGAGACTCCAGAAGTACCCCAAGATCCATGTCAGCACTGGAGAGGAATCCTCAGGTTCCGGCCCCGACTCCACACAAGGTCTTAGGCCCCGGCATCGACGGGAGAGGAATCCCGAGAGGCCCCCGAGCAACTCGCATGGGGACTGGCCTTTCCTGAGGCCACCAGAGCGGGTCCCTGAGGTCCCCGTCGTAAGTCGAGAGCACCTGCGGCAACTCGAGAAAATCCAGGAGGTTTTGCCCTCCAGGCGAGATGAGGCCCATTTCCGCTGAGGCTTCTCGAGGCTAATCACGTCTAACCACTGGAACTTCCAAAGGGTCCTTCACACCCTTGCTGCAACTCAAGAAGTTCCCCGACATACCCGTCTCCACTCGAGAGGAAGCACGTGGGTCCCGCACACATCCAGGGGAGCCCCGTTTCCGCCTCCTAGCTCGAGATGAGGGATCCTTTCCCTCTTTCGTAGGGAAAGAATTCCCGGCGTTCCCGTCGCATCTCAAGAGGAGGCGCTCTCCACAGGAAAGGCGAGAGGAACTCCAGGGTCGTGCCACCATTCCAAGAGTCCCCCAGATGAGTCAGTCCATTCCAGAGGAACCTGTTTTCCCTGCACTGCCTTGACGTTCAAGCCGAGGATCGACTCCGACCACGTGTGCACGTGGGACAGCCCTGTGGGAAAGCCTCGTGGGAAAGCCTCGTGGGAAAGACTCCAGGGAAAACCATAGATCCTTTGATCCACGCGGCAGAAGCGTTACACTGCTGCTACCGCTCTGGAGGAAAGCGCAAGTGCATGCCCGTATTCGAGACGAGGACTGACTCCCCTGAGGAGACTCCAGAAGTACCCCAAGATCCATGTCAGCACTGGAGAGGAATCCTCAGGTTCCGGCCCCGACTCCACACAAGGTCTTAGGCCCCGGCATCGACGGGAGAGGAATCCCGAGAGGCCCCCGAGGAACTCGCATGGGGACGGGCCTTTCCTGAGGCCACCAGAGCAGGTCCCTGAGGTCTCCGTCGTAAGTCGAGAGCACCTGCCGCAACTCGAGAAAATCCAGGAGGTTTTGCCGTCGAGGCGAGATGAGGCCCATTTCGGCTGAGGCTTCTCGAGGCTAATCACGTCTAACCACTGGAACTTCCAAAGGGTCCTTCACACCCTTGCTGCAACTCAAGAAGTTCCCCGACATACACGTCTCCACTCGAGAGGAAGCACGTGGGTCCCGCACACATCCAGGGGAGCCCCGTTTCCGCCTCCTAGCTCGAGATGAGGGATCCTTTCCCTGTTTCGTAGGGAAAGAATTCCCGGCGTTCCCGTCGCATCTCAAGAGGAGGCGCTCTCCACAGGAAAGGCGAGAGGAACTCCAGGGTCGTGCCACCATTCCAAGAGTCCCCCAGATGTGTCAGTCCATTCCAGAGGAACCTGTTTTCCCTGCACTGCCTTGACGTTCAAGCCGAGGATCGAGTCCCACGACGTGTGCACGTGGGACAGCCCTGTGGGAAAGCCTCGTGGGAAAGCCTCGTGGGAAAGACTCGAGGGAAAACCATAGATCCTTTGATCCACGCGGCGGACTGCGTGACACTGCTGCTACCGCTCTGGAGGAAAGCGCAAGTGCATGCCCGCATTCGAGACGAGGACTGACTCCCCTGGGGAGACTCCAGAAGTACCCCAAGATCCATGTCAGCACTGGAGAGGAATCCTCAGGTTCGGGCCCCGACTCCACACAAGGTCTTAGGTCCCGGCATCGACGGGAGAGGAATCCCGAGAGGCCCCCGAGGAACTCGCATGGGGACTGGCCTTTCCTGAGGCCACCAGAGCGGGTCCCTGAGGTCCCCGTCGTAAGTCGAGAGCACCTGCGGCAACTCGAGAAAATCCAGGAGGTTTTGCCCTCCAGGCGAGATGAGGCCCATTTCCGCTGAGGCTTCTCGAGGCTAATCACGTCTAACCACTGGAACTTCCAAAGGGTCCTTCACACCCTTGATGCAACTCAAGAAGTTCCCCGACATACCCGTCTGCACTCGAGAGGAAGCACGTGGGTCCCGCACACATCCAGGGGAGCCCCGTTTCCGCCTCCTAGCTCGAGATGAGGGATCCTTTCCCTGTTTCGTAGGGAAAGAATTCCCGGCGTTCCCGTCGCATCTCAAGAGGAGGCGCTCTCCACAGGAAAGGCGAGAGGAACTCCAGGTTCATGCCACCATTCCAAGAGTCCCACAGATGTGTCAGTCCATTCCAGAGGAACCTGTTTTCCCTGCACTGCCTTGACGTTCAAGCTGAGGATCGACTCCCACCACGTGTGCACGTGGGACAGCCCTGTGGGAAAGCCTCGTGGGAAAGCCTCGTGGGAAAGACTCGAGGGAAAACCATAGATCCTTTGATCCACGCGGCGGACTGCGTGACACTGCTGCTACCGCTCTGGAGGAAAGCGCAAGTGCATGTCCGCATTCGAGACGAGGACTGACTCCCCTGGGGAGACTCCAGAAGTACCCCAAGATCCATGTCAGCACTGGAGAGGAATCCTCAGGTTCCGGCCCCGACTCCACACAAGGTCTTAGGCCCCGGCATCGATGGGAGAGGAATCCCGAGAGGCCCCCGAGCAACTCGCATGGGGACTGGCCTTTCCTGAGGCCACCAGAGCGGTTCCCTGAGGTCCCCGTCGTAAGTCGAGACCACCTGCCGCAACTCGAAAAAATCCAGGAGGTTTTGCCCTCCAGGCGAGATGAGGCCCATTTCCGCTGAGGCTTCCCGAGTCCAATCACATCTAACCACTGGAACTTCCAAAGGGTCCTTCACACCCTTGCTGCAACTCAAGAAGTTCCCCGACATACCCGTCTCCACTCGAGAGGAAGCACGTGGGGTCCCGCACACATCCAGGGGAGCCCCGTTTCCGCCTGCTAGCTCGAGATGAGGGATCCTTTCCCTGTTTCGTAGGGAAAGAATTCCCGGCGTTCCCGTCGCATCTCAAGAGGAGGCGCTCTCCACAGGAAAGGCGAGAGGAACTCCAGGGTCGTGCCACCATTCCAAGAGTCCCCCAGATGTGTCAGTCCATTCCAGAGGAACCTGTTTTCCCTGCACTGCCTTGACGTTCAAGCCGAGGATCGACTCCCACCACGTGTGCACGTGGGACAGCCCTGTGGGAAAGCCTCGTGGGAAAGCCTCGTGGGAAAGACTCGAGGGAAAACCATAGATCCTTTGATCCACGCGGCGGACTGCGTGACACTGCTGCTACCGCTCTGGAGGAAAGCACAAGTGCATGCCCGCATTCGAGACGAGGACTGACTCCCCTGGGGAGACTCCAGAAGTACCCCAAGATCCATGTCAGCACTGGAGAGGAATCCTCAGGTTCCGGCCCCGACTCCACACAAGGTCTTAGGCCCCGGCATCGACGGGAGAGGAATCCCGAGAGGCCCCCGAGGAACTCGCACGGGGACTGGCCTTTCCTGAGGCCACCAGAGCGGGTCCCTGAGGTCCCCGTCGTAAGTCGAGAGCACCTGCCGCAACTTGTGAAAATCCAGGAGGTTTAGCCCTCCAGGCGAGATGAGGCCCATTTCCGATGAGGCTTCTCGAGGCCAATCACATCTAACCACTGGAACTTCCAAAGGGTCCTTCACACCCTTGCTGCAACTCAAGAAGTTCCCCGACATACCCGTCTGCACTCGAGAGGAAGCACGTGGTGTCCCGCACACATCCAGGGGAGCCCCGTTTCCGCCTCCTAGCTCGAGATGAGGGATCCTTTCCCTGTTTCGTAGGGAAAGAATTCCCGGCGTTCCCGTCGCATCTCAAGAGGAGGCGCTCTCCACAGGAAAGGCGAGAGGAACTCCAGGGTCATGCCACCATTCCAAGAGTCCCCCAGATGTGTCAGTCCATTCCAGAGGAACCTGTTTTCCCTGCACTGCCTTGACGTTCAAGCCGAGGATCGACTCCCACCACGTGTGCACGTGGGACAGCCCTGTGGGAAAGCCTCGTGGGAAAGCCTCGTGGGAAAGACTCCAGGGAAAACCATAGATCCTTTGATCCACGCGGCGGACTGCGTGACACAGCTGCTACCGCTCTGGAGGAAAGCGCAAGTGCATGCCCTCATTCGAGACGAGGACTGACTCCCCTGGGGAGACTCCAGAAGTACCCCAAGATCCATGTCAGCACTGGAGAGGAATCCTCAGGTTCCGGCCCCGACTCCACACAAGGTCTTAGGCCCCGGCATCGACGGGAGAGGAATCCCGAGAGGCCCCCGAGCAACTCGCATGGGGACTGGCCTTTCCTGAGGCCACCAGAGCGGGTCCCTGAGGTCCCCGTCGTAAGTCGAGAGCACCTGCGGCAACTCGAGAAAATCCAGGAGGTTTTGCCCTCCAGGCGAGATGAGGCCCATTTCCGCTGAGGCTTCTCGAGGCTAATCACGTCTAACCACTGGAACTTCCAAAGGGTCCTTCACACCCTTGCTGCAACTCAAGAAGTTCCCCGACATACCCGTCTCCACTCGAGAGGAAGCACGTGGGTCCCGCACACATCCAGGGGAGCCCCGTTTCCGCCTCCTAGCTCGAGATGAGGGATCCTTTCCCTCTTTCGTAGGGAAAGAATCCCGGCGTTCCCGTCGCATCTCAAGAGGAGGCGCTCTCCACAGGAAAGGCGAGAGGAACTCCAGGGTCGTGCCACCATTCCAAGAGTCCCCCAGATGAGTCAGTCCATTCCAGAGGAACCTGTTTTCCCTGCACTGCCTTGACTTTCAAGCCGAGGATCGACTCCGACCACGTGTGCACGTGGGACAGCCCTGTGGGAAAGCCTCGTGGGAAAGCCTCGTGGGAAAGACTCCAGGGAAAACCATAGATCCTTTGATCCACGCGGCAGAAGCGTTACACTGCTGCTACCGCTCTGGAGGAAAGCGCAAGTGCATGCCCGCATTCGAGACGAGGACTGACTCCCCTGAGGAGACTCCAGAAGTACCCCAAGATCCATGTCAGCACTGGAGAGGAATCCTCAGGTTCCGGCCCCGACTCCACACAAGGTCTTAGGCCCCGGCATCGACGGGAGAGGAATCCCGAGAGGCCCCCGAGGAACGCGCATGGGGACGGGCCTTTCCTGAGGCCACCAGAGCAGGTCCCTGAGGTCTCCGTCGTAAGTCGAGAGCACCTGCCGCAACTCGAGAAAATCCAGGAGGTTTTGCCGTCGAGGCGAGATGAGGCCCATTTCGGCTGAGGCTTCTCGAGGCTAATCACGTCTAACCACTGGAACTTCCAAAGGGTCCTTCACACCCTTGCTGCAACTCAAGAAGTTCCCCGACATACACGTCTCCACTCGAGAGGAAGCACGTGGGTCCCGCACACATCCAGGGGAGCCCCGTTTCCGCCTCCTAGCTCGAGATGAGGGATCCTTTCCCTGTTTCGTAGGGAAAGAATTCCCGGCGTTCCCGTCGCATCTCAAGAGGAGGCGCTCTCCACAGGAAAGGCGAGAGGAACTCCAGGGTCGTGCCACCATTCCAAGAGTCCCCCAGATGTGTCAGTCCATTCCAGAGGAACCTGTTTTCCCTGCACTGCCTTGACGTTCAAGCCGAGGATCGAGTCCCACGACGTGTGCACGTGGGACAGCCCTGTGGGAAAGCCTCGTGGGAAAGCCTCGTGGGAAAGACTCGAGGGAAAACCATAGATCCTTTGATCCACGCGTCGGACTGCGTGACACTGCTGCTACCGCTCTGGAGGAAAGCGCAAGTGCATGCCCGCATTCGAGACGAGGACTGACTCCCCTGGGGAGACTCCAGAAGTACCCCAAGATCCATGTCAGCACTGGAGAGGAATCCTCAGGTTCCGGCCCCGACTCCACACAAGGTCTTAGGCCTCGGCATCGACGGGAGAGGAATCCCGAGAGGCCCCCGAGGAACTCGCATGGGGACTGGCCTTTCCTGAGGCCACCAGAGCGGGTCCCTGAGGTCCCCGTCGTAAGTCGAGAGCACCTGCCGCAACTTGAGAAAATCCAGGAGGTTTAGCCCTCCAGGCGAGATGAGGCCCATTTCCGCTGAGGCTTCTCGAGGCTAATCACATCTAACCACTGGAACTTCCAAAGGGTCCTTCACACCCTTGCTGCAACTCAAGAAGTTCCCCGACATACCCGTCTGCACTCGAGAGGAAGCACGTGGTGTCCCGCACACATCCAGGGGAGCCCCGTTTCCGCCTCCTAGCTCGAGATGAGGGATCCTTTCCCTGTTTCGTAGGGAAAGAATTCCCGGCGTTCCCGTCGCATCTCAAGAGGAGGCGCTCTCCACAGGAAAGGCGAGAGGAACTCCAGGGTCATGCCACTATTCCAAGAGTCCCCCAGATGTGTCAGTCCATTCCAGAGGAACCTGTTTTCCCTGCACTGCCTTGACGTTCAAGCCGAGGATCGACTCCGAACACGTGTGCACGTGGGACAGCCCTGTGGGAAAGCCTCGTGGGAAAGCCTCGTGGGAAAGACTCGAGGGAAAACCATAGATCCTTTGATCCACGCGTCGGACTGCGTGACACTGCTGCTACCGCTCTGGAGGAAAGCGCAAGTGCATGCCCGCATTCGAGACGAGGACTGACTCCCCTGGGGAGACTCCAGAAGTACCCCAAGATCCATGTCAGCACTGGAGAGGAATCCTCAGGTTCCGGCCCCGACTCCACACAAGGTCTTAGGCCCCGGCATCGACGGGAGAGGAATCCCGAGAGGCCCCCGAGCAACTCGCATGGGGACTGGCCTTTCCTGAGGCCACCAGAGCGGGTCCCTGAGGTCCCCGTCGTAAGTCGAGAGCACCTGCGGCAACTCGAGAAAATCCAGGAGGTTTTGCCCTCCAGGCGAGATGAGGCCCATTTCCGCTGAGGCTTCTCGAGGCTAATCACGTCTAACCACTGGAACTTCCAAAGGGTCCTTCACACCCTTGCTGCAACTCAAGAAGTTCCCCGACATACCCGTCTCCACTCGAGAGGAAGCACGTGGGTCCCGCACACATCCAGGGTAGCCCCGTTTCCGCCTCCTAGCTCGAGATGAGGGATCCTTTCCCTGTTTCGTAGGGAAAGAATTCCCGGCGGTCCCGTCGCATCTCAAGAGGAGGCGCTCTCCACAGGAAAGGCGAGAGGAACTCCAGGGTCGTGCCACCATTCCAAGAGTCCCCCAGATGTGTCAGTCCATTCCAGAGGAACCTGTTTTCCCTGCACTGCCTTGACGTTCAAGCTGAGGATCGACTCCCACCACGTGTGCACGTGGGACCGCCCTGTGGGAAAGCCTCGTGGGAAAGCCTCGTGGGAAAAACTCGAGGGAAAACCATAGATCCTTTGATCCACGTGGCGGACTGCGTGACACTGCTGCTACCGCTCTGGAGGAAAGCGCAAGTGCATGCCCGCATTCGAGACGAGGACTGACTCCCCTGGGGAGACTCCAGAAGTACCCCAAGATCCATGTCAGCACTGGAGAGGAATCCTCAGGTTCCGGCCCCGACTCCACACAAGGTCTTAGGCCCCGGCATCGACGGGAGAGGAATCCCGAGAGGCCCCCGAGGAACTCGCATGGGGACTGGCCTTTCCTGAGGCCACCAGAGCGGGTCCCTGAGGTCCCCGTCGTAAGTCGAGAGCACCTGCCGCAACTCGAGAAAATCCAGGAGGTTTTGCCCTCCAGGCGAGATGAGGCTCATTTCCGCTGAGGCTTCTCGAGGCTAATCACGTCTAACCACTGGAACTTCCAAAGGGTCCTTCACACCCTTGCTGCAACTCAAGAAGTTCACCGACATACCCGTCTCCACTCGAGAGGAAGCACGTGGGTCCCGCACACATCCAGGGGAGCCCCGTTTCCGCCTCCTAGCTCGAGATGAGGGATCCTTTCCCTGTTTCGTAGGGAAAGAATTCCCGGCGTTCCCGTCGCATCTCAAGAGGAGGCGCTCTCCACAGGAAAGGCGAGAGGAACTCCAGGGTCGTGCCACCATTCCAAGAGTCCCCCACATGTGTCAGTCCATTCCAGAGGAACCTGTTTTCCCTGCACTGCCTTGACGTTCAAGCCGAGGATCGACTCACACCACGTGTGCACGTGGGACAGCCCTGTGGGAAAGCCTCGTGGGAAAGCCTCGTGGGAAAGACTCGTGGGAAAACCATAGATCCTTTGATCCACGCGGCGGACTGCGTGACACTGCTGCTACCGCTCTAGAGGAAAGCGCAAGTGCATGCCCGCATTCGAGACGAGCACTGACTCCCCTGGGTAGACTCCAGAAGTACCCCAAGATCCATGTCAGCACTGGAGAGGAATCCTCAGGTTCCGGCCCCGACTCCAAACAAGGCCTTAGGCCCCGGCATCGACGGGAGAGGAATCCCGAGACGCCCCCGAGGAACTCGCATGGGGACTGGCCATTCCTGAGGCCACCAGAGCGGTTCCCTGAGGTCCCCGTCGTAAGTCGAGAGCACCTGCCGCAACTCGAGAAAATCCAGGAGGTTTTGCCCTCCAGGCGAGATGAGGCCCATTTCCCCTGAGGCTTCTCGAGGCCAATCACGTCTAAACACTGGAACTTCCAAAGGGTCCTTCACACCATTGCTGCAACTCAAGAAGTTCCCCGACATACCCGTCTCCACTCGAGAGGAAGCACGTGGGGTCCCGCACACATCCAGGGGAGCCCCGTTTCCGCCTCCTAGCTCGAGATGAGGGATCCTTTCCCTGTTTCGTAGGGAAAGAATTCCCGGCGTTCCCGTCGTTACTCAAGAGGAGGCGCTCTCCACAGGAAAGGCGAGAGGAACTCCAGGGTCGTGCCACCATTCCAAGAGTCCCCCAGATGTGTCAGTCCATTCCAGAGGAACCTGTTTTCCCTGCACTGCCTTGACGTTCAAGCCGAGGATCGACTCACACCACGTGTGCACGTGGGACAGCCCTGTGGGAAAGCCTCGTGGGAAAGCCTCGTGGGAAAGACTCGAGGGAAAACCATAGATCCTTTGATCCACGGGGCGGACTGCATGACACTGCTGCTACCGCTCTGGAGGAAAGCGCAAGTGCATGCCCGCATTCGAGACGAGGACTGACTCCCCTGGGGAGACTCCAGAAGTACCCCAAGATCCATGTCAGCACTGGAGAGGAATCCTCAGGTTCCGGCCCCGACTCCACACAAGGTCTTAGGCCCCGGCATCGACGGGAGAGGAATCCCGAGAGGCCCCCGAGGAACTCGCATGGGGACTGGCCTTTCCTGAGGCCACCAGAGCGGGTCCCTGAGGTCCCCGTCATAAGTCGAGAGCACCTGCCGCAACTCGAGAAAATCCAGGAGGTTTTGCCCTCCAGGCGAGATGAGGCCCATTTCCGCTGAGGCTTCTCGAGGCCAATCACATCTAACAACTGGAACTTCCAAAGGGTCCTTCACACCCTTGCTGCAACTCTAGAAGTTCCCCGACATACCCGTCTCCACTCGAGAGGAAGCACGTGGGGTCCCGCACACATCCAGGGTAGCCCCGTTTCCACCTCCGAGCTCGAGATTAGGGATCTTCCCCTGTTTCGTAGGGAAAGAATTCCCGGCGTTCCCGTCGCATCTCAAGAGGAGGCACTCCCACAGGAAATGCGAGAGGAACTCCAGGGTCGTGCCACCATTCCAAGAGACCCCATATGTGTCAGTCCATTCCAGAGGAACCTGTTTTCCCTGCACTGCCTTGACGTTCAAGCCGAGGATCGACTCCCACCACGTGTGCACGTGGGACAGCCCTGTGGGAAAGCCTCGTGGGAAAGCCTCGTGGGAAAGACTCGAGGGAAAACCATAGATCCTTTGATCCACGCGGCGGACTGCGTGACACTGCTGCTACCGCTCTGGAGGAAAGCACAAGTGCATGCCCGCATTCGAGACGAGGACTGACTCCCCTGGGGAGACTCCAGAAGTACCCCAAGATCCATGTCAGCACTGGAGAGGAATCCTCAGGTTCCGGCCCCGACTCCACACAAGGTCTTAGGCCCCGGCATCGACGGGAGAGGAATCCCGAGACGCACCCGAGGAACTCGCATGGGGACTGGCCTTTCCTGAGGCCACCAGAGCGGTTCCCTGAGGTCCCCGTCGTAAGTCGAGAGCACCTGCCGCAACTCGAGAAAATCCAGGAGGTTTTGCCCTCCAGGCGAGATGAGGCCCATTTCCACTGAGGCTTCTCGAGGCCAATCACATCTAACCACTGGAACTTCCAAAGGGTCCTTCACACCCTTGCTGCAACTCAAGAAGTTCCCCGACATACCCGTCTCCACTCGAGAGGAAGCACGTGGGGTCCCGCACACATCCAGGGGAGACCCGTTTCCGCCTCCTAGCTCGAGATGAGGGATCCTTTCCCTGTTTCGTAGGGATAGAATTCCCGGCGTTCCCGTCGCATCTCAAGAGGAGGCGCTCTCCACAGGAAAGGCGAGAGGAACTGAAGGGTCGTGCCACCATTCCAAGAATCCCCCAGATGTGTCAGTCCATTCCAGAGGAACCTGTTTTCCCTGCACTGCCTTGACGTTCAAGCCCAGGATCGACTCCCACCACGTGTGCACGTGGGACAGCCCTGTGGGAAAGCCTCGTGGGAAAGCCTCGTGGGAAAAACTCGAGGGAAAACCATAGATCCTTTGATCCACGCGGCGGACTGCGTGACACTGCTGCTACCGCTCTGGAGGAAAGCGCAAGTGCATGCCCGCATTCGAGACGAGGACTGACTCCCCTGGGGAGACTCCAGAAGTACCCCAAGATCCATGTCAGCACTGGAGAGGAATCCTCAGGTTCCGGCCCCGACTCCACACAAGGCCTTAGGCCCCGGCATCGACGGGAGAGGAATCCCGAGAGGCCCCCGAGGAACTCGCATGGGGACTGGCCTTTCCTGAGGCCACCAGAGCGGGTCCCTGAGGTCCCCGTCGTAAGTCGAGAGCACCTGCCGCAACTCGAGAAAATCCAGGAGGTTTTGCCCTCCAGGCGAGATGAAGCCCATTTCCGCTGTTGCTTCTCGAGGCCAATCACGTCTAACCACTGGAACTTCCAAAGGGTCCTTCACACCCTTGCTGCAACTCAAGAAGTTCACCGACATACCCGTCTCCACTCGAGAGGAAGCACGTGGGTCCCGCACACATCCAGGGGAGCCCCGTTTCCGCCTCCTAGCTCGAGATGAGGGATCCTTTCCCTGTTTCGTAGGGAAAGAATTCCCGGCGTTCCCGTCGCATTTCAAGAGGAGGCGCTCTCCACAGGAAAGGCGAGAGGAACTCCAGGGTCGTGCCACCATTCCAAGAGTCCCCCAGATGTGTCAGTCCATTCCAGAGGAACCTGTTTTCCCTGCACTGCCTTGACGTTCAAGCCGAGGATCGACTCCCACCACGTGTGCACGTGGGACAGCCCTGTGGGAAAGCCTCGTGGGAAAGCCTCGTGGGAAAGACTCGTGGGAAAACCATAGATCCTTTGATCCTCGCGGCGGACTGCGTGACACTGCTGCTACCGCTCTAGAGGAAAGCGCAAGTGCATGCCCGCATTCGAGACGAGGACTGACTCCCCTGGGGAGACTCCAGAAGTACCCCAAGATCCATGTCAGCACTGGAGAGGAATCCTCAGGTTCCGGCCCCGACTCCACACAAGGTCTTAGGCCCCGGCATCGACGGGAGAGGAATCCCGAGAGGCCCCCGAGGAACTCGCATGGGGACTGGCCTTTCCTGAGGCCACCAGAGCGGGTCCCTGAGGTCCCCGTCGTAAGTCGAGAGCACCTGCCGCAACTCGAGAAAATCCAGGAGGTTTTGCCCTCCAGGCGAGATGAGGCCCATTTCCGCTGAGGCTTCTCGAGGCCAATCACATCTAACCACTGGAACTTCCAAAGGGTCCTTCACACCCTTGCTGCAACTCAATAAGTTCCCCGACATACCCGTCTCCACTCGAGAGGAAGCACGTGGTGTCCCGCACACATCCAGGGGAGCCCCGTTTCCGCCTCCTAGCTCGAGATGAGGGATCCGTTCCATGTTTCGTAGGGAAAGAATTCCCGGCGTTCCCGTCGCATCTCAAGAGGAGGCGCTCTCCACAGGAGAGGCGAGAGGAACTCCAGGGTCGTGCCACCATTCCAAGAGACGCCCAGATGGGTCAGTCCATTCCAGAGGAACCTGTTTTCCCTGCACTGCCTTGACGTTCAAGCCGAGGATCGACTCCCACCACGTGTGCACGTGGGACAGCCCTGTGGGAAAGCCTCGTGGGAAAGCCTCGTGGGAAAGACTCGAGGGAAAACCATAGATCCTTTGATCCACGCGGCGGACTGCGTGACACTGCTGCTACCGCTCTGGAGGAAAGCGCAAGTGCATGCCCGCATTCGAGACGAGGACTGACTCCCCTGGGGAGACTCCAGAAGTACCCCAAGATCCATGTCAGCACTGGCGAGGAATACTCAGGTTCCGGCCCCGACTCCACACAAGGTCTTAGGCCCCGGCATCGACGGGAGAGGAATCCCGAGAGGCCCCCGAGGAACTCGCATGGGGACTGGCCTTTCCTGAGGCCACCAGAGCGTGTCCCTGAGGTCCCTGTTGTAAGTCGAGAGCACCTGCCGCAACTCGAGAAAATCCAGGAGGTTTTGCCCTCCAGGCGAGATGAGGCCCATTTCCGCTGAGGCTTCTCGAGGCTAATCACGTCTAACCACTGGAACTTCCAAAGGGTCCTTCACACCCTTGCTGCAACTCAAGAAGTTCCCCGACATACCCGTCTCCACTCGAGAGGAAGCACGTGGGTCCCGCACACATCCAGGGGAGCCCCGTTTCCGCCTCCTAGCTCGAGATGAGGGATTCTTTCCCTGTTTCGTAGGGAAAGAATTCCCGGCGTTCCCGTCGCATCTCAAGAGGAGGCGCTCTCCACAGGAAAGGCGAGAGGAACTCCAGGGTCATGCCACCATTCCAAGAGTCCCCCATATGTGTCAGTCCATTCCAGAGGAACCTGTTTTCCCTGCACTGCCTTGACGTTCAAGCCGAGGATCGACTCCCACCACGTGTGCACGTGGGACAGCCCTGTGGGAAAGCCTCGTGGGAAAGCCTCGTGGGAAAGACTCGAGGGAAAAACAAACATCCTTTGATCCACGCGGCGGACTGCGTGACACTGCTGCTACCGCTCTGGAGGAAAGCACAAGTGCATGCCCGCATTCGAGACGAGGACTGACTCCCCTGGGGAGACTCCAGAAGTACCCCAAGATCCATGTCAGCACTGGAGAGGAATCCTCAGGTTCCGGCCCCGACTCCACACAAGGTCTTAGGCCCCGGCATCGACGGGAGAGGAAACCCGAGAGGCCCCCGAGGAACTCGAATTGGGACTGGCCTTTCCTGAGGCCACCAGAGCGGGTCCCTGAGGTCCCCGTCGTAAGTCGAGAGCACCTGCCGCAACTCGAGAAAATCCAGGAGGTTTTGCCCTCCAGGCGAGATGAGGCCCATTTCCATGAGGCTTCTCGAGGCTAATCACGTCTAACCACTAGAACTTCCAAAGGGTCCTTCACACCCTTGCTGCAACTCAAGAAGTTCCCCGACATAACGTCTCCACTCGAGAGGAAGCACGTGGGTCCCGCACACATCCAGGGGAGCCCCGTTTCCGCCTCCTAGCTCGAGATGAGGGATCCTTTCCCTGTTACGAAGGGAAAGAATACCCGGCGTTCCCGTCGCATCTCAAGAGGAGGCGCTCTCCACAGGAAAGGCGAGAGGAACTCCAGGGTCGTGCCACCATTCCAAGAGTCCCCCAGATGTGTCAGTCCATTCCAGAGGAACCTGTTTTCCCTGCACTGCCTTGACGTTCAAGCCGAGGATCCACTCCCACCACGTGTGCACGTGGGACAGCCCTGTGGGAAAGCCTCGTGGGAAAGCCTCGTGGGAAAGACTCGAGGGAAAACCATAGATCCTTTGATCCACGCGGCGGACTGCGTGACACTGCTGCTACCGCTCTGGAGGAAAGCGCAAGTGCATGCCCGCATTCGAGACGAGGACTGACTCCCCTGGGGAGACTCCAGAAGTACCCCAAGATCCATGTCAGCACTGGAGAGGAATCCTCAGGTTCCGGCCCCGACTCCACACAGGGTCTTAGGCCCCGGCATCGACGGGAGAGGAATCCCGAGAGGCCCCCGAGGAACTCGCATGGGGACTGGCCTTTCCTGAGGCCACCAGAGCGCGTCCCTGAGGTCCCCGTCGTAAGTCGAGAGCACCTGCCGCAACTCGAGAAAATCCAGGAGGTTTTGCCCTCCAGGCGAGATGAGGCCCATTTCGGCTGAGGCTTCTCGAGGCTAATCACGTCTAAACACTGGAACTTCCAAAGGGTCCTTCACACCCTTGCTGCAACTCAAGAAGTTCCCCGACATACCCGTCTCCACTCGAGAGGAAGCACGTGGGTCCCGCACACATCCAGGGGAGCCCCGTTTCCGCCTCCTAGCTCGACATGAGGGATCCTTTCCCTGTTTCGTAGGGAAAGAATTCCCGGCGTTCCCGTCGCATCTCAAGAGGAGGCGCTCTCCACAGGAAAGGCGAGAGGAACTCCAGGGTCGTGCCACCATTCCAAGAGTCCCCCAGATGTGTCAGTCCATTCCAGAGGAACCTGTTTTCCCTGCACTGCCTTGACGTTCAAGCCGAGGATCCACTCCCACCACGTATGCACGTGGGACAGCCCTGTGGGAAAGCCTCGTGGGAAAGCCTCGTGGGAAAGACTCGAGGGAAAACCATAGATCCTTTTATCCACGCGGCGGACTGCGTGACACTGCTGCTACCGCCCTGGAGGAAAGCGCAAGTGCATGCCCGCATTCGAGACGAGGACTGACTCCCCTGGGGAGACTCCAAAAGTACCCCAAGATCCCTGTCAGCACTGGAGAGGAATCCTCAGGTTCCGGCCCCGACTCCACACAAGGTCTTAGGCCCCGGCATCGGCGGGAGAGGAATCCCGAGAGGGCCCCGAGGAACTCGCATGGGGACTGGCCTTTCCTGAGGCCACCAGAGCGGTTCCCTGAGGTCCCCGTCGTAAGTCGAGAGCACCTGCCGCAACTCGAGAAAATCCAGGAGGTTTTGCCCTCCAGGCGAGATGAGGCCCATTTCCGCTGAGGCTTCCCGAGTCCAATCACATCTAACCACTGGAACTTCCAAAGGGTCCTTCACACCCTTGCTGCAACTCAAGAAGTTCCGCGACATACCCATCTCCACTCGAGAGGAAGCACGTGGGGTCCCGCACACATCCAGGGGAGCCCCGTTTCCACCTGCTAGCTCGAGATGAGGGATCCTTTCCCTGATTCGTAGGGAAAGAATTCCCGGCGTTCCCGTCGCATCTCAAGAGGAGGCGCTCTCCACAGGAAAGGCGAGAGGAACTCCAGGGTCGTGCCACCATTCCAAGAGTCCCCCAGATGTGTCAGTCCATTCCAGAGGAACCTGTTTTCCCTGCACTGCCTTGACGTTCAAGCCGAGGATCCACTCCCACCACGTGTGCACGTGGGACAGCCCTGTGGGAAAGCCTCGTGGGAAAGCCTCGTGGGAAAGACTCGAGGGAAAACCATAGATCCTTTGATCCACGCGGCGGACTGCGTGACACTGCTGCTACCGCTCTGGAGGAAAGCGCAAGTGCATGCCCGCATTCGAGACGAGGACTGACTCCCCTGGGGAGACTCCAGAAGTACCCCAAGATCCATGTCAGCACTGGAGAGGAATCCTCAGGTTCCGGCCCCGACTCCACACAAGGTCTTAGGCCCCGGCATCGACGGGAGAGGAATCCCGAGAGGCCCCCGAGGAACTCGCATGGGGACTGGCCTTTCCGGAGGCCACCAGAGCCGGTCCCTGAGGTCCCGGTCGTAAGTCGAGAGCACGTGCCGCAACTCGAGAAAATCCAGGAGGTTTTGCCCTCCAGGCGAGATGAGGCCCATTTCCGCTGAGGCTTCTCGAGGATAATCACATCTAAACACTGGAACTTCCAAAGGGTCCTTCACACCCTTGCTGCAACTCAAGACGTTCCCCGACATACCCGTCTCCACTCGAGAGGAAGCACGTGGGGTCCTGCACACATCCAAGGGAGCCCCGTTTCCGCCTCCTAGCTCGAGATGAGGGATCCTTTCCCTGTTTCGTAGGGAAAGAATTCCCGGCGTTCCCGTCGCATCTCAAGAGGAGGCGCTCTCCACAGGAGAGGCGAGAGGAACTCCAGGGTCGTGCCACCATTCCAAGAGACGACCAGATGGGTCAGTCCATTCCAGAGGAACCTGTTTTCCCTGCACTGCCTTGACGTTCAAGCCGAGGATCGACTCCCACCACCTGTGCACGTGGGACAGCCCTGTGGGAAAGCCTCGTGGGAAAGCCTCGTGGGAAAGACTCGAGGGAAAACCATAGATCCTTTGATCCACGCGGCGGACTGCGTGACACTGCTGCTACGGCTCTGGAGGAAAGCGCAAGTGCATGCCCGCATTCGAGACGAGGACTGACTCCCCTGGGGAGACTCCAGAAGTACCCCAAGATCCATGTCAGCACTGGCGAGGAATCCTCAGGTTCCGGCCCCGACTCCACACAAGGTCTTAGGCCCCGGCATCGACGGGAGAATAATCCCGAGAGGCCCCCGAGGAATTCGCATGGGGACTGGCCATTCCTGAGGCCACCAGAGCCGGTCCCTGAGGTCCCGGTCGTAAGTCGAGAGCACCTGCCGCAACTCGAGAAAATCCAGGAGGTTTTGCCCTCCAGGCGAGATGAGGCCCATTTCCGCTGAGGCTTCTCGAGGATAATCACATCTAAACACTGGAACTTCCAAAGGGTCGTTCACACCCTTGCTGCAACTCAAGAAGTTCCCCGACATACCCGTCTCCACTCGAGAGGAAGCACGTGGGGTCCTGCACACATCCAAGGGAGCCCCGTTTCCGCCTCCTAGCTCGAGATGAGGGATCCTTTCCCTGTTTCGTAGGGAAAGAATTCCCGGCGTTCCCGTCGCATCTCAAGAGGAGGCGCTCTCCACAGGAGAGGCGAGAGGAACTCCTGGGTCGTGCCACCATTCCAAGAGACGACCAGATGGGTCAGTCCATTCCAGAGGAACCTGTTTTCCCTGCACTGCCTTGACGTTCAAGCCGAGGATCGACTCCCACCACGTGTGCACGTGGGACAGCCCTGTGGGAAAGCCTCGTGGGAAAGCCTCGTGGGAAAGACTCGAGGGAAAACCATAGATCCTTTGATCCACGCGGCGGACTGCGTGACACTGCTGCTACGGCTCTGGAGGAAAGCGCAAGTGCATGCCCGCATTCGAGACGAGGACTGACTCCCCTGGGGAGACTCCAGAAGTACCCCAAGATCCATGTCAGCACTGGCGAGGAATCCTCAGGTTCCGGCCCCGACTCCACACAAGGTCTTAGGCCCCGGCATGGACGGGAGAATAATCCCGAGAGGCCCCCGAGGAATTCGCATGGGGACTGGCCTTTCCTGAGGCAACCAGAGCGGGTCCCTGAGGTCCCTGTCGTAAGTCGAGAGCACCTGCCGCAACTCGAGAAAATCCAGGAGGTTTTGCCCTCCAGGCGAGATGAGGCCCATTTCCGCTGAGGCTTCTCGAGGCTAATCACGTCTAACCACTGGAACTTCCAAAGGGTCCTTCACACCCTTGCTGCAACTCAAGAAGTTCCCCGACATACCCGTCTCCACTCGAGAGGAAGCACGTGGGTTAACGAACACATCCAGGGGAGCCCCGTTTCCGCCTCCTAGCTCGAGATGAGGGATCCTTTCCCTGTTTCGTAGGGAAAGAATACCCGGCGTTCCCGTCGCATCTCAAGAGGAGGCGCTCTCCACAGGAAAGGCGAGAGGAACTCCAGGGTCGTGCCACCATTCCAAGAGTCCCCCAGATGTGTCAGTCCATTCCAGAGGAACCTGTTTTCCCTGCACTGCCTTGACGTTCAAGCCGAGGATCCACTCCCACCACGTGTGCACGTGGGACAGCCCTGTGGGAAAGCCTCGTGGGAAAGCCTCGTGGGAAAGACTCGAGGGAAAACCATAGATCCTTTGATCCACGCGGCGGACTGCGTGACACTGCTGCTACCGCTCTGGAGGAAAGCGCAAGTGCATGCCCGCATTCGAGACGAGGACTGACTCCCCTGGGGAGACTCCAGAAGTACCCCAAGATCCATGTCAGCACTGGAGAGGAATCCTCAGGTTCCGGCCCCGACTCCACACAAGCTCTTAGGCCCCGGCATCGACGGGAGAGGAATCCCGAGAGGCCCCCGAGGAACTCGCATGGGGACTGGCCTTTCCTGAGGCCACCAGAGCGGGTCCCTGAGGTCCCCGTCGTAAGTCGAGAGCACCTGCCGCAACTCGAGAAAATCCAGGAGGTTTTGCCCTCCAGGCGAGATGAGGCCCATTTCCGCTGAGGCTTCTCGAGGCTAATCACGTCTAAACACTGGAACTTCCAAAGGGTCCTTCACACCCTTGCTGCAACTCAAGACGTTCCCCGACATACCCGTCTCCACTCGAGAGGAAGCACGTGGGTCCCGCACACATCGAGGGGAGCCCCGTTTCCGCCTCCTAGCTCGAGATGAGGGATCCTTTCCCTGTTTCGTAGGGAAAGAATTCCCGGCGTTCCCGTCGCATCTCAAGAGGAGGCGCTCTCCACAGGAAAGGCGAGAGGAACTCCAGGGTCGTGCGACCATTCCAAGAGTCCCCCAGATGTGTCAGTCCATTCCAGAGGAACCTGTTTTCCCTGCACTGCCTTGACGTTCAAGCCGAGGATCCACTCCCACCACGTATGCACGTGGGACAGCCCTGTGGGAAAGCCTCGTGGGAAAGCCTCGTGGGAAAGACTCGAGGGAAAACCATAGATCCTTTTATCCACGCGGCGGACTGCGTGACACTGCTGCTACCGCCCTGGAGGAAAGCGCAAGTGCATGCCCGCATTCGAGACGAGGACTGACTCCCCTGGGGAGACTCCAAAAGTACCCCAAGATCCCTGTCAGCACTGGAGAGGAATCCTCAGGTTCCGGCCCCAACTCCACACAAGGTCTTAGGCCCCGGCATCGGCGGGAGAGGAATCCCGAGAGGCCCCCGAGGAACTCGCATGGGGACTGGCCTTTCCTGAGGCCACCAGAGCGGTTCCCTGAGGTCCCCGTCGTAAGTCGAGAGCACCTGCCGCAACTCGAAAAAATCCAGGAGGTTTTGCCCTCCAGGCGAGATGAGGCCCATTTCCGCTGAGGCTTCCCGAGTCCAATCACATCTAACCACTGGAACTTCCAAAAGGTCCTTCACACCCTTGCTGCAACTCAAGAAGTTCCCCGACATACCCATCTCCACTCGAGAGGAAGCACGTGGGGTCCCGCACACATCCAGGGGAGCCCCGTTTCCGCCTGCTAGCTCGAGATGAGGGATCCTTTCCCTGTTTCGTAGGGAAAGAATTCCCGGCGTTCCCGTCGCATCTCAAGAGGAGGCGCTCTCCACAGGAAAGGCGAGAGGAACTCCAGGGTCGTGCCACCATTCCAAGAGTCCCCCAGATGTGTCAGTCCATTCCAGAGGAACCTGTTTTCCCTGCACTGCCTTGACGTTCAAGCCGAGGATCGAGTCCCACCACGTGTGCACGTGGGACAGCCCTGTGGGAAAGCCTCGTGGGAAAGCCTCGTGGGAAAGACTCGAGGGAAAACCATAGATCCTTTGATCCACGCGGCGGACTGCGTGACACTGCTGCTACCGCTCTGGAGGAAAGCGCAAGTGCATGCCCGCATTCGAGACGAGGACTGACTCCCCTGGGGAGACTCCAGAAGTACCCCAAGATCCATGTCAGCACTGGAGAGGAATCCTCAGGTTCCGGCCCCGACTCCACACAAGGTCTTAGGCCCCGGCATCGACGGGAGAGGAATCCCGAGAGGCCCCCGAGGAACTCGCATGGGGACTGGCCTTTCCTGAGGCCACCAGAGCGGGTCCCTGAGGTCCCTGTCGTAAGTCGAGAGCACCTGCCGCAACTTGAGAAAATCCAGGAGGTTTAGCCCTCCAGGCGAGATGAGGCCCATTTCCGCTGAGGCTTCTCGAGGCCAATCACATCTAACCACTGGAACTTCCAAAGGGTCCTTCACACCCTTGCTGCAACTCAAGAAGTTCCCCGACATACCCGTCTGCACTCGAGAGGAAGCACGTGGTGTCCCGCACACATCCAGGGGAGCCCCGTTTCCGCCTCCTAGCTCGAGATGAGGGATCCTTTCCCTGTTTCGTAGGGAAAGAATTCCCGGCGTTCCCGTCGCATCTCAAGAGGAGGCGCTCTCCACAGGAAAGGCGAGAGGAACTCCAGGGTCATGCCACCATTCCAAGAGTCCCCCAGATGTGTCAGTCCATTCCAGAGGAACCTGTTTTCCCTGCACTGCCTTGACGTTCAAGCCGAGGATCGACTCCCACCACGTGTGCACGTGGGACAGCCCTGTGGGAAAGCCGCGTGGGAAAGCCTCGTGGGAAAGACTCCAGGGAAAACCATAGATCCTTTGATCCACGCGGCGGACTGCGTGACACAGCTGCTACCGCTCTGGAGGAAAGCGCAAGTGCATGCCCTCATTCGAGACGAGGACTGACTCCCCTGGGGAGACTCCAGAAGTACCCCAAGATCCATGTCAGCACTGGAGAGGAATCCTCAGGTTCCGGCCCCGACTCCACACAAGGTCTTAGGCCCCGGCATCGACGGGAGAGGAATCCCGAGAGGCCCCCGAGCAACTCGCATGGGGACTGGCCTTTCCTGAGGCCACCAGAGCGGGTCCCTGAGGTCCCCGTCGTAAGTCGAGAGCACCTGCGGCAACTCGAGAAAATCCAGGAGGTTTTGCCCTCCAGGCGAGATGAGGCCCATTTCCGCTGAGGCTTCTCGAGGCTAATCACGTCTAACCACTGGAACTTCCAAAGGGTCCTTCACACCCTTGCTGCAACTCAAGAAGTTCCCCGACATACCCGTCTCCACTCGAGAGGAAGCACGTGGGTCCCGCACACATCCAGGGGAGCCCCGATTCCGCCTCCTACCTCGAGATGAGGGATCCTTTCCCTGTTTCGTAGGGAAAGAATTCCCGGCGTTCCCGTCGCATCTCAAGAGGAGGCGCTCTCCACAGGAAAGGCGAGAGGAACTCCAGTGTCGTGACACCATTCCAAGAGTCACCCAGATGTGTCAGTCCATTCCAGAGGAACCTGTTTTCCCTGCACTGCCTTGACGTTCAAGCCGAGGATCGACTCCGACCACGTGTGCACGTGGGACAGCCCTGAGGGAAAGCCTCGTGGGAAAGCCTCGTGGGAAAGACTTCAGGGAAAACCATAGATCCTTTGATCCACGCGGCAGAAGCGTTACACTGCTGCTACCGCTCTGGAGGAAAGCGCAAGTGCATGCCCGCATTCGAGACGAGGACTGACTCCCCTGAGGAGACTCCAGAAGTACCCCAAGATCCATGTCAGCACTGGAGAGGAATCCTCAGGCTCCGGCCCCGACTCCACACAAGGTCTTAGGCCCCGGCATCGACGGGAGAGGAATCCCGAGAGGCCCCCGAGGAACTCGCATGGGGACTGGCCTTTCCTGAGGCCACCAGAGCAGGTCCCTGAGGTCTCCGTCGTAAGTCGAGAGCACCTGCGGCAACTCGAGAAAATCCAGGAGGTTTTGCCCTCCAGGCGAGATGAGGCCCATTTCGGCTGAGGCTTCTCGAGGCTAATCACGTCTAACCACTGGAACTTCCAAAGGGTCCTTCACACCCTTGCTGCAACTCAAGAAGTTCCCCGACATACACGTCTCCACTCGAGAGGAAGCACGTGGGTCCCGCACACATCCAGGGGAGCCCCGTTTCCGCCTCCTAGCTCGAGATGAGGGATCCTTTCCCTGTTTCGTAGGGAAAGAATTCCCGGCGTTCCCGTCGCATCTCAAGAGGAGGCGCTCTCCACAGGAAAGGCGAGAGGAACTCCAGGGTCGTGCCACCATTCCAAGAGTCCCCCAGATGTGTCAGTCCATTCCAGAGGAACCTGTTTTCCCTGCACTGCCTTGACGTTCAAGCCGAGGATCGAGTCCCACCACGTGTGCACGTGGGACAGCCCTGTGGGAAAGCCTCGTGGGAAAGCCTCGTGGGAAAGACTCGAGGGAAAACCATAGATCCTTTGATCCACGCGGCGGACTGCGTGACACTGCTGCTACCGCTCTGGAGGAAAGCGCAAGTGCATGCCCGCATTCGAGACGAGGACTGACTCCCCTGGGGAGACTCCAGAAGTACCCCAAGATCCATGTCAGCACTGGAGAGGAATCCTCATGTTCCGGCCCCGATTCCACACAAGGTCTTAGGCCTCGGCATCGACGGGAGAGGAATCCCGAGAGGCCCCCGAGGAACTCGCATGGGGACTGGCCTTTCCTGAGGCCACCAGAGCGGGTCCCTGAGGTCCCCGTCGTAAGTCGAGAGCACCTGCCGCAACTTGAGAAAATCCAGGAGGTTTAGCCCTCCAGGCGAGATGAGGCCCATTTCCGCTGAGGCTTCTCGAGGCCAATCACATCTAACCACTGGAACTTCCAAAGGGTCCTTCACACCCTTGCTGCAACTCAAGAAGTTCCCCGACATACCCGTCTGCACTCGAGAGGAAGCACGTGGTGTCCCGCACACATCCAGGGGAGCCCCGTTTCCGCCTCCTAGCTCGAGATGAGGGATCCATTCCCTGTTTCGTAGGGAAAGAATTCCCGGCGTTCCCGTCGCATCTCAAGAGGAGGCGCTCTCCACAGGAAAGGCGAGAGGAACTCCAGGGTCATGCCACCATTCCAAGAGTCCCCCAGATGTGTCAGTCCATTCCAGAGGAACCTGTTTTCCCTGCACTGCCTTGACGTTCAAGCCGAGGATCGACTCCCACCACGTGTGCACGTGGGACAGCCCTATGGGAAAGCCTCGTGGGAAAGCCTCGTGGGAAAGACTCGAGGGAAAACCATAGATCCTTTGATCCACGAGGCGGACTGCGTGACACTGCTGCTACCGATCTGGAGGAAAGCGCAAGTGCATGCCCGCATTCGAGACGAAGACTGACTCCCCTGGGGAGACTCCAGAAGTACCCCAAGATCCATGTCAGCACTGGAGAGGAATCCTCAGGTTCCGGCCCCGACTCCACACAAGGTCTTAGGCCCCGGCATCGACGGGAGAGGAATCCCGAGAGGCCCCCGAGGAACTCGCATGGGGACTGGCCTTTCCTGAGGCCACCAGAGCGGGTCCCTGAGGTCCCTGTCGTAAGTCGAGAGCACCTGCCGCAACTCGAGAAAATCCAGGAGGTTTTGCCCTCCAGGCGAGATGAGGCCCATTTCCGCTGAGGCTTCTCTAGGCTAATCACGTCTAACCACTGGAACTTCCAAAGGGTCCTTCACACCCTTGCTGCAACTCAAGAAGTTCCCCCACATACCCGTCTCCACTCGAGAGGAAGCACGTGGGTCCCGCACACATCCAGGGGAGCCCCGTTTCCGCCTCCTAGCTCGAGATGAGGGATCCTTTCCCTGTTTCGTAGGGAAAGAATTCCCGGCGTTCCCGTCGCATCTCAAGAGGAGGCGCTCTCCACAGGAAAGGCGAGAGGAACTCCAGGGTCGTGCCACCATTCCAAGAGTCCCCCAGATGTGTCAGTCCATTCCAGAGGAACCTGTTTTCCCTGCACTGCCTTGACGTTCAAGCCGAGGATCCACTCCCACCACGTGTGCACGTGGGACAGCCCTGTGGGAAAGCCTCGTGGGAAAGCCTCGTGGGAAAGACTCGAGGGAAAACCATAGATCCTTTGATCCACACGGCGGTCTGCGTGACACTGCTGCTACCGCTCTGGAGGAAAGCGCAAGTGCATGCCCGCATTCGAGACGAGGACTGACTCCCCTGGGGAGACTCCAGAAGTACCCCAAGATCCATGTCAGCACTGGAGAGGAATCCTCAGGTTCCGGCCCCGACTCCACACAAGGTCTTAGGCCCCGGCATCGACGGGAGAGGAATCCCGAGAGGCCCCCGAGGAACTCGCATGGGGACTGGCCTTTCCTGAGGCCACCAGAGCGGGTCCCTGAGGTCCCCGTCGTAAGTCGAGAGCACCTGCCGCAACTCGAGAAAATCCAGGAGGTTTTGCCCTCCAGGCGAGATGAGGCCCATTTCGGCTGAGGCTTCTCGAGGCTAATCAAGTCTAAACACTGGAACTTCCAAAGGGTCCTTCACACCCTTGCTGCAACTCAAGAAGTTCCCCGACATACCCGTCTCCACTCGAGAGGAAGCACGTGGGTCCCGCACACATCCAGGGGAGCCCCGTTTCCGCCTCCTAGCTCGACATGAGGGATCCTTTCCCTGTTTCGTAGGGAAAGAATTCCCGGCGTTCCCGTCGCATCTCAAGAGGAGGCGCTCTCCACAGGAAAGGCGAGAGGAACTCCAGGGTCGTGCCACCATTCCAAGAGTCCCCCAGATGTGTCAGTCCATTCCAGAGGAACCTGTTTTCCCTGCACTGCCTTGACGTTCAAGCCGAGGATCCACTCCCACCACGTATGCACGTGGGACAGCCCTGTGGGAAAGCCTCGTGGGAAAGCCTCGTGGGAAAGACTCGAGGGAAAACCATAGATCCTTTTATCCACGCGGCGGACTGCGTGACACTGCTGCTACCGCCCTGGAGGAAAGCGCAAGTGCATGCCCGCATTCGAGACGAGGACTGACTCCCCTGGGGAGACTCCAAAAGTACCCCAAGATCCCTGTCAGCACTGGAGAGGAATCCTCAGGTTCCGGCCCCGACTCCACACAAGGTCTTAGGCCCCGGCATCGGCGGGAGAGGAATCCCGAGAGGCCCCCGAGGAACTCGCATGGGGACTGGCCTTTCCTGAGGCCACCAGAGCGGTTCCCTGAGGTCCCCGTCGTAAGTCGAGAGCACCTGCCGCAACTCGAAAAAATCCAGGAGGTTTTGCCCTCCAGGCGAGATGAGGCCCATTTCCGCTGAGGCTTCCCGAGTCCAATCACATCTAACCACTGGAACTTCCAAAGGGTCCTTCACACCCTTGCTGCAACTCAAGAAGTTCCCCGACATACCCATCTCCACTCGAAAGGAAGCACGTGGGGTCCCGCACACATCCAGGGGAGCCCCGTTTCCGCCTCCTAGCTCGACATGAGGGATCCTTTCCCTGTTTCGTAGGGAAAGAATTCCCGGCGTTCCCGTCGCATCTCAAGAGGAGGCGCTCTCCACAGGAAAGGCGAGAGGAACTCCAGGGTCGTGCCACCATTCCAAGAGTCCCCCAGATGTGTCAGTCCATTCCAGAGGAACCTGTTTTCCCTGCACTGCCTTGACGTTCAAGCCGAGGATCGAGTCCCACCACGTGTGCACGTGGGACAGCCCTGTGGGAAAGCCTCGTGGGAAAGACTCGAGGGAAAACCATAGATCCTTTGATCCACGCGGCGGACTGCGTGACACTGCTGCTACCGCTCTGGAGGAAAGCGCAAGTGCATGCCCGCATTCGAGACGAGGACTGACTCCCCTGGGGAGACTCCAGAAGTACCCCAAGATCCATGTCAGCACTGGAGAGGAATCCTCAGGTTCCGGCCCCGACTCCACACAAGGTCTTAGGCCCCGGCATCGACGGGAGAGGAATCCCGAGAGGCCCCCGAGGAACTCGCATGGGGACTGGCCTTTCCTGAGGCCACCAGAGCGTGTCCCTGAGGTCCCGGTCGTAAGTCGAGAGCACCAGCCGCAACTCGAGAAAATCCAGGAGGTTTTGCCCACCAGGCGAGATGAGGCCCATTTCGGCTGAGGCTTCTCGAGGCTAATCACGTCTAAACACTGGAACTTCCAAAGGGTCCTTCACACCCTTGCTGCAACTCAAGAAGTTCCCCGACATACCCGTCTCCACTCGAGAGGAAGCACGTGGGTCCCGCACACATCGAGGGGAGCCCCGTTTCCGCCTCCTAGCTCGAGATGAGGGATCCTTTCCCTGTTTCGTAGGGAAAGAATTCCCGGCGTTCCCGTCGCATCTCAAGAGGAGGCGCTCTCCACAGGAAAGGCGAGAGGAACTCCAGGGTCGTGCCACCATTCCAAGAGTCCCCCAGATGTGTCAGTCCATTCCAGAGGAACCTGTTTTCCCTGCACTGCCTTGACGTTCAAGCCGAGGATCCACTCCCACCACGTATGCACGTGGGACAGCCCTGTGGGAAAGCCTCGTGGGAAAGCCTCGTGGGAAAGACTCGAGGGAAAACCATAGATCCTTTTATCCACGCGGCGGACTGCGTGACACTGCTGCTACCGCCCTGGAGGAAAGCGCAAGTGCATGCCCGCATTCGAGACGAGGACTGACTCCCCTGGGGAGACTCCAGAAGTACCCCAAGATCCCTGTCAGCACTGGAGAGGAATCCTCAGGTTCCGGCCCCGACTCCACACAAGGTCTTAGGCCCCGGCATCGGCGGGAGAGGAATCCCGAGAGGCCCCCGAGGAACTCGCATGGGGACTGGCCTTTCCTGAGGCCACCAGAGCGGTTCCCTGAGGTCCCCGTCGTAAGTCGAGAGCACCTGCCGCAACTCGAGAAAATCCAGGAGGTTTTGCCCTCCAGGCGAGATGAGGCCCATTTCCGCTGAGGCTTCTCGAGGCTAATCACGTCTAACCACTGGAACTTCCAAAGGGTCCTTCACACCCTTGCTGCAACTCAAGAAGTTCCTCGACATACCCGTCTCCACTCGAGAGGAAGCACGTGGGTCCCGCACACATCCAGGGGAGCCCCGTTTCCGCCTCCTAGCTCGAGATGAGGGATCCTTTCCCTGTTTCGTAGGGAAAGAATTCCCGGCGTTCCCGTCGCATCTCAAGAGGAGGCGCTCTCCACAGGAAAGGCGAGAGGAACTCCAGGGTCATGCCACCATTCCAAGAGTCCCCCATATGTGTCAGTCCATTCCAGAGGAACCTGTTTTCCCTGCACTGCCTTGACGTTCAAGCCGAGGATCGAGTCCCACCACGTGTGCACGTGGGACAGCCCTGTGGGAAAGCCTCGTGGGAAAGCCTCGTGGGAAAGACTCGAGGGAAAACCATAGATCCTTTGATCCACGCGGCGGACTGCGTGACACTGATGCTACCGCTCTGGAGGAAAGCGCAAGTGCATGCCCGCATTCGACACGAGGACTGACTCCCCTGGGGAGACTCCAGAAGTACCCCAAGATCCATGTCAGCACTGGAGAGGAATCCTCAGGTTCCGGCCCCGACTCCACACAAGGTCTTAGGCCCCGGCATCGACGGGAGAGGAATCCCGAGAGGCCCCCGAGGAACTCGCATGGGGACTGGCCTTTCCTGAGGCCACCAGAGCGTGTCCCTGAGGTCCCGGTCGTAAGTCGAGAGCACCTGCCGCAACTCGAGAAAATCCAGGAGGTTTTGCCCTCCAGGCGAGATGAGGCCCATTTCGGCTGAGGCTTCTCGAGGCTAATCACGTCTAAACACTGGAACTTCCAAAGGGTCCTTCACACCCTTGCTGCAACTCAAGAAGTTCCCCGACATACCCGTCTCCACTCGAGAGGAAGCACGTGGGTCCCGCACACATCGAGGGGAGCCCCGTTTCCGCCTCCTAGCTCGACATGAGGGATCCTTTCCCTGTTTCGTAGGGAAAGATTTCCCGGCGTTCCCGTCGCATCTCAAGAGGAGGCGCTCTCCACAGGAAAGGCGAGAGGAACTCCAGGGTCGTGCCACCATTCCAAGAGTCCCCCAGATGTGTCAGTCCATTCCAGAGGAACCTGTTTCCCTGCACTGCCTTGACGTTCAAGCCGAGGATCCACTCCCACCACGTATGCACGTGGGACAGCCCTGTGGGAAAGCCTCGTGGGAAAGCCTCGTGGGAAAGACTCGAGGGAAAACCATAGATCCTTTTATCCACGCGGCGGACTGCGTGACACTGCTGCTACCGCCCTGGAGGAAAGCGCAAGTGCATGCCCGCATTCGAGACGAGGACTGACTCCCCTGGGGAGACTCCAGAAGTACCCCAAGATCCCTGTCAGCACTGGAGAGGAATCCTCAGGTTCCGGCCCCGACTCCACACAAGGTCTTAGGCCCCGGCATCGGCGGGAGAGGAATCCCGAGAGGCCCCCGAGGAACTCGCATGGGGACTGGCCTTTCCTGAGGCCACCAGAGCGGTTCCCTGAGGTCCCCGTCGTAAGTCGAGAGCACCTGCCGCAACTCGAGAAAATCCAGGAGGTTTTGCCCTCCAGGCGAGATGAGGCCCATTTCCGCTGAGGCTTCTCGAGGCTAATCACGTCTAACCACTGGAACTTCCAAAGGGTCCTTCACACCCTTGCTGCAACTCAAGAAGTTCCTCGACATACCCGTCTCCACTCGAGAGGAAGCACGTGGGTCCCGCACACATCCAGGGGAGCCCCGTTTCCGCCTCCTAGCTCGAGATGAGGGATCCTTTCCCTGTTTCGTAGGGAAAGAATTCCCGGCGTTCCCGTCGAATCTCAAGAGGAGGCGCTCTCCACAGGAAAGGCGAGAGGAACTCCAGGGTCGTGCCACCATTCCAAGAGTCCCCCATATGTGTCAGTCCATTCCAGAGGAACCTGTTTTCCCTGCACTGCCTTGACGTTCAAGCCGAGGATCGACTCCCACCACGTGTGCACGTGGGACAGCCCTGTGGGAAAGCCTCGTGGGAAAGCCTCGTGGGAAAGACTCGAGGGAAAAACAAACATCCTTTGATCCACGCGGCGGACTGCGTGACACTGCTGCTACCGCTCTGGAGGAAAGCGCAAGTGCATGCCCGCATTCGAGACGAGGACTGACTCCCCTGGGGAGACTCCAGAAGTACCCCAAGATCCATGTCAGCACTGGAGAGGAATCCTCAGGTTCCGGCCCCGACTCCACACAAGGTCTTAGGCCCCGGCATCGACGGGAGAGGAATCCCGAGAGGCCCCCGAGGAACTCGCATGGGGACTGGCCTTTCCTGAGGCCACCAGAGCGGGTCCCTGAGGTCCCCGTCGTAAGTCGAGAGCACCTGCCGCAACTCGAGAAAATCCAGGAGGTTTTGCCCTCCAGGCGAGATGAGGCCCATTTCGGCTGAGGCTTCTCGAGGCTAATCACGTCTAAACACTGGAACTTCCAAAGGGTCCTTCACACCCTTGCTGCAACTCAAGAAGTTCCCCGACATACCCGTCTCCACTCGAGAGGAAGCACGTGGGTCCCGCACACATCGAGGGGAGCCCCGTTTCCGCCTCCTAGCTCGACATGAGGGATCCTTTCCCTGTTTCGTAGGGAAAGAATTCCCGGCGTTCCCGTCGCATCTCAAGAGGAGGCGCTCTCCACAGGAAAGGCGAGAGGAACTCGAGGGTCGTGCCACCATTCCAAGAGTCCCCCAGATGTGTCAGTCCATTCCAGAGGAACCTGTTTTCCCTGCACTGCCTTGACGTTCAAGCCGAGGATCCACTCCCACCACGTGTGCACGTGGGACAGCCCTGTGGGAAAGCCTCGTGGGAAAGCCTCGTGGGAAAGACTCGAGGGAAAACCATAGATCCTTTGATCCACGCGGCGGACTGCGTGACACTGCTGCTACCGCCCTGGAGGAAAGCGCAAGTGCATGCCCGCATTCGAGACGAGGACTGACTCCCCTGGGGAGACTCCAAAAGTACCCCAAGATCCCTGTCAGCACTGGAGAGGAATCCTCAGGTTCCGGCCCCGACTCCACACAAGGTCTTAGGCCCCGGCATCGGCGGGAGAGGAATCCCGAGAGGCCCCCGAGGAACTCGCATGGGGACTGGCCTTTCCTGAGGCCACCAGAGCGGTTCCCTGAGGTCCCCGTCGTAAGTCGAGAGCACCTGCCGCAACTCGAAAAAATCCAGGAGGTTTTGCCCTCCAGGCGAGATGAGGCCCATTTCCGCTGAGGCTTCCCGAGTCCAATCACATCTAACCACTGGAACTTCCAAAGGGTCCTTCACACCCTTGCTGCAACTCAAGAAGTTCCCCGACATACCCGTCTCCACTCGAGAGGAAGCACGTGGGGTCCCGCACACATCCAGGGGAGCCCCGTTTCCGCCTCTTAGCTCGAGATGAGGGATCCTTTCCCTGTTTCGTAGGGAAAGAATTCCCGGCGTTCCCGTCGCATCTCAAGAGGAGGCGCTCTCCACAGGAAAGGCGAGAGGAACTCCAGGGTCGTGCCACCATTCCAAGAGTCCCCCAGATGTGTCAGTCCATTCCAGAGGAACCTGTTTTCCCTGCACTGCCTTGACGTTCAAGCCGAGGATCGAGTCCCACCACGTGTGCACGTGGGACAGCCCTGTGGGAAAGCCTCGTGGGAAAGCCTCGTGGGAAAGACTCGAGGGAAAACCATAGATCCTTTGATCCACGCGGCGGACTGCGTGACACTGCTGCTACCGCTCTGGAGGAAAGCGCAAGTGCATGCCCGCATTCGAGACGAGGACTGACTCCCCTGGGGAGACTCCAGAAGTACCCCAAGATCCATGTCAGCACTGGAGAGGAATCCTCAGGTTCCGGCCCCGACTCCACACAAGGTCTTAGGCCCCGGCATCGACGGGAGAGGAATCCCGAGAGGCCCCCGAGGAACTCGCATGGGGACTGGCCTTTCCTGAGGCCACCAGAGCGGGTCCCTGAGGTCCCCGTCGTAAGTCGAGAGCACCTGCCGCAACTTGAGAAAATCCAGGAGGTTTAGCCCTCCAGGCGAGATGAGGCCCATTTCCGCTGAGGCTTCTCGAGGCCAATCACATCTAACCACTGGAACTTCCAAAGGGTCCTTCACACCCTTGCTGCAACTGAAGAAGTTCCCCGACATACCCGTCTGCACTCGAGAGGAAGCACGTGGTGTCCCGCACACATCCAGGGGAGCCCCGTTTCCGCCTCCTAGCTCGAGATGAGGGATCCTTTCCCTGTTTCGTAGGGAAAGAATTCCCGGCGTTCCCGTCGCATCTCAAGAGGAGGCGCTCTCCACAGGAAAGGCGAGAGGAACTCCAGGTTCATGCCACCATTCCAAGAGTCCCCCAGATGTGTCAGTCCATTCCAGAGGAACCTGTTTTCCCTGCACTGCCTTGACGTTCAAGCCGAGGATCGACTCCCACCACGTGTTCACGTGGGACAGCCCTGTGGGAAAGCCTCGTGGGAAAGCCTCGTGGGAAAGACTCGTGGGAAAACCATAGATCCTTTGATCCACGCGGCGGACTGCGTGACACTGCTGCTACCGCTCTGGAGGAAAGCGCAAGTGCATGTCCGCATTCGAGACGAGGACTGACTCCCCTGGGGAGACTCCAGAAGTACCCCAAGATCCATGTCAGCACTGGAGAGGAATCCTCAGGTTCCGGCCCCGACTCCACACAAGGTCTTAGGCCCCGGCATCGACGGGAGAGGAATCCCGAGAGGCCCCCGAGGAACTCGCATGGGGACTGTCTTTTCCTGAGGCCACCAGAGCGGTTCCCTGAGGTCCCCGTCGTAAGTCGAGACCACCTGCCGCAACTCGAAAAAATCCAGGAGGTTTTGCCCTCCAGGCGAGATGAGGCCCATTTCCGCTGAGGCTTCCCGAGTCCAATCACATCTAACCACTGGAACTTCCAAAGGGTCCTTCACACCCTTGCTGCAAATCAAGAAGTTCCCCGACATACCCGTCTCCACTCGAGAGGAAGCACGTGGGGTCCCGCACACATCCAGGGGAGCCCCGTTTCCGCCTGCTAGCTCGAGATGAGGGATCCTTTCCCTGTTTCGTAGAGAAAGAATTCCAGGCGTTCCCGTCGCATCTCAAGAGGAGGCGCTCTCCACAGGAGAGGCGAGAGGAACTCCAGGGTCGTGCCACCATTCCAAGAGTCCCCCAGATGTGTCAGTCCATTCCAGAGGAACCTGTTTTCCCTGCACTGCCTTGACGTTCAAGCCGAGGATCGAGTCCCACCACGTGTGCACGGGGGACAGCCCTGTGGGAAAGCCTCGTGGGAAAGCCTCGTGGGAAAGACTCGAGGGAAAACCATAGATCCTTTGATCCACGCGGCGGACTGCGTGACACTGCTGCTACCGCTCTGGAGGAAAGCGCAAGTGCATGCCCGCATTCGAGACGAGGACTGACTCCCCTGGGGAGACTCCAGAAGTACCCCAAGATCCATGTCAGCACTGGAGAGGAATCCTCAGGTTCCGGCCCCGACTCCACACAAGGTCTTAGGCCCCGGCATCGAAGGGAGAGGAATCCCGAGAGGCCCCCGAGGAACTCGCATGGGGACTGGCCTTTCCTGAGGCCACCAGAGCGGGTCCCTGAGGTCCCCGTCGTAAGTCGAGAGCACCTGCCGCAACTTGTGAAAATCCAGGAGGTTTAGCCCTCCAGGCGAGATGAGGCCCATTTCCGATGAGGCTTCTCGAGGCCAATCACATCTAACCACTGGAACTTCCAAAGGGTCCTTCACACCCTTGCTGCAACTCAAGAAGTTCCCCGACATACCCGTCTGCACTCGAGAGGAAGCACGTGGTGTCCCGCACACATCCAGGGGAGCCCCGTTTCCGCCTCCTAGCTCGAGATGAGGGATCCTTTCCCTGTTTCGTAGGGAAAGAATTCCCGGCGTTCCCGTCGCATCTCAAGAGGAGGCGCTCTCCACAGGAAAGGCGAGAGGAACTCCAGGGTCATGCCACCATTCCAAGAGTCCCCCAGATGTGTCAGTCCATTCCAGAGGAACCTGTTTTCCCTGCACTGCCTTGACGTTCAAGCCGAGGATCGACTCCCACCACGTGTGCACGTGGGACAGCCCTGTGGGAAAGCCGCGTGGGAAAGCCTCGTGGGAAAGACTCCAGGGAAAACCATAGATCCTTTGATCCACGCGGCGGACTGCGTGACACAGCTGCTACCGCTCTGGAGGAAAGCGCAAGTGCATGCCCGCATTCGAGACGAGGACTGACTCCCCTGGGGAGACTCCAGAAGTACCCCAAGATCCATGTCAGCACTGGAGAGGAATCCTCAGGTTCCGGCCCCGACTCCACACAAGGTCTTAGGCCCCGGCATCGACGGGAGAGGAATCCCGAGAGGCCCCCGAGCAACTCGCATGGGGACTGGCCTTTCCTGAGGCCACCAGAGCGGGTCCCTGAGGTCCCCGTCGTAAGTCGAGAGCACCTGCGGCAACTCGAGAAAATCCAGGAGGTTTTGCCCTCCAGGCGAGATGAGGCCCATTTCCGCTGAGGCTTCTCGAGGCTAATCACGTCTAACCACTGGAACTTCCAAAGGGTCCTTCACACCCTTGCTGCAACTCAAGAAGTTCCCCGACATACCCGTCTCCACTCGAGAGGAAGCACGTGGGTCCCGCACACATCCAGGGGAGCCCCGTTTCCGCCTCGTAGCTCGAGATGAGGGATCCTTTCCCTGTTTCGTAGGGAAAGAATTCCCGGCGTTTCCGTCGCATCTCAAGAGGAGGCGCTCTCCACAGGAAAGGCGAGAGGAACTCCAGGGTCGTGACACCATTCCAAGAGTCACCCAGATGTGTCAGTCCATTCCAGAGGAACCTGTTTTCCCTGCACTGCCTTGACGTTCAAGCCGAGGATCGACTCCGACCACGTGTGCACGTGGGACAGCCCTGTGGGAAAGCCTCGTGGGAAAGCCACGTGGGAAAGACTCCAGGGAAAACCATAGATCCTTTGATCCACGCGGCAGAAGCGTTACACTGCTGCTACCGCTCTGGAGGAAAGCGCAAGTGCATGCCCGCATTCGAGACGAGGACTGACTCCCCTGAGGAGACTCCAGAAGTACCCCAAGATCCATGTCAGCACTGGAGAGGAATCCTCTGGTTCCGGCCCCGACTCCACACAAGGTCTTAGGCCCCGGCATCGACGGGAGAGGAATCACGAGAGGGCCCCGAGGAACTCGCATGGGGACTGGCCTTTCCTGAGGCCACCAGAGCGGGTCCCTGAGGTCCCCGTCGTAAGTCGAGAGCACCTGCCGCAACTCGAGAAAATCCAGGAGGTTTTGCCCTCCAGGCGAGATGAGGCCCATTTCCGCTGAGGCTTCTCGAGGCTAATCACGTCTAACAACTGGAACGTCCAAAGGGTAATTCACACCCTTGCTGCAACTCAAGAAGTTCCCCGACATACCCGTCTCCACTCGAGAGGAAGCACGTGGGGTCCCGCACACATCCAGGGGAGCCCCGTTTCCGCCTCCTAGCTCGAGATGAGGGATCCTTTCCCTGTTTCGTAGGGAAAGAATTCCCGGCGTTCCCGTCGCATCTCAAGAAGTGGCGCGCTCCACAGGAAAGGAGAGAGGAACTCCAGGGTCGTGCCACCATTCCAAGAGTCCCCCAGATGTGTCAGTCCATTCCAGAGGAACCTGTTTTCCCTGCACTGCCTTGACGTTCAAGCCGAGGATCCACTCCCACCACGTGTGCACGTGGGATAGCCCTGTGGGAAAGCCTCGTGGGAAAGCCTCGTGGGAAAGACTCGAGGGAAAACCATAGATCCTTGGATCCACGCGGCGGACTGCGTGACACTGCTGCTACCGCTCTGGAGGAAAGCGCAAGTGCATGCCCGCATTCGAGACGAGGACTGACTCCCCTGGGGAGACTCCAGAAGTACCCCAAGATCCATGTCAGCACTGGAGAGGAATCCTCAGGTTCCGGCCCCGACTCCACACAAGGTCTTAGGCCCCGGCATCGACGGGAGAGGAATCCCGAGAGGCCCCCGAGGAACTCGCATGGGGACTGGCCTTTCCTGAGGCCACCAGAGTGGGTCCCTGAGGTCCCCGTCGTAAGTCGAGAGCACCTGCCGCAACTCGAGAAAATCCAGGAGGTTTTGCCCTCCAGGCGAGATGAGGCCCATTTCCGCTGAGGCTTCTCGAGGCTAATCACGTCTAACAACTGGAACTTCCAAAGGGTCCTTCACACCCTTGCTGCAACTCAAGAAGTTCCCCGACATACCCGTCTCCACTCGAGAGGAAGCACGTGGGGTCCCGCACACATCCAGGGGAGCCCCGTTTCCGCCTCCTAGCTCGAGATGAGGGATCCTTTCCCTGTTTCGTAGGGAAAGAATTCCCGGCGTTCCCGTCGCATCTCCAGAGGAGGCGCTCTCCACAGGAAAGGCGAGAGGAACTCCAGGGTCGTGCCACCATTCCAAGAGTCCCCCAGATGTGTCAGTCCATTCCAGAGGAAGCTGTTTTCCCTGCACTGCCTTGACGTTCAAGCCGAGGATCGACTCCCACCACGTGTGCACGTGGGACAGCCCTGTGGGAAAGCCTCGTGGGAAAGCCTCGTGGGAAAGACTCGAGGGAAAACCATAGATCCTTTGATCCACGCGGCGGACTGCGTGACACTGCTGCTACCGCTCTGGAGGAAAGCGCAAGTGCATGCCCGCATTCGAGACGAGGACTGACTCCCCTGGGGAGACTCCAGAAGTACCCCAAGATCCATGTCAGCACTGGAGAGGAATCCTCAGGTTCCGGCCCCGACTCCACACAAGGTCTTAGGCCCCGGCATCGACGGGAGAGGAATCCCGAGAGGCCCCCGAGGAACTCGCATGGGGACTGGCCTTTCCTTAGGCCACCAGAGCGGGTCCCTGAGGTCCCCGTCGTAAGTCGAGAGCACCTGCCGCAACTCGAGAAAATCCAGGAGGTTTTGCCCTCCAGGCGAGATGAGGCCCATTTCCGCTGAGGCTTCTCGAGGCTAATCACGTCTTACCACTGGAACTTCCAAAGGGTAATTCACACCCTTGCTGCAACTCAAGAAGTTCCCCGACATACCCGTCTCCACTCGAGAGGAAGCACGTGGGGTCCCGCACACATCCAGGGGAGCCCCGTTTCCGCCTCCTAGCTCGAGATGAGGGATCCTTTCCCTGTTTCGTAGGGAAAGAATTCCCGGCGATCCCGTCGCATCTCAAGAGGAGGCGCTCTCCACAGGAAAGGCGAGAGGAACTCCAGGGTCGTGCCACCATTCCAAGAGTCCCCCAGATGTGTCAGTCCATTCCAGAGGAACCTGTTTTCCCTGCACTGCCTTGACGTTCAAGCCGAGGATCGACTCCCACCACGTGTGCACGTGGGACAGCCCTGTGGGAAAGCCTCGTGGGAAAGCCTCGTGGGAAAGACTCGAGGGAAAACCATAGATCCTTTGATCCACGCGGCGGACTGCGTGACACTGCTGGTACCGCTCTGGAGGAAAGCGCAAGTGCATGCCCGCATTCGAGACGAGGACTGACTCCCCTGGGGAGACTCCAGAAGTACCCCAAGATCCATGTCAGCACTGGAGAGGAATCCTCAGGTTCCGGCCCCCACTCCACACAAGGTCTTAGGCCCCGGCATCGACGGGAGAGGAATCCCGAGAGGCCCCCGAGGAACTCGCATGGGGACTGGCCTTTCCTGAGGCCACCAGAGCGGGTCCCTGAGGTCCCCGTCGTAAGTCGAGAGCACCTGCCGCAACTCGAGAAAATCCAGGAGGTTTTGCCCTCCAGGCGAGATGAGGCCCATTTCCGCTGAGGCTTCTCGAGGCTAATCACGTCTAACCACTGGAACTTCCAAAGGGTCCTTCACACCCTTGCTGCAACTCAAGAAGTTCCCCGACATACCCGTCTCCACTCGAGAGGAAGCACGTGGGGTCCCGCACACATCCAGGGGAGACCCGTTTCCGCCTCCTAGCTCGAGATGAGGGATCCTTTCCCTGTTTCGTAGGGAAAGAATTCCCGGCGTTCCCGTCGCATCTCAAGAGGAGGCGCTCTCCACAGGAAAGGCGAGAGGAACTCCAGGGTCGTGCCACCATTCCAAGAGTCCCCCAGATGTGTCAGTCCATTCCAGAGGAACCTGTTTTCCCTGCACTGCCTTGACGTTCAAGCCGAGGATCCACTCCCACCACGTGTGCACTTGGGACAGCCCTGTGGGAAAGCCTCGTGGGAAAACCTCGTGGGAAAGACTCGAGGGAAAACCATAGATCCTTTGATCCACGCGGCGGACTGCGGGACACTGCTGCTACCGCTCTGGAGGAAAGCGCAAGTGCATGCCCGCATTCGAGACGAGGACTGACTCCCCTGGGGAGACTCCAGAATTACCCCAAGATCCATGTCAGCACTGGAGAGGAATCCTCAGGTTCCGGCCCCGACTCCACTCAAGGCCTTAGGCCCCGGCATCGACGGGAGAGGAATCCCGAGAGGACCCCGAGGAACTCGCATGGGGACTGGCCTTTCCTGAGGCCACCAGAGCGGGTCCCTGAGGTCCCCGTCGTAAGTCGAGAGCACCTGCCGCAACTCGAGAAAATCCAGGAGGTTTTGCCCTGAAGGCTAGATGAGGCCCATTTCCGCTGAGGCTTCTCGAGGCTAATCACGTCTAACCGCTGGAACTTCCAAAGGGTCCTTCACACCATTGCTGCAACTCAAGCAGTTCCGCGACATACCCGTCTCCACTCGAGGGGAAGCACGTGGGGTCCCGCACCCATCCAGGGGAGCCCCGTTTCCGCCTCCTAGCTCGAGATGAGGGATCCTTTCCCTGTTTGGTAGGGAAAGAATTCCCGGCGTTCCCGTCGCATCTAAGAGGTGGCGCTCTCCACAGGAAAGGCGAGAGAAACTCCAGGGTCGTGCCACCATTCCAAGAGACCCCCAGATGTGTCAGTCCATTCCAGAGGAACCTGTTTTCCCTGCACTGCCTGACATTCAAACCGAGGATCGAGTCACACCACGTGCGCACGTGGGACAGCCCTGTGGAAAGCCTCGTGGGAAAGCCTCGTGGGAAAGACTCGAGGGAAAACCATAGATCCTTTGATCCACGCGGCGGACTGCGTGACACTGCTGCTACCGCTCTGGAGGAAAGCGCAAGTGCATGCCCGCATTCGAGACGAGGACTGACTCCCCTGGGGAGACTCCAGAAGTACCCCAAGATCCATGTCAGCACTGGAGAGGAATCCTCAGGTTCCGGCCCCGACTCCACACAAGGTCTTAGGCCCCGGCATCGACGGGAGAGGAATCCCGAGAGGCCCCCGAGGAACTCGAATGGGGAAGGGCCTTTCCTGAGGTCACCAGAGCGGGTCCCTGAGGTCCCCGTCGTAAGTCGAGAGCACCTGCCGCAACTCGAGAAAATCCAGGAGGTTTTGCCCTCCAGGCGAGATGAAGTCCATTTCCGCTGAGGCTTCTCGAGGCTAATCACATCTAACCACTGGAACTTCCAAAGGGTCCTTCACACCCTTGCTGCAACTCTAGAAGTTCCCCGACATACCCGTCTCCACTCAAGAGGAAGCACGAGGGTCCCGCACACATCCAGGGTAGCCCCGTTTCCACCTCCTAGCTCGAGATGAGGGATCCTTTCCCTGTTTCGTAGGAAAGAATTCCCGGCATTCCCGTCGCATCTCAAGAGGAGGCGCTCTCCACAGGAAAGGAGAGAGGAACTCCAGGGTCGTGCCACCATTCCAAGAGTCCCCCAGATGTGTCAGTCCATTTCAGAGGAACCTGTTTTCCCTGCACTGCCTTGACGTTCAAGCCGAGGATCGACTCCCACCACGTGTGCACGTGGGACAACCCAGTGGGAAAGCCTCGTGGGAAAGCCTCTTGGGAAAGACTCGAGGGAAAACCATAGATCCTTTGATCCACGCGGCGGACTGCGTGACACTGCTGCTACCGCTCTGGAGGAAAGCGCAAGTGCATGCCCGCATTCGAGACGAGGACTGACTCCCCTGGGGAGACTCCAGAAGTACCCCAAGATCCATGTCAGCACTGGAGAGGAATCCTCAGGTTCCGGCCCCGACTCCACACAAGGTCTTAGGCCCCGGCATCGACGGGAGAGGAATCCCGAGAGGACCCGAGGAACTCGCATGGGGACTGGCCTTTCCTGAGGCCACCAGAGCGGGTCTCTGAGGTCCCCGTCGTAAGTCGAGAGCACCTGCCGCAACTCGAGAAAATCGAGGAGGTTTTGCCCTCCAGGCGAGATGAGGCCCATTTCCACTGAGGCTTCTCGAGGCTAATCACATCTAACCACTGGAACTTCCAAAGGGTCCTTCACACCCTTGCTGCAACTCAAGAAGTTCCCCGACATACCTGTCTCCACTCGAGAGGAAGCACGTGGGGTCCCGCACAAATCCAGGGGAACCCCGTTTCTGCCTCCAAGCTCGAAATGAGGGATCCTTTCCCTGTTTCGTAGGGAAAGAATTCCGGCGTTCCCGTCGCATCTCAAGAGGAGGCGCTCTCCACAGGAAAGGCGAGAGGAACTCCAGGGTCCTGCCACCATTCCAAGAGTCCCCCAGATGTGTCAGTCAATTCCAGAGGAACCTGTTTTCCCTGCACTGCCTTGACGTTCAAGCCGAGGATCGACTCCCACCACGTGTGCACGTGGGACAGCCCTGTGGGAAAGCCTCGTGGGAAAGCCTCGTGGGAAAGACTCGAGGGAAAACCGTAGATCCTTTGATGCACGCAGCGGACTGCTTGACACTGCTGCTACCGCTCTGGAGGATAGCGCAAGTGCATGCCCGCATTCGAGACGAGGACTGACTCCCCTGGGGAGACTCCATAAGTACCCCAAGATCCATGTCAGCACTGGAGAGGAATCCTCAGGTTCCGGCCCCGACTCCACACAAGGTCTTCGGCCCTGGCATCGACGGAGAGGAATCCCGAGAGGCCCCCGAGGAACTCGCATGGGGACTGGCCTTTCCTGAGGCCAACAGAGCGGGTCTCTGAGGTCCCCGTCGTAAGTCGAGAGCACCTGCCACAACTCGAGAAAATCCAGGAGGTTTCGCCCTCCAGGAGAGATGAGGCCCATTTCCGCTGAGGCTTCTCGAGGCCAATCACATCTAACCACTGGAACTTCCAAACGGTCCTTCACACCCTTGCTGCAACTCTAGAAGCTCCCCGACATACCCGTCTGCACTCGAGAGGAAGCACGTGGGGTCCCGCACACATCCAGGGGAGCCCCGTTTCCGACTCCTAGCTCGAGATGAGGGATCCTTTCTCTGTTTCGTAGGGAAAGAATTCCCGGCGTTCCCGTCGCATCCCAAGAGGAGGCGCTCTCCACAGGAAAGGCGAGCGGAACTCCAGGGTCATGCCACCATTCCAAGAGTCCCCCAGATGTGTCAGTCCATTCCAGAGGAACCTGTTTTCCCTGCACTGCCTTGACGTTCAAGCCCAGGATCGAATCCCACCACGTGTGCTCGTGGGACAGCCCTGTCGGAAAGCTTTGTGGGAAAGCCTCGTGGGAAAGACTCGAGGGAAAACCATAGATCCTTTGATCCCCGCGGCGGACTGCGTGACACTGCTGCTACCGCTCTGGAGGAAAGCGCAAGTGCATGCCCGCATTCGAGACGAGGACGACTCCCCTTGGGAGACTCAGAAGTACCCCAAGATCCATGTCAGCACTGGAGAGGAAACCTCAGGTTCCGGCCCCGACTCCACACAAGGTCTTAGGCCCCGGCATCGACGGGAGAGGAATCCCGAGAGGCCCCCGAGGAACTCGCATGGGGACTGGCCTTTCCTGAGGCCACCAGAGCGGGTCCCTGAGGTCCCCGTCGTAAGTCGAGAGCACCTGCCACAACTCGAGAAAATACAGGAGGTTTTGCCCTCCAGGCGAGTTGAGGCCCATTTCCGCTGAGGCTTCTCGAGGCTGATCACATCTAACCACTGGAACTTCCAAAGGGTCCTTCACACCCTTGCTGCAACTCAAGAAGTTCCCCCACATACCCGTCTGCACTCGAGAGGAAGCACGTGGTGTCCCGCACACATCCAGGGGAGCCCCGTTTCCGCCTTCTAACTCGACATGAGGGATCCTTTCCCTGTTTCGTAGGGAAAGAATTCCCGGCGTTCCCGTCGCATCTCAAGAGGAGGCGCTCTCCACAGGAAAGGCGAGAGGAACTCCAGGGTCATGCCACCATTCCAAGAGTCCCCCAGATGTGTCAGTCCATTCCAGAGGAACCTGTTTTCCCTGCACTGCCTTGACGTTCAAGCCGAGGATCGACTCCCACCACGTGTGCATGTGGGACAGCCCTGTGGGAAAGCTTCGTGGGAAAGCCTCGTGGGAAAGACTCGAGGGAAAACCATAGATCCTTTGATCCACGCGGCGGACTGCGTGACACTGCTGCTACCGCTCTGGAGGAAAGCGCAAGTGCATGCCCGCATTCGAGACGAGGACTGACTCCCCTGGGGAGACTCCAGAAGTACCCCAAGATCCATGTCAGCACTGCAGAGGAATCCTCAGGTTCCGGCCCCGACTCCACACAAGGTCTTAGGCCCCGGCATCGACGGGAGAGGAATCCCGAGAGGCCCCCGAGGAACTCGCATGGGGACTGGCCTTTCCTGAGGCCACCAGAGCGGGTCCCTAATGTCCCCGTCGTAAGTCGAGAGCACCTGCGGCAACTCGAGAAAATCCAGGAGGTTTTGCCCTCCAGGCGAGATGAGGCCCATTTCCAAAGAGGCTTCTCGAGGCTAATCACATCTAACCACTGGAACTTCCAAAGTGTCCTTCACACCTTGCTGCAACTCAAGAAGTTCCCCGACATACCCGTCTCCACTGGAGAGGAGGCACGTGGGTCCCACACACATCCAGGGGAGCCCCGTTTCCGCCTCCTAGCTCGACATGAGGGATCCTTTCCCTGTTTGGTAAGGAAAGAATTCCCAGCGTTCCCGTCGCATCTCAAGAGGAGGCGCTCTCCACAGGAAAGGCGAGAGGAACTCCAGGGTCGTGCCACCATTCCAAGAGTCCCCCAGTTGTGTCAGTCCATTCAAGAGGACCTGTTTTCCCTTCACTGCCTTGACGTTCAAGCCGAGGATCGATTCCCACCACGTGTGCACGTGGGACAGCCCTGTGGGAAAGCCTCCTGGGAAAGCCTCGTGGGAAAGACTCGAGGGAAAACCATAGATCCTTTGATCCACGCGGCGGACTGCGTGACACTGCTGCTACCGCTCTGGAGGAAAGCGCAACTGCATGCCCGCATTCGAGACGAGGACTGACTCCCATGGGGAGACTCCAGAAGTACCCCAAGATCCATGTCAGCACTGGAGAGGAATCCTCAGGTTCCGGCCCCGACTCCACACAAGGTCTTAGGCCCCGGCATCGACGGGAGAGGAATCCCGAGAGGCCCCCGAGGAACTCGCATGGGGACTGGCCTTTCCTGAGGCCACCAGAGCGGGTCCCTGAGGTCCCCGTCGTAAGTCGAGAGCACCTGCCGCAACTCGAGAAAATCCAGGAGGTTTTGCCCTCCAGGCGAGATGAGGCCCATTTCCGCTGAGGCTTCTCGAGGCTAATCACGTCTAAACACTGGAACTTCCAAAGGGTCCTTCACACCCTTGCTGCAACTCAAGAAGTTCCCCCACATACCCGTCTGCACTCGAGAGGAAGCACGTGGTGTCCCGCACACATCCAGGGGAGCCCCGTTTCCGCCTTCTAACTCGACATGAGGGATCCTTTCCCTGTTTCGTAGGGAAAGAATTCCCGGCGTTCCCGTCGCATCTCAAGAGGAGGCGCTCTCCACAGGAAAGGCGAGAGGAACTCCAGGGTCGTGACACCATTCCAAGAGTCCCCAGATGTGTCAGTCCATTCCAGAGCAACCTGTTTTCCCTGCACTGCCTTGACGTTCAAGCCGAGGATCGACTCCCACCACGTGTGCACGTGGGACAGCCCTGTGGGAAAGCCTCGTGGGAAAGCCTCGTGGGAAAGACTCGAGGGAAAACCATAGATCCTTTGATCCACGCGGCGGACTGTGTGACACTGCTGCTACCGCTCTGGAGGAAAGCGCAAGTGCATGCCCGCATTCGAGACGAGGACTGACTCCCCTGGGGAGACTCCAGAAGTACCCCAAGATCCATGTCAGCACCTGAGAGGAATCCTCAGGTTCCGGCCCCGACTCCACACAAGGTCTTAGGCCCCGGAATCGACGGGAGAGGAATCCCGAGAGGCCCTCGAGGAACTCGCATGGGGACTGGCCTTTCCTGAGGCCACCAGAGCGGGTCCCTGAGGTCCCCGTCGTAAGTCGAGAGCACCTGCCGCAACTCGAGAAAATCCAGGAGGTTTTGCCCTCCAGGCGAGATGAGGCCCATTTCCGCTGAGGCTTCTCGAGGCTAATCACGTCTAACCACTGGAACTTCCAAAGGGTCCTTCACACCCTTGCTGCAACTAAAGAAGTTCCCCGACATACCCGTCTCCACTCGAGAGGAAGCACGTGGGTCCCGCACACATCGAGGGGAGCCCCGTTTCCGCCTCCTAGCTCGAGATGAGGGATCCTTTCCCTGCTTCGTAGGGAAAGAATTCCCGGCGTTCCCGTCGCATTTCAAGAGGAGGCGCTCTCCACAGGAAAGGGGAGAGGAACTCCTGGGTCGTGCCACCATTCCAAGAGTCCCCCAGATGTGTCAGTCCATTCCAGAGGAACCTGTTTTCCCTGCACTGCCTTGACGTTCAAGCCGTGGATCGACTCCCACCACGTGTGCACGTGGGACAGCCCTGTGGGAAAGCCTCGTGGGAAAGCCTCGTGGGAAAGACTCGAGGGAAAAACATAGATCCTTTGATCCACGCGGCGGACTGCGTGACACTGCTGCTACCGCTCTGGAGGAAAGAGCAAGTGCATGCCCGCATTCGAGACGAGGACTGACTCCCCTGGGGAGACTCCAGAAGTACCCCAAGATCCATGTCAGCACTGGAGAGGAATCCTCAGGTTCCGGCCCCGACTCCACACAAGGTCTTAGGCCCCAGCATCGACGGGAGAGGAATCCCGAGAGGCCCCCGAGGAACTCGCATGGGGACTGGCCTTTCCTGAGGCCACCAGAGCGGGTCCCTGAGGTCCCCGTCGTAAGTCGAGAGCACCTGCCGCAACTCGAGAAAATCCAGAAGGTTTTGCCCTCCAGGCGAGATGAGGCCCATTTCCGCTGAGGCTTCTCGAGGCCAATCACATCTAACCACTGGAATTTCCAAAGGGTTCTTCACACCCTTGCTGCAACTCAAGAAGGTCCCCGACATACCAGTCTCCACTCGAGAGGAAGCACGTGGGGTCCCGCACACATCCAGGGGAGCCCCGTTTCCGCCTCCTAGCTCGAGATGAGGGATCCGTTCCCTGTTTCGTAGGGAAAGAATTCCCGGCGTTCCCGTCGCATCTCAAGAGGAGGCGCTCTCCACAGGAAAGGCGAGAGGAACTCCAGGGTCATGCCACCATTCCAAGAGTCCCCCAGATGTGTCAGTCCATTCCAGAGGAACCTGTTTTCCCTGCACTGCCTTGACGTTCAGGCCGAGGATCGACTCCCACCACGTGTGCACGTGGGACAGCCCTGTGGGAACGCCTCGTGGGAAAGCCTCGTGGGAAAGACTCGAGGGAAAACCACAGATCCTTTGATCCACGCGGCGGACTGCGTGACACTGCTGCTACCGCTCTGGAGGAAAGCGCAAGTGCATGCCCGCATTCGAGACGAGGACTGACTCCCCTGGGGAGACTCCAGAAGTACCCCAAGATCCATGTCAGCACTGGAGAGGAATCCTCAGGTTCCGGCCATGACTCCACACAAGGTCTTAGGCCCCGGCATCGACGGGAGAGGAATCCCCAGAGGCCCCCGAGGAACTCGCATGGGGACTGGCCTTTCCTGAGGCCACCAGAGCGGGTCCCTGAGGTCCCCGTCGTAAGTCGAGAGCACCTGCCGCAACTCGAGAAAATCCAGGAGGTTTTGCCCTCCAGGCGAGATGAGGCCCATTTCCGCTGAGGCTTCTCGAGGCCAATCACATCTAACCACTGGAACTTCCAAAGGGTCCTTCACACCCTTGCTGCAACTCAAGAAGTTCCCCGACATACCCGTCTCCACTCGAGAGGAAGCCCGTGGTGTCCCGCACACTTCCAGGGGAGCCCCGTTTCCGCCTTCCAGCTCGAGATGAGGGATCCTTTCCCTGTTTCGTAGGGTAAGAATTCCCGGCGTTCCCGTCGCATCTCAAGAGGAGGCGCTCTCCACAGGAAAGGCGAGAGGAACTCCAGGGTCGTGCCACCATTCCAAGAGTCCCCCAGATGTGTCAGTCCATTCCAGAGGAACCTGTTTTCCCTGCACTGCCTTGACGTTCAAGCCGAGGATCGAATCCCACCACGTGTGCACGTGGGACAGCCCTGTGGGAAAGCCTCGTGGGAAAGCCTCGTGGGAAAGACTCGAGGGAAAACCATAGATCCTTTGATCCACGCGGCGGACTGCGTGACACTGCTGCTACCGCTCTGGAGGAAAGCGCAAGTGCATGCCCGCATTCGAGACGAGGACTGACTCCCCTGGGGAGACTCCAGAAGTACCCCAAGATCCATGTCAGCACTGGAGAGGAATCCTCAGGTTCCGGCCCCGACTCCACACAAGGTCTTAGGCCCTGGCATCGACGGGAGAGGAATCCCGAGAGGCCCCCGAGGAACTCGCATGGGGACTGGCCTTTCCTGAGGCCACCAGAGCGGTTCCCTGAGGTCCCCGTCGTAAGTCGAGAGCACCTGCCGCAACTCGAGAAAATCCAGGAGGTTTTGCCCTCCAGGCGAGATGAGGCCCATTTCTGCTGAGGCTTCTCGAGGCCAATCACATCTAACCACTGGAACTTCCAAAGGGTCCTTCACACCCTTGCTGCAACTCAAGAAGTTCCCCGACATACCCGTCTCCACTCGAGAGGAAGCACGTGGTGTCCCGCACACATCCAGGGGAGCCCCGTTTCCGCCTCCTAGCTCGAGATGAGGGATCCTTTCCCTGTTTCGTAGGGAAAGAATTCCCGGCGTTCCCGTCGCATCTCAAGAGGAGGCGCTCTCCACAGGAAAGGCGAGAGGAACTCCAGGGTCGTGCCACCATTCCAAGAGTCCCACAGATGTGTCAGTCCATTCCAGAGGAACCTGTTTTCCCTGCACTGCCTTGACGTTCAAGCCGAGGATCGACTCCCACCACGTGTGCACGTGGGACAGCCCTGTGGGAAAGCCTCGTGGGAAAGCCTCGTGGGAAAGACTCGAGGGAAAACCATAGATCCTTTGATCCACGCGGCGGACTGCGTGACACTGCTGCTACCGCTCTGGAGGAAAGCGCAAGTGCATGCCCGCATTCGAGACGAGGACTGACTCCCCTGGGGAGACTCCAGAAGTACCCCAAGATCCATGTCAGCACTGGAGAGGAATCCTCAGGTTCCGGCCCCGACTCCACACAAGGTCTTAGGCCCCGGCATCGACGGGAGAGGAATCCCGAGAGGCCCCCGAGGAACTCGCATGGGGACTGGCCTTTTCTGAGGCCACCAGAGCGGGTCCCTGAGGTCCCCATCGTAAGTCGAGAGCACCTGCCGCAACTCGAGAAAATCCAGGAGGTTTTGCCCTCCAGGCGAGATGAGGCCCATTTCCGCTGAGGCTTCTCGAGGCCAATCACATCTAACCACTGGAACTTCCAAAGGGTCCTTCACACCCTTGCTGCAACTCAAGAAGTTCCCCCACATACCCGTCTGCACTCGAGAGGAAGCACGTGGTGTCCCGCACACATCCAGGGGAGCCCCGTTTCCGCCTCCTAGCTCGAGATGAGGGATCCTTTCCCTGTTTCGTAGGGAAAGAATTCCCGGCGTTCCAGTCGCATCTCAAGAGGAGGCGCTCTCCACTGGAAAGGCGAGAGGAACTCCAGGGTCATGCCACCATTCCAAGAGTCCCCCAGATGTGTCAGTCCATTCCAGAGGAACCTGTTTTCCCTGCACTGCCTTGACGTTCAAGCCGAGGATCGACTCCAACCACGTGTGCACGTGGGACAGCCCTGTGGGAAAGCCTCGTGGGAAAGCCTCGTGGGAAAGACTCGAGGGAAAACCATAGATCCTTTGATTCACGCGGCGGACTGCGTGACACTGCTGCTACCGCTCTGGAAGAAAGCGCAAGTGCATGCCCGCATTCGAGACAAGGACTGACTCCCCTGGGGAGACTCCAGAAGTACCCCAAGATCCATGTCAGCACTGGAGAGGAATCCTCAGGTTCCGGCCCCGACTCCACACAAGGTCTTAGGCCCGGCATCGACGGGAGAGGAATCCCGAGAGGCCCCCAAGGAACTCGCATGGGGACTGGCCTTTCCTGAGGCCACCAGAGCAGGTCCCTGAGGTCCCCGTCGTAAGTCGAGAGCACCTGCCGCAACTCGAGAAAATCCAGGAGGTTTTGCCCTCCATGCGAGATGAGGCCCATTTCCGCTGAGGCTTCTCGAGGCTAATCACGTCTAACCACTGGAACTTCCAAAGGGTCCTTCACACCCTTGCTGCAACTCAAGAAGTTCCTCGACATACCCGTCTCCACTCGAGAGGAAGCACGTGGGTCCCGCACACATCCAGGGGAGCCCCGTTTCCGCCTCCTAGTTCGAGATGAGGGATCCTTTCCCTGTTTCGTAGGGAAAGAATTCCCGGCGTTCCCGTCGCATCTCAAGAGGAGGCGCTCTCCACAGGAAAGACGAGAGGAACTCCAGGGTCGTGACACCATTCCAAGAGTCCCCCAGATTTGTCAGTCCATTCCAGAGGAACCTGTTTTCCCTGCACTGCCTTGACGTTCAAGCCGAGGATCGACTCCCACCACGTGTGCACGTGGGACAGCCCTGTGGGAAAGCCTCGTGGGAAAGCCTCGTGGGAAAGACTCGAGGGAAAACCATAGATCCTTTGATCCACGCGGCGGACTGCGTGTCACTGCTGCTACCGCTCTGGAGGAAAGCGCAAGTGCATGCCCGCATTCGAGACGAGGACTGACTCCCCTGGGGAGACTCCAGAATTACCCCAAGATCCATGTCAGCACTGAAGAGGAATCCTCAGGTTCCGGCCCCGACTCCACACAAGGTCTTAGGCCCGGCATCGACGGGAGAGGAATCCCGAGAGGCCCCCAAGGAACTCGCATGGGGACTGGCCTTTCCTGAGGCCACCAGAGCGGGTCCCTGAGGTCCCCGTCGTAAGTCGAGAGCACCTGCCGCAACTCGAGAAAATCCAGGAGGTTTTGCCCTCCAGGCGAGATGAGGCCCATTTCCGCTGAGGCTTCTCGAGGCTAATCACGTCTAACCACTGGAACTTCCAAAGAGTCCTTCACACCCTTGCTGCAACTCAAGAAGTTCCCCGACATACCGGTCTGCACTCGAGAGGAAGCACGTGGGTCCCGCACACATCCAGGGTAGCCTCGTTTCCGCCTCCTAGCTCGAGATGAGGGATCCTTTCCCTGTTTCGTAGGGAAAGAATTCCCGGCGTTCCCGTCGCATCTCAAGAGGAGGCGCTCTCCACAGGAAAGACGAGAGGAACTCCAGGGTCGTGACACCATTCCAAGAGTCCCCCAGATTTGTCAGTCCATTCCAGAGGAACCTGTTTTCCCTGCACTGCCTTGACGTTCAAGCCGAGGATCGACTCCCACCACGTGTGCACGTGGGACAGCCCTGTGGGAAAGCCTCGTGGGAAAGCCTCGTGGGAAAGACTCGACGGAAAACATAGATCCTTTGATCCACACGGCGGACTGCGTGACACTGCTGCTACCGCTCTGGAGGAAAGCGCAAGTGCATGCCCGCATTCGAGACGAGGACTGACTCCCCTGGGGAGACTCCAGAAGTACCCCAAGATCCATGTCAACACTGGAGAAGAATCCTCAGGTTCCGGCCCCGACTCCACACAAGGTCTTAGGCCCCGGCATCGACGGGAGAGGAATCCCGAGAGGCGCCCGAGGAACTCGCATGGGGACTGGCCTTTCCTGAGGCCACCAGAGCGGGTCCCTGAGGTCCCCGTCGTAAGTCGAGAGCACCTACAGCATCTCGAGAAAATCCAGGAGGTTTTGCCCTCCAGGCGAGATGAGGCCCATTTCCGCTGAGGCTTCTCGAGGCCAATCACATCTAACCACTGGAACTTCCAAAGGGTCCTTCACACCCTTGCTGCAACTCAAGAAGTTCCCCGACATACCCGTCTCCACTCGAGAGGAAGCCCGTGGTGTCCCGCACACATCCAGGGGAGCCCCGTTTCCGCCTCCTAGCTCGAGATGAGGGATCCTTTCCCTGTTTCGTAGGGAAAGAATTCCCGGCGTTCCCGTCGCATCTCAAGAGGAGGCGCTCTCCACAGGAAAGGCGAGAGGAACTCCAGGGTCGTGCCACCATTCCAAGAGTCCCACAGATGTGTCAGTCCATTCCAGAGGAACCTGTTTTCCCTGCACTGCCTTGACGTTCAAGCCGAGGATCGACTCCCACCACGTGTGCACGTGGGACAGCCCTGTGGGAAAGCCTCGTGGGAAAGCCTCGTGGGAAAGACTCGAGGGAAAACCATAGATCCTTTGATCCACGCGGCGGAATGCGTGACACTGCTGCTACCGCTCTGGAGGAAAGCGCAAGTGCATGCCCGCATTCGAGACGAGGACTGACTCCCCTGGGGAGACTCCAGAAGTACCCCAAGATCCATGTCAGCACTGGAGAGGAATCCTCAGGTTCCGGCCACGACTCCACACAAGGTCTTAGGCCCCGGCATCGAAGGCAGAGGAATCCCGAGAGGCCCCCGAGGAACTCGCATGGGGACTGGCCTTTTCTGAGGCCACCAGAGCGGGTCCCTGAGGTCCCCATCGTAAGTCGAGAGCACCTGCCGCAACTCGAGAAAATCCAGGAGGTTTTGCCCTCCAGGCGAGATGAGGCCCATTTCCGCTGAGGCTTCTCGAGGCCAATCACATCTAACCACTGGAACTTCCAAAGGGTCCTTCACACCCTTGCTGCAACTCAAGAAGTTCCCCGACATACCCGTCTGCACTCGAGAGGAAGCACGTGGTGTCCCGCACACATCCAGGGGAGCCCCGTTTCCGCCTCCTAGCTCGAGATGAGGGATCCTTTCCCTGTTTCGTAGGGAAAGAATTCCCGGCGTTCCCGTCGCATCTCAAGAGGAGGCGCTCTCCACTGGAAAGGCGAGAGGAACTCCAGGGTCATGCCACCATTCCAAGAGTCCCCCAGATGTGTCAGTCCATTCCAGAGGAACCTGTTTTCCCTGCACTGCCTTGACGTTCAAGCCGAGGATCGACTCCAACCACGTGTGCACGTGGGACAGCCCTGTGGGAAAGCCTCGTGGGAAAGCCTCGTGGGAAAGACTCGAGGGAAAACCATAGATCCTTTGATTCACGCGGCGGACTGCGTGACACTGCTGCTACCGCTCTGGAAGAAAGCGCAAGTGCATGCCCGCATTCGAGACAAGGACTGACTCCCCTGGGGAGACTCCAGAAGTACCCCAAGATCCATGTCAGCACTGGAGAGGAATCCTCAGGTTCCGGCCCCGACTCCACACAAGGTCTTAGGCCCGGCATCGACGGGAGAGGAATCCCGAGAGGCCCCCAAGGAACTCGCATGGGGACTGGCCTTTCCTGAGGCCACCAGAGCAGGTCCCTGAGGTCCCCGTCGTAAGTCGAGAGCACCTGCCGAACTCGAGAAAATCCAGGAGGTTTTGCCCTCCAGGCGAGATGAGGCCCATTTCCGCTGAGGCTTCTCGAGGCTAATCACGTCTAACCACTGGAACTTCCAAAGGGTCCTTCACACCCTTGCTGCAACTCAAGAAGTTCCTCGACATACCCGTCTCCACTCGAGAGGAAGCACGTGGGTCCCGCACACATCCAGGGGAGCCCCGTTTCCGCCTCCTAGTTCGAGATGAGGGATCCTTTCCCTGTTTCGTAGGGAAAGAATTCCCGGCGTTCCCGTCGCATCTCAAGAGGAGGCGCTCTCCACAGGAAAGACGAGAGGAACTCCAGGGTCGTGACACCATTCCAAGAGTCCCCCAGATTTGTCAGTCCATTCCAGAGGAACCTGTTTTCCCTGCACTGCCTTGACGTTCAAGCCGAGGATCGACTCCCACCACGTGTGCACGTGGGACAGCCCTGTGGGAAAGCCTCGTGGGAAAGCGTCGTGGGAAAGACTCGAGGGAAAACCATAGATCCTTTGATCCACGCGGCGGACTGCGTGACACTGCTGCTACCGCTCTGGAGGAAAGCGCAAGTGCATGCCCGCATTCGAGACGAGGACTGACTCCCCTGGGGAGACTCCAGAATTACCCCAAGATCCATGTCAGCACTGAAGAGGAATCCTCAGGTTCCGGCCCCGACTCCACACAAGGTCTTAGGCCCGGCATCGACGGGAGAGGAATCCCGAGAGGCCCCCAAGGAACTCGCATGGGGACTGGCCTTTCCTGAGGCCACCAGAGCGGGTCCCTGAGGTCCCCGTCGTAAGTCGAGAGCACCTGCCGCAACTCGAGAAAATCCAGGAGGTTTTGCCCTCCAGGCGAGATGAGGCCCATTTCCGCTGAGGCTTCTCGAGGCTAATCACGTCTAACCACTGGAACTTCCAAAGGGTCCTTCACAGCCTTGCTGCAACTCAAGAAGTTCCCCGACATACCGGTCTGCACTCGAGAGGAAGCACGTGGGTCCCGCACACATCCAGGGGAGCCGCGTTTCCGCCTCCTAGCTCGAGATGAGGGATCCTTTCCCTGTTTCGTAGGGAAAGAATTCCCGGCGTTCCCGTCGCATCTCAAGAGGAGGCGCTCTCCACAGGAAAGACGAGAGGAACTCCAGGGTCGTGACACCATTCCAAGAGTCCCCCAGATTTGTCAGTCCATTCCAGAGGAACCTGTTTTCCCTGCACTGCCTTGACGTTCAAGCCGAGGATCGACTCCCACCACGTGTGCACGTGGGACAGCCCTGTGGGAAAGCCTCGTGGGAAAGCCTCGTGGGAAAGACTCGACGGAAAACCATAGATCCTTTGATCCACACGGCGGACTGCGTGACACTGCTGCTACCGCTCTGGAGGAAAGCGCAAGTGCATGCCCGCATTCGAGACGAGGACTGACTCCCCTGGGGAGACTCCAGAAGTACCCCAAGATCCATGTCAACACTGGAGAGGAATCCTCAGGTTCCGGCCCCGACTCCACACAAGGTCTTAGGCCCCGGCATCGACGGGAGAGGAATCCCGAGAGGCGCCCGAGGAACTCGCATGGGGACTGGCCTTTCCTGAGGCCACCAGAGCGGGTCCCTGAGGTCCCCGTCGTAAGTCGAGAGCACCTACCGCATCTCGAGAAAATCCAGGAGGTTTTGCCCTCCAGGCGAGATGAGGCCCATTTCCGCTGAGGCTTCTCGAGGCCAATCACATCTAACCACTGGAACTTCCAAAGGGTCCTTCACACCCTTGCTGCAACTCAAGAAGTTCCCCGACATACCCGTCTCCACTCGAGAGGAAGCCCGTGGTGTCCCGCACACATCCAGGGGAGCCCCGTTTCCGCCTCCTAGCTCGAGATGAGGGATCCTTTCCCTGTTTCGTAGGGTAAGAATTCCCGGCGTTCCCGTCGCATCTCATGAGGAGGCACTCTCCACAGGAAAGGCGAGAGGAACTCCAGGGTCGTGCCACCATTCCAAGAGTCCCCCAGATTTGTCAGTCCATTCCAGAGGAACCTGTTTTCCCTGCACTGCCTTGACGTTCAAGCCGAGGATCGACTCCCACCACGTGTGCACGTGGGACAGCCCTGTGGGAAAGCCTCGTGGGAAAGCCTCGTGGGAAAGACTCGAGGGAAAACCATAGATCCTTTGATCCACGCGGCGGACTGCGTGACACTGCTGCTACCGCTCTTGAGGAAAGCGCAAGTGCATGCCCGCATTCGAGACGAGGACTGACTCCCCTGGGGAGACTCCAGAAGTACCCCACGATCCATGTCAGCAGTGGAGAGGAATCCTCAGGTTCCGGCCCCGACTCCACACAAGGTCTTAGGCCCCGGCATCGACGGGAGAGGAATCCCCAGAGGAACTCGCATGGGGACTGGCCTTTCTGAGGCCACCAGAGCGTGTCCCTGAGGTCCCCGTCGTAAGTCGAGAGCACCTGCCGCAACTCGAGAAAATCCAGGCGGTTTTGCCCTCCAGGCGAGATGAGGCCCATTTCCGCTGAGGCTTCTCGAGGCCAATCACATCTAACCACTGGAACTTCCAAAGGGTCCTTCACACCATTGCTGCAACACAAGAAGTTCCCCGACATACCCGTCTGCACTCGAGAGGAAGCACGAGGTGTCCCGCACACATCCAGGGGAGCCCCGTTTCCGCCTCCTAGCTCGAGATGAGGGATCCTTTCCCTGTTTCGTAGGGAAAGAATTCCCGGCGTTCCCGTCGCATCTCAAGAGGAGGCGCTCTCAAACAGGAAATGCGAGAGGAACTCCAGGGTCATGCCACCATTCCAAGAGTCCCCCAGATGTGTCAGTCCATTCCAGAGGAACCTGTTTTCCCTGCACTGCCTTGACGTTCAAGCCGAGGATCGACTCCCACCACGTGTGCACGTGGGACAGCCCTGTGGGAAAGCCTCGTGGGAAAGCCTCGTGGGAAAGACTCGAGGGAAAACCATAGATCTTTTGATCCACGCGGCGGACTGTGTGACACTGCTGCTACCGCTCTGGAGGAAAGCGCAAGTGCATGCCCGCATTCGAGACGAGGACTGACTCCCCTGGGGAGACTCCAGAAGTACCCCAAGATCCATGTCAGCACTGGAGAGGAATCCTCAGGTTCCGGCCCCGACTCCACACAAGGTCTTAGGCCCCGGCATCGACGGGAGAGGAATCCCGAGAGGCCCCCGAGGAACTCGCATGGGGACTGGCCTTTCCTGAGGCCACCAGAGCGTGTCCCTGAGGTCCCCGTCGTAAGTCGAGAGCACCTGCCGCAACTCGAGAGAATCCAGGAGGTTTTGACCTCCAGGCGAGAGGAGGCCCATTTCCGCTGAGGCTTCTCGAGGCCAATCACATCTAACCACTGGAACTTCGAAAGGGTCCTTCACACCATTGCTGCAACTCAAGAATTTCTGCGACATACCGTCTCCACTCGAGGGTAAGCACGTGGGGTCCCGCACACATCCAGGGGAGCTCCGTTTCCGCCCCCTAGCTCGAGGTGAGGGATCCTTTCCCTATTTCATAGGGAAAGAATTCCCGGCGTTCCCGTCGAATGTCAAGAGGAGGCGCTCTCCACAGGAAAGGCGAGAGGAACTCCAGGGTCGTGACACCATTCCAAGAGTCCGCCAGATGTGTCAGTCCATTCCAGAGGAACCTGTTTTCTCTGCACTGCCTTGACGTTCAAGCCGAGGATCGACTCCCACCACGTGTGCACGTGGGACAGCCCTGTGGGAAAGCCTCGTGGGAAAGCCTCGTGGGAAAGACTCGAGGGAAAACCATAGATCCTTTGATCCACGCGGCGGACTGCGTGACACTGCTGCTACCGCTCTGGAGGAAAGCTCAAGTGCATGCCCGCATTCGAGACGAGGACTGACTCCCCTGGGGAGACTCCAGAAGTACCCCAAGATCCATGTCAGCACTGGAGAGGAATCCTCAGGTTCCGGCCCCGACTCCACACAAGGTCTTAGGCCCCGGCATCGACGGGAGAGGAATGCCGAGAGGCCCCCGAGGAACTCGCATGGGGACTGGCCTTTCCTGAGGACACCAGAGCGGGTCCCTGAGGTCCCCGTCGTAAGTCGAGAGCACCTGCCGCAACTCGAGAAAATCCAGGAGGTTTTGCCCTCCAGGCGAGATGAGGCCCATTTCCGCTGAGGCTTCTCGAGGCCAATCACATCTAACCACTGGAACTTCCAAAGGGTCCTTCACACCATTGCTGCAACTCAAGAAGTTCCCCGACATACCCGTCTCCACTCGAGAGGAAGCACGTGGGGTCCCGCACACATCCAGGGGAGCTCCGTTTCCGCCCCCTAGCTCGAGGTGAGGGATCCTTTCCCTGTTTCGTAGGGAAAGAATTCCCGGCGTTCCCGTCGCATCTCAAGAGGAGGCGCTCTCCACAGGAAAGGCGAGAGGAACTCCAGGGTCGTGACACCATTCCAAGAGTCCCCCAAATGTGTCAGTCCATTCCAGAGGAACCTGTTTTCCCTGCACTGCCTTGACGTTCAAGCCGAGGATCGACTCCCACCACGTGTGCACGTGGGACAGCCCTGTGGGAAAGCCTCGTGGGAAAGCCTCGTGGGAAAGACTCGAGGGAAAACCATAGATCCTTTGATCCACGCGGCGGACTGCGTGACACTCCTGCTACCGCTCTGGAGGAAAGCGCAAGTGCATGCCCGCATTCGAGACGAGGACTGACTCCCCTGGGGAGACTCCAGAAATACCCCAAGATCCATGTCAGCACTGGAGAGGAATCCTCAGGTTCCGGCCCCGACTCCACACAAGGTCTTAGGCCCCGGCATCGACGGGAGAGGAATCCCGAGAGGCCCCCGAGGAACTCGCATGGGGACTGGCCTTTCCTGAGGCCACCAGAGCGGGTCCCTGAGGTCCCCGTAGTAAGTCGAGAGCACCTGCCGCAACTCGAGAAAATCCAGGAGGTTTTGCCCTCCAGGCGAGATGAGGCCCATTTCCGCTGAGGCTTCTCGAGGCCAATCACATCTAACCACTGGAACTTCCAAAGGGTCCTTCACACCATTGCTGCAACTCAAGAAGTTCCCCGACATACACGTCTCCACTCGAGAGGAAGCACGTGGTGTCCCGCACACATCCAGGGGAGGCCCGTTTCCGCCTCCTAGCTCGAGATGAGGGATCCTTTCCCTGTTTCGTAGGGAAAGAATTCCCGGCGTTCCCGTCGCATCTCAAGAGGAGGCGCTCTCCACAGGAAATGCGAGAGGAACTCCAGGGTCGTGACACCATTCCAAGAGTCCCCCAGATGTGTCAGTCCATTCCAGAGGAACCTGTTTTCCCTGCACTGCCTTGACGTTCAAGCCGAGGATCGACGCCCACCACGTGTGCACGTGGGACAGCCCTGTGGGAAAGCCTCGTGGGAAAGCCTCGTGGGAAAGACTCGAGGGAAAACCATAGATCCTTTGATCCACGCGGCGGACTGCGTGACACTGCTGCTACCGCTCTGGAGGAAAGCGCAAGTGCATGCCCGCATTCGAGACGAGGACTGACTCCCCTGGGGAGACTCCAGAAGTACCCCAAGATCCATATCAGCACTGGAGAGGAATCCTCAGTTTCCGGCCCCGACTCCACACAAGGTCTTAGGCCCCGGCATCGAAGGGAGAGGAATCCCGAGAGGCCCCCGAGGAACTCGCATGGGGACTGGCCTTTCCTGAGGCCACCAGAGCGGGTCCCTGAGGTCCCCGTCGTAAGTCGAGAGCACCTGCCGCAACTCGAGAAAATCCAGGAGGTTTTGCCCTCCAGGCGAGATGAGGCCCATTTCCGCTGAGGCTTCTCGAGGCCAATCACGTCTAACCACTGGAACTTCCAAAGGGTCCTTCACACCCTTGCTGCAACTCAAGAAGTTCCCCGACATACCCGTCTCCACTCGAGAGGAAGCACGTGGTGTCCCGCACACATCCAGGGGAGCCCCGTTTCCGCCTCCTAGCTCGAGATGAGGGATCCTTTCCCTGTTTCGTAGGGAAAGAATTCCCGGCGTTCCCGTCGCATCTCAAGAGGAGGCGCTCTCCACAGGAAAGGCGATAGGAACTCCAGGGTCGTGCCACCATTCCAAGAGTCCCCCAGATGTGTCAGTCCATTCCAGAGGAACCTGTTTTCCCTGCACTGCCTTGACGTTCAAGCCGAGGATCGACTCCCACCACGTGTGCACGTGGGACAGCCCTGTGGGAAAGCCTCGTGGGAAAGCCTCGTGGGAAAGACTCGAGGGAAAACCATAGATCCTTTGATCCACGCGGCGGACTGCGTGACACTGCTGCTACCGCTCTTGAGGAATGCGCAATGCATGCCCGCATTCGAGACGAGGACTGACTCCCCTGGGGAGACTCCAGAAGTACCCCAAGATCCATGTCAGCACTGGAGAGGAATCCTCAGGTTCCGGCCCCGACTCCACACAAGGTCTTAGGCCCCGGCATCGACGGGAGAGGAATCCCGAGACACCCCCGAGGTACTCGCATGGGGACTGGCCTTTCCTGAGGCCACCAGAGCGGTTCCCTGAGGTCCCCGTCGTAAGTCGAGAGCACCTGCCGCAACTCGAGAAAATCCAGGAGGTTTTGCCCTCCAGGCGAGATGAGGCCCATTTCCGCTGAGGCTTCTCGAGGCCACTCACATCTAACCACTGGATCTTCCAAAGGATCCTTCACACCATTGCTGCAACTCAAGAAGTTCCCCGACATACCCGTCTCCACTCGAGAGGAAGCACGTGGGTTCCCGCACACATCCAGGGAAGCCCCGTTTCCACCTCCTAGCTCGAGATGAGGGATCCTTTCCCTGTTTCGTAGGGAAAGAATTCCCGGCGTTCCCGTCGCATCTCAAGAGGAGGCGCTCTCCACAGGAAAGGCGAGAGGAACTCCAGGGTCGAGACACCATTCCAAGAGTCCCCCAGATGTGTCAGTCCATTCCAGAGGAACCTGTTTTCCCTGCACTGCCTTGACGTTCAAGCCGAGGATCGACTCCCACCACGTGTGCACGTGGGACAGCCCTGTGGGAAAGCCTCGTGGGAAAGCCTCGTGGGAAAGACTCGAGGGAAAACCATAGATCCTTTGATCCACGTGGCGGACTGCGTCACACTCCTGCTACCGCTCTGGAGGAAAGCGCAAGTGCATGCCCGCATTCGACACGAGGACTGACTCCCCTGGGGAGACTCCAGAAGTACCCCAAGATCCATGTCAGCACTGGAGAGGAATCCTCAGGTTCCGGCCCCGACTCCACACAAGGTCTTAGGCCCCGGCATCGACGGGAGAGGAATCCCGAGACGCCCCCGTGGAACTCGCATGGGGACTGGCCTTTCCTGAGGCCACCAGAGCGGGTCCCTGAGGTCCCCGTCGTAAGTCGAGAGCACCTGCCGCAACTCGAGAAAATCCAGGCGGTTTTGCCCTCCAGGCGAGATGAGGCCCATTTCCGCTGAGGCTTCTCGAGGCCAATCACGTCTAACCACTGGAACTTCCAAAGGGTCCTTCACACCCTTGCTGCAAATCAAGAAGTTCCCCGACATACCCGTCTCCACTCGAGAGGAAGCACGTGGTGTCCCGCACACATCCAGGGGAGGCCCGTTTCCGCCTCCTAGCTCGAGATGAGGGATCCTTTCCCTGTTTCGTAGGGAAAGAATTCCCGGCGTTCCCGTCGCATCTCAAGAGGAGGCGCTCTCCACAGGAAAGGCGAGAGGAACTCCAGGGTCGTGCCACCATTCCAAGAGTCCCCCAGATGTGTCAGTCCATTCCAGAGGAACCTGTTTTCCCTGCACTGCCTTGACGTTCAAGCCGAGGATCGACTCCCACCACGTGTGCACGTGGGACAGCCCTGTGGGAAAGCCTCGTGGGAAAGCCTCGTGGGAAAGACTCGAGGGAAAAACATAGATCCTTTGATCCACGCGGCGGACTGTGTGACACTGCTGCTACCGCTCTGGAGGAAAGCGCAAGTGCATGCCCGCATTCGAGACGAGGACTGACTCCCCTTGGGAGACTCCAGAAGTACCCCAAGATCCATGTCAGCACTGGAGAGGAATCCTCAGGTTCCGGCCCCGACTCCACAGAAGGTCTTAGGCCCCGGCATCGACGGGAGAGGAATCCCCAGAGGCCCCCGAGGAACTCGCATGGGGACTGGCCTTTCCTGAGGCCACCAGAGCGGGTCCCTGAGGTCCCCGTCGTAAGTCGAGAGCACCTGCCGCAACTCGAGAAAATCCAGGAGGTTTTGCCGTCCAGGCGAGATGAGGCCCATTTCCGCTGAGGCTTCTCGAGGCTAATCACATCTAACCACTGGAACTTCCAAAGGGTCCTTCACACCCTTGCTGCAACTAAAGAAGCTCCCCGACATACCCGTCTGCACTCGAGAGGAAGCACGTGGGGTCCCGCACACATCCAGGGGAGCCCCGTTTCCGCCTCCAAGCTCGAGATGAGGGATCCTTTCCCTGTTTCGTAGGGAAAGAATTCCCGGCGTTCCCGTCGCATCTCAAGAGGAGGCGCTCTCCACAGGAAAGGCGAGAGGAACTCCAGGGTCGTGACACCATTCCAAGAGTCCCCCAGATGTGTCAGTCCATTCCAGAGGAACCTGTTTTCCCTGCACTGCCTTAACGTTCAAGCCGAGGATCGACTCCCACCACGTGTGCACGTGGGACAGCCCTGTGGGAAAGCCTCGTGGGAAAGCCTCGTGGGAAAGACTCGAGAGAAAACCATAGATCCTTTGATCCACGCGGCAGACTGTGTGACACTGCTGCTACCGCTCTGGAGGAAAGCGCAAGTGCATGCCCGCATTCGACACGAGGACTGACTCCCCTGGGTAGACTCCAGAAGTACCCCAAGATCCATGTCAGCACTGGAGAGGAATCCTCAGGTTCCGGCCCCGACTCCACACAAGGTCTTAGGCCCCGGCATCGACGGGAGAGGAATCCCGAGAGGCCCCCGAGGAACTCGCATGGGGACTGGCCTTTCCTGAGGCCACCAGAGAAGTTCCCTGATGTCCCCGTCGTAAGTCGAGAGCACCTGCCGCAACTGGAGAAAATCCAGGAGGTTTTGCCCTCCAGGCGAGATGAGGCCCATTTCCGCTGAGGCTTCTCGAGGCCAATCACATCTAACCACTGGAACTTCCAAAGGGTCCTTCACACCATTGCTGCAACTCAAGATGTTTCCCGACATACCCGTCTCCACTCGAGAGGAAGCACGTGGGGTCCCGCACACATCCAGGGGAGCCCCGTTTCCGCCTCCTAGCTCGAGATGAGGGATCCTTTCCCTGTTTCGTAGGGAAAGAATTCCCGGTGTTCCCGTCGCATCTCAAGAGGAGGCGCTCTCCATAGGAAAGGCGAGAGGAACTGAAGGATCGTGCCACCATTCCAAGAGTCCCCCAGATGTGTCAGTCCATTCCAGAGGAACCTGTTTTCCCTGCACTGCCTTGACATTCAAGCCGAGGATCGACTCCAACCACGTGTGCACGTGGGACAGCCCTGTGGGAAAGCCTCGTGGGAAAGCCTCGTGGGAAAGACTCGAGGGAAAACCATAGATCCTTTGATCCACGAGGCGGACTGCGTGACACTGCTGCCACCGCTCTGGAGGAAAGCGCAAGTGCATGCCCGCATTCGAGACGAGGACTGACTCCCCTGGGGAGACTCCAGAAGTACCCCAAGATCCATGTCAGCACTGGAGAGGAATCCTCAGGTTCCGGCCCCGACTCCACACAAGGTCTTAGGCACCGGCATCGACGGGAGAGGAATCCCCAGAGGCCCCCGAGGAACTCGCATGGGGACTGGCCTTTCCTGAGGCCACCAGAGCGGGTCCCTCAGGTCCCCGTCGTAAGTCGAGAGCACCTGCCGCAACTCGAGAAAATCCAGGAGGTTTTGCCCTCCAGGCGAGATTAGGCCCATTTCCGCTGAGGCTTCTCGAGGCTAATCACGTCTAACCACTGGAACTTCCAAAGGGTCCTTCACACCCTTGCTGCAACTCAAGAAGTTCCCCGACCTACCCGTCTCCACTCGAGAGGAAGGACGTGGGTCCCGCACATATCCAGGGGAGCCCCGTTTCCGCCTCCTAGCTCGAGATGAGGGATCCTTTCCCTGTTTCGTAGGGAAAGAATTCCCGGCGTTTGCGTCGCATCTCAAGAGGAGGCGCTCTCCACAGGAAAGGCGAGAGGAACTCCAGGGTCGAGACACCATTCCAAGAGTCCCCCAGATGAGTCAGTCCATTCCAGAGGAACCTGTTTTCCCTGCACTGCCTTGACGTTCAAGCCGAGGATCGACTCCCACCACGTGTGCACGTGGGACAGCCCTGTGGGAAAGCCTCGTTTGAAAGCTTCGTGGGAAAGACTCGAGGGAAAACCATAGATCCTTTGATCCACGCAGCGGACTGTGTGACACTGCTGCTACCGCTCTGGAGGAAAGCCCAATGCATGCCCGCATTCGAGACGAGGACTGACTCCCCTGGGGAGACTCCAGAAGTACCCCAAGATCCATGTCAGCACTGGAGAGGAATCCTCAGGTTCCGGCCCCGACTCCACACAAGGTCTTAGGCCCCGGCATCGACGGGAGAGGAATCCCGAGAGGCCCCCGAGGAACTCGCATGGGGACTGGCCTTTCCTGAGGCCACCAGAGCGGGTCCCTCAGGTCCCCGTCGTAAGTCGAGAGCACCTGCCGCAACTCGAGAAAATCCAGGAGGTTTTGCCCTCCAGGCGAGATGAGGCCCATTTCCGCTGAGGCTTCTCGAGGCCAATCACATCTAACCACTGGAACTTCCAAAGGGGCCTTCACACCATTGCTGCAACTCAAGAAGATCCCCGACATACCCGTCTCCACTCGAGAGGAAGCACGTGGTGTCCCGCACACATCCAGGGGAGCCCCGTTTCCGCCTCCTAGCTCGAGTTGAGGGATGCTTTCACTGTTTCGTAGGGAAAGAATTCCCGGCGTTCCCGTCGCATCTCAAGAGGAGGCGATCTCCACAGGAAAGGCGAGAGGAACTCCAGGGTCATGCCACCATTCCAAGAGTCCCCCAGATGTGTCAGTCCATTCTAGAGGAACCTGTTTTCCCTGCACTGCCTTGACGTTCAAGCCGAGGATCGACTCCCACCACGTGTGCACGTGGGACAGCCCTGTGGGAAAGCCTCGTGGGAAAGCCTCGTGGGAAAGACTCCAGGAAAACCATAGATCCTTTGATCCACGCGGCGGACTGCGTGACACTGCTGCTACCGCTCTGGAGGAAAGCGCAAGTGCATGCCCGCATTCGAGACGAGGACTGACTCCCCTGGGGAGACTCCAGAAGTACCCCAAGATCCATGTCAGCACTGGAGAGGAATCCTCAGGTTCCGGCCCCGACTCCACACAAGGTCTTAGGCCCCGGCATCGACGGGAGAGGAATCCCCAGAGGCCCCCGAGGAACTCGCATGGGGACTGGCCTTTCCTGAGGCCACCAGAGCGGGTCCCTGAGGTCCCCGGAGTAAGTCGAGAGCACCTGCCGTAACTCGAGAAAATCCAGGAGGTTTTGCCCTCCAGGCGAGATGAGGCCCATTTCCGCTGAGGCTTCTCGAGGCTAATCACGTCTAACCACTGGAAATTCCAAAGGGTCCTTCACACCCTTGCTGCAACTCAAGAAGTTCCCCGACATACCCGTCTCCACTCGAGAGGAAGCACGTGGGTCCCGCACACATCCAGGGGAGCCCCGTTTCCGCCTCCTAGCTCGAGATGAGGGATCCTTTCCCTGTTTCGTAGGGAAAGAATTCCCGGCGTTCCCGTCGCATCTCAAGAGGAGGCGCTCTCCACAGGAAAGGCGAGAGGAACTCCAGGGTCGAGACACCATTCCAAGAGTCCCCCAGATGTGTAAGTCCATTCCAGAGGAACCTGTTTTCCCTGCACTGCCTTGACGTTCAAGCCGAGGATCGACTCCCACCACGTGTGCACGTGGGACAGCCCTGTGGGAAAGCCTCGTGGGAAAGCCTCGTGGGAAAGACTCGAGTTAAAACCATAGATCCTTTGATCCACGCGGCGGACTGCGTGACACTGCTGCTACCGCTCTGGAGGAAAGCGCAAGTGCATGCCCGAATTCGAGACGAGGAATGACTCCCCTGGGGAGACTCCAGACGTACCCCAAGATCCATGTCAGCACTGGAGAGGAATCCTCAGGTTCCGGCCCCGACTCCACACAAGGTCTTAGGCCCCGGCATCGACGGGAGAGGGAATCCAAGAGGCCCCCGAGGAACTCGCATGGGGACTGGCCTTTCCTGAGGCCACCAGAGCGGGTCCCTGAGGTCCCCGTCGTAAGTCGAGAGCACCTGCCGCAACTCGAGAAAATCCAGGAGGTTTTGCCCTCCAGGCGAGATGAGGCCCATTTCCGCTGAGGCTTCTCGAGGCCAATCACATCTAACCACTGGAACTTCCAAAGGGTCCTTCACACCCTTGCTGCAAGTCCAGATGTTCCCCGACATAACCGTCTGCACTCGAGAGGAAGCACGTGGTGTCCCCCACACATCCAGGGGAGCCCCGTTTCCGCCTCCTAGTTCGAGATGAGGGATCCTTTCCCTGTTTCGTAGGGAAAGAATTTCCGGCGTTCCCGTCGCATCTCAAGAGGTGGCGCTCTCCACAGGAAAGGCGAGAGGAACTCCAGGGTCATGCCACCATTCCAAGAGTCCCCCAGATTTGTCAGTCCATTCCACAGGAACCTGTTTTCCCTGCACTGCCTTGACGTTCAAGCCGAGGATCGACTCCCACCACGTGTGCACGTGGAACAGCCCTGTGGGAAAGCCTCGTGGGAAAGCCTCGTGGGAAAGACTCGAGGGAAAACCATAGATCCTTTGATCCACGCGGCGGACTGCGTGACACTGCTGCTACCGCTCTGGAGGAAAGCGCAAGTGCATGCCCGCATTCGAGACGAGGACTGACTCCCCTGGGGAGACTCCAGAAGTACACCAAGATCCATGTCAGCACTGGAGAGGAATCCTCAGGTTCAGGCCCCGACTCCACACAAGGTCTTAGGCCCCGGCATCGACGGGAGAGGGAATCCGAGAGGCCCCCGAGGAACTCGCATGGGGACTGGCTTTTCCTGAGGCCACCAGAGCGGGTCCCTGAGGTCCCCGTCGTAAGTCGAGATCACCTGCCGCAACTCGAGAAAATCCAGGAGGTTTTGCCCTCCAGGCGAGATGAGGCTCATTTCCGCTGAGGCTTCTCGAGGCTAATCACGTCTAAACACTGGAACTTCCAAAGGGTCCTTCACACCCTTGCTGCAACTCAAGAAGTTCCCCGACATACCCGTCTCCACTCGAGAGGAAGCACGTGGGGTCCCGCACACATCCAGGGGAGCCCCGATTCCGCCTCCTAGCTCGAGATGAGGGATCCTTTCCCTGTTTCGTAGGGAAAGAATTCCCGGCGTTCCCGTCGCATCTCAAGAGGAGGCGCTCTCCACAGGAAAGGCGAGAGGAACTCCAGGGTCGTGCCACCATTCCAAGAGTCCCCCAGATGTGTCAGTCCATTCCAGAGGAACCTGTTTTCCCTGCACTGCCTTGACGTTCAAGCCGAGGATCGACTCCCACCACGTGTACACGTGGGACAGCCCTGTGGGAAAGCCTCGTGGGAAAGCCTCGTGGGAAAGACTCGAGGGAAAACCATAGATCCTTTGATCCACGCGGCGGACTGCATGACACTGCTGCTACCGCTCTGGAGGAAAGCGCAAGTGCATGCCCGCATTCGAGACGAGGACTGACTCCCCTGGGGAGACTCCAGAAGTACCCCAAGATCCATGTCAGCACTGGAGAGGAAACCTCAGGTTCCGGCCCCGACTCCACACAAGGTCTTAGGCCCCGGCATCGACGGGAGAGGAATCCCGAGAGGCCCCCGAGGAACTCGCATCGGGACTGGCCTTTCCTGAGGCCACCAGAGCGGTTCCCTGAGGTCCCCGTCGTAAGTCGAGATCACCTGCCGCAACTCGAGAAAATCCAGGAGGTTTTGCCCTCCAGGCGAGATGAGGCTCATTTCCGCTGAGGCTTCTCGAGGCCAATCACGTCTAACCACTGAAACTTCCAAAGGGTCCTTCACACCCTTGCTGCAACTCAAGAAGTTCCCCGACATACCCGTCTCCACTCGAGAGGAAGCACGTGGGGTCCCGCACACATCCAGGGGAGCCCCGTTTCCGCCTCCTAGCTCGAGATGAGGGATCCTTTCCCTGTTTCGTAGGGAAAGAATTCCCGGCGTTCCCGTCGCATCTCAAGAGGAGGCGCTCTCCACAGGAAAGGCGAGAGGAACTCCAGGGTCGTGCCACCATTCCAAGAGTCCCCCAGATGTGTCAGTCCATTCCAGAGGAACCTGTTTTCCCTGCACTGCCTTGACGTTCAAGCCGAGGATCGACTCCCACCACGTGTGCACGTGGGACAGCCCTGTGGGAAAGCCTCGTGGGAAAGCCTCGTGGGAAAGACTCGAGGGAAAACCATAGATCCTTTGATCCACGCGGCGGACTGCGTGACACTGCTGCTACCGCTCTGGAGGAAAGCGCAAGTGCATGCCCGCATTCGAGACGAGGACTGACTCCCCTGGGGAGACTCCAGAAGTACCCCAAGATCCATGTCAGCACTGGAGAGGAATCCTCAGGTTCCTGCCCCGACTCCACACAAGGTCTTAGGCCCTGGCATCGACGGGAGAGGAATCCCGAGAGGCCCCCGAGGAACTCGCATGGGGACTGGCCTGTTCTGAGGCCACCAGAGCGGGTCCCTGAGGTCCCCGTCGTAAGTCGAGAGCACCTGCCGCAACTCGAGAAAATCCAGGAGGTTTTGCCCTCCAGGCGAGATGAGGCCCATTTCCGCTGAGGCTTCTCGAGGCCAATCACATCTAACCACTGGAACTTCCAAAGGGTCCTTCACACCCTTGCTGCAACTCAAGAAGTTCCCCGACATACCCGTCTGCACTCGAGAGGAAGCACGTGGGGTCCCGCACACATCCAGGGGAGCCCCGTTTCCGCCTCCTAGCTCGAGATGAGGGATCCTTTCCCTGTTTCGTAGGGAAAGAATTCCCGGCGTTCCCGTCGCATCTCAAGAAGAGGCGCTCTCCCCAGGAAAGGCGAGAGGAACTCCAGGGTCGTGCCACCATTCCAAGAGTCCCCCAGATGTGTCAGTCCATTCCAGAGGAACCTGTTTTCCCTGCACTGCCTTGACGTTCAAGCCGAGGATCGACTCCCACCACGTGTGCACGTGGGACAGCCCTGTGGGAAAGCCTCGTGGGAAAGCCTCGTGGGAAAGACTCGAGGGAAAACCATAGATCCTTTGATCCACGCGGCGGACTGCGTGACACTGCTGCTACCGCTCTTGAGGAATGCGCAATGCATGCCCGCATTCGAGACGAGGACTGACTCCCCTGGGGAGACTCCAGAAGTACCCCAAGATCCATGTCAGCACTGGAGAGGAATCCTCAGGTTCCGGCCCCGACTCCACACAAGGTCTTAGGCCCCGGCATCGACGGGAGAGGAATCCCGAGACACCCCCGAGGTACTCGCATGGGGACTGGCCTTTCCTGAGGCCACCAGAGCGGGTCCCTGAGGTCCCCGTCGTAAGTCGAGAGCACCTGCCGCAACTCGAGAAAATCCAGGAGGTTTTGCCCTCCAGGCGAGATGAGGCCCATTTCCGCTGAGGCTTCTTGAGGCCAATCACATCTAACCACTGGAACTTCCAAAGGGTCCTTAACACCCTTGCTGCAACTCAAGAAGTTCCCCGACATAACCGTCTCCACTCGAGAGGAAGCACGTGGTGTCCCACACACATCCAGGGGAGCCCCGTTTCCGCCTCCTAGCTCGAGATAAGGGATCCTTTCCCTGTTTCGTAGGGAAAGAATTCCCGGCGTTCCCGTCGCATCTCAAGAGGAGGCGCTCTCCACAGGAAAGGCGAGAGGAACTGCAGGGTCGAGACACCATTCCAAGAGTCCCACAGATGTGTCAGTCCATTCCAGAGGTACCTGTTTTCCCTGCACTGCCTTGACGTTCAAGCCGAGGATCGACTCCCACCACGTGTGCACGTGGGACAGCCCTGTGGGAAAGCCTCGTGGGAAAGCCTCGTGGGAAAGACTCGAGGGAAAACCATAGATCCTTTGATCCACGCGGCGGACTGCGTGACACTGCTGCTACCGCTCTGGAGGAAAGCGCAAGTGCATGCCCGCATTCGACACGAGGACTGACTCCCCTGGGGAGACTCCAGAAGTACCCCAAGATCCATGTCAGCACTGGAGAGGAATCCTCAGTTTCCGGCCCCGACTCCACACAAGGTCTTAGGCCCCGGCATCGACGGGAGAGGAATCCCGAGAGGCCCCCGAGGAACTCGCATGGGGACTGGCCTTTCCTGAGGCCACAAGAGCGGGTCCCTGAGGTCCCCGTCGTAAGTCGAGAGCACCTGCCGAAACTCGAGAAAATCCAGGAGGTTTTGCCCTCCAGGCGAGATGAGGCCCATTTCCGCTGAGGCTTCTCGAGGCCAATCACATCAAACCACTGGAACTTCCAAAGGGTCCTTCACACCCTTGCTGCAACTCAAGAAGTTCCCCGACATACCCGTCTCCACTCGAGAGGAAGCACGTGGTGTCCCGCACACATCCAGGTGAGCCCGGTTTCCGCCTCCTAGCTCGAGATGAGGGATCCTTTCCCTGTTTCGTAGGGAAAGAATTCCCGGCGTTCCCGTCGCATCTCAAGAGGAGGCGCTCTCCACAGGAAAGGCGAGAGGAACTCCATGGTCGTGCCACCATTCCAAGAGTCCCCCAGATGTGTCAGTCCATTCAAGAGGAACCTGTTTTCCCTGCACTGCCTTGACGTTCAAGCCGAGGATCGACTCCCACCACGTGTGCACGTGGGACAGCCCTGTGGGAACGCCTCGTGAGAAAGCCTCGTGTGAAAGACTCGAGGGAAAACCATAGATCCTTTGATCCACGCGGCAGACTGCGTGACACTGCTGCTACCGCTCTGGAGGAAAGCGCAAGTGCATGCCCGCATTCGAGACGAGGACTGACTCCCCTGGGGAGACTCCAGAAGTACCCCAAGATCCATGTCCGCACTGGAGAGGAATCCTCAGGTTCCGGCCCCGACTCCACACAAGGTCTTAGGCCCCGGCATCGACGGGAGAGGGATCCCGAGAGGCCCCCGAGGAACTGGCATGGGGACTGGCCTTTCCTGAGGCCACCAGAGCGGGTCCCTGAGGTCCCCGTCGTAAGTCGAGAGCACCTGCCGCAACTCGCGAAAATCCAGGAGGTTTTGCCCTCCAGGCGAGATGAGGCCCATTTCCGCTGAGGCTTCTCGAGGCTAATCACGTCAAACCACTGGAACTTCAAAAGGGTCCTTCACACCCTTGCTGCAACTCAAGAACTTCCCCGACATACCCGTCTCCACTCGAGAGGAAGCACTTGGGGTCCCGCACACATCCAGGGGAGCCCCGTTTCCGCTTCCTTACTCGAGATGAGGGATCCTTTCCCTGTTTCGTAGGGAAAGAATTCCCGGCGTTCCCGTCGCATCTCAAGAGGAGGCGCTCTCCACAGGAAAGGAGAGAGGAACTCCATGGTCGTGACACCATTCCAAGAGTCCCCCAGATGTGTCAGTCCATTCCAGAGGAACGTGTTTTCCCTGCACTGCCTTGACGTTCAAGCCGAGGATCGACTCCCACCACGTGTGCACGTGGGACAGCCCTGTGGGAAAGCCTCGTGGGAAAGCCTCGTGGGAAAGACTCGAGGGAAAACCATAGATCCTTTGATCCACGCGGCGGACTGCGTGACACTGCTTCTACCCCTCTGGAGGAAAACGCAAGTGCATGCCCGCATTCGAGACGAGGACTGACGCCCCTGGGGAGACTCCAGAAGTACCCCAAGATCCATGTCAGCACTGGAGAGGAATCCTCAGGTTCCGGCCCCGACTCCACACAAGGTCTTAGGCCACGGCATCGACGGGAGAGGAATCCCGAGACGCCCCCGAGGAACTTGCATGGGGACTGGTCTTTCCTGAGGCAACAAGAGCGGGTCCCTGAGGTCCCCGTCGTAAGTCGAGAGCACCTGCCGCAACTCGAGAAAATCCAGGAGGTTTTGCCCTCCAGGCGAGATGAGGCCCATTTCCGCTGAGGCTTCTCGAGGCCAATCACATCTAACCACTGGAACTTCCAAAGGGTCCTTCACACCCTTGCTGCAACTCAAGAAGTTCCCCGACATACCCGTCTCCACTCGAGAGGAAGCACGTGGTGTCCCGCACACATCCAGGGGAGCCCCGTTTCCGCCTCCTAGCTCGAGATGAGGGATCCTTTCCCTGTTTCGTAGGGAAAGAATTCCCGGCGTTCCCGTCGCATCTCAAGAGGAGGCGCTCTCCACAGGAAAGGCGAGAGGAACTCCAGGGTCATGCCACCATTCCAAGAGTCCCCCAGATGTGTCAGTCCATTCCAAAGGAACCTGTTTTCCCTGCACTGCCTTGACGTTCAAGCCGAGGATCGACTCCCACCACGTGTGCACGTGGGACAGCCCTGTGGGAAAGCCTCGTGGGAAAGCCTCGTGGGAAAGACTCGAGGGAAAACCATAGATCCTTTGATCCACGCGGCGGACTGCGTGACACTGCTGCTACCGCTCTGGAGGAAAGCGCAAGTGAATGCCCGCATTCGACACGAGGACTGACTCCCCTGGGGAGACTCCAGAAGTACCCCAAGATCCATGTCAGCACTGGAGAGGAATCCTCAGGTTCCGGCCCCGACTCCACACAAGGTCTTAGGCCCCGGCATCGACGGGAGACGAATCCCGAGAGGCCCCCGAGGAACTCGCATGGGGACTGGCCTTTCCTGAGGCCACCAGAGCGGGTCCCTGAGGTCCCCGTCGTAAGTCGAGAGCACCTGCCGCAACTCGAGAAAATCCAGGAGGTTTAGCCCTCCAGGCGAGATGAGGCCCATTTCCGCTGAGGCTTCTCGAGGCCAATCACGTCTAACCACTGGAACTTCCAAAGGGTCCTTCACACCCTTGCTGCAACTCAAGAAGTTCCCCGACATACCCGTCTCCAATCGAAAGGAAGCCTGTGGGGTCCCGCACACATCCAGGGGAGACCCGTTTCCGCCTCCTAGCTCGAGATGAGGGATCCTTTCCCTGTTTCGTAGGGAAAGAATTCCCGGCGTTCCAGTCGCATCTCAAGAGGAGGCGCTCTCCACAGGAATGGCGAGAGGAACTCGTGTCGTGCCACCATTCCAAGAGTCCCCCAGATGTGTCAGTCCATTCCAGAGGAACCTGTTTTCCCTGCACTGCCTTGACGTTCAAGCCGAGGATCGACTCCCACCACGTGTGCACGTGGGACAGCCCTGTGGGAAAGCCTCGTGGGAAAGCCTCGTGGGAAAGACCTGAGGGAAAACCATAGATCCTTTGATCCACGCGGCGGACTGCGTGACACTGCTGCTACCGCTCTGGAGGAAAGCGCAAGTGCATGCCCGCATTCGAGACGAGGACTGACTCCCCTTGGGAGACTCCAGAAGTACCCCAAGATCCATGTCAGCACTGGAGAGGAATCCTCAGGTTCCGGCCCCGACTCCACAGAAGGTCTTAGGCCCCGGCATCGACGGGAGAGGAATCCCCAGAGGCCCCCGAGGAACTCGCATGGGGACTGGCCTTTCCTGAGGCCACCAGAGCGGGTCCCTGAGGTCCCCGTCGTAAGTCGAGAGCACCTGCCGCAACTCGAGAAAATCCAGGAGGTTTTGCCCTCCAGGCGTGATGAGGCCCATTTCTGCTGAGGCATCTCGAGGCCAATCACATCTAACCACTGGAACTTCCGAAGGGTCCTTCACACCCTTGCTGCAACTCAAGAAGTTCCCCGACATACCCGTCTCCACTCGAGAGGAAGTACGTGGGGTCCCGCACACATCCAGGGGAGCCCCGTTTCAGCCTCCTAGCTCGAGATGAGGGATCCTTTCCCTGTTTCGTAGGGAAAGAATTCCCGGCGTTCCCGTCGCATCTCAAGAGGAGGCGCTCTCCACAGGAAAGGCGAGAGGAACTCCAGGGTCGTGACACCATTCCAAGAGTCCCCCAGATGTGTCAGTCTATTCCAGAGGAACCTGTTTTCCCTGCACTGCCTTGACGTTCAAGCCGAGGATCGACTCCCACCACGTGTGCACGTGGGACAGCCCTGTGGGAAAGCCTCGTGGGAAAGCCTCGTGGGAAAGACTCGAGGGAAAACCATAGATCCTTTGATCCACGCGGCGGACTGCGTGACACTGCTGCTACCGCTCTGGAGGAAAGTGCAATGCATGCCCGCATTCGAGACAAGGACTGACTCCCCTGGGGAGACTACAGACGTACCCCAAGATCCATGTCAGCACTGGAGAGGAATCCTCAGGTTCCGGCCCCGACTCCACACAAGGTCTTAGGCCCCGGCATCGACGGGAGAGGAATCCCGAGAGGCCCCCGAGGAACTCGCATGGGGACTGGCCTTTCCTGAGGCCACCAGAGCGGGTCCCTGAGGTCCGCGTCGTAAGTCGATAGCACCTGCCGCAACTCGAGAAGATCCAGGAGGTTTTGCCCTCCAGGGGAGATGAGGCCCATTTCCACTGAGGCTTCTCGAGGCCAATCACATCTAACCACTGGAACTTCCAAAGGGTCCTTCACACCCTTGCTGCAACTCAAGAAGTTCCCCGACATACCCGTCTCCACTCGAGAGGAAGCACGTGGGGTCCCGCACACATCCAAAGGAGCCCCGTTTCCGCCTCCTAGCTCGAGATGAGGGATCCTTTCCCTGTTTCGTAGGGAAAGAATTCCCGGCGTTCCTGTCGCATCTCAAGAGGAGGTGCTCTCCACAGGAAAGGCGAGAGGAACTCCAGGGTCGTGACACCATTCCAAGAGTCCCCCAGATGTGTCAGTCCATTCCAGAGGAACCTGTTTTCCCTGCACTGCCTTGACGTTCAAGCCGAGGATCGACTCCCACCACGTGTGCACGTGGGACAGCCCTGTGGGAAAGCCTCGTGGGTAAGCCTCGTGGGAAAGACTCGAGGGAAAACCATAGATCCTTTGATGCTCGCGGCGGAATGCGTGACACTGCTGCTACCGCTCTGGAGGAAAGCGCAAGTGCATGCCCGCATTCGAGACGAGGACTGACTCCCCTGGGGAGACTCCAGAAGTACCCCAAGATCCATGTCAGCACTGGAGAGGAATCCTCAGGTTCCGGCCCCGACTCCACACAAGGTCTTAGGCCCCGGCATCGACGGGAGAGGAATCCCGAGAGGCCCCCGAGGAACTCGCATGGGGACTGGCCTTTCCTGAGGCCACCAGATCGGGTCCCTGAGGTCCCCGTCGTAAGTCGAGAGCACCTGCCGCAACTCGAGAAAATCCAGGAGGTTTTGCCCTCCAGGCGAGATGAGGCCCATTTCCGCTGAGGCTTCTCGAGGCCAATCACATCTAACCACTGGAACTTCCAAAGGGTCCTTCACACCATTGCTGCAACTCAAGAAGTTCCCCGACATACCCGTCTGCACTCGAGAGGAAGCACGTGGTGTCCCGCTCACATCCAGGGGAGCCCCGTTTCCGCCTCCTAGCTCGAGATGAGGGATCATTTCCCTGATTCGTAGGGAAAGAATTCCCGCCCTTGCGTCGCATCTCAAGAGGAGGCGCTCTCCACAGGAAAGGCGAGAGGAACTCCAGGGTCGAGACACCATTCCAAGAGTCCCCCAGATGAGTCAGTCCATTCCAGAGGAACCTGTTTTCCCTGCACTGCCTTGACGTTCAAGCCGAGGATCGACTCCCACCACGTGTGCACGTGGGACAGCCCTGTGGGAAAGCCTCGTTTGAAAGCTTCGTGGGAAAGACTCGAGGGAAAACCATAGATCCTTTGATCCACGCAGCGGACTGTGTGACACTGCTGCTACCGCTCTGGAGGAAAGCGCAATGCATGCCCGCATTCGAGACGAGGACTGACTCCCCTGGGGAGACTCCAGAAGTACCCCAAGATCCATGTCAGCCCTGGAGAGGAATCCTCAGGTTCCGGCCCCGACTCCACACAAGGTCTTAGGCCCCGGCATCGACGGGAGAGGAATCCCGAGAGGCCCCCGAGGAACTCGCATGGGGACTGGCCTTTCCTGAGGCCACCAGAGCGGTTCCCTGAGGTCCCCGTCGTAAGTCGAGAGCACCTGCCGCAACTCGAGAAAATCCAGGAGGTTTTGCCCTCCAGGCGAGATGAGGCCCATTTCCGCTGAGGCTACTCGAGGCCAATCACATCTAACCACTGGAACTTCCAAAGGGTCCTTCACACCATTGCTGCAACTCAAGAAGATCCCCGACATACCCGTCTCCACTCGAGAGGAAGAACGTGGTGTCCCGCACACATCCAGGGGAGCCCCGTTTCCGCCTCCTAGCTCGAGTTGAGGGATCCTTTCACTGTTTCGTAGGGAAAGAATTCCCGGCGTTCCCGTCGCATCTCAAGAGGAGGCGCTCTCCACAGGAAAGTCGAGAGGAACTCCAGGGTCATGCCACCATTCCAAGAGTCCCCCAGATGTGTCAGTCCATTCTAGAGGAACCTGTTTTCCCTGCACTGCCTTGACGTTCAAGCCGAGGATCGACTCCCACCACGTGTGCACGTGGGACAGCCCTGTGGGAAAGCCTCTTGGGAAAGCCTCGTGGGAAAGATTGGAGGGAAAACCATAGATCCTTTGATCCACGCGGCGGACTGCGTGACACTGCTGCTACCGCTCTGGAGGAAAGCGCAATGCATGCCCGCATTCGAGACGAGGACTGACTCCGCTGGGGAGACTCCAGAAGTACCCCAAGATCCATGTCAGCAATGGAGAGGAATCCTCAGGTTCCGGCCCCGTCTCCACACAAGGTCTTAGGCCCCGGCATCGACGGGAGAGGAATCCCGAGAGGCCCCCGAGGAACTCGCATGGGAACTGGCCTTTCCTGAGGCCACCAGAGCGGGTCCCTGAGGTCCCCGTCGTAAGTCGAGAGCACCTGCCGCAACTCGAGAAAATCCAGGAGGTTTTGCCCTCCAGGCGAGATGAGGCCCATTTCCGCTGAGGCTTCTCGAGGCCAATCACATCTAACCACTGGAACTTCCAAAGGGTCCTTCACACCCTTGCTGCAACTCAAGAAGTTCCCCGACATACCCGTCTCCACTCGAGAGGAAGCACGTGGGGTCCCGCACACATCCAGGGGAGCCCCGTTTCCGCCTCCTAGCTCGAGATGAGGGATCCTTTCCCTGTTTCGTAGGGAAAGAATTCCGGGCGTTCCCGTCGCATCTCAAGAGGAGGCGCTCTCCACAGGAAAGGCGAGAGGAACTCCAGGGTCGTGCCACCATTCCAAGAGTCCCCCAGATGTGTCAGTCCATTCCAGAGGAACCTGTTTTCCCTGCACTGCCTTGACGTTCAAGCCGAGGATCGAATCCCACCACGTGTGCACGTGGGACAGCCCTGTGGGAAAGCCTCGTGGGAAAGCCTCGTGGGAAAGACTCGAGGGAAAACCATAGATCCTTTGATCCACGCGGCGGACTGCGTGACACTGCTGCTACCGCTCTGGAGGAAAGCGCAAGTGCATGCCCGCATTCGAGACGAGGACTGACTCCCCTGGGGAGACTCCAGAAGTACCCCAAGATCCATGTCAGCACTGGAGAGGAATCCTCAGGTTCCGGCCCCGACTCCACACAAGGTCTTAGGCCCCGGCATCGACGGGAGAGGAATCCCGAGAGGCCCCCGAGGAACTCGCATGGGGACTGGCCTTTCCTGAGGCCACCAGAGCGGGTCCCTGAGGTCCCCGTCGTAAGTCGAGAGCACCTGCCGCAACTCGAGAAAATCCAGGAGGTTTTGCCCTCCAGGCGAGATGAGGCCCATTTCCGCTGAGGCTTCTCGAGGCCAATCACGTCTAACCACTGAAACTTCCAAAGGGTCCTTCACACCCTTGCTGCAACTCAAGAAGTTCCCCGACATACCCGTCTCCACTCGAGAGGAAGCACGTGGGGTCCCGCACACATCCAGGGGAGCCCCGTTTCCGCCTCCTAGCTCGAGATGAGGGATCCTTTCCCTGTTTCGTAGGGAAAGAATTCCCGGCGTTCCCGTCGCATATCAAGAAGTGGCGCGCTCCACAGGAAAGGAGAGAGGAACTCCAGGGTCGTGACACCATTCCAAGAGTGCCCCAGATGTGTCAGTCCATTCCAGAGGAACCTGTTTTCCCTGCACTGCCTTGACGTTCAAGCCGAGGATCGAATCCCACCACGTGTGCACGTGGGACAGCCCTGTGGGAAAGCCTCGTGGGAAAGCCTCGTGGGAAAGACTCGAGGGAAAACCATAGATCCTTTGATCCCCGCGGCGGACTGCGTGACACTGCTGCTACCGCTCTGGAGGAAAGCGCAAGTGCATGTCCGCATTCGAGATGAGGACTGACTCCCCTGGGGAGACTCCAGAAGTACCCCAAGATCCATGTCAGCACTGGAGAGGAATCCTCAGGTTCCGGACCCGACTCCACACAAGGTCTTAGGCCCCGGCATCGACGGGAGAGGAATCCCGAGAGGCCCCCGAGGAACTCGCATGGGGACTGGCCTTTCCTGAGGCCACCAGAGCGGGTCCCTGAGGTCCCCGTCGTAAGTCGAGAGCACCTGCCGCAACTCGAGAAAATCCAGGAGGTTTTGCCCTCCAGGCGAGATGAGGCCCATTTCCGCTGAGGCTTCTCGAGGCCAATCACATCTAACCACTGGAACTTCCAAAGGGTCCTTCACACCCTTGCTGCAACTCAAGAAGTTCCCCGACATACCCGTCTCCACTCGAGAGGAAGCACGTGGGGTCCCGCACACATCCAGGGGAGCCCCGTTTCCGCCTCCTAGCTCGAGATGAGGGATCCTTTCCCTGTTTCGTAGGGAAAGAATTCCCGGCGTTCCCGTCGCATCTCAAGAGGAGGCGCTCTCCACAGGAAAGGCGAGAGGAACTCCAGGGTCGTGCCACCATTCCAAGAGTCCCCCAGATGTGTCAGTCCATTCCAGAGTAACCTGTTTTCCCTGCACTGCCTTGACGTTCAAGCCGAGGATCGACTCCCACCACGTGTGCACGTGGGACAGCCCTGTGGGAAAGCCTCGTGGGAAAGCCTCGTGGGAAAGACTCGAGGGAAAATCATAGATCCTTTGATCCACGCGGCGGACTGCGTGACACTGCTGCTACTGCTCTGGAGGAAAGCGCAAGTGCATGCCCGCATTCGAGACGAGGACTGACTCCCCTGGGGAGACTCCAGAAGTACACCAAGATCCATGTCAGCACTGGAGAGGAATCCTCAGGTTCCGGCCCCGACTCCACACAAGGTCTTAGGCCCCGGCATCGACGGGAGAGGGAATCCGAGAGGCCCCCGAGGAACTCGCATGGGGACTGGCTTTTCCTGAGGCCACCAGAGCGGGTCCCTGAGGTCCCCGTCGTAAGTCGAGATCACCTGCCGCAACTCGAGAAAATCCAGGAGGTTTTGCCCTCCAGGCGAGATGAGGCTCATTTCCGCTGAGGCTTCTCGAGGCTAATCACGTCTAAACACTGGAACTTCCAAAGGGTCCTTCACACCCTTGCTGCAACTCAAGAAGTTCCCCGACATACCCGTCTCCACTCGAGAGGAAGCACGTGGGGTCCCGCACACATCCAGGGGAGCCCCGTTTCCGCCTCTTAGCTCGAGATGAGGGATCCTTTCCCTGTTTCGTAGGGAAAGAATTCCCGGCGTTCCCGTCGCATCTCAAGAGGAGGCGCTCTCCACAGGAAAGGCGAGAGGAACTCCAGGGTCGTGCCACCATTCCAAGAGTCCCCCAGATGTGTCAGTCCATTCCAGAGGAACCTGTTTTCCCTGCACTGCCTTGACGTTCAAGCCGAGGATCGACTCCCACCACGTGTACACGTGGGACAGCCCTGTGGGAAAGCCTCGTGGGAAAGCCTCGTGGGAAAGACTCGAGGGAAAACCATAGATCCTTTGATCCACGCGGCGGACTGCATGACACTGCTGCTACCGCTCTGGAGGAAAGCGCAAGTGCATGCCCGCATTCGAGACGAGGACTGACTCCCCTGGGGAGACTCCAGAAGTACCCCAAGATCCATGTCAGCACTGGAGAGGAATCCTCAGGTTCCGGCCCCGACTCCACACAAGGTCTTAGGCCCCGGCATCGACGGGAGAGGAATCCCGAGAGGCCCCCGAGGAACTCGCATGGGGACTGGTCTTTCCTGAGGCCACCAGAGCGGGTCCCTGAGGTCCCCGTCGTAAGTCGAGAGCACCTGCCGCAACTCGAGAAAATCCAGGAGGTTTTGCCCTCCAGGCGAGATGAGGCCCATTTCCGCTGAGGCTTCTCGAGGCCAATCACATCTAACCACTGGAACTTCCAAAGGGTCCTTCACACCCTTGCTGCAACTCAAGAAGTTCCCCGACATACCCGTCTCCACTCGAGAGGAAGCACGTGGGGTCCCGCACACATCCAGGGGAGCCCCGTTTCCGCCTCCTAGCTCGAGATGAGGGATCCTTTCCCTGTTTCGTAGGGAAAGAATTCCCGGCGTTCCCGTCGCATCTCAAGAGGAGGCGCTCTCCACAGGAAAGGCGAGAGGAACTCCAGGGTCGTGCCACCATTCCATGAGTCCCCCAGATGTGTCAGTCCATTCCAGAGGAACCTGTTTTCCCTGCACTGCCTTGACGTTCAAGCCGAGGATCGACTCCCACCACGTGTGCATGTGGGACAGCCCTGTGGGAAAGCCTCGTGGGAAAGCCTCGTGGGAAAGACTCGAGGGAAAACCATAGATCCTTTGATCCACGCGGCGGACTGCGTGACACTGCTGCTACCGCTCTGGAGGAAAACGCAAGTGCATGCCCGCATTCGAGATGAGGACTGACTCCCCTGGGGAGACTCCAGAAGTACCCCAAGATCCATGTCAGCACTGGAGAGGAATCCTCAGGTTCTGGCCCCGACTCCACACAAGGTATTAGGCCCCGGCATCGACGGGAGAGGAATCCCGAGAGTCCCCCGAGGAACTCGCATCGGGACTGGCCTTTCCTGAGGCCACCAGAGCGGTTCCCTGAGGTCCCCGTCGTAAGCCGAGAGCACCTGCCGCAACTCGAGAAAATCCAGGAGGTTTTGCCCTCCAGGCGAGATGAGGCCCATTTCCGCTGAGGCTTCTCGAGGCCAATCACGTCTAACCACTGAAACTTCCAAAGGGTCCTTCACACCCTTGCTGCAACTCAAGAAGTTCCCCGACATACCCGTCTCCACTCGAGAGGAAGCACGTGGGGTCCCGCACACATCCAGGGGAGCCCCGTTTCCGCCTCTTAGCTCGAGATGAGGGATCCTTTCCCTGTTTCGTAGGGAAAGAATTCCCGGCGTTCCCGTCGCATCTCAAGAGGAGGCGCTCTCCACAGGAAAGGCGAGAGGAACTCCAGGGTCGTGCCACCATTCCAAGAGTCCCCCAGATGTGTCAGTCCATTCCAGAGGAACCTGTTTTCCCTGCACTGCCTTGACGTTCAAGCCGAGGATCGACTCCCACCACGTGTGCACGTGGGACAGCCCTGTGGGAAAGCCTCGTGGGAAAGCCTCGTGGGAAAGACTCGAGGGAAAACCATAGATCCTTTGATCCACGCGGCGGACTGCGTGACACTGCTGCTACCGCTCTGGAGGAAAACGCAAGTGCATGCCCGCATTCGAGATGAGGACTGACTCCCCTGGGGAGACTCCAGAAGTACCCCAAGATCCATGTCAGCACTGGAGAGGAATCCTCAGGTTCCGGCCCCGACTCCACACAAGGTCTTAGGCCCCGGCATCGACGGGAGAGGAATCCCGAGAGGCCCCCGAGGAACTCGCATGGGGACTGGCCTTTCCTGAGGCCACCAGAGCGGGTCCCTGAGGTCCCCGTCGTAAGTCGAGAGCACCTGCCGCAACTCGAGAAAATCCAGGAGGTTTTGCCCTCCAGGCGAGATGAGGCCCATTTCCGCTGAGGCTTCTCGAGGCCAATCACATCTAACCACTGGAACTTCCAAAGGGTCCTTCACACCCTTGCTGCAAGTCCAGAAGTTCCCCGACATAACCGTCTGCACTCGAGAGGAAGCACGTGGTGTCCCGCACACATCCAGGGGAGCCCCGTTTCCGCCTCCTAGTTCGAGATGAGGGATCCTTTCCCTGTTTCGTAGGGAAAGAATTTCCGGCGTTCCCGTCGCATCTCAAGAGGTGGCGCTCTCCACAGGAAAGGCGAGAGGAACTCCAGGGTCATGCCACCATTCCAAGAGTCCCCCAGATTTGTCAGTCCATTCCACAGGAACCTGTTTTCCCTGCACTGCCTTGACGTTCAAGCTGAGGATCGACTCCCACCACGTGTGCACGTGGGACAGCCCTGTGGGAAAGCCTCGTGGGAAAGCCTCGTGGGAAAGACTCGAGGGAAAACCATAGATCCTTTGATCCACGCGGCGGACTGCGTGACACTGCTTCTACCGCTCTGGAGGAAAGCGCAAGTGCATGCCCGCATTCGAGACGAGGACTGACTCCCCTGGGGAGACTCCAGAAGTACCCCAAGATCCATGTCAGCACTGGAGAGGAATCCTCAGGTTCCGGCCCCGACTCCACACAAGGTCTTAGGCCCCGGCATCGACGGGAGAGGAATCCCGAGAGGCCCCCGAGGAACTCGCATGGGGACTGGCCTTTCCTGAGGCCACCAGAGCGGGTCCCTGAGGTCCCCGTCGTAAGTCGAGAGCACCTGCCGCAACTCGAGAAAATCCAGGAGGTTTTGCCCTCCAGGCGAGATGAGGCCCATTTCCGCTGAGGCTTCTCGAGGCCAATCACATCTAACCACTGGAACTTCCAAAGGGTCCTTCACACCCTTGCTGCAACTAAAGAAGTTCCCCGACATACCCGTCTCCACTCGAGAGGAAGCACGTGGGGTCCTGCACACATCCAGGGGAGCCCCGTTTCCGCCTCCTAGCTCGAGATGAGGGATCCTTTCCCTGTTTCGTAGGGAAAGAATTCCGGGCGTTCCCGTCGCATCTCAAGAGGAGGCGCTCTCCACAGGAAAGGCGAGAGGAACTCCAGGGTCGTGCCACCATTCCAAGAGTCCCCCAGATGTGTCAGTCCATTCCAGAGGAACCTGTTTTCCCTGCACTGCCTTGACGTTCAAGCCGAGGATCGAATCCCACCACGTGTGCACGTGGGACAGCCCTGTGGGAAAGCCTCGTGGGAAAGCCTCGTGGGAAAGACTCGAGGGAAAACCATAGATCCTTTGATCCACGCGGCGGACTGCGTGACACTGCTGCTACCGCTCTGGAGGAAAGCGCAAGTGCATGCCCGCATTCGAGACGAGGACTGACTCCCCTGGGGAGACTCCAGAAGTACCCCAAGATCCATGTCAGCACTGGAGAGGAATCCTCAGGTTCCGGCCCCGACTCCACACAAGGTCTTAGGCCCCGGCATCGACGGGAGAGGAATCCCGAGAGGCCCCCGAGGAACTCGCATGGGGACTGGCCTTTCCTGAGGCCACCAGAGCGGGTCCCTGAGGTCCCCGTCGTAAGTCGAGAGCACCTGCCGCAACTCGAGAAAATCCAGGAGGTTTTGCCCTCCAGGCGAGATGAGGCCCATTTCCGCTGAGGCTTCTCGAGGCCAATCACGTCTAACCACTGAAACTTCCAAAGGGTCCTTCACACCCTTGCTGCAACTCAAGAAGTTCCCCGACATAGCCGTCTCCACTCGAGAGGAAGCACGTGGGGTCCCGCACACATCCAGGGGAGCCCCGTTTCCGCCTCCTAGCTCGAGATGAGGGATCCTTTCCCTGTTTCGTAGGGAAAGAATTCCCGGCGTTCCCGTCGCATCTCAAGAAGTGGCGCGCTCCACAGGAAAGGAGAGAGGAACTCCAGGGTCGTGACACCATTCCAAGAGTGCCCCAGATGTGTCAGTCCATTCCAGAGGAACCTGTTTTCCCTGCACTGCCTTGACGTTCAAGCCGAGGATCGAATCCCACCACGTGTGCACGTGGGACAGCCCTGTGGGAAAGCCTCGTGGGAAAGCCTCGTGGGAAAGACTCGAGGGAAAACCATAGATCCTTTGATCCCCGCGGCGGACTGCGTGACACTGCTGCTACCGCTCTGGAGGAAAGCGCAAGTGCATGTCCGCATTCGAGATGAGGACTGACTACCCTGGGGAGACTCCAGAAGTACCCCAAGATCCATGTCAGCACTGGAGAGGAATCCTCAGGTTCCGGCCCCGACTCCACACAAGGTCTTAGGCCCCGGCATCGACGGGAGAGGAATCCCGAGAGGCCCCCGAGGAACTCGCATGGGGACTGGCCTTTCCTGAGGCCACCAGAGCGGGTCCCTGAGGTCCCCGTCGTAAGTCGAGAGCACCTGCCGCAACTCGAGAAAATCCAGGAGGTTTTGCCCTCCAGGCGAGATGAGGCCCATTTCCGCTGAGGCTTCTCGAGGCCAATCACATCTAACCACTGGAACTTCCAAAGGGTCCTTCACACCCTTGCTGTAACTCAAGAAGTTCCCCGACATACCCGTCTCCACTCGAGAGGAAGCATGTGGGGTCCCGCACACATCCAGGGGAGCCCCGTTTCCGCCTCCTAGCTCGAGATGAGGGATCCTTTCCCTGTTTCGTAGGGAAAGAATTCCCGGCGATCCCGTCGCATCTCAAGAGGAGGCGCTCTCCACAGGAAAGGCGAGAGGAACTCCAGGGTCGTGCCACCATTCCAAGAGTCCCCCAGATGTGTCAGTCCATTCCAGAGTAACCTGTTTTCCCTGCACTGCCTTGACGTTCAAGCCGAGGATCGACTCCCACCACGTGTGCACGTGGGACAGCCCTGTGGAAAAGCCTCGTGGGAAAGCCTCGTGGGAAAGACTCGAGGGAAAATCATAGATCCTTTGATCCACGCGGCGGACTGCGTGACACTGCTGCTACTGCTCTGGAGGAAAGCGCAAGTGCATGCCCGCATTCGAGACGAGGACTGACTCCCCTGGGGAGACTCCAGAAGTACACCAAGATCCATGTCAGCACTGGAGAGGAATCCTCAGGTTCCGGCCCCGACTCCCCGCAAGGTCTTAGGCCCCGGCATCGACGGGAGAGGGAATCCGAGAGGCCCCCGAGGAACTCGCATGGGGACTGGCTTTTCCTGAGGCCACCAGAGCGGGTCCCTGAGGTCCCCGTCGTAAGTCGAGATCACCTGCCCCAACTCGAGAAAATCCAGGAGGTTTTGCCCTCCAGGCGAGATGAGGCCCATTTCCGCTGAGGCTTCTCGAGGCCAATCACATCTAACCACTGGAACTTCCAAAGGGTCCTTCACACCCTTGCTGCAACTCAAGAAGTTCCCCGACATACCCGTCTCCACTCGAGAGGAAGCACGTGGGGTCCCGCACACATCCAGGGGAGCCCCGTTTCCGCCTCCTAGCTCGAGATGAGGGATCCTTTCCCTGTTTCGTAGGGAAAGAATTCCCGGCGTTCCCGTCGCATCTCAAGAGGAGGCGCTCTCCACAGGAAAGGCGAGAGGAACTCCAGGTTCGTGCCACCATTCCATGAGTCCCCCAGATGTGTCAGTCCATTCCAGAGGAACCTGTTTTCCCTGCACTGCCTTGACGTTCAAGCCGAGGATCGACTCCCACCACGTGTGCACGTGGGACAGCCCTGTGGGAAAGCCTCGTGGGAAAGCCTCGTGGGAAAGACTCGAGGGAAAACCATAGATCCTTTGATCCACGCGGCGGACTGCGAGACACTGCTGCTACCGCTCTGGAGGAAAACGCAAGTGCATGCCCGCATTCGAGATGAGGACTGACTCCCCTGGGGAGACTCCAGAAGTACCCCAAGATCCATGTCAGCACTGGAGAGGAATCCTCAGGTTCTGGCCCCGACTCCACACAAGGTCTTAGGCCCCGGCATCGACGGGAGAGGAATCCCGAGAGGCCCCCGAGGAACTCGCATCGGGACTGGCCTTTCCTGAGGCCACCAGAGCGGTTCCCTGAGGTCCCCGTCGTAAGCCGAGAGCACCTGCCGCAACTCGAGAAAATCCAGGAGGTTTTGCCCTCCAGGCGAGATGAGGCCCATTTCCGCTGAGGCTTCTCGAGGCCAATCACGTCTAACCACTGAAACTTCCAAAGGGTCCTTCACACCCTTGCTGCAACTCAAGAAGTTCCCCGACATACCCGTCTCCACTCGAGAGGAAGCACGTGGGGTCCCGCACACATCCAGGGGAGCCCCGTTTCCGCCTCCTAGCTCGAGATGAGGGATCCTTTCCCTGTTTCGTAGGGAAAGAATTCCGGGCGTTCCCGTCGCATCTCAAGAGGAGGCGCTCTCCACAGGAAAGGCGAGAGGAACTCCAGGGTCGTGCCACCATTCCAAGAGTCCCCCAGATGTGTCAGTCCATTCCAGAGGAACCTGTTTTCCCTGCACTGCCTTGACGTTCATGCCGAGGATCGAATCCCACCACGTGTGCACGTGGGACAGCCCTGTGGGAAAGCCTCGTGGGAAAGCCTCGTGGGAAAGACTCGAGGGAAAACCATAGATCCTTTGATCCACGCGGCGGACTGCGTGACACTGCTGCTACCGCTCTGGAGGAAAGCGCAAGTGCATGCCCGCATTCGAGACGAGGACTGACTCCCCTGGGGAGACTCCAGAAGTACCCCAAGATCCATGTCAGCACTGGAGAGGAATCCTCAGGTTCCGGCCCCGACTCCACACAAGGTCTTAGGCCCCGGCATCGACGGGAGAGGAATCCCGAGACGCCCCCGAGGAACTCGCATGGGGACTGGCCTTTCCTGAGGCCACCAGAGCGGGTCCCTGAGGTCCCCGTCGTAAGTCGAGAGCACCTGACGCAACTCGAGAAAATCCAGGAGGTTTTGCCCTCCAGGCGAGAAGAGGCCCATTTCCGCTGAGGCTTCTCGAGGCCAACCACGTCTAACCACTGGAACTTCCAAAGGGTCCTTCACACCCTTGTGCAACTCAAGAAGTTCCCCGACATACCCGTCTCCACTCGAGAGGAAGCATGTGGTGTCCCGCACACATCCAGGGGAGCCCCGTTTCCGCCTCCTAGCTCGAGATGAGGGATCCTTTCCCTGTTTCGTAGGGAAAGAAATCCCGGCGTTCCCGTCGCATCTCAAGAGGAGGCGCTCTCCACAGGAAAGGCGAGAGGAACTCCAGGTTCGTGCCACCATTCCAAGAGTCCCCCAGATGTGTCAGTCCATTCCAGAGTAACCTGTTTTCCCTGCACTGCCTTGACGTTCAAGCCGAGGATCGACTCCCACCACGTGTGCACGTGGGACAGCCCTGTGGGAAAGCCTCGTGGGAAAGCCTCGTGGGAAAGACTCGAGGGAAAATCATAGATCCTTTGATCCACGCGGCGGACTGCGTGACACTGCTGCTACTGCTCTGGAGGAAAGCGCAAGTGCATGCCCGCCTTCGAGACGAGGACTGACTCCCCTGGGGAGACTCCAGAAGTACACCAAGATCCATGTCAGCACTGGAGAGGAATCCTCAGGTTCCGGCCCCGACTCCACACAAGGTCTTAGGCCCCGGCATCGACGGGAGAGGGAATCCGAGAGGCCCCCGAGGAACTCGCATGGGGACTGGCTTTTCCTGAGGCCACCAGAGCGGGTCCCTGAGGTCCCCGTCGTAAGTCGAGATCACCTGCCGCAACTCGAGAAAATCCAGGAGGTTTTGCCCTCCAGGCGAGATGAGGCTCATTTCCGCTGAGGCTTCTCGAGGCTAATCACGTCTAAACACTGGAACTTCCAAAGGGTCCTTCACACCCTTGCTGCAACTCAAGAAGTTCCCCGACATACCCGTCTCCACTCGAGAGGAAGCACGTGGGGTCCCGCACACATCCAGGGGAGCCCCGTTTCCGCCTCCTAGCTCGAGATGAGGGATCCTTTCCCTGTTTCGTAGGGAAAGAATTCCCGGCGTTCCCGTCGCATCTCAAGAGGAGGCGCTCTCCACAGGAAAGGCGAGGGGAACTCCAGGGTCGTGCCACCATTCCATGAGTCCCCCAGATGTGTCAGTCCATTCCAGAGGAACCTGTTTTCCCTGCACTGCCTTGACGTTCAAGCCGAGGATCGACTCCCACCACGTGTGCACGTGGGACAGCCCTGTGGGAAAGCCTCGTGGGAAAGCCTCGTGGGAAAGACTCGAGGGAAAACCATAGATCCTTTGATCCACGCGGCGGACTGCGTGACACTGCTTCTACCGCTCTGGAGGAAAGCGCAAGTGCATGCCCGCATTCGAGACGAGGACTGACTCCCCTGGGGAGACTCCAGAAGTACCCCAAGATCCATGTCAGCACTGGAGAGGAATCCTCAGGTTCCGGCCCCGACTCCACACAAGGTCTTAGGCCCCGGCATCGACGGGAGAGGAATCCCGAGAGGCCCCCGAGGAACTCGCATGGGGACTGGCCTTTCCTGAGGCCACCAGAGCGGGTCCCTGAGGTCCCCGTCGTAAGTCGAGAGCACCTGCCGCAACTCGAGAAAATCCAGGAGGTTTTGCCCTCCAGGCGAGATGAGGCCCATTTCCGCTGAGGCTTCTCGAGGCCAATCACATCTAACCACTGGAACTTCCAAAGGGTCCTTCACACCCTTGCTGCAACTAAAGAAGTTCCCCGACATACCCGTCTCCACTCGAGAGGAAGCACGTGGGGTCCTGCACACATCCAGGGGAGCCCCGTTTCCGCCTCCTAGCTCGAGATGAGGGATCCTTTCCCTGTTTCGTAGGGAAAGAATTCCGGGCGTTCCCGTCGCATCTCAAGAGGAGGCGCTCTCCACAGGAAAGGCGAGAGGAACTCCAGGGTCGTGCCACCATTCCAAGAGTCCCCCAGATGTGTCAGTCCATTCCAGAGGAACCTGTTTTCCCTGCACTGCCTTGACGTTCAAGCCGAGGATCGAATCCCACCACGTGTGCACGTGGGACAGCCCTGTGGGAAAGCCTCGTGGGAAAGCCTCGTGGGAAAGACTCGAGGGAAAACCATAGATCCTTTGATCCACGCGGCGGACTGCGTGACACTGCTGCTACCGCTCTGGAGGAAAGCGCAAGTGCATGCCCGCATTCGAGACGAGGACTGACTCCCCTGGGGAGACTCCAGAAGTACCCCAAGATCCATGTCAGCACTGGAGAGGAATCCTCAGGTTCCGGCCCCGACTCCACACAAGGTCTTAGGCCCCGGCATCGACGGGAGAGGAATCCCGAGAGGCCCCCGAGGAACTCGCATGGGGACTGGCCTTTCCTGAGGCCACCAGAGCGGGTCCCTGAGGTCCCCGTCGTAAGTCGAGAGCACCTGCCGCAACTCGAGAAAATCCAGGAGGTTTTGCCCTCCAGGCGAGATGAGGCCCATTTCCGCTGAGGCTTCTCGAGGCCAATCACGTCTAACCACTGAAACTTCCAAAGGGTCCTTCACACCCTTGCTGCAACTCAAGAAGTTCCCCGACATAGCCGTCTCCACTCGAGAGGAAGCACGTGGGGTCCCGCACACATCCAGGGGAGCCCCGTTTCCGCCTCCTAGCTCGAGATGAGGGATCCTTTCCCTGTTTCGTAGGGAAAGAATTCCCGGCGTTCCCGTCGCATCTCAAGAAGTGGCGCACTCCACAGGAAAGGAGAGAGGAACTCCAGGGTCGTGACACCATTCCAAGAGTGCCCCAGATGTGTCAGTCCATTCCAGAGGAACCTGTTTTCCCTGCACTGCCTTGACGTTCAAGCCGAGGATCGAATCCCACCACGTGTGCACGTGGAACAGCCCTGTGGGAAAGCCTCGTGGGAAAGCCTCGTGGGAAAGACTCGAGGGAAAACCATAGATCCTTTGATCCCCGCGGCGGACTGCGTGACACTGCTGCTACCGCTCTGGAGGAAAGCGCAAGTGCATGTCCGCATTCGAGATGAGGACTGACTACCCTGGGGAGACTCCAGAAGTACCCCAAGATCCATGTCAGCACTGGAGAGGAATCCTCAGGTTCCGGCCCCGACTCCACACAAGGTCTTAGGCCCCGGCATCGACGGGAGAGGAATCCCGAGAGGCCCCCGAGGAACTCGAATGGGGACTGGCCTTTCCTGAGGCCACCAGAGCGGGTCCCTGAGGTCCCCGTCGTAAGTCGAGAGCACCTGCCGCAACTCGAGAAAATCCAGGAGGTTTTGCCCTCCAGGCGAGATGAGGCCCATTTCCGCTGAGGCTTCTCGAGGCCAATCACATCTAACCACTGGAACTTCCAAAGGGTCCTTCACACCCTTGCTGTAACTCAAGAAGTTCCCCGACATACCCGTCTCCACTCGAGAGGAAGCACGTGGGGTCCCGCACACATCCAGGGGAGCCCCGTTTCCGCCTCCTAGCTCGAGATGAGGGATCCTTTCCCTGTTTCGTAGGGAAAGAATTCCCGGCGATCCCGTCGCATCTCAAGAGGAGGCGCTCTCCACAGGAAAGGCGAGAGGAACTCCAGGGTCGTGCCACCATTCCAAGAGTCCCCCAGATGTGTCAGTCCATTCCAGAGTAACCTGTTTTCCCTGCACTGCCTTGACGTTCAAGCCGAGGATCGACTCCCACCACGTGTGCACGTGGGACAGCCCTGTGGAAAAGCCTCGTGGGAAAGCCTCGTGGGAAAGACTCGAGGGAAAATCATAGATCCTTTGATCCACGCGGCGGACTGCGTGACACTGCTGCTACTGCTCTGGAGGAAAGCGCAAGTGCATGCCCGCATTCGAGACGAGGACTGACTCCCCTGGGGAGACTCCAGAAGTACACCAAGATCCATGTCAGCACTGGAGAGGAATCCTCAGGTTCCGGCCCCGACTCCACGCAAGGTCTTAGGCCCCGGCATCGACGGGAGAGGGAATCCGAGAGGCCCCCGAGGAACTCGCATGGGGACTGGCTTTTCCTGAGGCCACCAGAGCGGGTCCCTGAGGTCCCCGTCGTAAGTCGAGATCACCTGCCGCAACTCGAGAAAATCCAGGAGGTTTTGCCCTCCAGGCGAGATGAGGCCCATTTCCGCTGAGGCTTCTCGAGGCCAATCACATCTAACCACTGGAACTTCCAAAGGGTCCTTCACACCCTTGCTGCAACTCAAGAAGTTCCCCGACATACCCGTCTCCACTCGAGAGGAAGCACGTGGGGTCCCGCACACATCCAGGGGAGCCCCGTTTCCGCCTCCTAGCTCGAGATGAGGGATCCTTTCCCTGTTTCGTAGGGAAAGAATTCCCAGCGTTCCCGTCGCATCTCAAGAGGAGGCGCTCTCCACAGGAAAGGCGAGAGGAACTCCAGGTTCGTGCCACCATTCCATGAGTCCCCCAGATGTGTCAGTCCATTCCAGAGGAACCTGTTTTCCCTGCACTGCCTTGACGTTCAAGCCGAGGATCGACTCCCACCACGTGTGCACGTGGGACAGCCCTGTGGGAAAGCCTCGTGGGAAAGCCTCGTGGGAAAGACTCGAGGGAAAACCATAGATCCTTTGATCCACGCGGCGGACTGCGAGACACTGCTGCTACCGCTCTGGAGGAAAACGCAAGTGCATGCCCGCATTCGAGATGAGGACTGACTCCCCTGGGGAGACTCCAGAAGTACCCCAAGATCCATGTCAGCACTGGAGAGGAATCCTCAGGTTCTGGCCCCGACTCCACACAAGGTCTTAGGCCCCGGCATCGACGGGAGAGGAATCCCGAGAGGCCCCCGAGGAACTCGCATCGGGACTGGCCTTTCCTGAGGCCACCAGAGCGGTTCCCTGAGGTCCCCGTCGTAAGCCGAGAGCACCTGCCGCAACTCGAGAAAATCCAGGAGGTTTTGCCCTCCAGGCGAGATGAGGCCCATTTCCGCTGAGGCTTCTCGAGGCCAATCACGTCTAACCACTGAAACTTCCAAAGGGTCCTTCACACCCTTGCTGCAACTCAAGAAGTTCCCCGACATACCCGTCTCCACTCGAGAGGAAGCACGTGGGGTCCCGCACACATCCAGGGGAGCCCCGTTTCCGCCTCCTAGCTCGAGATGAGGGATCCTTTCCCTGTTTCGTAGGGAAAGAATTCCGGGCGTTCCCGTCGCATCTCAAGAGGAGGCGCTCTCCACAGGAAAGGCGAGAGGAACTCCAGGGTCGTGCCACCATTCCAAGAGTCCCCCAGATGTGTCAGTCCATTCCAGAGGAACCTGTTTTCCCTGCACTGCCTTGACGTTCAAGCCGAGGATCGAATCCCACCACGTGTGCACGTGGGACAGCCCTGTGGGAAAGCCTCGTGGGAAAGCCTCGTGGGAAAGACTCGAGGGAAAACCATAGATCCTTTGATCCACGCGGCGGACTGCGTGACACTGCTGCTACCGCTCTGGAGGAAAGCGCAAGTGCATGCCCGCATTCGAGACGAGGACTGACTCCCCTGGGGAGACTCCAGAAGTACCCCAAGATCCATGTCAGCACTGGAGAGGAATCCTCAGGTTCCGGCCCCGACTCCACACAAGGTCTTAGGCCCCGGCATCGACGGGAGAGGAATCCCGAGACGCCCCCGAGGAACTCGCATGGGGACTGGCCTTTCCTGAGGCCACCAGAGCGGGTCCCTGAGGTCCCCGTCGTAAGTCGAGAGCACCTGACGCAACTCGAGAAAATCCAGGAGGTTTTGCCCTCCAGGCGAGAAGAGGCCCATTTCCGCTGAGGCTTCTCGAGGCCAACCACGTCTAACCACTGGAACTTCCAAAGGGTCCTTCACACCCTTGCTGCAACTCAAGAAGTTCCCCGACATACCCGTCTCCACTCGAGAGGAAGCATGTGGTGTCCCGCACACATCCAGGGGAGCCCCGTTTCCGCCTCCTAGCTCGAGATGAGGGATCCTTTCCCTGTTTCGTAGGGAAAGAAATCCCGGCGTTCCCGTCGCATCTCAAGAGGAGGCGCTCTCCACAGGAAAGGCGAGAGGAACTCCAGGGTCGTGACACCATTCCAAGAGTCCCCCAGATGTGTCAGTCCATACCAGAGGAACCTGTTTTCCCTGCACTGCCTTGACGTTCAAGCCGAGGATCGACTCCCACCACGTGTGCACGTGGGACAGCCCTGTGGGAAAACCTCGTGGGAAAGCCTCGTGGGAAAGACTCGAGGGAAAACAATAGATCCTTTGATCCACGCGGCAGACTGCGTGACACTGCTGCTACCGCTCTGGAGGAAAGCGCAAGTGCATGCCCGCATTCGAGACGAGGACTGACTCCCCTGGGGAGACTCCAGAAGTACCCCAAGATCCATGTCAGCACTGGAGAGGAATCCTCAGGTTCCGGCCCCGACTCCACACAAGGTCTTAGGCCCCGGCATCGACGGGAGAGTGATCCCGAGAGGCCCCCGAGGAACTCGCATGGGGACTGGCCTTTCCTGAGGCCACCAGTGCGGGTCCCTGAGGTCCCCGTCGTAAGTCGAGAGCACCTGCCGCAACTCGAGAAAATCCAGGAGGTTTTGCCCTCCAGGAGAGATGAGGCCCATTTCCGCTGAGGCTTATCGAGGCCAATCACATCTAACCACTGGAACTTCCAAAGGGTCCTTCACACCCTTGCTGCAAATCAAGAAGTTCCCCGACATACCCGTCTGCACTCGAGAGGAAGCACGTGGTGTCCCGCACACATCCAGGGGAGACCCGTTTCGGCCTCCTAGCTCGAGATGAGGGATCCTTTCCCTGTTTCGTAGGGAAAGAATTCCCGGCGTTCCCGTCGCATCTCAAGAGGAGGCGCTCTCCACAGGAAAGGCGAGAGGAACTCCAGGGTCGTGCCACCATTCCAAGAGTCCCCCAGATGTGTCAGTCCATTCCAGAGGAACCTGTTTTCCCTGCACTGCCTTGACGTTCAAGCCGAGGATCGAGTCCCACCACGTGTGCACGTGGGACAGCCCTGTGGGAAAGCCTCGTGGGAAAGCCTCGTGGGAAAGACTCGAGGGAAAACCATAGATCCTTTGATCCACGCGGCGGACTGCGTGACACTGCTGCTACCGCTCTGGAGGAACGCGCAAGTGCATGCCCGCATTCGAGACGAGGACTGATTCCCCTGGGGAGACTCCAGAAGTACCCCAAGATCCATGTCAGCACTGGAGCGGAATCCTCAGGTTCCGGCCCCGACTCCACACAAGGTCTTAGGCCCCGGCATCGACGGGAGAGGAATCCCGAGAGGCCCCCGAGGAACTCGCATGGGGACTGGCCTTTCCTGAGGCCACCAGAGCGGGTCCCTGAGGTCCCCGTTGTAAGTCGAGAGCACCTGCCGCAACTCGAGAAAATCCAGGAGGTTTTGCCCTCCAGGCGAGATGAGGCCCATTTCCGCTGAGGCTTCTCGAGGCCAATCACGTCTAACCACTGGAACTTCCAAAGGGTCCTTCACACCCTTGCTGCAACTCAAGAAGTTCCCCGACATACCCGTCTCCACTCGAGAGGAAGCACGTGGTGTCCCGCACACATCCAGGTTAGCCCCGTTTCCGCCTCCTAGCTCGAGATGAGGGATCCTTTCCCTGTTTCGTAGGGAAAGAACTCCCGGCGTTCCCGTCACATCTCAAGAGGAGGCGCTCTCCACAGGAAAGGCGAGAGGAACTCGAGGTTCGTGCCACCATTCCAAGAGTCCCCCAGATGTGTCAGTCCATTCCAGAGGAACCTGTTTTCCCTGCACTGCCTTGACATTCAAGCCGAGGATCGACTCCCACCACGTGTGCACGTGGGACAGCCCTGTGGGAAAGCCTCGTGGGAAAGCCTCGTGGGAAAGACTCGAGGGAAAACCATAGATCCTTTGATCCACGCGGCGGACTGCGTGACACTGCTGCTACCGTTCTGGAGGAAAGCGCAAGTGCATGCCCGCATTCGAGACGAGGACTGACTCCCCTGGGGAGACTCCAGAAGTACCCCAAGATCCATGTCAGCACTGGAGAGGAATCCTCAGGTTCCGGCCCCGACTCCACACAAGGTCTTAGGCCCCGGCATCGACGGGAGAGGAATCCCGAGAGGCCCCCGAGGAACTCGCATGGGGACGGGCCTTTCCTGAGGCCACCAGAGCGGATCCCTGAGGTCCCCGTCGTAAGTCGAGAGCACCTGCCGCAACTCGAGAAAATCCAGGAGGTTTTGCCCTCCAGGCGAGATGAGGCCCTTTTCCGCTGAGGCTTCTCGAGGCCAATCACATCTAACCACTGGAACTTCCAAAGGGTCCTTCACACCATTGCTGCAACTCAAGAAGTTCCCCGACATACCCGTCTCCAATCGAGAAGAAGCACGTGGGGTCCCGCACACATCCAGGGGAGCCCCGTTTCCGCCTCGTAGCTCGAGATGAGGGATCCTTTCCCTGTTTGCTAGGGAAAGAATTCCCGGCGTTCCCGTCGCATCTCAAGAGGAGGCGCTCTCCACAGGAAAGGCAAGAGGAACTCCAGGGTCGTGCCACCATTCCAAGAGTCCCCCAGACGTGTCAGTCCATTCCAGAGGAACCTGTTTTCCCTGCACTGCCTTGACGTTCAAGCCGATGATCGAGTCCCACCACGTGTGCACGTGGGACAGCCCTGTGGGAAAGCCTCCTGGGAAAGCCTCGTGGGAAGGACTCGAGGGAAAACCATAGATCCTTTGATCCACGCGGCGGACTGCGTGACACTGCTGCTACTGCTCTGGAGGAAAGCGCAAGTGCATGCCCGCATTCGAGACGAGGACTGACTCCCCTGGGGAGACTCCAGAAGTACACCAAGATCCATGTCAGCACTGGAGAGGAATCCTCAGGTTCCGGCCCCGACTCCACGCAAGGTCTTAGGCCCCGGCATCGACGGGAGAGGGAATCCGAGAGGCCCCCGAGGAACTCGCATGGGGACTGGCTTTTCCTGAGGCCACCAGAGCGGGTCCCTGAGGTCCCCGACGTAAGTCGAGATCACCTGCCGCAACTCGAGAAAATCCAGGAGGTTTTGCCCTCCAGGCGAGATGAGGCTCATTTCCGCTGAGGCTTCTCGAGGCTAATCACGTCTAAACACTGGAACCTCCAAAGGGTCCTTCACACCCTTGCTGCAACTCAAGAAGTTCCCCGACATACCCGTCTCCACTCGAGAGGAAGCACGTGGGGTCCCGCACACATCCAGGGGAGCCCCGATTCCGCCTCCTAGCTCGAGATGAGGGATCCTTTCCCTGTTTCGTAGGGAAAGAATTCCCGGCGTTCCCGTCGCATCTCAAGAGGAGGCGCTCTCCACAGGAAAGGCGAGAGGAACTCCAGGGTCGTGCCACCATTCCAAGAGTCCCCCAGATGTGTCAGTCCATTCCAGAGGAACCTTTTTTCCCTGCACTGCCTTGACGTTCAAGCCGAGGATCGACTACCAGCACGTGTGCACGTGGGACAGCCCTGTGGGAAAGCCTCGTGGGAAAGCCTCGTGGGAAAGACTCGAGGGAAAACCATAGATCCTTTGATCCACGCGGCGGACTGCGTGACACTGCTGCTACCGCTCTGGAGGAAAGCGCAAGTGCATGCCCGCATTCGAGACGAGGACTGACTCCCCTGGGGAGACTCCAGAAGTACCCCAAGATCCATGTCAGCACTGGAGAGGAATCCTCAGGTTCCGGCCCCGACTCCACACAAGGTCTTAGGCCCCGGCATCGACGGGAGAGGAATCCCGAGACGCCCCCGAGGAACTCGCATGGGGACTGGCCTTTCCTGAGGCCACCAGAGCGGGTCCCTCAGGTCCCCGTCGTAAGTCGAGAGCACCTGCCGCAACTCGAGAAAATCCAGGAGGTTTTGCCCTACAGGCGAGATGAGGCCCATTTCCGCTGAGGCTTCTCGAGGCCAATCACATCTAACCACTGGAACTTCCAAAGGGTCCTTCACACCCTTTGCTGCAACTCAAGAGTTCCCCGACATACCCGTCTCCACTCGAGAGGAAGCACGTGGGTCCCGCACACATCTAGGGGAGCCCCGTTTCCGCCTCCTAGCTCGAGATGAGGGATCCTTTCCCTTTTTCTTAGGGAAAGAATTCCCGGCGTTCCCGTCGCATCTCAAGAGGAGGCGCTCTCCACAGGAAAGGCGAGAGGAACTCCAGTGTCGTGCCACCATTCCAAGAGTCCCCCAGATGTGTCAGTCCATTTGAGAGGAAACTGTTTTCCCTGCACTGCCTTAACGTTCAAGCCGAGGATCGACTCCCACCACGTGTGCACGTGGGACAGCCCTGTGGGAAAGCCTCGTGGGAAAGCCTCGTGGGAAAGACTCGAGGGAAAACCATAGATCCTTTGATCCACGCGGCGGACTGCGTGACACTGCTGCTACCGCTCTGGAGGAAAGCGCAAGTGCATGCCCGCATTCGAGACGAGGACTGACTCCCCTGGGGAGACTCCAGAAGTACCCCAAGATCCATGTCACCACTGGAGAGGAATCCTCAGGTTCCGGCCCTGACTCCACACAAGGTCTTAGGCCCCGGCATCGACGGGAGAGGAATCCCGAGAGGCCCCCGAGGAACTCGCATGGGGACTGGCCTTTCCTGAGGCCACCAGAGCGGGTCCCTGAGGTCCCCGTCGTAAGTCGAGAGCACCTGCCGCAACTCGAGAAAATCCAGGAGGTTTTGCCCTCCAGGCGAGATGAGGCCCATTTCCGCTGAGGCTTCTCGAGGCTAATCACGTCTAACCACTGGAACTTCCAAAGGGTCCTTCACACCCTTGCTGCAACTCAAGAACTTCCCCGACATACCAGTCTCCACTCGAGAGGAAGCACGTGGGTTCCCGCACACATACAGGGGAGACCCGTTTCCGCCTCCTAGCTCGAGATGAGGGATCTTTTCCCTGTTTCGTAGGGAAAGAATTCCCGGCGATCCCGTCGCATCTCAAGAGGAAGCGCTCTCCACAGGAAAGGGGCGAGGAACTCCAGGGTCGTGCCACCATTCCAAGAGACCCCCAGATGTGTCAGTCCATTACAGAGGAACCTGTTTTCCCTGCACTGCCTTGACGTTCAAGCCGAGGATCGACTCCCACCACGTGTGCACGTGAGACAGCCCTGTGGGAAAGCCTCGTGGGAAAGCCTCGTGGGAAAGACTCGAGGGAAATCCATAGATCCTTTGATCCACGCGGCGGACTGCGTGACACTGCTGCTACCGCTCTGGAGGAAAGCGCAAGTGCATGCCCGCATTCGAGACGAGGACTGACTCCCCTGGGGAGACTCCAGAAGTACCCCAAGATCCATGTCAGCACTGGAGAGGATTTCTCAGGTTCCGGCCCCGACTCCACACAAGGTCTTAGGCCCTGGCATCGACGGGATAGGGATCCCGAGAGGCCCCCGAGGAACTCGCATGTGGACTGGCTTTTCCTGAGGCCACCAGAGCGGGTCCCTGAGGTCCCCATCGTCAGACGAGATCACCTGCCGCAACTCGAGAAAATCCAGGAGGTTTTGCCCTCCAGGCGAGATGAGGCTCATTTCCCCTGACGCTTCTCGAGGCTAATCACGTCTAAACACTGGAACTTCCAAAGGTTCCTTCACACCCTTGCTGCAACTCAAGAAGTTTCCCGACATACCCGTCTCCACTCGAAAGGAAGCACGTGGTGTCCCGCACACATCCAGGGGAGCCCCGTTTCCGCCTCCTAGCTCGAGATGAGGGATCCTTTCCATGTTTCGTACGGAAAGAATTCCCGGCGTTCCCGTCGCATCTCAAGAGGAGGCGCTCTCCACAGGAAAGGCGAGAGGAACTCCAGGGTCGTGCCACCATTCCAAGAGTTCCCCAGATGTGTCAGTCCATTCCAGAGGAACCTGTTTTCCCTGCACTGCCTTGACGTTCAAGCCAAGGATCGACTCCCACCACGTGTGCACGTGGGACAGCCCTGTGGGAAAGCCTCGTGGGAAAGCCTAGTGGGAAAGACTCGAGGGAAAACCATGGATCCTTTGATCCATGCGGCGGACTGCGTGACACTGCTGCTACCGCTCTGGAGGAAAGCGCAAGTGCATGCCCGCATTCGAGACGAGGACTGACTCCCCTGGGGAGACTCCAGAAGTACCCCAAGATCCATGTCAGCACTGGAGAGGAATCCTCAGGTTCCGGCCCCGACTCCACACAAGGTCTTAGGCCCCGGCATCGACGGGAGAGGAATCCCCAGAGGAACTCGCATGGGGACTGGCCTTTCCTGAGGCCACCAAAGCGGGTCCCTGAGGTCCTCGTCGTAAGTCGAGAGCACCTGCCGCAACTCGAGAAAATCCAGGCGGTTTTGCCCTCCAGGCGAGATGAGGCCCATTTCCGCTGAGGCTTTTCGAGGCCAATCACATCTAACCACTGGAACTTCCAAAGGGTCCTTCACACCCTTGCTGCAACTCAAGAAGTTCCCCGACATACCCGTCTGCACTCGAGAGGAAGCACGGGGGGTCCCGCACACATCCAGGGGAGCCCCGTTTCCGCCTCCTAGCTCGAGATGAGGGATCCTTTCCCTGTTTCGTAGGGAAAGAATTCCCGGCGTTCCCGTCGCATCTCAAGAGGAGGCGCTCTCCACAGGAAAGGCGAGAGGATCTCCAGGGTCGTGCCACCATTCCAAGAGTCCCCGAGATGTGTCAGTCCATTCCAGAGGAACCTGTTTTCCCTGCACTGCCTTGACGTTCAAGCCAAGGATCGGCTCCCACCACGTGTGCACGTGGGACAGCCCTGTGGGAAAGCCTCGTGGGAAAGCCTCGTGGGAAAGACTCGAGGGAAAACCATAGATCCTTTGATCCACGCGGCGGACTGCGTGACACTGCTGCTACCGCTCTGGAGGAAAGCGCAAGTGCATGCCCGCATTCGAGACGAGGACTGACTCCCCTGGGGAGACTGCAGAAGTACCCCAAGATCCATGTCAGCACTGGAGAGGAATCCTCAGGTTCCGGCCCCGACTCCACACAAGGTCTTAGGCCCCGGCATCGACGGGAGAGGAATCCCGAGAGGCCCCCGAGGAACTCGCATGGGGACTGGCCTTTCCTGAGGCCACCAGAGCGGGTCCCTCAGGTCCCCGTCGTAAGTCGAGAGCACCTGCCGCAACTCGAGAAAATCCAGGAGGTTTTGCCCTCCAGGCGAGATGAGGCCCATTTCCGCTGAGGCTTCTAGAGGCTAATCACGTCTAACCACTGGAACTTCCAAAGGGTCCTTCACACCCTTGCTGCAACTCAAGAACTTCCCCGACATACTCGTCTCCACTCGAGAGGAAGCACGTGGGTCCCGCACACATCCAGGGGAGCCCCGTTTCCGCCTCCTAGCTCGAGATGAGGGATCCTTTCCCTTTTTCTTAGGGAAAGAATTCCCGGCGTTCCCGTCGCATCTCAAGAGGAGGCGCTCTCCACAGGAAAGGCGAGAGGAACTCCAGGGTCGTGCCACCATTCCAAGAGTCCCCCAGATGTGTCAGTCCATTCCAGAGGAACCTGTTTTCCCTGCACTGCCTTGACGTTCAAGCCGAGGATCGACTCCCACCACGTGTGCACGTGAGACAGCCCTGTGGGAAAGCCTCGTGGGAAAGCCTCGTGGGAAAGACTCGAGGGAAATCCATAGATCCTTTGATCCACGCGGCGGACTGCGTGACACTGCTGCTACCGCTCTGGAGGAAAGCGCAAGTGCATGCCCGCATTCGAGACGAGGACTGACTCCCCTGGGGAAACTCCAGAAGTACCCCAAGATCCATGTCAGCACTGGAGAGGAATCCTCAGGTTCCGGCCCCGACTCCACACAAGGTCTTAGGCCCCGGCATCGACGGGATAGGGATCCCCAGAGGAACTCGCATGGGGACTGGCCTTTCCTGAGGCCACCAGAGCGGGTCCCTGAGGTCCCCGTCGTAAGTCGAGAGCACCTGCCGCAATTCGAGAAAATCCAGGAGGTTTCGCCCTCCAGGCGAGATGAGGCCCATTTCCGCTGAGGCTTCTAGAGGTTAATCACGTCTAACCACTGGAACTTCCAAAGGGTCCTTCACACCCTTGCTGCAACTCAAGAAGTTCCCCGACATACCCGTCTCCACTCGAGAGGAAGCACGTGGGTCCCGCACACATCCAGGGGAGCCCCGTTTCCGCCTCCTAGCTCGAGATGAGGGATCCTTTCCCTGTTTCATAGGGAAAGAATTCCCGGCGTTCCCGTCGCATCTCAAGAGGAGGCGCTCTCCACAGGAAAGGCGAGAGGAACTCCAGGGTCGTGCCACCATTCCAAGAGTCCCCCAGATGTGTCAGTCCATTCCAGAGTAACCTGTTTTCCCTGCACTGGCTTGACGTTCAAGCCGAGGATCGACTCCCACCACGTGTGCACGTGAGACAGCCCTGTGGGAAAGCCTCGTGGGAAAGCCTCGTGGGAAAGACTCGAGGGAAATCCATAGATCCTTTGATCCACGCGGCGGACTGCGTGACACTGCGGCTACCGCTCTGGAGGAAAGCGCAAGTGCATGCCCGCATTCGAGACGAGGACTGACTCCCCTGGGGAGACTCCAGAAGTACCCCAAGATCCATGTCAGCACTGGAGAGGAATCCTCAGGTTCCGGCCCCGACTCCACACAAGGTCTTAGGCCCCGGCATCGACGGGATAGGGATCCCGAGAGGCCCCCGAGGAACTCGCATGGGGACTGGCTTTTCCTGAGGCCACCAGAGCGGGTCCCTGAGGTCCCCATCGTCAGTCGAGATCACCTGCCGCAACTCGAGAAAATCCAGGAGGTTTTGCCCTCCAGGCGAGATGAGGCTCATTTCCGCTGAGGCTTCTCGAGGCTAATCACGTCTAAACACTGGAACTTCCAAAGGGTCCTACACACCCTTGCTGCAACTCAAGAAGTTTCCCGACATACCCGTCTCCACTCGAAAGGAAGCACGTGGTGTCCCGCACACCACCAGGGGAGCCCCGTTTCCGCCTCCTAGCTCGAGATGAGGGATCCTTTCCCTGTTTCGTAGGGAAAGAATTCCCGGCGTTCCCGTCGCATCTCAAGAGGAGGCGCTCTCCACAGGAAAGGCGAGAGGAACTCCAGGGTCGTGCCACCATTCCAAGAGTTCCCCAGATGTGTCAGTCCATTCCAGAGGAACCTGTTTTCCCTGCACTGCCTTTACGTTCAAGCCAAGGATCGACTCCCACCACGTGTGCACGTGGGACAGCCCTGTGGGAAAGCCTCGTGGGAAAGCCTCGTGGGAAAAACTCGAGGGAAAACCATGGATCCTTTGATCTATGCGGCGGACTGCGTGACACTGCTGCTACCGCTCTGGAGGAAAGCGCAAGTGCATGCCCGCATTCGAGACGAGGACTGACTCCCCTGGGGAGACTCCAGAAGTACCCAAGATCCATGTCAGCACTGGACAGGAATCCTCAGGTTCCGGCCCCGACTCCACACAAGGTCTTAGGCCCCGGCATCGACGGGAGAGGAATCCCCAGAGGAACTCGCATGGGGACTGGCCTTTCCTGAGGCCACCATAGCGGGTCCCTGAGGTCCTCGTCGTAAGTCGAGAGCACCTGCCGCAACTGGAGAAAATCCAGGCGGTTTTGCCCTCCAGGCCAGATGAGGCCCATTTCCGCTGAGGCTTCTCGAGGCCAATCACATCTAATCACTGGAACTTCCAAAGGGTCCTTCACACCCTTGCTGCAACTCAAGAAGTTCCCCGACATACCCGTCTGCACTCGAGAGGAAGCACGGGGGGTCCCGCACACATCCAGGGGAGCCCCGTTTCCGCCTCCTAGCTCGAGATGAGGGATCCTTTCCCTGTTTCGTAGGGAAAGAATTCCCGGCGTTCCCGTCGCATCTCAAGAGGAGGCGCTCTCCACAGGAAAGGCGAGAGGAACTCCAGGGTCGTGCCACCATTCCAAGAGTCCCCCAGATGTGTCAGTCCATTCCAGAGGAACCTGTTTTCCCTGCACTGCCTTGACGTTTAAGCCAAGGATCGACCCCCACCACGTGTGCACGTGGGACAGCCCTGTGGGAAAGCCTTGTGGGAAAGCCCCGTGGGAAAGACTCGAGGGAAAACCATGGATCCTTTGATCCATGCGGCGGACTGCGTGACACTGCTGCTACAGCTCTGGAGGAAAGCGCAAGTGCATGCCCGCATTCGAGACGAGGACTGACTCCCCTGGGGAGACTCCAGAAGTACCCCAAGATCCATGTCAGCACTGGAGAGGAATCGTCAGGTTCCGGCCCCGACTCCACACAAGGTCTTAGGCCCCGGCATCGACGGGAGAGGAATCCCCAGAGGAACTCGCATGGGGACTGGCCTTTCCTGAGGCCACCAGAGCGGGTCCCTGAGGTCCTTGTCGTAAGTCGAGAGCACCTGCCGCAACTCGAGAAAATCCAGGAGGTTTTGCCCTCCAGGCGAGATGAGGCCCATTTCCGCTGAGGCTTCTCCAGGCCAATCACATCTAACCACTGGAACTTCCAAAGGGTCCTTCACACCCTTGCTGCAACTCAAGAAGATCCCCGACATACCCGTCTCCACTCGAGAGGAAGCACGTGGGGTCCCGCACACATCCAGGGGAGCCCCGTTTCCGCCTACTAGCTCGAGATGAGGTATCCTTTCCCTGTTTCGTAGGGAAAGAATTCCCGGCGATCCCGTCGCATCTCAAGAGGAAGCGCTCTCCACAGGAAAGGGGAGAGGAACTCCAGGGTCGTGCCACCATTCCAAGAGACCCCCTGATGTGTCAGTCCATTACAGAGGAACCTGTTTTCCCTGCACTGCCTTGACGTTCAAGCCGAGGATCGAGTCCCACCACGTGTGCACGTGAGACAGCCCTGTGGGAAAGCCTCGTGGGAAAGCCTCGTGGGAAAGACTCGAGGGAAAACCATAGATCCTTTGATCCACGCGGCGGACTGCGTGACACTGCTGCTACCGCTCTGGAGGAAAGCGCAAGTGCATGCCCGCATTCGAGACGAGGACTGACTCCCCTGGGGAGACTCCAGAAGTACCCCAAGATCCATGTCAGCACTGGAGAGGAATCCTCAGGTTCCGGCCCCGACTCCACACAAGGTCTTAGGCCCCGGTATCGACGGGAGAGGAATCCCGAGACGCCCCCGAGGAACTCGCATGGGGACTGGCCTTTCCTGAGGCCACCAGAGCGGGTCCCTGAGGTCCCCGTCGTAAGTCGAGAGCACCTGCTGCAACTCGAGAAAATCCAGGAGGTTTTGCCCTCCAGGCGAGATGAGGCCCATTTCCGCTGAGGCTTCTAGAGGCTAATCACGTCTAACCACTTGAACTTCCAAAGGGTCCTTCACACCCTTGCTGCAACTCAAGAAGTTCCGCGACATACCCGTCTCCACTCGAGAGGAAGCACGTGGGTCCCGCACACATCCAGGGGAGCCCCGTTTCCGCCTCCTAGCTCGAGATGAGGGATCCTTTCCCTGTTTCGTAGGGAAAGAATTCCCGGCGTTCCCGTCGCATCTCAAGAGGAGGCGCTCTCCACAGGAAAGGCGAGAGGAACTCCAGGGTCGTGCCACCATTCCAAGAGTCCCCCAGATGTGTCAGTCCATTCCAGAGGAACCTGTTTTCCCTGCACTGGCTTGACGTTCAAGCCGAGGATCGACTCCCACCACGTGTGCACGTGGGACAGCCCTGTGGGAAAGCCTCGTGGGAAAGCCTCGTGGGAAAGACTCGAGGGAAATCCATAGATCCTTTGATCCACGCGGCGGACTGCGTGACACTGCTGCTACCGCTCTGGAGGAAAGCGCAAGTGCATGCCCGCATTCGAGACGAGGACTGACTCCCCTGGGGAGACTCCAGAAGTACCCCAAGATCCATGTCAGCACTGGAGAGGAATCCTCAGGTTCCGGCCCCGACTCCACACAAGGTCTTAGGCCCCGGCATCGACGGGAGAGGAATCCCGAGAGGCCCCCGAGGAACTCGCATGGGGACTGGCCTTTCCTGAGGCCACCAGAGCGGGTCCCTCAGGTCCCCGTCGTAAGTCGAGAGCACCTGCCGCAACTCGAGAAAATCCAGGAGGTTTTGCCCTCCAGGCGAGATGAGGCCCATTTCCGCTGAGGCTTCTCGAGGCTAATCACATCTAACCACTAGAACATCCAAAGGGTCCTTCACACCCTTGCTGCAACTCAAGAAGGTCCCCGACATACCCGTCTCCACTCGAGAGGAAGCACGTGGGGTCCCGCACACATCCAGGGGAGCCCCGTTTCCGCCTGTTAGCTCGAGATGAGGGATCCTTTACCTGTTTCGTAGGGAAAGAATTCCCGGCGTTCCCGTCGCATCTCAAGAGGAGGCGCTCTCCACAGGAAAGGCGAGAGGAACTCCAGGGTCATGCCACCATTCCAAGAGTCCCCCAGATGTGTCAGTCCATTCCAGAGGAAACTGTTTTCCCTGCACTGCCTTGACGTTCAAGCCGAGGATCGACTCCCATCACGTGTGCACGTGGGATAGCCCTGTGGGAAAGCCTCGTGGGAAAGCCTCGTGGGAAAGACTCGAGGGAAAACCATAGATCCTTTGATCCACGCGGCGGACTGCGTGACACTGCTGCTACTGCTCTGGAGGAAAGCGCAAGTGCATGCCCGCATTCGAGACGAGGACTGACTCCCCTGGGGAGACTCCAGAAGTACCCCAAGATCCATGTCAGCACTGGAGAGGAATCCTCAGGTTCCGGCCCCGACTCCACACAAGGTCTTAGGCCCCGGCATCGACGGGAGAGGGAATCCGAGAGGCCCCTGAGGAACTCGCATGGGGACTGGCTTTTCCTGAGGCCACCAGAGCGGGTCCCTGAGGTCCCCGTCGTCAGTCGAGATCACCTGCCGCAACTCGAGAAAATCCAGGAGGTTTTGCCCTCCAGGCGAGATGAGGCTCATTTCCGCTGAGGCTTCTCGAGGCTAATCACGTCTAAACACTGGAACTTCCAAAGGGTCCTTCACACCCTTGCTGCAACTCAAGAAGTTCCCCGACATACCCGTCTCCACTCGAGAGGAAGCACGTGGGGTCCCGCACACATCCAGGGGAGCCCCGATTCCGCCTCCTAGCTCGAGATGAGGGATCCTTTCCCTGTTTCGTAGGGAAAGAATTCCCGGCGTTCCCGTCGCATCTCAAGAGGAGGCGCTCTCCACAGGAAAGGCGAGAGGAACTCCAGGGTCGTGCCACCATTCCAAGAGTCCCCCAGATGTGTCAGTCCATTCCAGAGGAACCTGTTTTCCCTGCACTGCCTTGACGTTCAAGCCGAGGATCGACTCCCACCACGTGTACACGTGGGACAGCCCTGTGGGAAAGCCTCGTGGGAAAGCCTCGTGGGAAAGACTCGAGGGAAAACCATAAATCCTTTGATCCACGCGGCGGACTGCATGACACTGCTGCTACCGCTCTGGAGGAAAGCGCAAGTGCATGCCCGCATTCGAGACGAGGACTGACTCCCCTGGGGAGACTCCAGAAGTACCCCAAGATCCATGTCAGCACTGGAGAGGAAACCTCAGGTTCCGGCCCCGACTCCACACAAGGTCTTAGGACACGGCATCGACGGGAGAGGAATCCCGAGAGGCCCCCGAGGAACTCGCATGGGGACTGGCCTTTCCTGAGGCCACCAGAGCGAGTCCCTGAGGTCCCCGTCGTAAGTCGAGAGCACCTGCCGCAACTCGAGAAAATCCAGGAGGTTTTGCCCTCCAGGCGAGATGAGGCCCATTTCCGCTGAGGCTTCTCGAGGCCAATCACATCTAACCACTGGAACTTCCAAAGGGTCCTTCACACCCTTGCTGCAACTCAAGAAGTTCCCCGACATCCCCGTCTCCACTCGAGAGGAAGCACGTGGGGTTCCGCACACATCCAGGGGAGCCCCGTTTCCGCCTCCTAGCTCGAGATGAGGGATCCTTTCCCTGTTTCGTAGGGAAAGAATTCCCGGCGTTCCCGTCGCATCTCAAGAGGAGGCGCTCTCCACAGGAAAGGCGAGAGGAACTCCAGGGTCGTGCCACCATTCCAAGAGTCCCCCAGATGTGTCAGTCCATTCCAGAGGAACCTGTTTTCCCTGCATTGCCTTGACGTTCAAGCCGAGGATCGACTCCCACCACGTGTGCACGTGGGACAGCCCTGTGGGAAAGCCTCGTGGGAAAGCCTCGTGGGAAAGACTCGAGGGAAAACCATAGATCCTTTGATCCACGCGGCGGACTGCGTGACACTGCTGCTACCGCTCTGGAGGAAAACGCAAGTGCATGCCCGCATTCGAGATGAGGACTGACTCCCCTGGGGAGACTCCAGAAGTACCCCAAGATCCATGTCAGCACTGGAGAGGAATCCTCAGGTTCCGGCCCCGACTCCACACAAGGTCTTAGGCCCCGGTATCGACGGGAGAGGAATCCCGAGACGCCCCCGAGGAACTCGCATGGGGACTGGCCTTTCCTGAGGCCACCAGAGCGGGTCCCTGAGGTCCCCGTCGTAAGTCGAGAGCACCTGCTGCAACTCGAGAAAATCCAGGAGGTTTTGCCCTCCAGGCGAGATGAGGCCCATTTCCGCTGAGGCTTCTAGAGGCTAATCACGTCTAACCACTTGAACTTCCAAAGGGTCCTTCACACCCTTGCTGCAACTCAAGAAGTTCCGCGACATACCCGTCTCCACTCGAGAGGAAGCACGTGGGTCCCGCACACATCCAGGGGAGCCCCGTTTCCGCCTCCTAGCTCGAGATGAGGGATCCTTTCCCTGTTTCGTAGGGAAAGAATTCCCGGCTTTCCCGTCGCATCTCAAGAGGAGGCGCTCTCCACAGGAAAGGCGAGAGGAACTCCAGGGTCGTGCCACCATTCCAAGAGTCCCCCAGATGTGTCAGTCCATTCCAGAGGAACCTGTTTTCCCTGCACTGGCTTGACGTTCAAGCCGAGGATCGACTCCCACCACGTGTGCACGTGGGACAGCCCTGTGGGAAAGCCTCGTGGGAAAGCCTCGTGGGAAAGACTCGAGGGAAATCCATAGATCCTTTGATCCACGCGGCGGACTGCGTGACACTGCTGCTACCGCTCTGGAGGAAAGCGCAAGTGCATGCCCGCATTCGAGACGAGGACTGACTCCCCTGGGGAGACTCCAGAAGTACCCCAAGATCCATGTCAGCACTGGAGAGGAATCCTCAGGTTCCGGCCCCGACTCCACACAAGGTCTTAGGCCCCGGCATCGACGGGAGAGGAATCCCGAGAGGCCCCCGAGGAACTCGCATGGGGACTGGCCTTTCCTGAGGCCACCAGAGCGGGTCCCTCAGGTCCCCGTCGTAAGTCGAGAGCACCTGCAGCAACTCGAGAAAATCCAGGAGGTTTTGCCCTCCAGGCGAGATGAGGCCCATTTCCGCTGAGGCTTCTCGAGGCTAATCACATCTAACCACTAGAACATCCAAAGGGTCCTTCACACCCTTGCTGCAACTCAAGAAGGTCCCCGACATACCCGTCTCCACTCGAGAGGAAGCACGTGGGGTCCCGCACACATCCAGGGGAGCCCCGTTTCCGCCTGTTAGCTCGAGATGAGGGATCCTTTACCTGTTTCGTAGGGAAAGAATTCCCGGCGTTCCCGTCGCATCTCAAGAGGAGGCGCTCTCCACAGGAAAGGCGAGAGGAACTCCAGGGTCATGCCACCATTCCAAGAGTCCCCCAGATGTGTCAGTCCATTCCAGAGGAAACTGTTTTCCCTGCACTGCCTTGACGTTCAAGCCGAGGATCGACTCCCACCACGTGTGCACGTGGGACAGCCCTGTGGGAAAGCCTCGTGGGAAAGCCTCGTGGGAAAGACTCGAGGGAAAACCATAGATCCTTTGATCCACGCGGCGGACTGCGTGACACTGCTTCTACCGCTCTGGAGGAAAGCGCAAGTGCATGCCCGCATTCGAGACGAGGACTGACTCCCCTGGGGAGACTCCAGAAGTACCCCAAGATCCATGTCAGCACTGGAGAGGAATCCTCAGGTTCCGGCCCCGACTCCACACAAGGTCTTAGGCCCCGGCATCGACGAGAGAGGAATCCCGAGAGGCCCCCGAGGAACTCGCATGGGGCTGGCCTTTCCTGAGGCCACCAGAGCGGGTCCCTGAGGTCCCCGTCGTAAGTCGAGAGCACCTGCCGCAACTCGAGAAAATCCAGGAGGTTTTGCCCTCCAGGCGAGATGAGGCCCATTTCCGCTGAGGCTTTTCGAGGCCAATCACGTCTAACCACTGGAACTTCCAAAGGGTCCTTCACACCCTTGCTGCAACTCAAGAAGTTCCCCGACATACCCGTCTCCACTCGAGAGGAAGCACGTGGTGTCCCGCACACATCCAGGGGAGCCCCGTTTCCGCCTCCTAGCTCGAGATGAGGGATCCTTTCCCTGTTTCGTAGGGAAAGAACTCCCGGCGTTCCCGTCGCATCTCAAGAGGAGGCGCTCTCCACAGGAAAGGCGAGAGGAACTCGAGGTTCGTGCCACCATTCCAAGAGTCCCCCAGATGTGTCAGTCCATTCCAGAGGAACCTGTTTTCCCTGCACTGCCTTGACGTTCAAGCCGAGGATCGACTCCCACCACGTGTGCACGTGGGACAGCCCTGTGGGAAAGCCTCGTGGGAAAGCCTCGTGGGAAAGACTCGAGGGAAAACCATAGATCCTTTGATCCACGCGGCGGACTGCGTGACACTGCTGCTACCGCTCTGGAGGAAAGCGCAAGTGCATGCCCGCATTCGAGACGAGGACTGACTCCCCTGGGGAGACTCCAGAAGTACCCCAAGATCCATGTCAGCACTGGAGAGGAATCCTCAGGTTCCGGCCCCGACTCCACACAAGGTCTTAGGCCCCGGCATCACGGGAGAGGAATACCGAGAGGCCCCCGAGGAACTCGCATGGGGACGGGCCTTTCCTGAGGCCACCAGAGCGGATCCCTGAGGTCCCCGTCGTAAGTCGAGAGCACCTGCCGCAACTCGAGAAAATCCAGGAGGTTTTGCCCTCCAGGCGAGATGAGGCCCTTTTCCGCTGAGGCTTCTCGAGGCCAATCACATCTAACCACTGGAACTTCCAAAGGGTCCTTCACACCATTGCTGCAACTCAAGAAGTTCCCCGACATACCCGTCTCCACTCGAGAGGAAGCACGTGGGGTCCCGCACATATCCAGGGGAGCCCCGTTTCCGCCTCGTAGCTCGAGATGAGGGATCCTTTCCCTGTTTCGTAGGGAAAGAATTCCCGGCGTTCCCGTCGCATCTCAAGAGGAGGCGCTTTCCACAGGAAAGGCAAGAGGAACTCCAGGGTCGTGCCACCATTCCAAGAGTCCCCCAGATGTGTCAGTCCATTCCAGAGGAACCTGTTTTCCCTGCACTGCCTTGACGTTCAAGCCAATGATCGAGTCCCACCACGTGTGCACGTGGGACAGCCCTGTGGGAAAGCCTCCTGGGAAAGCCTCGTGGGAAGGACTCGAGGGAAAACCATAGATCCTTTGATCCACGCGGCGGACTGCGTGACACTGCTGCTACCGCTCTGGAGGAAAGCGCAAGTGCATGCTCGCATTCGAGACGAGGACTGACTCCACTGGGGAGACTCCAGAAGTACCCCAATATCCATGTCAGCACTGGAGAGGAATCCTCAGGTTCCGGCCCCGACTCCACACAAGGTCTTAGGCCCCGGCATCGACGGGAGAGGAATCCCGAGAGGCCCCCGAGGAACTCGCATGGGGACTGGCCTTTCCTGAGGCCACCAGAGCGGGTCCCTGAGGTCCCCGTCGTAAGTCGAGAGCACCTGCCGCAACTCGAGAAAATCCAGGAGGTTTTGCCCTCCAGGCGAGATGAGGCCCATTTCCGCTGAGGCTTCTCGAGGCCAATCACATCTAACCACTGGAACTTCCAAAGGGTCCTTCACACCCTTGCTGCAACTCAAGAAGTTCCCCGACATACCCGTCTGCACTCGAGAGGAAGCACGTGGGGTCCCGCACACATCCAGGGGAGCCCCGTTTCCGCCTCCTAGCTCGAGATGAGGGATCCTTTCCCTGTTCGTAGGGAAAGAATTCCCGGCGTTCCCGTTGCATCTCAAGAGGAGGCGCTCTCCACAGGAAAGGCGAGAGGAACTCCAGGGTCGTGCCACCATTCCAAGAGTCCCCCAGATGTGTCAGTCCATTCCAGAGTAACCTGTTTTCCCTGCACTGCCTTGACGTTCAAGCCGAGGATCGACTCCCACCACGTGTGAACGTGGGACAGCCCTGTGGGAAAGCCTCGTGGGAAAGCCTCGTGGGAAAGACTCGAGGGAAAACCATAGATCCTTTGATCCACGCGGCGGACTGCGTGACAGTGCTGTTACCGCTCTGGAGGAAAGCACAAGTGCATGCCCGCATTCGAGTCGAGGACTGACTCCCCTGGGGAGACTCCAGAAGTACCCCAAGATCCATGTCAGCACTGGAGAGGAATCCTCAGGTTCCGGCCCCGACTCCACACAAGGTCTTAGGCACCGGCATCGACGGGAGAGGAATCACGAGACGCCCCCGTGGAACTCGCATGGGGACTGGCCTTTTCTGAGGCCACCAGAGCGGGTCCCTGAGGTCCCCGTCGTAAGTCGAGAGCACCTGCCGCAACTCGAGAAAAACCAGGAGGTTTTGCCCTCCAGGCGAGATGAGGCCCATTTCCGCTGAGGCTTCTCGAGGCAAATCACGTCTAACCACTGGAACTTACAAAGGGTCCTTCACACCCTTGCTGCAACTCAAGAAGTTCCCCGACATACCCGTCTCCACCCGAGAGGAAGCATGTGGTGTCCCGCACACATCCAGGGGAGCCCCGTTTCCGCCTCCTAGCTCGAGATGAGGGATCCTTTCCCTGTTTCGTAGGGAAAGAATTCCCGGCGTTCCCGTCGCATCTCAAGAGGAGGCGCTCTCCACAGGAAAGGCGAGAGGAACTCCAGGGTCGTGCCACCATTCCAAGAGTCCCCCAGATGTGTCAGTCCATTCCAGAGGAACCTGTTTTCCCTTCACTGCCTTGACGTTCAAGCCGAGGATCGACTCCCACCACGTGTGCACGTGGGACAGCCCTGTGGGAAAGCCTCGTGGGAAAGCCTCGTGGGAAAGACTCGAGGGAAAACCATAGATCCTTTGATCCACGCGGCGGACTGCGTGACACTGCTGCTACCGCTCTGGAGGAAAGCGCAAGTGCATGCCCGCATTCGAGACGAGGACTGACTCCCCTGGGGAGACTCCAGAAGTACCCCAAGATCCATGTCAGCACTGGAGAGGAATCCTCAGGTTCCGGCCCCGACTCCACACAAGGTCTTAGGCCCCGGCATCGACGGGAGAGGAATCCCGAGAGGCCCCCGTGGAACTCGCATGGGGACTGGCCTTTCCTGAGGCCACCAGAGCGGGTCCCTGAGGTCCCCGGCGTAAGTCGAGAGCACTTGCCGGAACTCGAGAAAATCCACGAGGTTTTGCCCTCCAGGCGAGATGAGGCCCATTTGCGCTGAGGCTTCTCGAGGCCAATCACATCTAACCACTGGAACTTCCAAAGGGTCCTTCACACCATTGCTGCAACTCAAGAAGTTCCCCGACATACCAGTCTGCACTCGAGAGGAAGCATGTGGTGTCCCGCACACATCCAGGGGAGCCCCGTTTCCGCCTCCTAGCTCGAGATGAGGGATCCTTTCCCTGTTTCGTAGGGAAAGAATTCCCGGCGTTCCCGTCGCATCTCAAGAGGAGGCGCTCTCCACAGGAAAGGCGAGAGGAACTCCAGGGTGGTGCCACCTTTCCAAGAGTCCCCCAGATGTGTCAGTCCATTCCAGAGGAACCTGTTTTCCCTTCACTGCCTTGACGTTCAAGCCGAGGATCGACTCCCACCACGTGTGCACGTGGGACAGCCCTGTGGGAAAGCCTCGTGGGAAAGCCTCGTGGGAAAGACTCGAGGGAAAACCATAGATCCTTTGATCCACGCGGCGGACTGCGTGACACTGCTGCTACCGCTCTGGAGGAAAGCGCAATGCATGCCCGCATTCGAGACGAGGACTGACTCCACTGGGGAGACTCCAGAAGTACCCCAAGATCCATGTCAGCACTGGAGAGGAATCCTCAGGTTCCGGCCCCGACTCCACACGAGGTCTTAGGCCCCAGCATCGACGGGAGAGGAATCCCGAGAGGCCCCCGTGGAACTCGCATGGGGACTGGCGTTTCCTGAGGCCACCAGAGCGGGTCCCTGAGGTCCCCGGCGTAAGTCGAGAGCACTTGCCGGAACTCGAGAAAATCCACGAGGTTTTGCCCTCCAGGCGAGATGAGGCCCATTTGCGCTGAGGCTTCTCGAGGCCAATCACATCTAACCACTGGAACTTCCAAAGGGTCCTTCACACCCTTGCTGCAACTCAAGAAGTTCCCCGACATACCCGTCTCCACTCGAGAGGAAGCACGTGGGGTCCCGCACACATCCAGGGGAGCCCCGTTTCCGCCTCCTAGCTCAAGATGAGGGATCCTTTCCCTGTTTCGAAGGGAAAGAATTCCCGGCGTTCCCGTCGCATCTCAAGAGGAGGCGCTCTCCACAGGAAAGGCGAGAGGAACTCCAGGGTCGTGCCACCATTCCAAGAGTTCCCCAGATGTGTCAGTCCATTCCAGAGGAACCTGTTTTCCCTGCACTGCCTTGACGTTCAAGCCGAGGATCGACTCCCACCACGTGTGCACGTGGGACAGCCCTGTGGGAAAGCCTCGTGGGAAAGCCTCGTGGGAAAGACTCGAGGGAAAACCATAGATCCTTTGATCCACGCGGCGGACTGCGTGACACTGCTGCTACCGCTCTGGAGGAAAGCGCAAGTGCATGCCCGCATTCGAGACGAGGACTGACTCCCCTGGGGAGACTCCAGAAGTACCCCAAGATCCATGTCAGCACTGGAGAGGAATCCTCAGGTTCCTGCCCCGACTCCACACAAGGTCTTAGGCCCCGGCATCGACGGGAGAGGAATCCCGAGAGGCCCCCGAGGAACTCGCATGGGGACTGGCCTGTCCTGAGGCCACCAGAGCGGGTCCCTGAGGTCCCCGTCGTAAGTTGAGAGCACCTGCCGCAACTCGAGAAAATCCAGGAGGTTTTGCCCTCCAGGCGAGATGAGGCCCATTTCCGCTGAGGCTTCTCGAGGCCAATCACATCTAACCACTGGAACTTCCAAAGGGTCCTTCACACCCTTGCTGCAACTCAAGAAGTTCCCCGACATACCCGTCTGCACTCGAGAGGAAGCACGTGGGGTCCCGCACACATCCAGGGGAGCCCCGTTTCCGCCTCCTAGCTCGAGATGAGGGATCCTTTCCCTGTTCGTAGGGAAAGAATTCCCGGCGTTCCCGTTGCATCTCAAGAGGAGGCGCTCTCCACAGGAAAGGCGAGAGGAACTCCAGGGTCATGCCACCATTCAAAGAGTCCCCCAGATGTGTCAGTCCATTCCAGAGGAACCTGTTTTCCCTGCACTGCCTTGACGTTCAAGCCGAGGATCGACTCCCACCACGTGTGCACGTGGGACAGCCCTGTGGGAAAGCCTCGTGGGAAAGCCTCGTGGGAAAGACTCGAGGGAAAACCATAGATCCTTTGATCCACGCGGCGGACTGCGTGACAGTGCTGTTACCGCTCTGGAGGAAAGCACAAGTGCATGCCCGCATTCGAGACGAGGACTGACTCCCCTGGGGAGACTCCAGAAGTACCCCAAGATCCATGTCAGCACTGGAGAGGAATCCTCAGGTTCCGGCCCCGACTCCACACAAGGTCTTAGGCACCGGCATCGACGGGAGAGGAATCACGAGACGCCCCCGTGGAACTCGCATGGGGACTGGCCTTTCCTGAGGCCACCAGAGCGGGTCCCTGAGGTCCCCGTCGTAAGTCGAGAGCACCTGCCGCAACTCGAGAAAAACCAGGAGGTTTTGCCCTCCAGGCGAGATGAGGCCCATTTCCGCTGAGGCTTCTCGAGGCAAATCACGTCTAACCACTGGAACTTACAAAGGGTCCTTCACACCCTTGCTGCAACTCAAGAAGTTCCCCGACATACCCGTCTCCACCCGAGAGGAAGCATGTGGTGTCCCGCACACATCCAGGGGAGCCCCGTTTCCGCCTCCTAGCTCGAGATGAGGGATCCTTTCCCTGTTTCGTAGGGAAAGAATTCCCGGCGTTCCCGTCGCATCTCAAGAGGAGGCGCTCTCCACAGGAAAGGCGAGAGGAACTCCAGGGTCGTGCCACCATTCCAAGAGTCCCCCAGATGTGTCAGTCCATTCCAGAGGAACCTGTTTTCCCTTCACTGCCTTGACGTTCAAGCCGAGGATCGACTCCCACCACGTGTGCACGTGGGACAGCCCTGTGGGAAAGCCTCGTGGGAAAGCCTCGTGGGAAAGACTCGAGGGAAAACCATAGATCCTTTGATCCACGCGGCGGACTGCGTGACACTGCTGCTACCGCTCTGGAGGAAAGCGCAAGTGCATGCCCGCATTCGAGACGAGGACTGACTCCCCTGGGGAGACTCCAGAAGTACCCCAAGATCCATGTCAGCACTGGAGAGGAATCCTCAGGTTCCGGCCCCGACTCCACACAAGGTCTTAGGCCCCGGCATCGACGGGAGAGGAATCCCGAGAGGCCCCCGTGGAACTCGCATGGGGACTGGCCTTTCCTGAGGCCACCAGAGCGGGTCCCTGAGGTCCCCGGCGTAAGTCGAGAGCACTTGCCGGAACTCGAGAAAATCCACGAGGTTTTGCCCTCCAGGCGAGATGAGGCCCATTTGCGCTGAGGCTTCTCGAGGCCAATCACATCTAACCACTGGAACTTCCAAAGGGTCCTTCACACCATTGCTGCAACTCAAGAAGTTCCCCGACATACCAGTCTGCACTCGAGAGGAAGCATGTGGTGTCCCGCACACATCCAGGGGAGCCCCGTTTCCGCCTCCTAGCTCGAGATGAGGGATCCTTTCCCTGTTTCGTAGGGAAAGAATTCCCGGCGTTCCCGTCGCATCTCAAGAGGAGGCGCTCTCCACAGGAAAGGCGAGAGGAACTCCAGGGTGGTGCCACCTTTCCAAGAGTCCCCCAGATGTGTCAGTCCATTCCAGAGGAACCTGTTTTCCCTTCACTGCCTTGACGTTCAAGCCGAGGATCGACTCCCACCACGTGTGCACGTGGGACAGCCCTGTGGGAAAGCCTCGTGGGAAAGCCTCGTGGGAAAGACTGGAGGGAAAACCATAGATCCTTTGATCCACGCGGCGGACTGCGTGACACTGCTGCTACCGCTCTGGAGGAAAGCGCAATGCATGCCCGCATTCGAGACGAGGACTGACTCCCCTGGGGAGACTCCAGAAGTACCCCAAGATCCATGTCAGCACTGGAGAGGAATCCTCAGGTTCCGGCCCCGACTCCACACGAGGTCTTAGGCCCCAGCATCGACGGGAGAGGAATCCCGAGAGGCCCCCGTGGAACTCGCATGGGGACTGGCCTTTCCTGAGGCCACCAGAGCGGGTCCCTGAGGTCCCCGGCGTAAGTCGAGAGCACTTGCCGGAACTCGAGAAAATCCACGAGGTTTTGCCCTCCAGGCGAGATGAGGCCCATTTGCGCTGAGGCTTCTCGAGGCCAATCACATCTAACCACTGGAACTTCCAAAGGGTCCTTCACACCATTGCTGCAACTCAAGAAGTTCCCCGACATACCCGTCTCCACTCGAGAGGAAGCACGTGGGGTCCCGCACACATCCAGGGGAGCCCCGTTTCCGCCTCCTAGCTCAAGATGAGGGATCCTTTCCCTGTTTCGAAGGGAAAGAATTCCCGGCGTTCCCGTCGCATCTCAAGAGGAGGCGCTCTCCACAGGAAACGCGAGAGGAACTCCAGGGTCGTGCCACCATTCCAAGAGTCCCCCAGATGTGTCAGTCCATTCCAGAGGAACCTGTTTTCCCTGCACTGCCTTGACGTTCAAGCCGAGGATCGACTCCCACCACGTGTGCACGTGGGACAGCCCTGTGGGAAAGCCTCGTGGGAAAGCCTCGTGGGAAAGACTCGAGGGAAAACCATAGATCCTTTGATCCACGCGGCGGACTGCGTGACACTGCTGCTACCGCTCTGGAGGAAAGCGCAAGTGCATGCCCGCATTCGAGACGACGACTGACTCCCCTGGGGAGACTCCAGAAGTACCCCTAGATCCATGTCAGCACTGGAGAGGAATCCTCAGGTTCCGGCCCCGACTCCACACAAGGTCTTAGGCCCCGGCATCGACAGGAGAGGAATCCCGAGAGGCCCCCGAGGAACTCGCATGGGGACTGGCCTTTCCTGAGGCCACCAGAGCGGGTCCCTGAGGTCCCCGTCGTAAGTCGAGAGCACCTGCCGCAACTCGAGAAAATCCAGGAGGTTTTGCCCTCCAGGCGAGATGAGGCCCATTTCCGCTGAGGCTTCTCGAGGCAAATCACGTCTAACCACTGGAACTTACAAAGGGTCCTTCACACCCTTGCTGCAACTCAAGAAGTTCCCCGACCTACCCGTCTGCACTCGAGAGGAAGCACGTGGTGTCCCGCACACATCCAGGGGAGCGCCGTTTCCGCCTCCTAGCTCGAGATGAGGGATCTTTCCCTGTTTCGTAGGGAAAGAATTCCCGGCGATCCCGTCGCATCTCAAGAGGAGGCGCTCTCCACAGGAAAGGCGAGAGGAACTCCAGGGTCGTGACACCATTCCAAGAGTCCCCCAGATGTGTCAGTCCATTCCAGAGGAACCTGTTTTCCCTGCACTGCCTTGACGTTCAAGCCGAGGATCGACTCCCACCACGTGTGCACGTGGGACAGCCCTGTGGGAAAGCCTCGTGGGAAAGCCTCGTGGGAAAGACTCGAGGGAAAACCATAGATCCTTTGATCCACGCGGCGGACTGCGTGACACTGCTGCTACCGCTCTGGAGGAAAGCGCAAGTGCATGCCCGCATTCGAGACGAGGACTGACTCCCCTGGGGAGACTCCAGAAGTACCCCAAGATCCATGTCAGCACTGGAGAGGAATCCTCAGGTTCCGGCCCCGACTCCACACAAGGTCTTAGGCCCCGGCATCGACGGGAGAGGAATCACGAGAGGGCCCCGAGGAACTCGCATGGGGACTGGCCTTTCCTGAGGACACCAGAGCGGGTCCCTGAGGTCCCCGTCGTAAGTCGAGAGCACCTGCCGCAACTCGAGAAAATCCAGGCGGTTTTGCCCTCCAGGCGAGATGAGGCCCATTTCCGCTGAGGCTTCTCGAGGCCAATCACATCTAACCACTGGAACTTCCAAAGGGTCCTTCACACCCTTGCTGCAACTCAAGAAGTTCCCCGACATACCAGTCTGCACTCGAGAGGAAGCATGTGGTGTCCCGCACACATCCAGGGGAGCCCCGTTTCCGCCTCCTAGCTCGAGATGAGGGATCCTTTCCCTGTTTCGTAGGGAAAGAATTCCCGGCGTTCCCGTCGCATCTCAAGAGGAGGCGCTCTCCACAGGAAAGGCGAGAGGAACTCCAGGGTGGTGCCACCATTCCAAGAGTCCCCCAGATGTGTCAGTCCATTCCAGAGGAACCTGTTTTCCCTTCACTGCCTTGAAGTTCAAGCCGAGGATCGACTCCCACCACGTGTGCACGTGGGACAGCCCTGTGGGAAAGCCTCGTGGGAAAGCCTCGTGGGAAAGACTCGAGGGAAAACCATAGATCCTTTGATACACGCGGCGGACTGCGTGACACTGCTGCTACCGCTCTGGAGGAAAGCGCAATGCATGCCCGCATTCGAGACGAGGACTGACTCCCCTGGGGAGACTCCAGAAGTACCCCAATATCCATGTCAGCACTGGAGAGGAATCCTCAGGTTCCGGACCCGACTCCACACAAGGTCTTAGGCCCCGGCATCGACGGGAGAGGAATCCCGAGAGGCCCCGGAGGAACTCGCATGGGGACTGGTCTTTCCTGAGGCCACAAGAGCGGGTCCATGAGGTCCCCGTCGTAAGTCGAGAGCACCTGCCGCAACTCGAGAAAATCCAGGAGGTTTTGCCCTCCAGGCGAGATGAGGCCCATTTCCGCTGAGGCTTCTCGAGGCCAATCACATCTAACCACTGGAACTTCCAAAGGGTCCTTCACACCCTTGCTGCAAATCAAGAAGTTCCCCGACATACCCGTCTCCACTCGAGAGGAAGCACGTGGTGTCCCGCACACATCCAGGGGAGGCCCGTTTCCGCCTCCTATCTCGAGATGAGGGATCCTTTCCCTGTTTCGTAGGGAAAGAATTCCCGTCGTTCCCGTCGCATCTCAAGAGGAGGCGCTCTCCACAGGAAAGGCGAGAGGAACTCCAGGGTCATGCCACCATTCCAAGAGTCCCCCAGATGTGTCTGTCCATTCCAGAGGAACCTGTTTTCCCTGCACTGCCTTGACGTTCAAGCCGAGGATCGACTCCCACCACGTGTGCACGTGGGACAGCCCTGTGGGAAAGCCTCGTGGGAAAGCCTCGTGGGAAAGACTCAAGGGAAAACCATAGATCCTTTGATCCACGCGGCGGACTGCGTGACACTGCTGCTACCGCTCTGGAGGAAAGCGCAAGTGCATGCCCGCATTCGAGACGAGGACTGACTCCCCTGGGGAGACTCCAGAAGTACCCCAAGATCCATGTCAGCACTGGAGAGGAATCCTCAGGTTCCGGCCCCGACTCCACACAAGGTCTTAGGCCCCGGCATCGACGGGAGAGGAATCCCGAGAGGCCCCCGAGGAACTCGCATGGGGACTGGCCTTTCCTGAGGCCACCAGAGCGGGTCCCTGAGGTCCCCGTCGTAAGTCGAGAGCACCTGCCGCAACTCGAGAAAATCCAGGAGGTTTTGCCCTCCAGGCGAGATGAGGCCCATTTCCGCTGAGGCTTCTCGAGGCCAATCACATCTAACCACTGGAACTTCCAAAGGGTCCTTCACACCCTTGCTGCAACTCAAGAAGTTCCCCGACATACCCGTCTCCACTCGAGAGGAAGCACGTGGGGTCCCGCACACATCCAGGGGAGCCCCGTTTCCGCCTCCTAGCTCGAGATGAGGGATCCTTTCCCTGTTTCGTAGGGAAAGAATTCCCGGCGTTCCCGTCGCATCTCAAGAGGAGGCGCTCTTCACAGGAAAGGCGAGAGGAACTCCAGTTTCATGCCACCATTCCAAGAGTCCCCCAGATGTGTCAGTCCATTCCAGAGGAACCTGTTTTCCCTGCACTGCCTTGACGTTCAAGCCGAGGATCGACTCCCACCACGTGTGCACGTGGGACAGCCCTGTGGGAAAGCCTCGTGGGAAAGCCTCGTGGGAAAGACTCGAGGGAAAACCATAGATCCTTTGATCCACGCGGCGGACTGCGTGACACTGCTGCTACCGCTCTGGAGGAAAGCGCAAGTGCATGCCCGCATTCGAGACGAGGACTGACTCCCCTGGGGAGACTCCAGAAGTACCCCAAGATCCATGTCAGCACTGGAGAGGAATCCTCAGGTTCCGGCCCCGACTCCACACAAGGTCTTAGGCCCCGGTATCGACGGGAGAGGAATCCCGAGAGGCCCCCGAGGAACTCGCATGGGGACTGGCCTGTCCTGAGGCCACCAGAGCGGGTCCCTGAGGTCCCCGTCGTAAGTCGAGAGCACTTGCCGCAACTCGAGAAAATCCAGGAGGTTTTGCCCTCCAGGCGAGATGAGGCCCATTTCCGCTGAGGCTTCTCGAGGCCAATCACATCTAACCACTGGAACTTCCAAAGGGTCCTTCACACCCTTGCTGCAACTCAAGAAGTTCCCCGACATACCCGTCTGCACTCGAGAGGAAGCACGTGGTGTCCCGCACACATCCAGGGGAGCCCCGTTTCCGCCTCCTAGCTCGAGATGAGGGATCCTTTCCCTGTTTCGTAGGGAAAGAATTCCCGGCGTTCCCGTCGCATCTCAAGAGGAGGCGCTCTCCACAGGAAAGGCGAGAGGAACTCCAGTTTCATGCCACCATTCCAAGAGTCCCCCAGATGTGTCAGTCCATTCCAGAGGAACCTGTTTTCCCTGCACTGCCTTGACGTTCAAGCCGAGGATCGACTCCCACCACGTGTGCACGTGGGACAGCCCTGTAGGAAAGCCTCGTGGGAAAGCCTCGTGGGAAAGACTCGAGGGAAAACCATAGATCCTTTGATCCACGCGGCGGACTGCGTGACACTGCTGCTACCGCTCTGGAGGAAAGCGCAAGTGCATGCCCGCATCGAGACGAGGACTGACTCCCCTGGGGAGACTCCAGAAGTACCCCAAGATCCATGTCAGCACTGGAGAGGAATCCTCAGGTTCCGGCCCCGACTCCACACAAGTTCTTAGGCCCCGGCATCGACGGGAGAGGAATCCCGAGAGGCCCCCGAGGAACTCGCATGGGGACTGGCCTTTCCTGAGGCCACCAGAGCGGGTCCCTGAGGTCCCCGTCGTAAGTCGAGAGCACCTGCCGCAACTCGAGAAAATCCAGGAGGTTTTGCCCTCCAGGCGAGATGAGGCCCATTTCCGCTGAGGCTTCTCGAGGCCAATCACATCTAACCACTGGAACTTCCAAAGGGTCCTTCACACCATTGCTGCAACTCAAGAAGTTCCCCGACATACCCGTCTCCACTCGAGAGGAAGCACGTGGGGTCCCGCACACATCCAGGGGAGCCCCGTTTCCGCCTCCTAGCTCGAGATGAGGGATCCTTTCCCTGTTTCGTAGGGAAAGAATTCCCGGCGTTCCCGTCGCATCTCAAGAGGAGGCGCTCTCCACAGGAAAGGCGAGAGGAACTCCAGGGTCGTGCCACCATTCCAAGAGTCCCCCAGATGTGTCAGTCCATTCCAGAGGAACCTGTTTTCCCTGCACTGCCTTAACGTTCAAGCCGAGGATCGACTCCCACCACGTGTGCACGTGGGACAGCCCTGTGGGAAAGCCTCGTGGGAAAGCCTCGTGGGAAAGACTCGAGGGAAAACCATAGATCCTTTGATCCACGCGGCGGACTGCGTGACACTGCTGCTACCGCTCTGGAGGAAAGCGCAAGTGCATGCCCGCATTCGAGACGAGGACTGACTCCCCTGGGGAGACTCCTGAAGTACCCCAAGATCCATGTCAGCACTGGAGAGGAATCCTCAGGTTCCGGCCCCGACTCCACACAAGGTCTTAGGCCCCGGTATCGACGGGAGAGGAATCCCGAGAGGCCCCCGAGGAACTCGCATGGGGACTGGCCTGTCCTGAGGCCACCAGAGCGGGTCCCTGAGGTCCCCGTCGTAAGTCGAGAGCACTTGCCGCAACTCGAGAAAATCCAGGAGGTTTTGCCCTCCAGGCGAGATGAGGCCCATTTCCGCTGAGGCTTCTCGAGGCCAATCATATCTAACCACTGGAACTTCCAAAGGGTCCTTCACACCCTTGCTGCAACTCAAGAAGTTCCCCGACATACCCGTCTGCACTCGAGAGGAAGCACGTGGGGTCCCGCACACATCCAGGGGAGCCCCGTTTCCGCCTCCTAGCTCGAGATGAGGGATCCTTTCCCTGTTTCGTAGGGAAAGAATTCCCGGCGTTCCCGTCGCATCTCAAGAGGAGGCGCTCTCCACAGGAAAGGCGAGAGGAACTCCAGGGTCATGCCACCATTCCAAGAGTCCCCCAGATGTGTCAGTCCATTCCAGAGGAACCTGTTTTCCCTGCACTGCCTTGACGTTCAAGCCGAGGATCGACTCCCACCACGTGTGCACGTGGGACAGCCCTGTGGGAAAGCCTCGTGGGAAAGCCTCGTGGGAAAGACTCGAGGGAAAACCATAGATCCTTTGATCCACGCGGCGGACTGCGTGACACTGCTGCTACCGCTCTGGAGGAAAGCGCAAGTGCATGCCCGCATCGAGACGAGGACTGACTCCCCTGGGGAGACTCCAGAAGTACCCCAAGATCCATGTCAGCACTGGAGAGGAATCCTCAGGTTCCGGCCCCGACTCCACACAAGGTCTTAGGCCCCGGCATCGACGGGAGAGGAATCCCGAGAGGCCCCCGAGGAACTCGCATGGGGACTGGCCTTTCCTGAGGCCACCAGAGCGGGTCCCTGAGGTCCCCGTCGTAAGTCGAGAGCACCTGCCGCAACTCGAGAAAATCCAGGAGGTTTTGCCCTCCAGGCGAGATGAGGCCCATTTCCGCTGAGGCTTCTCGAGGCCAATCACATCTAACCACTAGAACTTCCAAAGGGTCCTTCACACCATTGCTGCAACTCAAGAAGTTCCCCGACATACCCGTCTCCACTCGAGAGGAAGCACGTGGGGTCCCGCACACATCCAGGGGAGCCCCGTTTCCGCCTCCTAGCTCGAGATGAGGGATCCTTTCCCTGTTTCGTAGGGAAAGAATTCCCGGCGTTCCCGTCGCATCTCAAGAGGAGGCACTCTCCACAGGAAAGGCGAGAGGAACTCCAGGGTCGTGACACCATTCCAAGAGTCCCCCAGATGTGTCAGTCCATTCCAGAGGAACCTGTTTTCCCTGCACTGCCTTGACGTTCAAGCCGAGGATCGACTCCCACCACGTGTGCACGTGGGACAGCCCTGTGGGAAAGCCTCGTGGGAAAGCCTCGTGGGAAAGACTCGAGGGAAAACCATAGATTCTTTGATCCACGCGGCGGACTGCGTGAAACTGCTGCTACCGCTCTGGAGGAAAGCGCAAGTGCATGCCCGCATTCGATGAGGACTGACTCCCCTGGGGAGACTCCAGAAGTACCCCAAGATCCATGTCAGCACTGGAGAGGAATCCTCAGGTTCCGGCCCCGACTCCACACAAGGTCTTACGCCCCGGCATCTACGGGAGAGGAATCCCGAGACGCCCCCGAGGAACTCGCATGGGGACTGGCCTTTCCTGAGGCCACCAGAGCGGGTCCCTGAGGTCCCCGTCGTAAGTCGAGAGCACCTGCCGCAACTCGAGAAAATCCAGGAGGTTTTACCCTCCAGGCGAGATGAGGCCCATTTCCGCTGAGGCTTCTCGAGGCCAATCACATCTAACCACTGGAACTTCCAAAGGGTCCTTCACACCATTGCTGCAACTCAAGAAGTTCCCCGACATACCCGTCTCCACTCGAGAGGAAGCACGTGGGGTCCCGCACACATCCAGGGGAGTCCCGTTTCCGACTCCTAGATCGAGATGAGGGATCCTTTCCCTGTTCCGTAGGGAAAGAATTCCCGGCGTTCCCGTCGCATCTCAAGAGGAGGCGCTCTCCACAGGAAAGGCGAGAGGAACTCCAGGGTCGTGACACCATTCCAAGAGTCCCCCAGATGTGTCAGTCCATTCCAGAGGAACCTGTTTTCCCTGCACTGCCTTGACGTTCAAGCCGAGGATCGACCCACACCACGTGTGCACGTGGGACAGCCCTGTGGGAATGCCTCGTGGGAAAGCCTCGTGGGAAAGACTCGAGGGAAAACCATAGATCCTTTGATCCACGTGGCGGACTGCGTGACACTGCTGCTACCGCTCTGGAGGAAAGCGCAAGTGCATGCCCGCATTCGAGACGAGGACTGACTCCCCTAGGGAGACTCCAGAAGTACCCCAAGGTCCATGTCAGCAGTGGAGAGGAATCCTCAGATTCCGGCCCCGACTCCACACAAGGTCTTAGGCCACGGCATAGACGGGAGAGGAATCCCGAGAGGCCCCCGAGGAACTCGCATGGGGACTGGCCTTTCCTGAGGCCACCAGAGCGGGTCCCTGAGGTCCCCGTCGTAAGTCGAGAGCACCTGCCGCAACTCGAGAAAATTCAGGAGGTTTTGCCCTCCAGGCGAGATGAGGCCCATTTCCGCTGAGGCTTCTCGAGGCCAATCTCGTCTAACCACTGGAACTTCCAAAGGGTCCTTCACACCCTTGCTTCAACTCAAGAAGTTCCCCGACATACCCGTCTCCACTCGAGAGGAAGCACGTGGGGTCCCGCACACATCCAGGGGAGCCCCGTTTCCGCCTCCTAGCTCGAGATGAGGGATCCTTTCCCTGTTTCGTAGGGAAAGAATTCCCGGCGTTCCCGTCGCATCTCAAGAGGTGGCGCTCTCCACAGGAAAGGCGAGAGGAACTCCAGGGTCGTGCCACCATTCCAAGAGTCCCCCAGATGTGTCAGTCCATTCCAGAGGAACCTGTTTTCCCTGCACTGCCTTGACGTTCAAGCCGAGGATCGACTCCCACCACGTGTGCACGTGGGACAGCCCTGTGGGAAAGCCTCGTGGGAAAGCCTCGTAGGAAAGACTCGAGGGAAAACCATAGATCCTTTGATCCACGCGGCGGACTGCGTGACACTGCTGCTACCGCTCTGGAGGAAAGCGCAAGTGCATGCCCGCATTCGAGACGAGGACTGACTCCCCTGGGGAGACTCCAGAAGTACCCCAAGATCCATGTCAGCACTGGAGAGGAATCCTCAGGTTCCGGCCCCGACTCCACACAAGGTCTTAGGCCCCGGGATCGACGGGAGAGGAATCCCGAGACGCCCCAGAGGAACTCGCATGGGGACTGGCCTTTCCTGAGGCCACCAGAGCGGTTCCCTGAGATCCCCGTCGTAAGTCGAGAGCACCTGCCACAACTCGAGAAAATCCAGGAGGTTTTGCCCTCCAGGCGAGATGAGGCCCATTTCCGCTGAGGCTTCTCGAGGCCAATCACATCTAACCACTGGAACTTCCAAAGGGTCCTTCACACCCTTGCTGCAACTCAAGAAGTTCCCCGACATACCCGTCTCCACTCGAGAGAAACCACGTGGGGTCCCGCACACATCCAGGGGAGCCCCGTTTCCGCCTCCAAGCTCGAGATGAGGGATCCTTTCCCTGTTTCGTAGGGAAAGAATTCCCGGCGTTCCCGTCACATCTCAAGAGGAGGCGCTCTCCACAGGAAAGGCGAGAGGAACTCCAGGGTCGTGCCACCATTCCAAGAGTCCCCCAGATGTGTCAGTCCATTCCAGAGGAACCTGTTTTCCCTGCACTGCCTTGACGTTCAAGCCGAGGATCGACTCCCACCACATGTGCACGTGGGACAGCCCTGTGGGAAAGCCTCGTGGGAAAGCCTCGTGGGAAAGACTCGAGGGAAAACCATAGATCCTTTGATCCACGCGGCGGACTGCGTGACACTGCTGCTACCGCTCTGGAGGAAAGCGCAAGTGCATGCCCGCATTCGAGACGAGGACTTACTCCCCTGGGGAGACTCCAGAAGTACCCCAAGATCCATGTCAGCACTGGAGAGGAATCCTCAGGTTCCGGCCCCGACTCCACACAAGGTCTTAGGCCCCGGCATCGACGGGAGAGGAATCCAGAGAGGCCCCCGAGGAACTCGCATGGGGACTGGCCTTTCCTGAGGCCACCAGAGCGGGTCCCTGATGTCCCCGTCGTAAGTCGAGAGCACCTGCCGCAACTCGAGAAAATCCAGGAGGTTTTGCCCTCCAGGCGAGATGAGGCCCATTTCCACTGAGGCTTCTCGAGGCTAATCACATCTAACCACTTGAACTTCCAAAGGGTCCTTCACACCCTTGCTGCAACTCAAGAAGTTCCCCGACATACCCGTCTCCACTCGAGAGGAAGCACGTGGGGTCCCGCACACATCCAGGGGAGCCCCGTTTCCGCCTCCTAGCTCGAGATGAGGGATCCTTTCCCTGTTTCGTAGGGAAAGAATTCCCGGCGTTCCCATCGCATCTCAAGAGGAGGCGCTCTCCACAGGAAAGGCGAGAGGAACTCCAGGGTCATGCCACCATTCCAAGAGTTCCCCAGATGTGTCAGTCCATTCCAGAGGAAACTGTTTTCCCTGCACTGCCTTGACGTTCAAGCCGAGGATCGACTCCCACCACGTGTGCACGTGGGACAGCCCTGTGGGAAAGCCTCGTGGGAAAGCCTCGTGGGAAAGACTCGAGGGAAAACCATAGATCCTTTGATCCACGCGGCGGACTGCGTGACACTGCTGCTACCGCTCTGGAGGAAAGCGCAAGTGCATGCCCGCATTCGAGACGAGGACTGACTCCCCTGGGGAGACTCCAGAAATACCCCAAGATCCATGTCAGCACTGGAGAGGAATCCTCAGGTTCCGGCCCCGACTCCACACAAGGTCTTAGGCCCCGGCATCGACGGGAGAGGAATCCCGAGACGCCCCCGAGGAACTCGCATGGGGACTGGCCTTTCCTGAGGCCACCAGAGCGGGTCCCTGAGGTCCCCGTCGTAAGTCGAGAGCACCTGCCGCAACTCGAGAAAATCCAGGAGGTTTTGCCCTCCAGGCGAGATGAGGTCCATTTCCGCTGAGGCTTCTCGAGGCCAATCACGTCTAACCACTGGAACTTCCAAAGGGCCATTCACACCCTTGCTGCAAATCAAGAAGTTCCCCGACATACCCGTCTCCACTCGAGAGGAAGCATGTGGTGTCCCGCACACATCCAGGGGAGCCCCGTTTCCGCCTCCTAGCTCGAGATGAGGGATCCTTTCCCTGTTTCGTAGGGAAAGAATTCCCGGCGTTCCCGTCGCATCTCAAGAGGAGGCGCTCTCCACAGGAAAGGCGAGAGGAACTCCAGGGTCGTGCCACCATTCCAAGAGTCCCCCAGATGTGTCAGTCCATTCCAGAGGAACCTGTTTTCCCTGCACTGCCTTGACGTTCAAGCCGAGGATCGACTCCCACCACGTGTGCACGTGGGACAGCCCTGTGGGAAAGTTTCGTGGGAAAGCCTCGTGGGAAAGACTCGAGGGAAAACCATAGATCCTTTGATCCACGCGGCGGACTGCGTGACACTGCTGCTACCGCTCTGGAGGAAAGCGCAAGTGCATGCCCGCATTCGAGACGAGGACTGACTCCCCTGGGGAGACTCCAGAAGTACCCCAAGATCCATGTCAGCACTGGAGAGGAATCCTCAGGTTCCGGCCCCGACTCCACACAAGGTCTTAGGCCCCGGCATCGACGGGAGAGGAATCCCGAGAGGCCCCCGAGGAACTCGCATGGGGACTGGCCTTTCCTGAGGCCACCAGAGCGGGTCCCTGAGGTCCCCGTCGTAAGTCGAGAGCACCTGCCGCAACTCGAGAAAATCCAGGAGGTTTTGCCCTCCAGGCGAGATGAGGCCCATTTCCGCTGAGGCTTCTCGAGGCCAATCACATCTAACCACTGGAACTTCCAAAGGGTCCTTCACACCCTTGCTGCAACTCAAGAAGTTCCCCGACATACCCGTCTGCACTCGAGAGGAAGCACGTGGGGTCCCGCACACATCCAGGGGAGCCCCGTTTCCGCCTCCTAACTCGAGATGAGGGATCCTTTCCCTGTTTCGTAGGGAAAGAATTCCCGGCGTTCCCGTCGCATCTCAAGAGGAGGCGCTCTCCACAGGAAAGGCGAGAGGAACTCCAGTTTCATGCCACCATTCCAAGAGTCCCCCAGATGTGTCAGTCCATTCCAGAGGAACCTGTTTTCCCTGCACTGCCTTGACGTTCAAGCCGAGGATCGACTCCCACCACGTGTGCACGTGGGACAGCCCTGTGGGAAAGCCTCGTGGGAAAGCCTCGTGGGAAAGACTCGAGGGAAAACCATAGATCCTTTGATCCACGCGGCGGACTGAGTGACACTGCTGCTACCGCTCTGGAGGAAAGTGCAAGTGCATGCCCGCATTCGAGACGAGGACTGACTCCCCTGGGGAGACTCCAGAAGTACCCCAAGATCCATGTCAGCACTGGAGAGGAATCCTCAGGTTCCGGCCCCGACTCCACACAAGGTCTTAGGCCCCGGCATCGACGGGAGAGGAATCCCGAGAGGCCCCCGAGGAACTCGCATGGGGACTGGCCTTTCCTGAGGCCACCAGAGCGGGTCCCTGAGGTCCCCGTCGTAAGTCGAGAGCACCTGCCGCAACTCGAGAAAATCCAGGAGGTTTTGCCCTCCAAGCAAGATGAGGCCCATTTCCGCTGAGGCTTCTCGAGGCCAATCACATCTAACCACTGGAACTTCCAAAGGGTCCTTCACACCCTTGCTGCAACTCAAGAAGTTCCCCGACATACCCGTCTGCACTCGAGAGGAAGCACGTGGGGTCCCGCACACATCCAGGGGAGCCCCGTTTCCGCCTCCTAGCTCGAGATGAGGGATCCTTTCCCTGTTTCGTAGGGAAAGAATTCCCGGCGTTCCCGTCGCATCTCAAGAGGAGGCGCTCTCCACAGGAAAGGCGAGAGGAACTCCAGGGTCGTGCCACCATTCCAAGAGTCCCCCAGATGTGTCAGTCCATTCCAGAGGAAACTGTTTTCCCTGCACTGCCTTGACGTTCAAGCCGAGGATCGACTCCCACCACGTGTGCACGTGGGACAGCCCTGTGGGAAAGCCTCGTGGGAAAGCCTCGTGGGAAAGACTCGAGGGAAAACCATAGATCCTTTGATCCACGCGGCAGACTGCGTGACACTGCTGCTACCGCTCTGGAGGAAAGCGCAAGTGCATGCCCGCATTCGAGACGAGGACTGACTCCCCTGGGGAGACTCCAGAAGTACCCCAAGATCCATGTCAGCACTGGAGAGGAATCCTCAGGTTCCGGCCCCGACTCCACACAAGGTCTTAGGCCCCGGCATCGACGGGAGAGGAATCCCGAGAGGCCCCTGAGGAACTCGCATGGGGACTGGCCTTTCCTGAGGCCACCAGAGCGGTTCCCTGAGATCCCCGTCGTAAGTCGAGAGCACCTGCCGCAACTCGAGAAAATCCAGGAGGTTTTGCCCTCCAGGCGAGATGAGGCCCATTTCCGCTGAGGCTTCTCGAGGCCAATCACATCTAACCACTGGAACTTCCAAAGGGTCCTTCACACCATTGCTGCAACTCAAGAAGTTCCCCGACATACCCGTCTCCACTCGAGAGGAAGCACGTGGGGTCCCGCACACATCCAGGGGAGCCCCGTTTCCGCCTCCTAGCTCGAGATGAGGGATCCTTTCCCTGTTTCGTAGGGAAAGAATTCCCGGCGTTCCCGTCGCATCTCAAGAGGAGGCACTCTCCACAGGAAAGGCGAGAGGAACTCCAGGGTCGTGACACCATTCCAAGAGTCCCCCAGATGTGTCAGTCCATTCCAGAGGAACCTGTTTTCCCTGCACTGCCTTGACGTTCAAGCCGAGGATCGACTCCCACCACGTGTGCACGTGGGACAGCCCTGTGGGAAAGCCTCGTGGGAAAGCCTCGTGGGAAAGACTCGAGGGAAAACCATAGATTCTTTGATCCACGCGGCGGACTGCGTGAAACTGCTGCTACCGCTCTGGAGGAAAGCGCAAGTGCATGCCCGCATTCGATGAGGACTGACTCCCCTGGGGAGACTCCAGAAGTACCCCAAGATCCATGTCAGCACTGGAGAGGAATCCTCAGGTTCCGGCCCCGACTCCACACAAGGTCTTACGCCCCGGCATCTACGGGAGAGGAATCCCGAGACGCCCCCGAGGAACTCGCATGGGGACTGGCCTTTCCTGAGGCCACCAGAGCGGGTCCCTGAGGTCCCCGTCGTAAGTCGAGAGCACCTGCCGCAACTCGAGAAAATCCAGGAGGTTTTACCCTCCAGGCGAGATGAGGCCCATTTCCGCTGAGGCTTCTCGAGGCCAATCACATCTAACCACTGGAACTTCCAAAGGGTCCTTCACACCATTGCTGCAACTCAAGAAGTTCCCCGACATACCCGTCTCCACTCGAGAGGAAGCACGTGGGGTCCCGCACACATCCAGGGGAGTCCCGTTTCCGACTCCTAGATCGAGATGAGGGATCCTTTCCCTGTTCCGTAGGGAAAGAATTCCCGGCGTTCCCGTCGCATCTCAAGAGGAGGCGCTCTCCACAGGAAAGGCGAGAGGAACTCCAGGGTCGTGACACCATTCCAAGAGTCCCCCAGATGTGTCAGTCCATTCCAGAGGAACCTGTTTTCCCTGCACTGCCTTGACGTTCAAGCCGAGGATCGACTCCCACCACATGTGCACGTGGGACAGCCCTGTGGGAAAGCCTCGTGGGAAAGCCTCGTGGGAAAGACTCGAGGGAAAACCATAGATCCTTTGATCCACGCGGCGGACTGCGTGACACTGCTGCTACCGCTCTGGAGGAAAGCGCAAGTGCATGCCCGCATTCGAGACGAGGACTTACTCCCCTGGGGAGACTCCAGAAGTACCCCAAGATCCATGTCAGCACTGGAGAGGAATCCTCAGGTTCCGGCCCCGACTCCACACAAGGTCTTAGGCCCCGGCATCGACGGGAGAGGAATCCAGAGAGGCCCCCGAGGAACTCGCATGGGGACTGGCCTTTCCTGAGGCCACCAGAGCGGGTCCCTGATGTCCCCGTCGTAAGTCGAGAGCACCTGCCGCAACTCGAGAAAATCCAGGAGGTTTTGCCCTCCAGGCGAGATGAGGCCCATTTCCACTGAGGCTTCTCGAGGCTAATCACATCTAACCACTTGAACTTCCAAAGGGTCCTTCACACCCTTGCTGCAACTCAAGAAGTTCCCCGACATACCCGTCTCCACTCGAGAGGAAGCACGTGGGGTCCCGCACACATCCAGGGGAGCCCCGTTTCCGCCTCCTAGCTCGAGATGAGGGATCCTTTCCCTGTTTCGTAGGGAAAGAATTCCCGGCGTTCCCATCGCATCTCAAGAGGAGGCGCTCTCCACAGGAAAGGCGAGAGGAACTCCAGGGTCATGCCACCATTCCAAGAGTTCCCCAGATGTGTCAGTCCATTCCAGAGGAAACTGTTTTCCCTGCACTGCCTTGACGTTCAAGCCGAGGATCGACTCCCACCACGTGTGCACGTGGGACAGCCCTGTGGGAAAGCCTCGTGGGAAAGCCTCGTGGGAAAGACTCGAGGGAAAACCATAGATCCTTTGATCCACGCGGCGGACTGCGTGACACTGCTGCTACCGCTCTGGAGGAAAGCGCAAGTGCATGCCCGCATTCGAGACGAGGACTGACTCCCCTGGGGAGACTCCAGAAATACCCCAAGATCCATGTCAGCACTGGAGAGGAATCCTCAGGTTCCGGCCCCGACTCCACACAAGGTCTTAGGCCCCGGCATCGACGGGAGAGGAATCCCGAGACGCCCCCGAGGAACTCGCATGGGGACTGGCCTTTCCTGAGGCCACCAGAGCGGGTCCCTGAGGTCCCCGTCGTAAGTCGAGAGCACCTGCCGCAACTCGAGAAAATCCAGGAGGTTTTGCCCTCCAGGCGAGATGAGGTCCATTTCCGCTGAGGCTTCTCGAGGCCAATCACGTCTAACCACTGGAACTTCCAAAGGGCCATTCACACCCTTGCTGCAAATCAAGAAGTTCCCCGACATACCCGTCTCCACTCGAGAGGAAGCATGTGGTGTCCCGCACACATCCAGGGGAGCCCCGTTTCCGCCTCCTAGCTCGAGATGAGGGATCCTTTCCCTGTTTCGTAGGGAAAGAATTCCCGGCGTTCCCGTCGCATCTCAAGAGGAGGCGCTCTCCACAGGAAAGGCGAGAGGAACTCCAGGGTCGTGCCACCATTCCAAGAGTCCCCCAGATGTGTCAGTCCATTCCAGAGGAACCTGTTTTCCCTGCACTGCCTTGACGTTCAAGCCGAGGATCGACTCCCACCACGTGTGCACGTGGGACAGCCCTGTGGGAAAGTTTCGTGGGAAAGCCTCGTGGGAAAGACTCGAGGGAAAACCATAGATCCTTTGATCCACGCGGCGGACTGCGTGACACTGCTGCTACCGCTCTGGAGGAAAGCGCAAGTGCATGCCCGCATTCGAGACGAGGACTGACTCCCCTGGGGAGACTCCAGAAGTACCCCAAGATCCATGTCAGCACTGGAGAGGAATCCTCAGGTTCCGGCCCCGACTCCACACAAGGTCTTAGGCCCCGGCATCGACGGGAGAGGAATCCCGAGAGGCCCCCGAGGAACTCGCATGGGGACTGGCCTTTCCTGAGGCCACCAGAGCGGGTCCCTGAGGTCCCCGTCGTAAGTCGAGAGCACCTGCCGCAACTCGAGAAAATCCAGGAGGTTTTGCCCTCCAGGCGAGATGAGGCCCATTTCCGCTGAGGCTTCTCGAGGCCAATCACATCTAACCACTGGAACTTCCAAAGGGTCCTTCACACCCTTGCTGCAACTCAAGAAGTTCCCCGACATACCCGTCTGCACTCGAGAGGAAGCACGTGGGGTCCCGCACACATCCAGGGGAGCCCCGTTTCCGCCTCCTAACTCGAGATGAGGGATCCTTTCCCTGTTTCGTAGGGAAAGAATTCCCGGCGTTCCCGTCGCATCTCAAGAGGAGGCGCTCTCCACAGGAAAGGCGAGAGGAACTCCAGTTTCATGCCACCATTCCAAGAGTCCCCCAGATGTGTCAGTCCATTCCAGAGGAACCTGTTTTCCCTGCACTGCCTTGACGTTCAAGCCGAGGATCGACTCCCACCACGTGTGCACGTGGGACAGCCCTGTGGGAAAGCCTCGTGGGAAAGCCTCGTGGGAAAGACTCGAGGGAAAACCATAGATCCTTTGATCCACGCGGCGGACTGAGTGACACTGCTGCTACCGCTCTGGAGGAAAGTGCAAGTGCATGCCCGCATTCGAGACGAGGACTGACTCCCCTGGGGAGACTCCAGAAGTACCCCAAGATCCATGTCAGCACTGGAGAGGAATCCTCAGGTTCCGGCCCCGACTCCACACAAGGTCTTAGGCCCCGGCATCGACGGGAGAGGAATCCCGAGAGGCCCCCGAGGAACTCGCATGGGGACTGGCCTTTCCTGAGGCCACCAGAGCGGGTCCCTGAGGTCCCCGTCGTAAGTCGAGAGCACCTGCCGCAACTCGAGAAAATCCAGGAGGTTTTGCCCTCCAAGCAAGATGAGGCCCATTTCCGCTGAGGCTTCTCGAGGCCAATCACATCTAACCACTGGAACTTCCAAAGGGTCCTTCACACCCTTGCTGCAACTCAAGAAGTTCCCCGACATACCCGTCTGCACTCGAGAGGAAGCACGTGGGGTCCCGCACACATCCAGGGGAGCCCCGTTTCCGCCTCCTAGCTCGAGATGAGGGATCCTTTCCCTGTTTCGTAGGGAAAGAATTCCCGGCGTTCCCGTCGCATCTCAAGATGAGGCGCTCTCCACAGGAAAGGCGAGAGGAACTCCAGGGTCGTGCCACCATTCCAAGAGTCCCCCAGATGTGTCAGTCCATTCCAGAGGAAACTGTTTTCCCTGCACTGCCTTGACGTTCAAGCCGAGGATCGACTCCCACCACGTGTGCACGTGGGACAGCCCTGTGGGAAAGCCTCGTGGGAAAGCCTCGTGGGAAAGACTCGAGGGAAAACCATAGATCCTTTGATCCACGCGGCAGACTGCGTGACACTGCTGCTACCGCTCTGGAGGAAAGCGCAAGTGCATGCCCGCATTCGAGACGAGGACTGACTCCCCTGGGGAGACTCCAGAAGTACCCCAAGATCCATGTCAGCACTGGAGAGGAATCCTCAGGTTCCGGCCCCGACTCCACACAAGGTCTTAGGCCCCGGCATCGACGGGAGAGGAATCCCGAGAGGCCCCTGAGGAACTCGCATGGGGACTGGCCTTTCCTGAGGCCACCAGAGCGGTTCCCTGAGATCCCCGTCGTAAGTCGAGAGCACCTGCCGCAACTCGAGAAAATCCAGGAGGTTTTGCCCTCCAGGCGAGATGAGGCCCATTTCCGCTGAGGCTTCTCGAGGCCAATCACATCTAACCACTGGAACTTCCAAAGGGTCCTTCACACCATTGCTGCAACTCAAGAAGTTCCCCGACATACCCGTCTCCACTCGAGAGGAAGCACGTGGGGTCCCGCACACATCCAGGGGAGCCCCGTTTCCGCCTCCTAGCTCGAGATGAGGGATCCTTTCCCTGTTTCGTAGGGAAAGAATTCCCGGCGTTCCCGTCGCATCTCAAGAGGAGGCACTCTCCACAGGAAAGGCGAGAGGAACTCCAGGGTCGTGACACCATTCCAAGAGTCCCCCAGATGTGTCAGTCCATTCCAGAGGAACCTGTTTTCCCTGCACTGCCTTGACGTTCAAGCCGAGGATCGACTCCCACCACGTGTGCACGTGGGACAGCCCTGTGGGAAAGCCTCGTGGGAAAGCCTCGTGGGAAAGACTCGAGGGAAAACCATAGATTCTTTGATCCACGCGGCGGACTGCGTGAAACTGCTGCTACCGCTCTGGAGGAAAGCGCAAGTGCATGCCCGCATTCGATGAGGACTGACTCCCCTGGGGAGACTCCAGAAGTACCCCAAGATCCATGTCAGCACTGGAGAGGAATCCTCAGGTTCCGGCCCCGACTCCACACAAGGTCTTACGCCCCGGCATCTACGGGAGAGGAATCCCGAGACGCCCCCGAGGAACTCGCATGGGGACTGGCCTTTCCTGAGGCCACCAGAGCGGGTCCCTGAGGTCCCCGTCGTAAGTCGAGAGCACCTGCCGCAACTCGAGAAAATCCAGGAGGTTTTACCCTCCAGGCGAGATGAGGCCCATTTCCGCTGAGGCTTCTCGAGGCCAATCACATCTAACCACTGGAACTTCCAAAGGGTCCTTCACACCATTGCTGCAACTCAAGAAGTTCCCCGACATACCCGTCTCCACTCGAGAGGAAGCACGTGGGGTCCCGCACACATCCAGGGGAGTCCCGTTTCCGACTCCTAGATCGAGATGAGGGATCCTTTCCCTGTTCCGTAGGGAAAGAATTCCCGGCGTTCCCGTCGCATCTCAAGAGGAGGCGCTCTCCACAGGAAAGGCGAGAGGAACTCCAGGGTCGTGACACCATTCCAAGAGTCCCCCAGATGTGTCAGTCCATTCCAGAGGAACCTATTTTCCCTGCACTGCCTTGACGTTCAAGCCGAGGATCGACCCACACCACGTGTGCACTTGGGACAGCCCTGTGGGAATGCCTCGTGGGAAAGCCTCGTGGGAAAGACTCGAGGGAAAACCATAGATCCTTTGATCCACGTGGCGGACTGCGTGACACTGCTGCTACCGCTCTGGAGGAAAGCGCAAGTGCATGCCCGCATTCGAGACGAGGACTGACTCCCCTAGGGAGACTCCAGAAGTACCCCAAGGTCCATGTCAGCAGTGGAGAGGAATCCTCAGATTCCGGCCCCGACTCCACACAAGGTCTTAGGCCACGGCATAGACGGGAGAGGAATCCCGAGAGGCCCCCGAGGAACTCGCATGGGGACTGGCCTTTCCTGAGGCCACCAGAGCGGGTCCCTGAGGTCCCCGTCGTAAGTCGAGAGCACCTGCCGCAACTCGAGAAAATTCAGGAGGTTTTGCCCTCCAGGCGAGATGAGGCCCATTTCCGCTGAGGCTTCTCGAGGCCAATCACGTCTAACCACTGGAACTTCCAAAGGGTCCTTCACACCCTTGCTTCAACTCAAGAAGTTCCCCGACATACCCGTCTCCACTCGAGAGGAAGCACGTGGGGTCCCGCACACATCCAGGGGAGCCCCGTTTCCGCCTCCTAGCTCGAGATGAGGGATCCTTTCCCTGTTTCGTAGGGAAAGAATTCCCGGCGTTCCCGTCGCATCTCAAGAGGTGGCGCTCTCCACAGGAAAGGCGAGAGGAACTCCAGGGTCGTGCCACCATTCCAAGAGTCCCCCAGATGTGTCAGTCCATTCCAGAGGAACCTGTTTTCCCTGCACTGCCTTGACGTTCAAGCCGAGGATCGACTCCCACCACGTGTGCACGTGGGACAGCCCTGTGGGAAAGCCTCGTGGGAAAGCCTCGTAGGAAAGACTCGAGGGAAAACCATAGATCCTTTGATCCACGCGGCGGACTGCGTGACACTGCTGCTACCGCTCTGGAGGAAAGCGCAAGTGCATGCCCGCATTCGAGACGAGGACTGACTCCCCTGGGGAGACTCCAGAAGTACCCCAAGATCCATGTCAGCACTGGAGAGGAATCCTCAGGTTCCGGCCCCGACTCCACACAAGGTCTTAGGCCCCGGGATCGACGGGAGAGGAATCCCGAGACGCCCCAGAGGAACTCGCATGGGGACTGGCCTTTCCTGAGGCCACCAGAGCGGTTCCCTGAGATCCCCGTCGTAAGTCGAGAGCACCTGCCACAACTCGAGAAAATCCAGGAGGTTTTGCCCTCCAGGCGAGATGAGGCCCATTTCCGCTGAGGCTTCTCGAGGCCAATCACATCTAACCACTGGAACTTCCAAAGGGTCCTTCACACCCTTGCTGCAACTCAAGAAGTTCCCCGACATACCCGTCTCCACTCGAGAGAAACCACGTGGGGTCCCGCACACATCCAGGGGAGCCCCGTTTCCGCCTCCAAGCTCGAGATGAGGGATCCTTTCCCTGTTTCGTAGGGAAAGAATTCCCGGCGTTCCCGTCACATCTCAAGAGGAGGCGCTCTCCACAGGAAAGGCGAGAGGAACTCCAGGGTCGTGCCACCATTCCAAGAGTCCCCCAGATGTGTCAGTGCATTCCAGAGGAACCTGTTTTCCCTGCACTGCCTTGACGTTCAAGCCGAGGATCGACTCCCACCACATGTGCACGTGGGACAGCCCTGTGGGAAAGCCTCGTGGGAAAGCCTCGTGGGAAAGACTCGAGGGAAAACCATAGATCCTTTGATCCACGCGGCGGACTGCGTGACACTGCTGCTACCGCTCTGGAGGAAAGCGCAAGTGCATGCCCGCATTCGAGACGAGGACTTACTCCCCTGGGGAGACTCCAGAAGTACCCCAAGATCCATGTCAGCACTGGAGAGGAATCCTCAGGTTCCGGCCCCGACTCCACACAAGGTCTTAGGCCCCGGCATCGACGGGAGAGGAATCCAGAGAGGCCCCCGAGGAACTCGCATGGGGACTGGCCTTTCCTGAGGCCACCAGAGCGGGTCCCTGATGTCCCCGTCGTAAGTCGAGAGCACCTGCCGCAACTCGAGAAAATCCAGGAGGTTTTGCCCTCCAGGCGAGATGAGGCCCATTTCCACTGAGGCTTCTCGAGGCTAATCACATCTAACCACTTGAACTTCCAAAGGGTCCTTCACACCCTTGCTGCAACTCAAGAAGTTCCCCGACATACCCGTCTCCACTCGAGAGGAAGCACGTGGGGTCCCGCACACATCCAGGGGAGCCCCGTTTCCGCCTCCTAGCTCGAGATGAGGGATCCTTTCCCTGTTTCGTAGGGAAAGAATTCCCGGCGTTCCCATCGCATCTCAAGAGGAGGCGCTCTCCACAGGAAAGGCGAGAGGAACTCCAGGGTCATGCCACCATTCCAAGAGTTCCCCAGATGTGTCAGTCCATTCCAGAGGAAACTGTTTTCCCTGCACTGCCTTGACGTTCAAGCCGAGGATCGACTCCCACCACGTGTGCACGTGGGACAGCCCTGTGGGAAAGCCTCGTGGGAAAGCCTCGTGGGAAAGACTCGAGGGAAAACCATAGATCCTTTGATCCACGCGGCGGACTGCGTGACACTGCTGCTACCGCTCTGGAGGAAAGCGCAAGTGCATGCCCGCATTCGAGACGAGGACTGACTCCCCTGGGGAGACTCCAGAAATACCCCAAGATCCATGTCAGCACTGGAGAGGAATCCTCAGGTTCCGGCCCCGACTCCACACAAGGTCTTAGGCCCCGGCATCGACGGGAGAGGAATCCCGAGACGCCCCCGAGGAACTCGCATGGGGACTGGCCTTTCCTGAGGCCACCAGAGCGGGTCCCTGAGGTCCCCGTCGTAAGTCGAGAGCACCTGCCGCAACTCGAGAAAATCCAGGAGGTTTTGCCCTCCAGGCGAGATGAGGTCCATTTCCGCTGAGGCTTCTCGAGGCCAATCACGTCTAACCACTGGAACTTCCAAAGGGCCATTCACACCCTTGCTGCAAATCAAGAAGTTCCCCGACATACCCGTCTCCACTCGAGAGGAAGCATGTGGTGTCCCGCACACATCCAGGGGAGCCCCGTTTCCGCCTCCTAGCTCGAGATGAGGGATCCTTTCCCTGTTTCGTAGGGAAAGAATTCCCGGCGTTCCCGTCGCATCTCAAGAGGAGGCGCTCTCCACAGGAAAGGCGAGAGGAACTCCAGGGTCGTGCCACCATTCCAAGAGTCCCCCAGATGTGTCAGTCCATTCCAGAGGAACCTGTTTTCCCTGCACTGCCTTGACGTTCAAGCCGAGGATCGACTCCCACCACGTGTGCACGTGGGACAGCCCTGTGGGAAAGTTTCGTGGGAAAGCCTCGTGGGAAAGACTCGAGGGAAAACCATAGATCCTTTGATCCACGCGGCGGACTGCGTGACACTGCTGCTACCGCTCTGGAGGAAAGCGCAAGTGCATGCCCGCATTCGAGACGAGGACTGACTCCCCTGGGGAGACTCCAGAAGTACCCCAAGATCCATGTCAGCACTGGAGAGGAATCCTCAGGTTCCGGCCCCGACTCCACACAAGGTCTTAGGCCCCGGCATCGACGGGAGAGGAATCCCGAGAGGCCCCCGAGGAACTCGCATGGGGACTGGCCTTTCCTGAGGCCACCAGAGCGGGTCCCTGAGGTCCCCGTCGTAAGTCGAGAGCACCTGCCGCAACTCGAGAAAATCCAGGAGGTTTTGCCCTCCAGGCGAGATGAGGCCCATTTCCGCTGAGGCTTCTCGAGGCCAATCACATCTAACCACTGGAACTTCCAAAGGGTCCTTCACACCCTTGCTGCAACTCAAGAAGTTCCCCGACATACCCGTCTGCACTCGAGAGGAAGCACGTGGGGTCCCGCACACATCCAGGGGAGCCCCGTTTCCGCCTCCTAACTCGAGATGAGGGATCCTTTCCCTGTTTCGTAGGGAAAGAATTCCCGGCGTTCCCGTCGCATCTCAAGAGGAGGCGCTCTCCACAGGAAAGGCGAGAGGAACTCCAGTTTCATGCCACCATTCCAAGAGTCCCCCAGATGTGTCAGTCCATTCCAGAGGAACCTGTTTTCCCTGCACTGCCTTGACGTTCAAGCCGAGGATCGACTCCCACCACGTGTGCACGTGGGACAGCCCTGTGGGAAAGCCTCGTGGGAAAGCCTCGTGGGAAAGACTCGAGGGAAAACCATAGATCCTTTGATCCACGCGGCGGACTGCGTGACACTGCTGCTACCGCTCTGGAGGAAAGTGCAAGTGCATGCCCGCATTCGAGACGAGGACTGACTCCCCTGGGGAGACTCCAGAAGTACCCCAAGATCCATGTCAGCACTGGAGAGGAATCCTCAGGTTCCGGCCCCGACTCCACACAAGGTCTTAGGCCCCGGCATCGACGGGAGAGGAATCCCGAGAGGCCCCCGAGGAACTCGCATGGGGACTGGCCTTTCCTGAGGCCACCAGAGCGGGTCCCTGAGGTCCCCGTCGTAAGTCGAGAGCACCTGCCGCAACTCGAGAAAATCCAGGAGGTTTTGCCCTCCAAGCAAGATGAGGCCCATTTCCGCTGAGGCTTCTCGAGGCCAATCACATCTAACCACTGGAACTTCCAAAGGGTCCTTCACACCCTTGCTGCAACTCAAGAAGTTCCCCGACATACCCGTCTGCACTCGAGAGGAAGCACGTGGGGTCCCGCACACATCCAGGGGAGCCCCGTTTCCGCCTCCTAGCTCGAGATGAGGGATCCTTTCCCTGTTTCGTAGGGAAAGAATTCCCGGCGTTCCCGTCGCATCTCAAGAGGAGGCGCTCTCCTCAGGAAAGGCGAGAGGAACTCCAGGGTCATGCCACCATTCCAAGAGTCCCCCAGATGTGTCAGTCCATTCCAGAGGAACCTGTTTTCCCTGCACTGCCTTGACGTTCAAGCCGAGGATCGACTCCCACCACGTGTGCACGTGGGACAGCCCTGTGGGAAAGCCTCGTGGGAAAGCCTCGTGGGAAAGACTCGAGGGAAAACCATAGATCCTTTGATCCACGCGGCGGACTGCGTGACACTGCTGCTACCGCTCTGGAGGAAAGCGCAAGTGCATGCCCGCATTCGAGACGAGGACTGACTCCCCTGGGGAGACTCCAGAAGTACCCCAAGATCCATGTCAGCACTGGAGAGGAATCCTCAGGTTCCGGCCCCGACTCCACACAAGGTCTTAGGCCCCGGTATCGACGGGAGAGGAATCCCGAGAGGCCCCCGAGGAACTCGCATGGGGACTGGCCTGTCCTGAGGCCACCAGAGCGTGTCCCTGAGGTCCCCGTCGTAAGTCGAGAGCACCTGCCGCAACTCGAGAAAATCCAGGAGGTTTTGCCCTCCAGGCGAGATGAGGCCCATTTCCGCTGAGGCTTCTCGAGGCCAATCACATCTAACCACTGGAACTTCCAAAGGGTCCTTCACACCCTTGCTGCAACTCAAGAAGTTCCCCGACATACCCGTCTCCACTCGAGAGAAACCACGTGGGGTCCCGCACACATCCAGGGGAGCCCCGTTTCCGCCTCCAAGCTCGAGATGAGGGATCCTTTCCCTGTTTCGTAGGGAAAGAATTCCCGGCGTTCCCGTCACATCTCAAGAGGAGGCGCTCTCCACAGGAAAGGCGAGAGGAACTCCAGGGTCGTGCCACCATTCCAAGAGTCCCCCAGATGTGTCAGTGCATTCCAGAGGAACCTGTTTTCCCTGCACTGCCTTGACGTTCAAGCCGAGGATCGACTCCCACCACATGTGCACGTGGGACAGCCCTGTGGGAAAGCCTCGTGGGAAAGCCTCGTGGGAAAGACTCGAGGGAAAACCATAGATCCTTTGATCCACGCGGCGGACTGCGTGACACTGCTGCTACCGCTCTGGAGGAAAGCGCAAGTGCATGCCCGCATTCGAGACGAGGACTTACTCCCCTGGGGAGACTCCAGAAGTACCCCAAGATTCATGTCAGCACTGGAGAGGAATCCTCAGGTTCCGGCCCCGACTCCACACAAGGTCTTAGGCCCCGGCATCGACGGGAGAGGAATCCAGAGAGGCCCCCGAGGAACTCGCATGGGGACTGGCCTTTCCTGAGGCCACCAGAGCGGGTCCCTGATGTCCCCGTCGTAAGTCGAGAGCACCTGCCGCAACTCGAGAAAATCCAGGAGGTTTTGCCCTCCAGGCGAGATGAGGCCCATTTCCACTGAGGCTTCTCGAGGCTAATCACATCTAACCACTTGAACTTCCAAAGGGTCCTTCACACCCTTGCTGCAACTCAAGAAGTTCCCCGACATACCCGTCTCCACTCGAGAGGAAGCACGTGGGGTCCCGCACACATCCAGGGGAGCCCCGTTTCCGCCTCCTAGCTCGAGATGAGGGATCCTTTCCCTGTTTCGTAGGGAAAGAATTCCCGGCGTTCCCATCGCATCTCAAGAGGAGGCGCTCTCCACAGGAAAGGCGAGAGGAACTCCAGGGTCATGCCACCATTCCAAGAGTTCCCCAGATGTGTCAGTCCATTCCAGAGGAAACTGTTTTCCCTGCACTGCCTTGACGTTCAAGCCGAGGATCGACTCCCACCACGTGTGCACGTGGGACAGCCCTGTGGGAAAGCCTCGTGGGAAAGCCTCGTGGGAAAGACTCGAGGGAAAACCATAGATCCTTTGATCCACGCGGCGGACTGCGTGACACTGCTGCTACCGCTCTGGAGGAAAGCGCAAGTGCATGCCCGCATTCGAGACGAGGACTGACTCCCCTGGGGAGACTCCAGAAATACCCCAAGATCCATGTCAGCACTGGAGAGGAATCCTCAGGTTCCGGCCCCGACTCCACACAAGGTCTTAGGCCCCGGCATCGACGGGAGAGGAATCCCGAGACGCCCCCGAGGAACTCGCATGGGGACTGGCCTTTCCTGAGGCCACCAGAGCGGGTCCCTGAGGTCCCCGTCGTAAGTCGAGAGCACCTGCCGCAACTCGAGAAAATCCAGGAGGTTTTGCCCTCCAGGCGAGATGAGGTCCATTTCCGCTGAGGCTTCTCGAGGCCAATCACGTCTAACCACTGGAACTTCCAAAGGGCCATTCACACCCTTGCTGCAAATCAAGAAGTTCCCCGACATACCCGTCTCCACTCGAGAGGAAGCATGTGGTGTCCCGCACACATCCAGGGGAGCCCCGTTTCCGCCTCCTAGCTCGAGATGAGGGATCCTTTCCCTGTTTCGTAGGGAAAGAATTCCCGGCGTTCCCGTCGCATCTCAAGAGGAGGCGCTCTCCACAGGAAAGGCGAGAGGAACTCCAGGGTCGTGCCACCATTCCAAGAGTCCCCCAGATGTGTCAGTCCATTCCAGAGGAACCTGTTTTCCCTGCACTGCCTTGACGTTCAAGCCGAGGATCGACTCCCACCACGTGTGCACGTGGGACAGCCCTGTGGGAAAGTTTCGTGGGAAAGCCTCGTGGGAAAGACTCGAGGGAAAACCATAGATCCTTTGATCCACGCGGCGGACTGCGTGACACTGCTGCTACCGCTCTGGAGGAAAGCGCAAGTGCATGCCCGCATTCGAGACGAGGACTGACTCCCCTGGGGAGACTCCAGAAGTACCCCAAGATCCATGTCAGCACTGGAGAGGAATCCTCAGGTTCCGGCCCCGACTCCACACAAGGTCTTAGGCCCCGGCATCGACGGGAGAGGAATCCCAAGAGGCCCCCGAGGAACTCGCATGGGGACTGGCCTTTCCTGAGGCCACCAGAGCGGGTCCCTGAGGTCCCCGTCGTAAGTCGAGAGCACCTGCCGCAACTCGAGAAAATCCAGGAGGTTTTGCCCTCCAGGCGAGATGAGGCCCATTTCCGCTGAGGCTTCTCGAGGCCAATCACATCTAACCACTGGAACTTCCAAAGGGTCCTTCACACCCTTGCTGCAACTCAAGAAGTTCCCCGACATACCCGTCTGCACTCGAGAGGAAGCACGTGGGGTCCCGCACACATCCAGGGGAGCCCCGTTTCCGCCTCCTAACTCGAGATGAGGGATCCTTTCCCTGTTTCGTAGGGAAAGAATTCCCGGCGTTCCCGTCGCATCTCAAGAGGAGGCGCTCTCCACAGGAAAGGCGAGAGGAACTCCAGTTTCATGCCACCATTCCAAGAGTCCCCCAGATGTGTCAGTCCATTCCAGAGGAACCTGTTTTCCCTGCACTGCCTTGACGTTCAAGCCGAGGATCGACTCCCACCACGTGTGCACGTGGGACAGCCCTGTGGGAAAGCCTCGTGGGAAAGCCTCGTGGGAAAGACTCGAGGGAAAACCATAGATCCTTTGATCCACGCGGCGGACTGCGTGACACTGCTGCTACCGCTCTGGAGGAAAGTGCAAGTGCATGCCCGCATTCGAGACGAGGACTGACTCCCTGGGGAGACTCCAGAAGTACCCCAAGATCCATGTCAGCACTGGAGAGGAATCCTCAGGTTCCGGCCCCGACTCCACACAAGGTCTTAGGCCCCGGCATCGACGGGAGAGGAATCCCGAGAGGCCCCCGAGGAACTCGCATGGGGACTGGCCTTTCCTGAGGCCACCAGAGCGGGTCCCTGAGGTCCCCGTCGTAAGTCGAGAGCACCTGCCGCAACTCGAGAAAATCCAGGAGGTTTTGCCCTCCAAGCAAGATGAGGCCCATTTCCGCTGAGGCTTCTCGAGGCCAATCACATCTAACCACTGGAACTTCCAAAGGGTCCTTCACACCCTTGCTGCAACTCAAGAAGTTCCCCGACATACCCGTCTGCACTCGAGAGGAAGCACGTGGGGTCCCGCACACATCCAGGGGAGCCCCGTTTCCGCCTCCTAGCTCGAGATGAGGGATCCTTTCCCTGTTTCGTAGGGAAAGAATTCCCGGCGTTCCCGTCGCATCTCAAGAGGAGGCGCTCTCCTCAGGAAAGGCGAGAGGAACTCCAGGGTCATGCCACCATTCCAAGAGTCCCCCAGATGTGTCAGTCCATTCCAGAGGAACCTGTTTTCCCTGCACTGCCTTGACGTTCAAGCCGAGGATCGACTCCCACCACGTGTGCACGTGGGACAGCCCTGTGGGAAAGCCTCGTGGGAAAGCCTCGTGGGAAAGACTCGAGGGAAAACCATAGATCCTTTGATCCACGCGGCGGACTGCGTGACACTGCTGCTACCGCTCTGGAGGAAAGCGCAAGTGCATGCCCGCATTCGAGACGAGGACTGACTCCCCTGGGGAGACTCCAGAAGTACCCCAAGATCCATGTCAGCACTGGAGAGGAATCCTCAGGTTCCGGCCCCGACTCCACACAAGGTCTTAGGCCCCGGTATCGACGGGAGAGGAATCCCGAGAGGCCCCCGAGGAACTCGCATGGGGACTGGCCTGTCCTGAGGCCACCAGAGCGTGTCCCTGAGGTCCCCGTCGTAAGTCGAGAGCACTTGCCGCAACTCGAGAAAATCCAGGAGGTTTTGCCCTCCAGGCGAGATGAGGCCCATTTCCGCTGAGGCTTCTCGAGGCCAATCATATCTAACCACTGGAACTTCCAAAGGGTCCTTCACACCCTTGCTGCAACTCAAGAAGTTCCCCGACATACCCGTCTGCACTCGAGAGGAAGCACGTGGTGTCCCGCACACATCCAGGGGAGCCCCGTTTCCGCCTCCTAGCTCGAGATGAGGGATCCTTTCCCTGTTTCGTAGGGAAAGAATTCCCGGCGTTCCCGTCGCATCTCAAGAGGAGGCGCTCTCCACAGGAAAGGCGAGAGGAACTCCAGGGTCATGCCACCATTCCAAGAGTCCCCCAGATGTGTCAGTCCATTCCAGAGGAACCTGTTTTCCCTGCACTGCCTTGACGTTCAAGCCGAGGATCGACTCCCACCACGTGTGCACGTGGGACAGCCCTGTGGGAAAGCCTCGTGGGAAAGCCTCGTGGGAAAGACTCGAGGGAAAACCATAGATCCTTTGATCCACGCGGCGGACTGCGTGACACTGCTGCTACCGCTCTGGAGGAAAGCGCAAGTGCATGCCCGCATCGAGACGAGGACTGACTCCCCTGGGGAGACTCCAGAAGTACCCCAAGATCCATGTCAGCACTGGAGAGGAATCCTCAGGTTCCGGCCCCGACTCCACACAAGGTCTTAGGCCCCGGCATCGACGGGAGAGGAATCCCGAGAGGCCCCCGAGGAACTCGCATGGGGACTGGCCTTTCCTGAGGCCACCAGAGCGGGTCCCTGAGGTCCCCGTCGTAAGTCGAGAGCACCTGCCGCAACTCGAGAAAATCCAGGAGGTTTTGCCCTCCAGGCGAGATGAGGCCCATTTCCGCTGAGGCTTCTCGAGGCCAATCACATCTAACCACTGGAACTTCCAAAGGGTCCTTCACACCATTGCTGCAACTCAAGAAGTTCCCCGACATACCCGTCTCCACTCGAGAGGAAGCACGTGGGGTCCCGCACACATCCAGGGGAGCCCCGTTTCCGCCTCCTAGCTCGAGATGAGGGATCCTTTCCCTGTTTCGTAGGAAAAGAATTCCCGGCGTTCCCGTCGCATCTCAAGAGGAGGCACTCTCCACAGGAAAGACGAGAGGAACTCCAGGGTCGTGACACCATTCCAAGAGTCCCCCAGATGTGTCAGTCCATTCCAGAGGAACCTGTTTTCCCTGCACTGCCTTGACGTTCAAGCCGAGGATCGACTCCCACCACGTGTGCACGTGGGACAGCCCTGTGGGAAAGCCTCGTGGGAAAGCCTCGTGGGAAAGACTCGAGGGAAAACCATAGATTCTTTGATCCACGCGGCGGACTGCGTGAAACTGCTGCTACCGCTCTGGAGGAAAGCGCAAGTGCATGCCCGCATTCGACGAGGACTGACTCCCCTGGGGAGACTCCAGAAGTACCCCAAGATCCATGTCAGCACTGGAGAGGAATCCTCAGGTTCCGGCCCCGACTCCACACAAGGTCTTACGCCCCGGCATCTACGGGAGAGGAATCCCGAGACGCCCCCGAGGAACTCCCATGGGGACTGGCCTTTCCTGAGGCCACCAGAGCGGGTCCCTGAGGTCCCCGTCGTAAGTCGAGAGCACCTGCCGCAACTCGAGAAAATCCAGGAGGTTTTACCCTCCAGGCGAGATGAGGCCCATTTCCGCTGAGGCTTCTCGAGGCCAATCACATCTAACCACTGGAACTTCCAAAGGGTCCTTCACACCATTGCTGCAACTCAAGAAGTTCCCCGACATACCCGTCTCCACTCGAGAGGAAGCACGTGGGGTCCCGCACACATCCAGGGGAGTCCCGTTTCCGACTCCTAGATCGAGATGAGGGATCCTTTCCCTGTTCCGTAGGGAAAGAATTCCCGGCGTTCCCGTCGCATCTCAAGAGGAGGAGCTCTCCACAGGAAAGGCGAGAGGAACTCCAGGGTCGTGACACCATTCCAAGAGTCCCCCAGATGTGTCAGTCCATTCCAGAGGAACCTGTTTTCCCTGCACTGCCTTGACGTTCAAGCCGAGGATCGACCCACACCACGTGTGCACGTGGGACAGCCCTGTGGGAATGCCTCGTGGGAAAGCCTCGTGGGAAAGACTCGAGGGAAAACCATAGATTCTTTGATCCACGGGGCGGACTGCGTGAAACTGCTGCTACCGCTCTGGAGGAAAGCGCAAGTGCATGCCCGCATTCGAGACGAGGACTGACTCCCCTGGGGAGACTCCAGAAGTACCCCAAGAGCCATGTCAGCACTGGAGAGGAATCCTCAGGTTCCGGCCCCGACTCCACACAAGGTCTTACGCCCCGGCATCTACGGGAGAGGAATCCCGAGACGCCCCCGAGGAACTCCCATGGGGACTGGCCTTTCCTGAGGCCACCAGAGCGGGTCCCTGAGGTCCCCGTCGTAAGTCGAGAGCACCTGCCGCAACTCGAGAAAATCCAGGAGGTTTTACCCTCCAGGCGAGATGAGGCCCATTTCCGCTGAGGCTTCTCGAGGCCAATCACATCTAACCACTGGAACTTCCAAAGGGTCCTTCACACCATTGCTGCAACTCAAGAAGTTCCCCGACATACCCGTCTCCACTCGAGAGGAAGCACGTGGGGTCCCGCACACATCCAGGGGAGTCCCGTTTCCGACTCCTAGATCGAGATGAGGGATCCTTTCCCTGTTCCGTAGGGAAAGAATTCCCGGCGTTCCCGTCGCATCTCAAGAGGAGGAGCTCTCCACAGGAAAGGCGAGAGGAACTCCAGGGTCGTGACACCATTCCAAGAGTCCCCCAGATGTGTCAGTCCATTCCAGAGGAACCTGTTTTCCCTGCACTGCCTTGACGTTCAAGCCGAGGATCGACCCACACCACGTGTGCACGTGGGACAGCCCTGTGGGAATGCCTCGTGGGAAAGCCTCGTGGGAAAGACTCGAGGGAAAACCATAGATCCTTTGATCCACGTGGCGGACTGCGTGACACTGCTGCTACCGCTCTGGAGGAAAGCGCAAGTGCATGCCCGCATTCGAGACGAGGACTGACTCCCCTAGGGAGACTCCAGAAGTACCCCAAGGTCCATGTCAGCAGTGGAGAGGAATCCTCAGATTCCGGCCCCGACTCCACACAAGGTCTTAGGCCACGGCATAGACGGGAGAGGAATCCCGAGAGGCCCCCGAGGAACTCGCATGGGGACTGGCCTTTCCTGAGGCCACCAGAGCGGGTCCCTGAGGTCCCCGTCGTAAGTCGAGAGCACCTGCCGCAACTCGAGAAAATTCAGGAGGTTTTGCCCTCCAGGCGAGATGAGGCCCATTTCCGCTGAGGCTTCTCGAGGCCAATCACGTCTAACCACTGGAACTTCCAAAGGGTCCTTCACACCCTTGCTTCAACTCAAGAAGTTCCCCGACATACCCGTCTCCACTCGAGAGGAAGCACGTGGGGTCCCGCACACATCCAGGGGAGCCCCGTTTCCGCCTCCTAGCTCGAGATGAGGGATCCTTTCCCTGTTTCGTAGGGAAAGAATTCCCGGCGTTCCCGTCGCATCTCAAGAGGTGGCGCTCTCCACAGGAAAGGCGAGAGGAACTCCAGGGTCGTGCCACCATTCCAAGAGTCCCCAAGATGTGTCAGTCCATTCCAGAGGAACCTGTTTTCCCTGCACTGCCTTGACGTTCAAGCCGAGGATCGACTCCCACCACGTGTGCACGTGGGACAGCCCTGTGGGAAAGCCTCGTGGGAAAGCCTCGTAGGAAAGACTCGAGGGAAAACCATAGATCCTTTGATCCACGCGGCGGACTGCGTGACACTGCTGCTACCGCTCTGGAGGAAAGCGCAAGTGCATGCCCGCATTCGAGACGAGGACTGACTCCCCTGGGGAGACTCCAGAAGTACCCCAAGATCCATGTCAGCACTGGAGAGGAATCCTCAGGTTCCGGCCCCGACTCCACACAAGGTCTTAGGCCCCGGGATCGACGGGAGAGGAATCCCGAGACGCCCCAGAGGAACTCGCATGGGGACTGGCCTTTCCTGAGGCCACCAGAGCGGTTCCCTGAGATCCCCGTCGTAAGTCGAGAGCACCTGCCACAACTCGAGAAAATCCAGGAGGTTTTGCCCTCCAGGCGAGATGAGGCCCATTTCCGCTGAGGCTTCTCGAGGCCAATCACATCTAACCACTGGAACTTCCAAAGGGTCCTTCACACCCTTGCTGCAACTCAAGAAGTTCCCCGACATACCCGTCTCCACTCGAGAGAAACCACGTGGGGTCCCGCACACATCCAGGGGAGCCCCGTTTCCGCCTCCAAGCTCGAGATGAGGGATCCTTTCCCTGTTTCGTAGGGAAAGAATTCCCGGCGTTCCCGTCACATCTCAAGAGGAGGCGCTCTCCACAGGAAAGGGGAGAGGAACTCCAGGGTCGTGCCACCATTCCAAGAGTCCCCCAGATGTGTCAGTCCATTCCAGAGGAACCTGTTTTCCCTGCACTGCCTTGACGTTCAAGCCGAGGATCGACTCCCACCACATGTGCACGTGGGACAGCCCTGTGGGAAAGCCTCGTGGGAAAGCCTCGTGGGAAAGACTCGAGGGAAAACCATAGATCCTTTGATCCACGCGGCGGACTGCGTGACACTGCTGCTACCGCTCTGGAGGAAAGCGCAAGTGCATGCCCGCATTCGAGACGAGGACTTACTCCCCTGGGGAGACTCCAGAAGTACCCCAAGATCCATGTCAGCACTGGAGAGGAATCCTCAGGTTCCGGCCCCGACTCCACACAAGGTCTTGGCCCCGGCATCGACGGGAGAGGAATCCCGAGAGGCCCCCGAGGAACTCGCATGGGGACTGGCCTTTCCTGAGGCCACCAGAGCGGGTCCCTGATGTCCCCGTCGTAAGTCGAGAGCACCTGCCGCAACTCGAGAAAATCCAGGAGGTTTTGCCCTCCAGGCGAGATGAGGCCCATTTCCACTGAGGCTTCTCGAGGCTAATCACATCTAACCACTTGAACTTCCAAAGGGTCCTTCACACCCTTGCTGCAACTCAAGAAGTTCCCCGACATACCCGTCTCCACTCGAGAGGAAGCACGTGGGGTCCCGCACACATCCAGGGGAGCCCCGTTTCCGCCTCCTAGCTCGAGATGAGGGATCCTTTCCCTGTTTCGTAGGGAAAGAATTCCCGGCGTTCCCATCGCATCTCAAGAGGAGGCGCTCTCCACAGGAAAGGCGAGAGGAACTCCAGGGTCATGCCACCATTCCAAGAGTTCCCCAGATGTGTCAGTCCATTCCAGAGGAAACTGTTTTCCCTGCACTGCCTTGACGTTCAAGCCGAGGATCGACTCCCACCACGTGTGCACGTGGGACAGCCCTGTGGGAAAGCCTCGTGGGAAAGCCTCGTGGGAAAGACTCGAGGGAAAACCATAGATCCTTTGATCCACGCGGCGGACTGCGTGACACTGCTGCTACCGCTCTGGAGGAAAGCGCAAGTGCATGCCCGCATTCGAGACGAGGACTGACTCCCCTGGGGAGTCTCCAGAAATACCCCAAGATCCATGTCAGCACTGGAGAGGAATCCTCAGGTTCCGGCCCCGACTCCACACAAGGTCTTAGGCCCCGGCATCGACGGGAGAGGAATCCCGAGACGCCCCCGAGGAACTCGCATGGGGACTGGCCTTTCCTGAGGCCACCAGAGCGGGTCCCTGAGGTCCCCGTCGTAAGTCGAGAGCACCTGCCGCAACTCGAGAAAATCCAGGAGGTTTTGCCCTCCATGCGAGATGAGGCCCATTTCCGCTGAGGCTTCTCGAGACTAATCACGTCTAACCACTGGAACTTCCAAAGGGTCCTTCACACCCTTGCTGCAACTCAAGAAGTTCCCCGACATACCCGTCTCCACTCGAGAGGAAGAACGTGGGTCCCGCACACATCCAGGGGAGCCCCGTTTCCGCCTCCTAGCTCGAGATGAGGGATCCTTTCCCTGTTTCGTAGGGAAAGAATTCCCGGCGTTCCCGTCGCATCTCAAGAGGAGGCGCTCTCCACAGGAAAGGCGAGAGGAACTCCAGGGTCGTGACAGCATTCCAAGAGTCCCCCAGATGTGTCAGTCCATTCCAGAGGAACCTGTTTTCCCTGCACTGCCTTGACGTTCAAGCCGAGGATCGACTCCCACCACGTGTGCACGTGGGACAGCCCTGTGGGAAAGCCTCGTGGGAAAGCCTCGGGAAAAAGACTCGAGGGAAAACCATAGATCCTTTGATCCACGCGGTGGACTGCGTGACACTGCTGCTACCGCTCTGGAGGAAAGCGCAAGTGCATGCCCGCATTCGAGATGAAGACTGACTCCCCTGGGGAGACTCCAGAAGTACCCCAAGATCCATGTCAGCACTGGAGAGGAATCCTCAGGTTCCGACCCCGACTCCACACAAGGACTTAGGCCCCGGCATCGATGGGAGAGGAATCCCGAGAGGCCCCCGAGGAACTCGCATGGGGACTGGCCTTTCCTGAGGCCACCAGAGCGGGTCCCTGAGCTCCCAGTCGTAATTCGAGGGCACCTGCCGCAACTCGAGAAAATCCAGGAGGTTTTGCCCTCCAGGCGAGATGAGGCCCATTTCCGCTGAGGCTTCTCGAGGCCAATCACATCTAACCACTGGAACTTCCAATGGGTCCTTCACACCATTGCTGCAACTCAAGAAGTTCCCCGACATACCCGTCTCCACTCGAGAGGAAGCACGTGGGGTCCCTCACACATCCAGGGGAGCCCCGTTTCCGCCTCCTAGCTCGAGATGAGGGATCCTTCCTTTTTTCGTAGGGAAAGAATTCCCGGCGTTCCAGTCGCATCTCAAGAGGAGGCGCTCTCCACAGGAAAGGCGAGAGGAACTCCAGGGTCGTGACACCATTCCAAGAGTCCCCCAGATGTGTCAGTCCATTCCAGAGGAACCAGTTTTCCCTGCACTGCCTTGACGTTCAAGCCGAGGATCGACTCCCATCACGTGTGCACGTGGGACAGCCCTGTGGGAAAGCCTCGTGGGAAAGCCTCGTGGGAAAGACTCGAGGGAAAACCATAGATCCGTTGATCCACGCGGCGGACTGCGTGACACTGCTGCTACCGCTCTGGAGGAAAGCGCAATTGCATGCCCGCATTCGAGACGAGGACTGACTCCCCTGGGGAGACTCCAGAAGTACCCCAAGATCCATGTCAGCACTGGAGAGGAATCCTCAGGTTCCGGCCCCGATTCCACACAAGGTCTTAGGCCCCGGCATCGACGGGAGAGGAATCCCCAGAGGCCCCCGAGGAACTCGCATGGGGACTGGCCTTTCCTGAGGCCACCAGAGCGGTTGGCTGAGGTCCCCGTCGTAAGCCGAGAGCACCTGCCGCAACTCGAGAAAATCCAGGAGGTTTTGCCCTCCAGGCGAGATGAGGCCCATTTCCGCTGAGGCTTCTCGAGGCCAATCATATCTAACCACTGGAACTTCCAAAGGGTCTTTCACACCATTGCTGAAACTCAAGAAGATCCCCGAAAACCCCTCTCCACTCGAGAGGAAGCATGTGGGGTCCCGCACACATCCAGGGGAGCCCCGTTTCCGCCTCCTAGCTCGAGATGAGGGATCCTTTCCCTGTTTCGTAGGGAAAGAATTCCCGGCGTTCCCGTCGCATCTCAAGAGGAGGCGCTCTCCACAGGAAAGGCGAGAGGAACTCCAGGGTCGTGCCACCATTCCAAGAGTCCCCCAGATGTGTCAGTCCATTCCAGAGGAACCTGTTTTCCCTGCACTGCCTTGACGTTCAAGCCGAGGATCGACTCCCACCACGTGTGAACGTGGGACAGCCCTGTGGGAAAGCCTCGTGGGAAAGCCTCGTGGGAAAGACTCGAGGGAAAACCATAGATCCTTTGATCCACGCGGCGGACTGCGTGACACTGCTGCTACCGCTCTGGAGGAAAGCGCAAGTGCATGCCCGCATTCGAGACGAGGACTGACTCCCCTGGGGAGACTCCAGAAGTACCCCAAGATCCATGTCACCACTGGAGAGGAATCCTCAGGTTCCGGCCCCGACTCCACACAAGGTCTTAGGCCCCGGCATCGACGGGAGAGGAATCCCGAGAGGGCCCCGAGGAACTCGAATGGGGACTGGCCTTTCCTGAGGCCACCAGAGCGGGTCCCTGAGGTCCCCGTCGTAAGTCGAGAGCACCTGCCGCAACTCGAGAAAATCCAGGAGGTATTGCCCTCCAGGCGAGATGAGGCCCATTTCCGCTGAGGCTTCTCGAGGCCAATCACATCTAACCACTGGAACTTCCAAAGGGTCATTCACACCCTTGCTGCAACTCAAGAAGTTCCCCGACATACCCGTCTCCACTCGAGAGGAAGCACGTGGGTCCCGCACACATCCTGGGGAGCCCCGTTTCCGCCTCCTAGCTCGAGATGAGGGATCCTTTCCCTGTTTCGTAGGAAAAGAATTCCCGGAGTTTCCGTCGCATCTCAAGAGGAGGCGCTCTCCACAGGAAAGGCGAGAGGAACTCCAGGGTCGTGTCACCATTCCAAGAGTCCCCCAGATGTGTCAGTCCATTCCAGAGGAAACTGTTTTCCCTGCACTGCCTTGACGTTCAAGCCGAGGATCGACTCCCACCACGTGTGCACGTGGGACAGCCCTGTGGGAAAGCCTCGTGGGAAAGCCTCGTGGGAAAGACTCGAGGGAAAACCATAGATCCTTTGATCCACGCGGCGGACTGCGTGACACTGCTGCTACCGCTCTGGAGGAAAGCGCAAGTGCATGCCCGCATTCGAGACGAGGACTGACTCCCCTGGGGAGACTCCAGAAGTACCCCAAGATCCATGTCAGCACTGGAGAGGAATCCTCAGGTTCCGGCCCCGACTCCACACAAGGTCTTAGGCCCCGGCATCGACGGGAGAGGAATCCCGAGACGCCCCCGAGGAACTCGCATGGGGACTGGCCTTTCCTGAGGCCACCTGAGCGGGTCCCTGAGGTCCCCGTCGTAAGTCGAGAGCACCTGCGGCAACTCGAGAAAATCCAGGAGGTTTTGCCCTCCAGGCGAGATGAGGCCCATTTCCGCTGAGGCTTCTCGAGGCTAATCACGTCTAACCACTGGAACTTCCAAAGGGTCCTTCACACCCTTGCTGCAACTCAAGAAGTTCCCCGACATACCCGTCTCCACTCGAGAGGAAGCACGTGGTGTCCCGCCCACATCCAGGGGAGCTCCGTTTCCGACTCCTAGCTCGAGATGAGGGATCCTTTCCCTGTTTCGTAGGGAACGAATTCCCGGCGTTCCCGTCACATCTCAAGAGGAGGCGCTCTCCACAGGAAAGGCGAGAGGAACTCCAGGGTCGTGCCACCATTCCAAGAGTCCCCCAGATGTGTCAGTCCATTCCAGAGGAACCTGTTTTCCCTGCACTGCCTTGACGTTCAAGCCGAGGATCGACTCCCACCACGTGTGCACGTGGGACAGCCCTGTGGGAAAGCCTCGTGGGAAAGCCTCGGGAAAAAGACTCGAGGGAAAACCATAGATCCTTTGATCCACGCGGTGGACTGCGTGACACTGCTGCTACCGCTCTGGAGGAAAGCGCAAGTGCATGCCCGCATTCGAGATGAAGACTGACTCCCCTGGGGAGACTCCAGAAGTACCCCAAGATCCATGTCAGCACTGGAGAGGAATCCTCAGGTTCCGACCCCGACTCCACACAAGGACTTAGGCCCCGGCATCGACGGGAGAGGAATCCCCAGAGGACCCCGAGGAACTCGCATGGGGACTGGCCTTTCCTGAGGCCACCAGAGCGGGTCCCTGAGGTCCCCGTCGTAAGTCGAGAGCACCTGCCGCAACTCGAGAAAATCCAGGAGGTTTTGCCCTCCAGGCGAGATGAGGCCCATTTCCGCTGAGGCTTCTCGAGGCTAATCACGTCTAACCACTGGAACTTCCAAAGGGTCCTTCACACCATTGCTGCAACTCAAGAAGTTCCCCGACATACCCGTCTCCACTCGAGAGGAAGCACGTGGTGTCCCGTCCACATCCAGGGGAGCTCCGTTTCCGACTCCTAGCTCGAGATGAGGGATCCTTTCCCTGTTTCGTAGGGAACGAATTCCCGGCGTTCCCGTCACATCTCAAGAGGAGGCGCTCTCCACAGGAAAGGCGAGAGGAACTCCAGGGTCGTGCCACCATTCCAAGAGTCCCCCAGATGTGTCAGTCCATTCCAGAGGAACCTGTTTTCCCTGCACTGCCTTGACTTTCAAGCCAAGGATCGACTCCCACACGTGTGCACGTGGGACAGCCCTGTGGGAAAGCCTTGTGGGAAAGCCTCGGGGAAAAGACTCGAGGGAAAACCATAGATCCTTTGATCCACGCGGTGGACTGCGTGACACTGCTGCTACCGCTCTGGAGGAAAGCGCAAGTGCATGCCCGCATTCGAGATGAAGACTGACTCCCCTGGGGAGACTCCAGAAGTACCCCAAGATCCATGTCAGCACTGGAGAGGAATCCTCAGGTTCCGACCCCGACTCCACACAAGGACTTAGGCCCCGGCATCGACGGGAGAGGAATCCCCAGAGGCCCCCGAGGAACTCGCATGGGGACTGGCCTTTCCTGAGGCCACCAGAGCGGGTCCCTGAGGTCCCCGTCGTAAGTCGAGAGCACCTGCCGCAACTCGAGAAAATCCAGGCGGTTGTGCCCTCCAGGCGAGATGAGGCCCATTTCCGCTGAGGCTTCTCGAGGCTAATCACGTCTAACCACTGGAACTTCCAAAGGGTCCTTCACACCCTTGCTGCAACTCAAGAAGTTCCCCGACATACCCGTCTCCACTCGAGAGGAAGCACGTGGGTCCCGCACACATTCAGGGGAGCCCCGTTTCCGCCTCCTAGCTCGAGATGTGGGATCCTTTCCCTGTTTCTTAGGGAAAGAATTCCCGGCGTTCCCGTCGCAACTCAAGAGAAGGCGCTCTCCACAGGAAAGGCGAGAGGAACTCCAGGGTCGTGCCACCATTCCAAGAGTCCCCCAGATGTGTCAGTCCATTCCAGAGGAACCAGTTTTCCCAGCACTGCCTTGACGTTCAAGCCGAGGATCGACTCCCACCACGTGTGCACGTGGGACAGCCCTGTGGGAAAGCCTCGTGGGAAAGCCTCGTGGGAAAGACTCGAGGGAAAACCATAGATCCTTTGATCCACGCGGCGGACTGCGTGACACTGCTGCTACCGATCTGGAGGAAAGCGCAAGTGCATGCCCGCATTCGAGACGAGGACTGACTCCCCTGGGGAGACTCCAGAAGTACCCCAAGATCCATGTCAGCACTGGAGAGGAATCCTCAGGTTCCGGCCCCGACTCCACACGAGGTCTTAGGCCCCGGCATCGACGGGAGAGGAATCCCGAGAGGCCCCCGAGGAACTCGCATGGGGACTGGCCTTTCCTGAGGCCACCAGAGCGGGTCCCTGAGCTCCCAGTCGTAATTCGAGGGCACCTGCCGCAACTCGAGAAAATCCAGGAGGTTTTGCCCTCCAGGCGAGATGAGGCCCATTTCGGCTGAGGCTTCTCGAGGCCAATCACATCTAACCACTGGAACTTCCAATGGGTCCTTCACACCATTGCTGCAACTCAAGAAGTTCCCCGACATACCCGTCTGCACTCGAGAGGAAGCACGTGGGGTCCCTCACACATCCAGGGGAGCCCCGTTTCCGCCTCCTAGCTCGAGATGAGGGATCCTTCCTTTTTTCGTAGGGAAAGAATTCCCAGCGTTCCAGTCGCATCTCAAGAGGAGGCGCTCTCCACAGGAAAGGCGAGAGGAACTCCAGGGTCGTGACACCATTCCAAGAGTCCCCCAGATTTGTCAGTCCATTCCAGAGGAACCTGTTTTCCCTGCACTGCCTTGACGTTCAAGCCGAGGATCGACTCCCATCACGTGTGCACGTGGGACAGCCCTGTGGGAAAGCCTCGTGGGAAATCCTCGTGGGAAAGACTCGAGGGAAAACCATAGATCCTTTGATCCACGCGGCGGACTGCGTGACACTGCTGCTACCGCTCTGGAGGAAAGCGCAAGTGCATGCCCGCATTCGAGACGAGGACTGACTCCCCTGGGGAGACTCCAGAATTACCCCAAGATCCATGTCAGCACTGGAGAGGAATCCTCAAGTTCCGGCCCCGACTCCACACAAGGTCTTAGGCCCCGGCATCGACGGGAGAGGAATCCCGAGAGGCCCCCGAGGAACTCGCATGGGGACTGGCCTTTCCTGAGGCCACCAGAGCGGGTCCCTGAGGTCCCCGTCGTAAGTCGAGAGCACCTGCCGCAACTCGAGAAAATCCAGGCGGTTTTGCCCTCCAGGCGAGATGAGGCCCATTTCCGCTGAGGCTTCTCGAGGCTAATCACGTCTAACCACTGGAACTTCCAAAGGGTCCTTCAAACCCTTGCTGCAACTCAAGAAGTTCCCCGACATACCCGTCTCCACTCGAGAGGAAGCACGTGGGTCCCGCACACATCCAGGGGAGCCCCGTTTCCGCCTCCTAGCTCGAGATGAGGGATCCTTTCCCTGTTTCGTAGGGAATGAATTCCCGGCGTTCCCGTCCCATCTCAAGAGGAGGCGCTCTCCACAGGAAAGGCGAGAGGAACTCCAGGGTCGTGCCACCATTCCAAGAGTCCCCCAGATGTGTCAGTCCATTCCAGAGGAACCTGTTTTCCCTGCACTGCCTTGACGTTCAAGCCGAGGATCGACTCCCACCACGTGTGCACGTGGGACAGCCCTGTGGGAAAGCCTCGTGGGAAAGCCTCGTGGAAAAGACTCGAGGGAAAACCATAGATCCTTTGATCCACGCGGCGGACTGCGTGACACTGCTGCTACCGCTCTGGAGGAAAGCGCAAGTGCATGCCCGCATGCGAGACGAAGACTGACTCCCCTGGGGAGACTCCAGAAGTACCCCAAGATCCATGTCAGCAATGGAGAGGAATCCTCAGGTTCCGGCCCCGACTCCACACAAGGTCTTAAGCCCCGGCATCGACGGGAGAGGAATCCCCAGAGGAACTCGCATGGGGACTGGCCTTTCCTGAGGCCACCAGAGCGGGTCCCTGAGGTCCTCGTCGTAAGTCGAGAGCACCTGCCGCAACTCGACAAAATCCAGGCGGTTTTGCCCTCCAGGCGAGATGAGGCCCATTTCCGCTGAGGCTTCTCGAGGCAAATCACATCTAACCATTGGAACTTCCAAAGGGTCCTTCACACCCTTGCCGCAACTCAAGAAGTTCCCCGACATACCCATCTCCACTCGAGAGGAAGCACGTGGGGTCCCGCACACATCCAGGGGAGCCCCGTTTCCGCCTCCTAGCTGGAGATGAGGGATCCTTTCCCTGTTTCGTAGGGAAAGAATTCCCGGCGTTCCCGTCGCATCTCAAGAGGAGGCGCTCTCCACAGGAAAGGCGAGAGGTACTCCAGGGTCTTGCCACCATTCCAAGAGTCCCCCAGATGTGTCAGTCCATTCCAGAGGAACCTGTTTTCTCTGCACTGCCTTGACGTTCAAACCGAGGATCGAGTCCCACCACGTGTGCACGTGGGACAGCCCTGTGGGAAAGCCTCGTGGGAAAGCCTCGTGGGAAAGACTCGAGGGAAAACCATAGATCCTTTGATCCACGCGGCGGACTGCGTGACACTGCTGCTACCGCTCTGGAGGAAAGCGCAAGTGCATGCCCGCATTCGAGACGAGGACTGACTCCCCTGGGGAGACTCCAGAAGTACCCCAAGATCCATGTCAGCACTGGAGAGGAATCCTCAGGTTCCGGTCCCGACTCCACACAAGGTCTTAGGCCCCGGCATCGACGGGAGAGGAATCCCGAGACGCCCCCGAGGAACTCGCATGGGGACTGGCCTTTCCTGAGGCCACCAGAGCGGGTCCCTGAGGTCCCCGTCGTAAGTCGAGAGCACCTGCCGCAACTCGAGAAAATCCAGGAGGTTTTGCACTCCAGTCGAGATGAGGCCCATTTCCGCTGAGGCTTCTCGAGGCTAATCACATCTAACCACTGGAACTTCCAAAGGGTCCTTCACACCCTTGCTGCAACTCAAGAAGGTCCCCGACATACCCGTCTGCACTCGAGAGGAAGCACGTGGGGTCCCGCACACATCCAGGGGAGCCCCGTTTCCGCCTCCTAGCTCGAGATGAGGGATCCTTTCCCTGTTTCGTAGGGAAAGAATTCCCGGCGTTCCCGTCGCATCTCAAGAGGAGGCGCTCTCCACAGGAGAGACTAGAGGAACTCCAGAGTCGTGACACCATTCCAATAGTCCCCCAGATGTGTCAGTCCATTCCAGAGGAACCTGTTTTCCCTGCACTGCCTTGACGTTCAAGCCGAGGATCGACTCCCACCACGTGTGCACGTGGGACAGCCCTGTGGGAAAGCCTCGTGGGAAAGCCTCGTGGGAAAGACTCGAGGGAAAACCATAGATCCTTTGATCCACGCGGCAGACTGCGTGACACTGCTGCTACCGCTCTGGAGGAAAGCGCAAGTGCATGCCCGCATTCGAGACGAGGACTGACTCCCCTGGGGAGACTCCAGAAGTACCCCAAGATCCATGTCAGCACTGGAGAGGAATCCTCAGGTTCCGGCCCCGACTCCACACAAGGTCTTTGGCACCGGCATCGATGGGAGAGGAATCCCCAGAGGCCCCCGAGGAACTCGCATGGGGACTGGCCTTTCCTGAGGCCACCAGAGCGGGTCCCTGAGGTCCCCGTCGTAAGTCGAGAGCACCTGCCGCAACTCGAGAAAATCCAGGAGGTTTTGCCCTCCAGGCGAGATGAGGCCCATTTCCGCTGAGGCTTCTCGAGGCTAATCACGTCTAAATATTGGAACTTCTAACGGGTCCTTCACACCCATGCTGCGACTAAAGAAGTTCCCCAACATACCCGTCTCCATTCCAGAGGAAGCACGTGGGGTCCCGCACACATCCAAGGGAGCACCGTTTCCGCCTCCTAGCTCGAGATGAGGGATCCTTTCCCTGTTTCGTAGGGAAAGAATTCCCGGCGTTCCCGTCGCATCTCAAGAGGAGGCGCTCTCCACAGGAAAGGCGAGAGGAACTCCAGGGTCGTGCCACCATTCCAAGAGTCCCCCAGATGTGTCAGTCCATTCCAGAGGAACCTGTTTTCCCTGCACTGCCTTGACGTTCAAGCCGAGGATCGACTCCCACCACGTGTGCACGTGGGACAGCCCTGTGGGAAAGCCTCGTGGGAAAGCCTCGTGGGAAAGACTCGAGGGAAAAACATAGATCCTTTGATCCACGAGGCGGACTGCGTGACACTGCTGCTACCGCTCTGGAGGAAAGCGCAAGTGCATGCCCGCATTCGAGACGAAGACTGACTCCCCTGGGGAGACTCCAGAATTACCCCAAGATCCATGTCAGCACTGGAGAGGAATCCTCAGGTTCCGGCCCGGTCTTCACACAAGGACTTAGGCCCCGGCATCGACGGGAGAGGAATCCCGAGAGGCCCCCGAGGAACTCGCATGGGGACTGGCCTTTCCTGAGGCCACCAGAGCGGGTCCCTGAGGTCCTCATTGTAAGTCGAGAGCACTTGCCGCAACTCGAGAAAATCCAGGCGGTTTTGCCCTCCAGGCAAGATGAGGCCCATTTCCGCTGAGGCTTCTCGAGGCCAATCACATCTAACCACTGGAACTTCCAAAGGGTCCTTCACACCCTTGCTGCAACTCAAGAAGTTCCCCGACATACCCGTCCCACTCGAGAGGAAGCACGTGGGGTCCCGCACACATCCAGGGGAGCCCCTTTTCCGCCTCCTAACTCGAGATGAGGGATCCTTTCCCTGTTTCGTAGGGAAAGAATTCCCGGCGTTCCCGTCGCATCTCAAGAGGAGGCTCTCTCCACAGGAAAGGCGAGAGGAACTCCAGGGTCGAGACACCATTCCAAGAGTCCCCCAGATGTGTCAGTCCATTCCAGAGGAACCTTTTTTCCCTGCACTACCTTGACATTCAAGCCGAGGATCGACTCCCACCACGTGTGCACGTGGGAGAGCCCTGTGGGAAAGCCTCGTGGGAAAGCCTCGTGGGAAAGACTCGAGGGAAAACCATAGATCCTTTGATCCACGCGGCGGACTGCGTGACACTGCTGCTACCGCTCTGGAGGAAAGCGCAAGTGCATGCCCGCATTCGAGACGAGGACTGACTCCCCTGGGGAGACTCCAGAAGTACCCCAAGATCCATGTCAGCACTGGAGAGGAATCCTCAGGTTCCGGCCCCGACTCCACACAAGGTCTTAGGCCCCGGCATCGACGGGAGAGGAATCCCGAGACGCCCCCGAGGAACTCGCATGGGGACTGGCCTTTCCTGAGGCCACCAGAGCGGGTCCCTGAGGTCCCCGTCGTAAGTCGAGAGCACCTGCCGCAACTCGAGAAAATCCAGGCGGTTTTGCCCTCCAGGCGAGATGAGGCCCATTTCCGCTGAGGCTTCTCGAGGCTAATCACATCTAACCACTGGAACTTACAAAGGGTCCTTCACACCCTTGCTGCAACTCAAGAAGGTCCCCGACATACCCGTCTCCACTCGAGAGGAAGCACGTGGGGTCCCGCACACATCCAGGGGAGCCCCATTTCCGCCTCCTAGCTCGAGATGAGGGATCCTTTCCCTGTTTCGTAGGGAAAGAATTCCCGGTGTTCCCGTCGCATCTCAAGAGGAGGCGCTCTTCACAGGAAAGGCGAGAGGAACTCCAGGGTCGTGACACCATTCCAAGAGTCCCCCAGATGTGTCAGTCCATTCCAGAGGAACCTATTTTCCCTGCACTGCCTTGACGTTCAAGCCGAGGATCGACTCCCACCACGTGTGCACGTGGGACAGCCCTGTGGGAAAGCCTCGTGGGAAAGCCTCGTGGGAAAGACTCGAGGGAAAACCATAGATCCTTTGATCCACGCGGCGGACTGCGTGACACTGCTGCTACCGCTCTGGAGGAAAGCGCAATTGCATGCCCGCATTCGAGACGAGGACTGACTCCCCTGGGGAGACTCCAGAAGTACCCCAAGATCCATGTCAGCACTGGAGAGGAATCCTCAGGTTCCGGCCCCGACTCCACACAAGGTCTTAGGCCCCGGCATCGACGGGAGAGGAATCCCGAGAGGCCCCCGAGGAACTCGCATGGGGACTGGCCTTTCCTGAGGCCACCAGAGCGGTTGGCTGAGGTCCCCGTCGTAAGTCGAGAGCACCTGCCGCAACTCGAGAAAATCCAGGAGGTTTTGCCCTCCAGGCGAGATGAGGCCCATTTCCGCTGAGGCTTCTCGAGGCCAATCACATCTAACCACTGGAACTTCCAAAGGGTCCTTCACACCATTGCTGAAACTCAAGAAGATCCCCGACAAACCCCTCTCCACTCGAGAGGAAGCACGTGGGGTCCCTCACACATCCAGGGGAGCCCCGTTTCCGCCTAATAGCTCGATATGAGGGATCCTTCCCTTTTTCGTAGGGAAAGAATTCCCGGCGTTCCAGTCGCATCTCAAGAGGAGGCGCTCTCCACAGGAAAGGCGAGAGGATCTCCATGGTCGTGACACCATTCCAAGAGTCCCCCAGATGTGTCAGTCCATTCCAGAGGAACCTGTTTTCCCTGCACTGCCTTGACGTTCAAGCCGAGGATCGACTCCCACCACGTGTGCACGTGGGACAGCCCTGTGGGAAAGCCTCGTGGGAAAGCCTCAAGGGAAAGACTCGAGGGAAAACCATAGATCCTTTGATCCACGCGGCGGACTGCGTGACACTGCTGCTACCGCTCTGGAGGAAAGCGCAAGTGCATGCCCGCATTCGAGACGAGGACTGACTCCCCTGGGGAGACTCCAGAAGTACCCCAAGATCCATGTCAGCACTGGAGAGGAATCCTCAGGTTCCGGCCCCGACTCCACACAAGGTCTTAGGCCCCGGCATCGACGGGAGAGGAATCCCGAGAGGGCCCCGAGGAACTCGCATGGGGACTGGCCTTTCCTGAGGCCACCAGAGCGGGTCCCTGAGGTCCCCGTCGTAAGTCGAGAGCACCTGCCGCAACTCGAGAAAATCCAGGAGGTTTTGCCCTCCAGGCGAGATGAGGCCCATTTCCGCTGAGGATTCTCGAGGCTAATCACGTCTAACCACTGGAACTTCCAAAGGGTCCTTCACACCCTTGCTGCAACTCAAGAAGTTCCCCGACATACCCGTCTCCACTCGAGAGGAAGCACGTGGGTCCCGCACACATTCAGGGGAGCCCCGTTTCCGCCTCCTAGCTCGAGATGAGGGATCCTTTCCCTGTTTCGTAGGGAAAGAATTCCCGGCGTTCCCGTCGCATCTCAAGAGGAGGCGCTCTCCACAGGAGAGACTAGAGGAACTCCAGAGTCGTGACACCATTCCAATAGTCCCCCAGATGTGTCAGTCCATTCCAGAGGAACCTGTTTTCCCTGCACTGCCTTGACGTTCAAGCCGAGGATCGACTCCCACCACGTGTGCACGTGGGACAGCCCTGTGGGAAAGCCTCGTGGGAAAGCCTCGTGGGAAAGACTCGAGGGAAAACCATAGATCCTTTGATCCACGCGGCAGACTGCGTGACACTGCTGCTACCGCTCTGGAGGAAAGCGCAAGTGCATGCCCGCATTCGAGACGAGGACTGACTCCCCTGGGGAGACTCCAGAAGTACCCCAAGATCCATGTCAGCACTGGAGAGGAATCCTCAGGTTCCGGCCCCGACTCCACACAAGGTCTTTGGCACCGGCATCGATGGGAGAGGAATCCCCAGAGGCCCCCGAGGAACTCGCATGGGGACTGGCCTTTCCTGAGGCCACCAGAGCGGGTCCCTGAGGTCCCCGTCGTAAGTCGAGAGCACCTGCCGCAACTCGAGAAAATCCAGGAGGTTTTGCCCTCCAGGCGAGATGAGGCCCATTTCCGCTGAGGCTTCTCGAGGCTAATCACGTCTAAATATTGGAACTTCTAACGGGTCCTTCACACCCATGCTGCGACTAAAGAAGTTCCCCAACATACCCGTCTCCATTCCAGAGGAAGCACGTGGGGTCCCGCACACATCCAAGGGAGCACCGTTTCCGCCTCCTAGCTCGAGATGAGGGATCCTTTCCCTGTTTCGTAGGGAAAGAATTCCCGGCGTTCCCGTCGCATCTCAAGAGGAGGCGCTCTCCACAGGAAAGGCGAGAGGAACTCCAGGGTCGTGCCACCATTCCAAGAGTCCCCCAGATGTGTCAGTCCATTCCAGAGGAACCTGTTTTCCCTGCACTGCCTTGACGTTCAAGCCGAGGATCGACTCCCACCACGTGTGCACGTGGGACAGCCCTGTGGGAAAGCCTCGTGGGAAAGCCTCGTGGGAAAGACTCGAGGGAAAAACATAGATCCTTTGATCCACGAGGCGGACTGCGTGACACTGCTGCTACCGCTCTGGAGGAAAGCGCAAGTGCATGCCCGCATTCGAGACGAAGACTGACTCCCCTGGGGAGACTCCAGAATTACCCCAAGATCCATGTCAGCACTGGAGAGGAATCCTCAGGTTCCGGCCCGGTCTTCACACAAGGACTTAGGCCCCGGCATCGACGGGAGAGGAATCCCGAGAGGCCCCCGAGGAACTCGCATGGGGACTGGCCTTTCCTGAGGCCACCAGAGCGGGTCCCTGAGGTCCTCATTGTAAGTCGAGAGCACTTGCCGCAACTCGAGAAAATCCAGGCGGTTTTGCCCTCCAGGCAAGATGAGGCCCATTTCCGCTGAGGCTTCTCGAGGCCAATCACATCTAACCACTGGAACTTCCAAAGGGTCCTTCACACCCTTGCTGCAACTCAAGAAGTTCCCCGACATACCCGTCCCACTCGAGAGGAAGCACGTGGGGTCCCGCACACATCCAGGGGAGCCCCTTTTCCGCCTCCTAACTCGAGATGAGGGATCCTTTCCCTGTTTCGTAGGGAAAGAATTCCCGGCGTTCCCGTCGCATCTCAAGAGGAGGCTCTCTCCACAGGAAAGGCGAGAGGAACTCCAGGGTCGAGACACCATTCCAAGAGTCCCCCAGATGTGTCAGTCCATTCCAGAGGAACCTTTTTTCCCTGCACTACCTTGACATTCAAGCCGAGGATCGACTCCCACCACGTGTGCACGTGGGAGAGCCCTGTGGGAAAGCCTCGTGGGAAAGCCTCGTGGGAAAGACTCGAGGGAAAACCATAGATCCTTTGATCCACGCGGCGGACTGCGTGACACTGCTGCTACCGCTCTGGAGGAAAGCGCAAGTGCATGCCCGCATTCGAGACGAGGACTGACTCCCCTGGGGAGACTCCAGAAGTACCCCAAGATCCATGTCAGCACTGGAGAGGAATCCTCAGGTTCCGGCCCCGACTCCACACAAGGTCTTAGGCCCCGGCATCGACGGGAGAGGAATCCCGAGACGCCCCCGAGGAACTCGCATGGGGACTGGCCTTTCCTGAGGCCACCAGAGCGGGTCCCTGAGGTCCCCGTCGTAAGTCGAGAGCACCTGCCGCAACTCGAGAAAATCCAGGCGGTTTTGCCCTCCAGGCGAGATGAGGCCCATTTCCGCTGAGGCTTCTCGAGGCTAATCACATCTAACCACTGGAACTTACAAAGGGTCCTTCACACCCTTGCTGCAACTCAAGAAGGTCCCCGACATACCCGTCTCCACTCGAGAGGAAGCACGTGGGGTCCCGCACACATCCAGGGGAGCCCCATTTCCGCCTCCTAGCTCGAGATGAGGGATCCTTTCCCTGTTTCGTAGGGAAAGAATTCCCGGTGTTCCCGTCGCATCTCAAGAGGAGGCGCTCTTCACAGGAAAGGCGAGAGGAACTCCAGGGTCGTGACACCATTCCAAGAGTCCCCCAGATGTGTCAGTCCATTCCAGAGGAACCTATTTTCCCTGCACTGCCTTGACGTTCAAGCCGAGGATCGACTCCCACCACGTGTGCACGTGGGACAGCCCTGTGGGAAAGCCTCGTGGGAAAGCCTCGTGGGAAAGACTCGAGGGAAAACCATAGATCCTTTGATCCACGCGGCGGACTGCGTGACACTGCTGCTACCGCTCTGGAGGAAAGCGCAATTGCATGCCCGCATTCGAGACGAGGACTGACTCCCCTGGGGAGACTCCAGAAGTACCCCAAGATCCATGTCAGCACTGGAGAGGAATCCTCAGGTTCCGGCCCCGACTCCACACAAGGTCTTAGGCCCCGGCATCGACGGGAGAGGAATCCCGAGAGGCCCCCGAGGAACTCGCATGGGGACTGGCCTTTCCTGAGGCCACCAGAGCGGTTGGCTGAGGTCCCCGTCGTAAGTCGAGAGCACCTGCCGCAACTCGAGAAAATCCAGGAGGTTTTGCCCTCCAGGCGAGATGAGGCCCATTTCCGCTGAGGCTTCTCGAGGCCAATCACATCTAACCACTGGAACTTCCAAAGGGTCCTTCACACCATTGCTGAAACTCAAGAAGATCCCCGACAAACCCCTCTCCACTCGAGAGGAAGCACGTGGGGTCCCTCACACATCCAGGGGAGCCCCGTTTCCGCCTAATAGCTCGATATGAGGGATCCTTCCCTTTTTCGTAGGGAAAGAATTCCCGGCGTTCCAGTCGCATCTCAAGAGGAGGCGCTCTCCACAGGAAAGGCGAGAGGATCTCCATGGTCGTGACACCATTCCAAGAGTCCCCCAGATGTGTCAGTCCATTCCAGAGGAACCTGTTTTCCCTGCACTGCCTTGACGTTCAAGCCGAGGATCGACTCCCACCACGTGTGCACGTGGGACAGCCCTGTGGGAAAGCCTCGTGGGAAAGCCTCAAGGGAAAGACTCGAGGGAAAACCATAGATCCTTTGATCCACGCGGCGGACTGCGTGACACTGCTGCTACCGCTCTGGAGGAAAGCGCAAGTGCATGCCCGCATTCGAGACGAGGACTGACTCCCCTGGGGAGACTCCAGAAGTACCCCAAGATCCATGTCAGCACTGGAGAGGAATCCTCAGGTTCCGGCCCCGACTCCACACAAGGTCTTAGGCCCCGGCATCGACGGGAGAGGAATCCCGAGAGGGCCCCGAGGAACTCGCATGGGGACTGGCCTTTCCTGAGGCCACCAGAGCGGGTCCCTGAGGTCCCCGTCGTAAGTCGAGAGCACCTGCCGCAACTCGAGAAAATCCAGGAGGTTTTGCCCTCCAGGCGAGATGAGGCCCATTTCCGCTGAGGATTCTCGAGGCTAATCACGTCTAACCACTGGAACTTCCAAAGGGTCCTTCACACCCTTGCTGCAACTCAAGAAGTTCCCCGACATACCCGTCTCCACTCGAGAGGAAGCACGTGGGTCCCGCACACATTCAGGGGAGCCCCGTTTCCGCCTCCTAGCTCGAGATGAGGGATCCTTTCCCTGTTTCTTAGGGAAAGAATTCCCGGCGTTCCCGTCGCAACTCAAGAGGAGGCGCTCTCCACAGGAAAGGCGAGAGGAACTCCAGGGTCGTGCCACCATTCCAAGAGTCCCCCAGATGTGTCAGTCCATTCCAGAGGAACCTGTTTTCCCTGCACTGCCTTGACGTTCAAGCCGAGGATCGACTCCCACCACGTGTGCACGTGGCACAGCCCTGTGGGAAAGCCTCATGGGAAACCCTCGTGGGAAAGACTCGAGGGAAAACCATAGATCCTTTGATCCACGCGGCGGACTGCGTGACACTGCTGCTACCGCTCTGGAGGAAAGCGCAAGTGCATGCCCGCATTCGAGACGAGGACTGACTCCCCTGGGGAGACTCCAGAAGTACCCCAAGATCTATGTCAGCACTGGAGAGGAATCCTCAGGTTCCGGCCCCGACTCCACACAAGGTCTTAGGCCCCGGCATCGACGGGAGAGGAATCCCGAGAGGCCCCCGAGGAACTCGCATGGGGACTGGCCTTTCCTGAGGCCACCATAGCGGGTCCCTGAGCTCCCAGTCGTAATTCGAGGGCACCTGCCGCAACTCGAGAAAATCCAGGAGGTTTTGCCCTCCAGGCGAGATGAGGCCCATTTCCGCTGAGGCTTCTCGAGGCCAATCACATCTAACCACTGGAACTTCCAATGGGTCCTTCACACCCTTGCTGCAACTCAAGAAGTTCCCCGACATACCCGTCTCCACTCGAGAGGAAGCACGTGGGGTCCCTCACACATCCAGGGGAGCCCCGTTTCCGCCTCCTAGCTCGAGATGAGGGATCCTTCCTTTTTTCGTAGGGAAAGAATTCCCGGCGTTCCAGTCGCATCTCAAGAGGAGGCGCTCTCCACAGGAAAGGCGAGAGGATCTCCAGGGTCGTGACACCATTCCAAGAGTCCCCCAGATGTGTCAGTCCATTCCAGAGGAACCTGTTTTCCCTGCACTGCCTTGACGTTCAAGCCGAGGATCGACTCCCACCACGTGTGCACGTGGGACAGCCCTGTGGGAAAGCCTCGTGGGAAAGCCTCGTGGGAAAGACTCGAGGGAAAACCATAGATCCTTTGATCCACGCGGCGGACTGCGTGACACTGCTGCTACCGCTCTGGAGGAAAGCGCAAGTGCATGCCCGCATTCGAGACGAGGACTGACTCCCCTGGGGAGACTCCAGAAATACCCCAAGATCCATGTCAGCACTGGAGAGGAATCCTCAGGTTCCGGCCCCGACTGCACACAAGGTCTTAGGCCCCGGCATCGACGGGAGAGGAATCCCGAGACGTCCCCGAGGAACTCGCATGGGGACTGGCCTTTCCTGAGGCCACCAGAGCGGGTCCCTGAGGTCCCCGTCGTAAGTCGAGAGCACCTGCCGCAACTCGAGAAAATCCAGGAGGTTTTGCCCTCCAGGCGAGATGAGGCCCATTTCCGTTGAGGCTTCTCGAGGCCAATCACATCTAACCACTGGAACTTCCAAAGGGTCCTTCACACCATTGCTGCAACTCAAGAAGTTCCCCGACATACCCGTCTCCACTCGAGAGGAAGCACGTGGGTCCCGCACACATCCAGGGGAGCCCCGTTTCCGCCTCCTAGCTCGAGATGAGGGATTCTTTCCCTGTTTCGTAGGGAAAGAATTCCCGGCGTTCCCGTCGCATCTCAAGAGGAGGCGCTCTCCACAGGAAAGGCGAGAGGAACTCCAGGGTCGTGCCACCATTCCATGAGTCCCCCAGATGTGTCAGTCCATTCCAGAGGAACCTGTTTTCCCTGCACTGCCTTGACGTTCAAGCCGAGGATCGACTCCCACCACGTGTGCACGTGGGACAGCCCTGTGGGAAAGCCTCGTGGGAAAGCCTCGTGGGAAAGACTCGAGGGAAAACCATAGATCCTTTGATCCACGCGGCGGACTGCGTGACACTGCTGCTACCGCTCTGGAGGAAAGCCCAAGTGCATGCCCGCATTCGAGACGAGGACTGACTCCCCTGGGGAGACTCCAGAAGTACCCCAAGATCCATGTCAGCACTGGAGAGGAATCCTCAGGTTCCGGCCCCGACTAAACACAAGGTCTTAGGCCCCGGCATCGACGGGAGAGGAATCCCGAGAGGCCCCCGAGGAACTCGCATGGGGACTGGCCTTTCCTGAGGCCACCAGAGCGGGTCCCTGAGGTCCCCGTCGTAAGTCGAGAGCACCTGCCGCAACTCGAGAAAATCCAGGAGGTTTTGCCCTCCAGGCGAGATGAGGCCCATTTCCGCTGAGGCTTCTCGATGCCAATCACATCTAACCACTGGAACTGCCAAAGGGTCCTTCACACCATTGCTGCAACTCAAGAAGTTCCCCGAAATACCCGTCTCCACTCGAGAGGAAGCACGTGGGGTCACGCACACATCCAGGGGAGCCCCGTTTCCGCCTCCTAGCTCGAGATGAGGGATCCTTTCCCTGTTTCGTAGGGAAAGAATTCCCGGCGTTCCCGTCGCATCTCAAGAGGAGGCGCTCTCCACAGGAAAGGCGAGAGGAACTCCAGGGTCGTGCCACCATTCCCAGAGTCCCCCAGATGTGTCAGTCCATTCCAGAGGAACCTTTTTTCCCTGCACTGCCTTGACGTTCAAGCCGAGGATCGACTCCCACCACGTGTGCACGTGGGACAGACCTGTGGGAAAGCCTCGTGGGAAAGCCTCGTGGGAAAGACTCGAGGGAAAACCATAGATCCTTTGATCCACGCGACGGACTGAGTGACACTGCTGCTACCGCTCTGGAGGAAAGCGCAAGTGCATGCCCGCATTCGAGACGAGGACTGACTCCCCTGGGGAGACTCCAGAAATACCCCAAGATCCATGTCAGCACTGGAGAGGAATCCTCAGGTTCCGGCCCCGACTCCACACAAGGTCTTAGGCCCCGGCATCAACGGGAGAGGAATCCCGAGAGGCCCCCGAGGAACTCGCATGGGGACTGGCCTTTACTGAGGCCACCAGAGCGGGTCCCTGAGGTCCCCGTCGTAAGTCGAGAGCACCTGCCGCAACTCGAGAAAATCCAGGAGGTTTTGCCCTCCAGGCGAGATGAGGCCCATTTCCGCTGAGGCTTCTCGAGGCCAATCACGTCTAACCACTGGAACTTCCAAAGGGTCCTTCACACCCTTGCTGCAACTCAAGAAGTTCCCCGACATACCCGTCTCCACTCGAGAGGAAGCACGTGGGTCCCGCACACATCCAGGGGAGACCCGTTTCCGCCTCCTAGCTCGAGATGCGGGATCCTTTCCCTGTTTCGTAGGAAAAGAATTCCCGGCGTTCCCGTCGCATCTCAAGAGGAGGCGCTCTCCACAGGAAAGGCGAGAGGAACTGAAGGGTCATGCCACCATTCCAAGAGTCCCCCAGATGTGTCAGTCCATTCCAGAGGAACCTGTTTTCCCTGCACTGCCTTGACGTTCAAGCCGAGGATCGACTCCCACCACGTGTGCACGTGGGACAGCCCTGTGGGAAAGCCTCGTGGGAAAGCCTCGTGGGAAAGACTCGAGGGAAAACCATAGATCCTTTGATCCACGCGGCGGACTGCGTGACACTGATGCTACCGCTCTGGAGGAAAGCCCAAGTGCATGCCCGCATTCGAGACGAGGACTGACTCCCCTGGGGAGACTCCAGAAGTACCCCAAGATCCATGTCAGCACTGGAGAGGAATCCTCAGGTTCCGGCCCCGACTAAACACAAGGTCTTAGGCCCCGGCATCGACGGGAGAGGAATCCCGAGAGGCCCCCGAGGAACTCGCATGGGGACTGGCCTTTCCTGAGGCCACCAGAGCGGGTCCCTGAGGTCCCCATCGTAAGTCGAGAGCACCTGCCGCAACTCGAGAAAATCCAGGCGGTTTTGCCCTCCAGGCGAGATGAGGCCCATTTCCGCTGAGGATTTTCGAGGCTAATCACGTCTAACCACTGGAACTTCCAAAGGGTCCTTCACACCCTTGCTGCAACTCAAGAAGTTCCCCGACATACCCGTCTCCACTCGAGAGGAAGCACGTGGTGTCCCGCACACATCCAGGGGAGGCCCGTTTCCGCCTCCTAGCTCGAGATGAGGGATCCTTTCCCTGTTTCGTAGGGAAAGAATTCCCGGCGTTCCCGTCGCATCTCAAGAGGAGGCCCTCTCCACAGGAAAGGCGAGAGGAACTCCAGGGTCGTGCCACCATTCCAAGAGTCCCCCAGATGTGTCAGTCCATTCCAGAGGAACCTGTTTTCCCTGCACTGCCTTTACGTTCAAGCCGAGGATCGACTCCCACCACGTGTGCACGTGGGACAGCCCTGTGGGAAAGCCTCGTGGGAAAGCCTCGTGGGAAAGACTCGAGGGAAAACCATAGATCCTTTGATCCACGCGGCGGACTGCGTGACACTGCTGCTACCGCTCTGGAGGAAAGCGCAAGTGCATGCCCGCATTCGAGACGAGGACTGACTCCCCTGGGGAGACTCCAGAAGTACCCCAAGATCCATGTCAGCACTGGAGAGGAATCCTCAGGTTCCGGCCACGACTCCACACAAGGTCTTAGGCCCCGGCATCGACGGGAGAGGAATCCCGAGAGGCCCCCGAGGAACTCGCATGGGGACTGGCCTTTCCTGAGGCCACCAGAGTGGGTCCCTGAGGTCCCCGTCGTAAGTCGAGAGCACCTGCCGCAACTCGAGAAAATCCAGGAGGTTTTGCACTCCAGGCGAGATGAGGCCCATTTCCGCTGAGGCTTCTCGAGGCCAATCACATCTAACCACTGGAACTTCCAAAGGGTCCTTCACACCATTGCTGCAACTCAAGAAGTTCCCCGACATACCCGTCTCCACTCGAGAGGAAGCACGTGGGGTCCCTCACACATCCAGGCGAGCCCCGTTTCCGCCTCCTAGCTCGAGATGAGGGATCCTTTCCCTGTTTCGTAGGGAAAGAATTCCCGGCGTTCCCGTCGCATCTCAAGAGGAGGCGCTCTCCACAGGAAAGGCGAGAGGAACTCCAGGGTCGTGCCACCATTCCAAGAGTCCCCCAGATGTGTCAGTCCATTCCAGAGGAACCTGTTTTCCCTGCACTGCCTTGACGTTCAAGCCGAGGATCGACTCCCACCACGTGTGCACGTGGGACAGCCCTGTGGGAAAGCCTCGTGGGAAAGCCTCGTGGGAAAGACTCGAGGGAAAACCATAGATCCTTTGATCCACGCGGCGGACTGCGTGACACTGCTGCTACCACTCTGGAGGAAAGCGCAAGTGCATGCCCGCATTCGAGACGAGGACTGACTCCCCTGGGGAGACTCCAGAAGTACCCCAAGATCCATGTCAGCACTGGAGAGGAATCCTCAGGTTCCGGCCCCGACTCCACACAAGGTCTTAGGCCCCGGCATCAACGGGAGAGGAATCCCGAGAGGCCCCCGAGGAACTCGCATGGGGACTGGCCTTTACTGAGGCCACCAGAGCGGGTCCCTGAGGTCCCCGTCGTAAGTCGAGAGCACCTGCCGCAACTCGAGAAAATCCAGGAGGTTTTGCCCTCCAGGCGAGATGAGGCCCATTTCCGCTGAGGCTTCTCGAGGCCAATCACGTCTAACCACTGGAACTTCCAAAGGGTCCTTCACACCCTTGCTGCAACTCAAGAAGTTCCCCGACATACCCGTCTCCACTCGAGAGGAAGCACGTGGGTCCCGCACACATCCAGGGGAGACCCGTTTCCGCCTCCTAGCTCGAGATGCGGGATCCTTTCCCTGTTTCGTAGGAAAAGAATTCCCGGCGTTCCCGTCGCATCTCAAGAGGAGGCGCTCTCCACAGGAAAGGCGAGAGGAACTGAAGGGTCGTGCCACCATTCCAAGAGTCCCCCAGATGTGTCAGTCCATTCCAGAGGAACCTGTTTTCCCTGCACTGCCTTGACGTTCAAGCCGAGGATCGACTCCCACCACGTGTGCACGTGGGACAGCCCTGTGGGAAAGCCTCGTGGGAAAGCCTCGTGGGAAAGACTCGAGGGAAAACCATAGATCCTTTGATCCACGGGGCGGACTGCGTGACACTGCTGCTACCGCACTGGAGGAAAGCGCAAGTGCATGCCCGCATTCGAGACGAGGACTGACTCCCCTGGGGAGACTCCAGAAGTACCCCAAGATCCATGTCAGCACTGGAGAGGAATCCTCAGGTTCCGGCCCCGACTCCACACAAGGTCTTAGGCCCCGGCATCGACGGGAGAGGAATCCCGAGAGGCCCCCGAGGAACTCGCATGGGGACTGGCCTTTCCTGAGGCCACCAGAGCGGGTCCCTGAGGTCCCCGTCGTAAGTCGAGAGCACCTGCCGCAACTCGAGAAAATCCAGGCGGTTTTGCCCTCCAGGCGAGATGAGGCCCATTTCCGCTGAGGCTTCTCGAGGCTCATCACGTCTAACCACTGGAACTTCCAAAGGGTCCTTCACACCCTTGCTGCAACTCAAGAAGTTCCCCGACATACCCGTCTCCACTCGAGAGGAAGCACGTGGGTCCCGCACACATCCAGGGGAGCCCCGTTTCCGCCTCCTAGCTCGAGATGAGGGATCCTTTCCCTGTTTCGTAGGGAAAGAATTCCCGGCGTTCCCGTCGCATCTCAAGAGGAGGCGCTCTCCACAGGAATGGCGAGAGGAACTCAATAGTCGTGCCACCATTCCAAGAGTCCCCCAGATGTGTCAGTCCATTCCAGAGGAACCTGTTTTCCCTGCACTGCCTTGACGTTTAAGCCGAGGATCGACTCCCACCACGTGTGCACGTGGGACAGCCCTGTGGGAAAGCCTCGTGGGAAAGCCTCGTGGTAAAGACTCGAGGGAAAACCATACATCCTTTGATCCACGCGGCGGACTGCGTGACACTGCTGCTACCGCTCTGGAGGAAAGCGCAAGTGCATGCCCGCATTCGAGACGAGGACTGACTCCCCTGGGGAGACTCCAGAATTACCCCAAGATCCATGTCAGCACTGGAGAGGAATCCTCAGGTTCCGGCCCCGACTCCACACAAGGTCTTAGGCCCCGGCATCGACGGGAGAGGAATCCCGAGAGGCCCCCGAGGAACTCGCATGGGGACTGGCATTTCCTGAGGCCACCAGAGCGGGTCCCTGAGGTCCCCGTCGTAAGTCGAGAGCACCTGCCGCAACTCTAGAAAATCCAGGAGGTTTTGTCCTCCAGGCGAGATGAGGCCCATTTCCGCTGAGGCTTCTCGAGGCCAATCACATCTAACCACTGGAACTTCCAAAGGGTCCTTCACACCCTTGCTGCAACTCAAGATGTTCCCCGACATACCCGTCTCCACTCGAGAGGAAGCACGTGGTGTCCCGCACACATCCAGGGGAGCCCCGTTTCTGCCTCCTAGCTCGAGATGAGGGATCCTTTCCCTGTTTCGTAGGGAAAGAATTCCCGGCTTTCCCGTCGCATCTCAAGAGGATCCGCTCTCTACAGGAAAGGCGAGAGGAACTCCAGGGTCATGCCACCATTCCAAGAGTCCCCCAGATGTGTCAGTCCATTCCAGAGGAACCTGTTTTCCCTGAACTGCCTTGACGTTCAAGCCGAGGATCGACTCCCACCACGTGTGCACGTGGGACAGCCCTGTGGGAAAGCCTCGTGGGAAAGCCTGGTGGGAAAGACTCGAGGGAAAACCATAGATCCTTTGATCCACGCTGCGGACTGCGTGACACTGCTGCTACCGCTCTGGAGGAAAGCACAAGTGCATGCCCGCATACGAGACGAGGACTGACTCCCCTGGGGAGACTCCAGAAATACCCCAAGATCCATGTCAGCACTGGAGAGGAATCCTCAGGTTCCGGCCCCGACTCCACACAAGGTCTTAGGCCCCGGCATCGACGGGAGAGGAATCCCGAGAGGCCCCCGAGGAACTCGCATGGGGACTGGCCTTTCCCGAGGCCACCAGAGCGGGTCCCTGAGGTCCCCATCGTAAGTCGAGAGCACCTGCCGCAACTCGAGAAAATCCAGGAGGTTTTGCCCTCCAGGCGAGATGAGGCCCATTTCCGCTGAGGATTCTCGAGGCCAATCACATCTAACCACTGGAACTTCCAAAGGGTCCTTCACACCCTTGCTGCAACTCAAGAAGTTCCCCGACATACCCGTCTCCACTGGAGAGGAAGCACGTGGGGTCCCGCACACATCCAGGGGAGCCCCGTTTCCGCCTCCTAGCTCGAGATGAGGGATCCTTTCCCTGTTTCGTAGGGAAAGAATTCCCGGCGTTCCCGTCGCATCTCAAGAGGAGGCGCTCTCCACAGGAAAGGCGAGAGGAACTCCAGGGTCGTGCCACCATTCCAAGAGTCCCCCAGATGTGTCAGTCCATTCCAGAGGAACCTGTTTTCCCTGCACTGCCTTGACGTTCAAGCCGAGGATCGACTCCCACCACGTGTGCACGTGGGACAGCCCTGTGGGAAAGCCTCGTGGGAAAGCCTCGTGGGAAAGACTCGAGGGAAAACCATACATCCTTTGATCCACGCGGCGGACTGCGTGACACTGCTGCTACCGCTCTGGAGGAAAGCGCAAGTGCATGCCCGCATTCGAGACGAGGACTGACTCCCCTGGGGAGACTCCAGAAGTACCCCAAGATCCATGTCAGCACTGGAGAGGAATCTTCAGGTTCCGGCCCCGACTCCACACAAGGTCTTAGGCCCCGGCATCGACGGGAGAGGAATCCCGAGACGCCCCCGAGGAACTCGCATGGGGACTGGCCTTTCCTGAGGCCACCAGAGCGGGTCCCTGAGGTCCCCGTCGTAAGTCGAGAGCACCTGCCGCAACTCGAGAAAATCCAGGAGGTTTTGCACTCCAGGCGAGATGAGGCCCATTTCCGCTGAGGCTTCTCGAGGCTAATCACGTCTAACCACTGGAACTTCCAAAGGGTCCTTCACACCCTTGCTGCAACTCAAGAAGTTCCCCGACATACCCGTCTCCACTCGAGAGGAAGCACGTGGGTCCCGCACACATCCAGGGGAGCCCCGTTTCCTCCTCCTAGCTCGAGATGAGGGATCCTTTCCCTGTTTCGTAGGGAATGAATTCCCGGCGTTCCCGTCCCATCTCAAGAGGAGGCGCTCTCCACAGGAAAGGCGAGAGGAACTCCAGGGTCGTGCCACCATTCCAAGAGTCCCCCAAATGTGTCAGTCCATTCCAGAGGAACCTGTTTTCCCTGCACTGCCTTGACATTCAAGCCGAGGATCGACTCCCACCACGTGTGCACGTGGGCAGCCCTATGGGAAAGCGTCGTGGGTAAGCCTCGTGGGAAAGACTCGAGGGAAAACCATAGATCCTTTGATCCACGCGGCGGACTGCGTGACACTGCTGCTACCGCTCTGGAGGAAAGCGCAAGTGCATGCCCGCATTCGAGACGAGGACTGACTCCCCTGGGGAGACTCCAGAAGTACCCCAAGATCCATGTCAGCACTGGAGAGGAATCCTCAGGTTCCGGCCCCGACTCCACACAAGGTCTTAGGCCCCGGCATCGACGGGAGAGGAATCCCGAGAGGCCCCCGAGGAACTCGCATGGGGACTGGCCTTTCCCGAGGCCACCAGAGCGGGTCCCTGAGGTCCCCGTCGTAAGTCGAGAGCACCTGCCGCAACTCGAGAAAATCCAGGAGGTTTTGCCCTCCAGGCGAGATGAGGCCCATTTCCGCTGAGGATTCTCGAGGCCAATCACATCTAACCACTGGAACTTCCAAAGGGTCCTTCACACCCTTGCTGCAACTCAAGAAGTTCCCCGACATACCCGTCTCCACTGGAGAGGAAGCACGTGGGGTCCCGCACACATCCAGGGGAGCCCCGTTTCCGCCTCCTAGCTCGAGATGAGGGATCCTTTCCCTGTTTCGTAGGGAAAGAATTCCCGGCTTTCCCGTCGCATCTCAAGAGGAGGCGCTCTCCACAGGAAAGGCGAGAGGAACTCCAGGGTCGTGCCACCATTCCAAGAGTCCCCCAGATGTGTCAGTCCATTCCAGAGGAACCTGTTTTCCCTGCACTGCCTTGACGTTCAAGCCGAGGATCGACACCCACCACGTGTGCACGTGGGACAGCCCTGTGGGAAAGCCTCGTGGGAAAGCCTCGTGGGAAAGACTCGAGGGAAAACCATACATCCTTTGATCCACGCGGCGGACTGCGTGACACTGCTGCTACCGCTCTGGAGGAAAGCGCAAGTGCATGCCCGCATTCGAGACGAGGACTGACTCCCCTGGGGAGACTCCAGAAGTACCCCAAGATCCATGTCAGCACTGGAGAGGAATCTTCAGGTTCCGGCCCCGACTCCACACAAGGTCTTAGGCCCCGGCATCGACGGGAGAGGAATCCCGAGACGCCCCCGAGGAACTCGCATGGGGACTGGCCTTTCCTGAGGCCACCAGAGCGGGTCCCTGAGGTCCCCGTCGTAAGTCGAGAGCACCTGCCGCAACTCGAGAAAATCCAGGAGGTTTTGCCCTCCAGGCGAGATGAGGCCCATTTCCGCTGAGGCTTCTCGAGGCCAATCACATCTAACCACTGGAACTTCCAAAGGGTCCTTCACACCATTGCTGCAACTAAAGAAGTTCCCCGACATACCCGTCTCCACTGGAGAGGAAGCACGTGGGGTCCCGCACACATCCAGGGGAGCCCCGTTTCCGCCTCCTAGCTCGAGATGAGGGATCCTTTCCCTGTTTCGTAGGGAAAGAATTCCCGGCGTTCCCGTCGCATCTCAAGAGGAGGCGCTCTCCACAGGAAAGGCGAGAGGAACTCCAGGGTCGTGCCACCATTCCAAGAGTCCCCCAGATGTGTCAGTCCATTCCAGAGGAACCTGTTTTCCCTGCACTGCCTTGACGTTCAAGCCGAGGATCGACTCCCACCACGTGTGCACGTGGGACAGCCCTGTGGGAAAGCCTCGTGGGAAAGCCTCGTGGGAAAGACTCGAGGGAAAACCATACATCCTTTGATCCACGCGGCGGACTGCGTGACACTGCTGCTACCGCTCTGGAGGAAAGCGCAAGTGCATGCCCGCATTCGAGACGAGGACTGACTCCCCTGGGGAGACTCCAGAATTACCCCAAGATCCATGTCAGCACTGGAGAGGAATCCTCAGGTTCCGGCCCCGACTCCACACAAGGTCTTAGGCCCCGGCATCGACGGGAGAGGAATCCCGAGAGGCCCCCGAGGAACTCGCATGGGGACTGGCCTTTCCTGAGGCCACCAGAGCGGGTCCCTGAGGTCCCCGTCGTAAGTCGAGAGCACCTGCCGCAACTCGAGAAAATCCAGGAGGTTTTGCCCTCCAGGCGAGATGAGGCCCATTTCCGCTGAGGCTTCTCGAGGCCAATCACATCTAACCACTGGAACTTCCAAAGGGTCCTTCACACCCTTGCTGCAACTCAAGATGTTCCCCGACATACCCGTCTCCACTCGAGAGGAAGCACGTGGTGTCCCGCACACATCCAGGGGAGCCCCGTTTCCGCCTCCTAGCTCGAGATGAGGGATCCTTTCCCTGTTTCGTAGGGAAAGAATTCCCGGCTTTCCCGTCGCATCTCAAGAGGATCCGCTCTCTACAGGAAAGGCGAGAGGAACTCCAGGGTCATGCCACCATTCCAAGAGTCCCCCAGATGTGTCAGTCCATTCCAGAGGACCCTGTTTTCCCTGAACTGCCTTGACGTTCAAGCCGAGGATCGACTCCCACCACGTGTGCACGTGGGACAGCCCTGTGGGAAAGCCTCGTGGGAAAGCCTGGTGGGAAAGACTCGAGGGAAAACCATAGATCCTTTGATCCACGCTGCGGACTGCGTGACACTGCTGCTACCGCTCTGGAGGAAAGCACAAGTGCATGCCCGCATACGAGACGAGGACTGACTCCCCTGGGGAGACTCCAGAAATACCCCAAGATCCATGTCAGCACTGGAGAGGAATCCTCAGGTTCCGGCCCCGACTCCACACAAGGTCTTAGGCCCCGGCATCGACGGGAGAGGAATCCCGAGAGGCCCCCGTGGAACTCGCATGGGGACTGGCTTTTCCTGAGGCCACCAGAGCGTGTCCCTGAGGTCCCCGTCGTAAGTCGAGAGCACCTGCCGCAACTCGAGAAAATCCAGGCGGTTTTGCCCTCCAGGCGAGATGAGGCCCATTTCCGCTGAGGCTTCTGGAGGCTAATCACGTCTAACCACTGGAACTTCCAAAGGGTCCTTCACACCCTTGCTGCAACTCAAGAAGTTCCCCGACATACCCGTCTCCACTCGAGAGGAAGCACGTGGGTCCCGCACACATCCAGGGGAGCCCCGTTTCCTCCTCCTAGCTCGAGATGAGGGATCCTTTCCCTGTTTCGTAGGGAATGAATTCCCGGCGTTCCCGTCCCATCTCAAGAGGAGGCGCTCTCCACAGGAAAGGCGAGAGGAACTCCAGGGTCGTGCCACCATTCCAAGAGTCCCCCAGATGTGTCAGTCCATTCCAGAGGAACCTGTTTTCCCTGCACTGCCTTGACATTCAAGCCGAGGATCGACTCCCAACACGTGTGCACGTGGGCAGCCCTATGGGAAAGCGTCGTGGGTAAGCCTCGTGGGAAAGACTCGAGGGAAAACCATAGATCCTTTGATCCACGCGGCGGACTGCGTGACACTGCTGCTACCGCTCTCGAGGAAAGCGCAAGTGCATGCCCGCATTCGAGACGAGGACTGACTCCCCTGGGGAGACTCCAGAAGTACCCCAAGATCCATGTCAGCACTGGAGAGGAATCTTCAGGTTCCGGCCCCGACTCCACACAAGGTCTTAGGCCCCGGCATCGACGGGAGAGGAATCCCGAGACGCCCCCGAGGAACTCGCATGGGGACTGGCCTTTCCTGAGGCCACCAGAGCGGGTCCCTGAGGTCCCCGTCGTAAGTCGAGAGCACCTGCCGCAACTCGAGAAAATCCAGGAGGTTTTGCCCTCCAGGCGAGATGAGGCCCATTTCCGCTGAGGCTTCTCGAGGCCAATCACATCTAACCACTGGAACTTCCAAAGGGTCCTTCACACCATTGCTGCAACTAAAGAAGTTCCCCGACATACCCGTCTCCACTGGAGAGGAAGCACGTGGGGTCCCGCACACATCCAGGGGAGCCCCGTTTCCGCCTCCTAGCTCGAGATGAGGGATCCTTTCCCTGTTTCGTAGGGAAAGAATTCCCGGCGTTCCCGTCGCATCTCAAGAGGAGGCGCTCTCCACAGGAAAGGCGAGAGGAACTCCAGGGTCGTGCCACCATTCCAAGAGTCCCCCAGATGTGTCAGTCCATTCCAGAGGAACCTGTTTTCCCTGCACTGCCTTGACGTTCAAGCCGAGGATCGACTCCCACCACGTGTGCACGTGGGACAGCCCTGTGGGAAAGCCTCGTGGGAAAGCCTCGTGGGAAAGACTCGAGGGAAAACCATACATCCTTTGATCCACGCGGCGGACTGCGTGACACTGCTGCTACCGCTCTGGAGGAAAGCGCAAGTGCATGCCCGCATTCGAGACGAGGACTGACTCCCCTGGGGAGACTCCAGAATTACCCCAAGATCCATGTCAGCACTGGAGAGGAATCCTCAGGTTCCGGCCCCGACTCCACACAAGGTCTTAGGCCCCGGCATCGACGGGAGAGGAATCCCGAGAGGCCCCCGAGGAACTCGCATGGGGACTGGCCTTTCCTGAGGCCACCAGAGCGGGTCCCTGAGGTCCCCGTCGTAAGTCGAGAGCACCTGCCGCAACTCGAGAAAATCCAGGAGGTTTTGCCCTCCAGGCGAGATGAGGCCCATTTCCGCTGAGGCTTCTCGAGGCCAATCACATCTAACCACTGGAACTTCCAAAGGGTCCTTCACACCCTTGCTGCAACTCAAGATGTTCCCCGACATACCCGTCTCCACTCGAGAGGAAGCACGTGGTGTCCCGCACACATCCAGGGGAGCCCCGTTTCCGCCTCCTAGCTCGAGATGAGGGATCCTTTCCCTGTTTCGTAGGGAAAGAATTCCCGGCTTTCCCGTCGCATCTCAAGAGGATCCGCTCTCTACAGGAAAGGCGAGAGGAACTCCAGGGTCATGCCACCATTCCAAGAGTCCCCCAGATGTGTCAGTCCATTCCAGAGGAACCTGTTTTCCCTGCACTGCCTTGACGTTCAAGCCGAGGATCGACTCCCACCACGTGTGCACGTGGGACAGCCCTGTGGGAAAGCCTCGTGGGAAAGCCTGGTGGGAAAGACTCGAGGGAAAACCATAGATCCTTTGATCCACGCTGCGGACTGCGTGACACTGCTGCTACCGCTCTGGAGGAAAGCACAAGTGCATGCCCGCATACGAGACGAGGACTGACTCCCCTGGGGAGACTCCAGAAATACCCCAAGATCCATGTCAGCACTGGAGAGGAATCCTCAGGTTCCGGCCCCGACTCCACACAAGGTCTTAGGCCCCGGCATCGACGGGAGAGGAATCCCGAGAGGCCCCCGAGGAACTCGCATGGGGACTGGCTTTTCCTGAGGCCACCAGAGCGGGTCCCTGAGGTCCCCGTCGTAAGTCGAGAGCACCTGCCGCAACTCGAGAAAATCCAGGCGGTTTTGCCCTCCAGGCGAGATGAGGCCCATTTCCGCTGAGGCTTCTCGAGGCTAATCACGTCTAACCACTGGAACTTCCAAAGGGTCCTTCACACCCTTGCTGCAACTCAAGAAGTTCCCCGACATACCCGTCTCCACTCGAGAGGAAGCACGTGGGTCCCGCACACATCCAGGGGAGCCCCGTTTCCTCCTCCTAGCTCGAGATGAGGGATCCTTTCCCTGTTTCGTAGGGAATGAATTCCCGGCGTTCCCGTCCCATCTCAAGAGGAGGCGCTCTCCACAGGAAAGGCGAGAGGAACTCCAGGGTCGTGCCACCATTCCAAGAGTCCCCCAGATGTGTCAGTCCATTCCAGAGGAACCTGTTTTCCCTGCACTGCCTTGACATTCAAGCCGAGGATCGACTCCCAACACGTGTGCACGTGGGCAGCCCTATGGGAAAGCGTCGTGGGTAAGCCTCGTGGGAAAGACTCGAGGGAAAACCATAGATCCTTTGATCCACGGGGCGGACTGCGTGACACTGCTGCTACCGCTCTCGAGGAAAGCGCAAGTGCATGCCCGCATTCGAGACGAGGACTGACTCCCCTGGGGAGACTCCAGAAGTACCCCAAGATCCATGTCAGCACTGGAGAGGAATCTTCAGGTTCCGGCCCCGACTCCACACAAGGTCTTAGGCCCCGGCATCGACGGGAGAGGAATCCCGAGACGCCCCCGAGGAACTCGCATGGGGACTGGCCTTTCCTGAGGCCACCAGAGCGGGTCCCTGAGGTCCCCGTCGTAAGTCGAGAGCACCTGCCGCAACTCGAGAAAATCCAGGAGGTTTTGCCCTCCAGGCGAGATGAGGCCCATTTCCGCTGAGGCTTCTCGAGGCCAATCACATCTAACCACTGGAACTTCCAAAGGGTCCTTCACACCATTGCTGCAACTAAAGAAGTTCCCCGACATACCCGTCTCCACTGGAGAGGAAGCACGTGGGGTCCCGCACACATCCAGGGGAGCCCCGTTTCCGCCTCCTAGCTCGAGATGAGGGATCCTTTCCCTGTTTCGTAGGGAAAGAATTCCCGGCGTTCCCGTCGCATCTCAAGAGGAGGCGCTCTCCACAGGAAAGGCGAGAGGAACTCCAGGGTCGTGCCACCATTCCAAGAGTCCCCCAGATGTGTCAGTCCATTCCAGAGGAACCTGTTTTCCCTGCACTGCCTTGACGTTCAAGCCGAGGATCGACTCCCACCACGTGTGCACGTGGGACAGCCCTGTGGGAAAGCCTCGTGGGAAAGCCTCGTGGGAAAGACTCGAGGGAAAACCATACATCCTTTGATCCACGCGGCGGACTGCGTGACACTGCTGCTACCGCTCTGGAGGAAAGCGCAAGTGCATGCCCGCATTCGAGACGAGGACTGACTCCCCTGGGGAGACTCCAGAATTACCCCAAGATCCATGTCAGCACTGGAGAGGAATCCTCAGGTTCCGGCCCCGACTCCACACAAGGTCTTAGGCCCCGGCATCGACGGGAGAGGAATCCCGAGAGGCCCCCGAGGAACTCGCATGGGGACTGGCCTTTCCTGAGGCCACCAGAGCGGGTCCCTGAGGTCCCCGTCGTAAGTCGAGAGCACCTGCCGCAACTCGAGAAAATCCAGGAGGTTTTGCCCTCCAGGCGAGATGAGGCCCATTTCCGCTGAGGCTTCTCGAGGCCAATCACATCTAACCACTGGAACTTCCAAAGGGTCCTTCACACCCTTGCTGCAACTCAAGATGTTCCCCGACATACCCGTCTCCACTCGAGAGGAAGCACGTGGTGTCCCGCACACATCCAGGGGAGCCCCGTTTCCGCCTCCTAGCTCGAGATGAGGGATCCTTTCCCTGTTTCGTAGGGAAAGAATTCCCGGCTTTCCCGTCGCATCTCAAGAGGATCCGCTCTCTACAGGAAAGGCGAGAGGAACTCCAGGGTCATGCCACCATTCCAAGAGTCCCCCAGATGTGTCAGTCCATTCCAGAGGAACCTGTTTTCCCTGCACTGCCTTGACGTTCAAGCCGAGGATCGACTCCCACCACGTGTGCACGTGGGACAGCCCTGTGGGAAAGCCTCGTGGGAAAGCCTCGTGGGAAAGACTCGAGGGAAAACCATAGATCCTTTGATCCACGCTGCGGACTGCGTGACACTGCTGCTACCGCTCTGGAGGAAAGCACAAGTGCATGCCCGCATACGAGACGAGGACTGACTCCCCTGGGGAGACTCCAGAAATACCCCAAGATCCATGTCAGCACTGGAGAGGAATCCTCAGGTTCCGGCCCCGACTCCACACAAGGTCTTAGGCCCCGGCATCGACGGGAGAGGAATCCCGAGAGGCCCCCGAGGAACTCGCATGGGGACTGGCTTTTCCTGAGGCCACCAGAGCGGGTCCCTGAGGTCCCCGTCGTAAGTCGAGAGCACCTGCCGCAACTCGAGAAAATCCAGGCGGTTTTGCCCTCCAGGCGAGATGAGGCCCATTTCCGCTGAGGCTTCTCGAGGCTAATCACGTCTAACCACTGGAACTTCCAAAGGGTCCTTCACACCCTTGCTGCAACTCAAGAAGTTCCCCGACATACCCGTCTCCACTCGAGAGGAAGCACGTGGGTCCCGCACACATCCAGGGGAGCCCCGTTTCCTCCTCCTAGCTCGAGATGAGGGATCCTTTCCCTGTTTCGTAGGGAATGAATTCCCGGCGTTCCCGTCCCATCTCAAGAGGAGGCGCTCTCCACAGGAAAGGCGAGAGGAACTCCAGGGTCGTGCCACCATTCCAAGAGTCCCCCAGATGTGTCAGTCCATTCCAGAGGAACCTGTTTTCCCTGCACTGCCTTGACATTCAAGCCGAGGATCGACTCCCAACACGTGTGCACGTGGGCAGCCCTATGGGAAAGCGTCGTGGGTAAGCCTCGTGGGAAAGACTCGAGGGAAAACCATAGATCCTTTGATCCACGCGGCGGACTGCGTGACACTGCTGCTACCGCTCTCGAGGAAAGCGCAAGTGCATGCCCGCATTCGAGACGAGGACTGACTCCCCTGGGGAGACTCCAGAAGTACCCCAAGATCCATGTCAGCACTGGAGAGGAATCCTCAGGTTCCGGCCCCGACTCCACACAAGGTCTTAGGCCCCGGCATCGACGGGAGAGGAATCCCGAGAGGCCCCCGAGGAACTCGCATGGGGACTGGCCTTTCCCGAGGCCACCAGAGCGGGTCCCTGAGGTCCCCGTCGTAAGTCGAGAGCACCTGCCGCAACTCGAGAAAATCCAGGAGGTTTTGCCCTCCAGGCGAGATGAGGCCCATTTCCGCTGAGGATTCTCGAGGCCAATCACATCTAACCACTGGAACTTCCAAAGGGTCCTTCACACCCTTGCTGCAACTCAAGAAGTTCCCCGACATACCCGTCTCCACTGGAGAGGAAGCACGTGGGGTCCCGCACACATCCAGGGGAGCCCCGTTTCCGCCTCCTAGCTCGAGATGAGGGATCCTTTCCCTGTTTCGTAGGGAAAGAATTCCCGGCGTTCCCGTCGCATCTCAAGAGGAGGCGCTCTCCACAGGAAAGGCGAGAGGAACTCCAGGGTCGTGCCACCATTCCAAGAGTCCCCCAGATGTGTCAGTCCATTCCAGAGGAACCTGTTTTCCCTGCACTGCCTTGACGTTCAAGCCGAGGATCGACTCCCACCACGTGTGCACGTGGGACAGCCCTGTGGGAAAGCCTCGTGGGAAAGCCTCGTGGGAAAGACTCGAGGGAAAACCATACATCCTTTGATCCACGCGGCGGACTGCGTGACACTGCTGCTACCGCTCTGGAGGAAAGCGCAAGTGCATGCCCGCATTCGAGACGAGGACTGACTCCCCTGGGGAGACTCCAGAAGTACCCCAAGATCCATGTCAGCACTGGAGAGGAATCTTCAGGTTCCGGCCCCGACTCCACACAAGGTCTTAGGCCCCGGCATCGACGGGAGAGGAATCCCGAGACGCCCCCGAGGAACTCGCATGGGGACTGGCCTTTCCTGAGGCCACCAGAGCGGGTCCCTGAGGTCCCCGTCGTATGTCGAGAGCACCTGCCGCAACTCGAGAAAATCCAGGAGGTTTTGCCCTCCAGGCGAGATGAGGCCCATTTCCGCTGAGGCTTCTCGAGGCCAATCACATCTAACCACTGGAACTTCCAAAGGGTCCTTCACACCATTGCTGCAACTCAAGAAGTTCCCCGACATACCCGTCTCCACTCGAGAGGAAGCACGTGGGGTCCCGCACACATCCAGGGGAGCCCCGTTTCCGCCTCCTAGCTCGAGATGAGGGATCCTTTCCCTGTTTCGTAGGGAAAGAATTCCCGGCGTTCCCGTCGCATCTCAAGAGGAGGCGCTCTCCACAGGAAAGGCGAGAGGAACTCCAGGGTCGTGCCACCATTCCAAGAGTCCCCCAGATGTGTCAGTCCATTCCAGAGGAACATGTTTTCCCTGCACTGCCATGACGTTCAAGCCGAGGATCGACTCCCACCACGTGTGCACGTGGGACAGCCCTGTGGGAAAGCCTCGTGGGAAAGCCTCGTGGGAAAGACTCGAGGGAAAACCATAGATCCTTTGATCCACGCGGCGGACTGCGTGACACTGCTGCTACCGCTCTGGAGGAAAGCGCAAGTGCATGCCCGCATTCGAGACGAGGACTGACTCCCCTGGGGAGACTCCAGAAGTACCCCAAGATCCATGTCAGCACTGGAGAGGAATCCTCAGGTTCCGGCCACGACTCCACACAAGGTCTTAGGCCCCGGCATCGACGAGAGAGGAATCCCGAGACGCCCCCGAGGAACTCGCATGGGGACTGGCCTTTCCTGAGGCCACCAGAGTGGGTCCCTGAGGTCCCCGTCGTAAGTCGAGAGCACCTGCCGCAACTCGAGAAAATCCAGGAGGTTTTGCCCTCCAGGCGAGATGAGGCCCATTTCCGCTGAGGCTTCTCGATGCCAATCACATCTAACCACTGGAAATGCCAAAGGGTCCTTCACACCATTGCTGCAAATCAAGAAGTTCCCCGACATACCCGTCTCCACTCGAGAGGAAGCACGTGGGGTCACGCACACATCCAGGGGAGCCCCGTTTCCGCCTCCTAGCTCGAGATGAGGGATCCTTTCCCTGTTTCGTAGGGAAAGAATTCCCGGCGTTCCCGTCGCATCTCAAGAGGAGGCGCTCTCCACAGGAAAGGCGAGAGGAACTCCAGGGTCGTGCCACCATTCCCAGAGTCCCCCAGATGTGTCAGTCCATTCCAGAGGAACCTGTTTTCCCTGCACTGCCTTGACGTTCAAGCCGAGGATCGACTCCCACCACGTGTGCACGTGGGACAGCCCTGTGGGAAAGCCTCGTGGGAAAGCCTCGTGGGAAAGACTCGAGGGAAAACCATAGATCCTTTGATCCACGCGGCGGACTGAGTGACACTGCTGCTACCGCTCTCGAGGAAAGCGCAAGTGCATGCCCGCATTCGAGACGAGGATTGACTCCCCTTGGGAGACTCCAGAAGTACCCCAAGATCCATGTCAGCACTGGAGAGGAATCCTCAGGTTCCGGCCCCGACTCCACACAAGGTCTTAGGCCCCGGCATCGACGGGAGAGGAATCCCGAGAGGCCCCCGAGGAACTCGCATGGGGACTGGCCTTTCCTGAGGCCACCAGAGCGGGTCCCTGAGGTCCCCATCGTAAGTCGAGAGCACCTGCCGCAACTCGAGAAAATCCAGGAGGTTTTGCCCTCCAGGCGAGATGAGGCCCATTTCCGCTGAGGCTTCTCGAGGCCAATCACATCTAACCACTGGAACTTCCAAAGGGTCCTTCACACCCTTGCTGCAACTCAAGATGTTCCCCGACATACCCGTCTCCACTCGAGAGGAAGCACGTGGTGTCCCGCACACATCCAGGGGAGCCCCGTTTCCGCCTCCTAGCTCGAGATGAGGGATCCTTTCCCTGTTTCGTAGGGAAAGAATTCCCGGCTTTCCCGTCGCATCTCAAGAGGATCCGCTCTCTACAGGAAAGGCGAGAGGAACTCCAGGGTCATGCCACCATTCCAAGAGTCCCCCAGATGTGTCAGTCCATTCCAGAGGAACCTGTTTTCCCTGCACTGCCTTGACGTTCAAGCCGAGGATCGACTCCCACCACGTGTGCACGTGGGACAGCCCTGTGGGAAAGCCTCGTGGGAAAGCCTGGTGGGAAAGACTCGAGGGAAAACCATAGATCCTTTGATCCACGCTGCGGACTGCGTGACACTGCTGCTACCGCTCTGGAGGAAAGCACAAGTGCATGCCCGCATACGAGACGAGGACTGACTCCCCTGGGGAGACTCCAGAAATACCCCAAGATCCATGTCAGCACTGGAGAGGAATCCTCAGGTTCCGGCCCCGACTCCACACAAGGTCTTAGGCCCCGGCATCGACGGGAGAGGAATCCCGAGAGGCCCCCGAGGAACTCGCATGGGGACTGGCTTTTCCTGAGGCCACCAGAGCGGGTCCCTAAGGTCCCCGTCGTAAGTCGAGAGCACCTGCCGCAACTCGAGAAAATCCAGGCGGTTTTGCCCTCCAGGCGAGATGAGGCCCATTTCCGCTGAGGCTTCTCGAGGCTAATCACGTCTAACCACTGGAACTTCCAAAGGGTCCTTCACACCCTTGCTGCAACTCAAGAAGTTCCCCGACATACCCGTCTCCACTCGAGAGGAAGCACGTGGGTCCCGCACACATCCAGGGGAGCCCCGTTTCCTCCTCCTAGCTCGAGATGAGGGATCCTTTCCCTGTTTCGTAGGGAATGAATTCCCGGCGTTCCCGTCCCATCTCAAGAGGAGGCGCTCTCCACAGGAAAGGCGAGAGGAACTCCAGGGTCGTGCCACCATTCCAAGAGTCCCCCAGATGTGTCAGTCCATTCCAGAGGAACCTGTTTTCCCTGCACTGCCTTGACGTTCAAGCCGAGGATCGACTCCCACCACGTGTGCACGTGGGCAGCCCTATGGGAAAGCGTCGTGGGTAAGCCTCGTGGGAAAGACTCGAGGGAAAACCATAGATCCTTTGATCCACGCGGCGGACTGCGTGACACTGCTGCTACCGCTCTGGAGGAAAGCGCAAGTGCATGCCCGCATTCGAGACGAGGACTGACTCCCCTGGGGAGACTCCAGAAGTACCCCAAGATCCATGTCAGCACTGGAGAGGAATCCTCAGGTTCCGGCCCCGACTCCACACAAGGTCTTAGGCCCCGGCATCGACGGGAGAGGAATCCCGAGAGGCCCCCGAGGAACTCGCATGGGGACTGGCCTTTCCCGAGGCCACCAGAGCGGGTCCCTGAGGTCCCCATCGTAAGTCTAGAGCACCTGCCGCAACTCGAGAAAATCCAGGAGGTTTTGCCCTCCAGGCGAGATGAGGCCCATTTCCGCTGAGGATTCTCGAGGCCAATCACATCTAACCACTGGAACTTCCAAAGGGTCCTTCACACCCTTGCTGCAACTCAAGAAGTTCCCCGACATACCCGTCTCCACTGGAGAGGAAGCACGTGGGGTCCCGCACACATCCAGGGGAGCCCCGTTTCCGCCTCCTAGCTCGAGATGAGGGATCCTTTCCCTGTTTCGTAGGGAAAGAATTCCCGGCGTTCCCGTCGCATCTCAAGAGGAGGCGCTCTCCACAGGAAAGGCGAGAGGAACTCCAGGGTCGTGCCACCATTCCCAGAGTCCCCCAGATGTGTCAGTCCATTCCAGAGGAACCGGTTTTCCCTGCACTGCCTTGACGTTCAAGCCGAGGATCGACTCCCACCACGTGTGCACGTGGGACAGCCCTGTGGGAAAGCCTCGTGGGAAAGCCTCGTGGGAAAGCCTCGTGGGAAGGACTCGAGGGAAAACCATAGATCCTTTGATCCACGCGGCGGACTGAGTGACACTGCTGCTACCGCTCTGGAGGAAAGCGCAAGTGCATGCCCGCATTCGAGACGAGGACTGACTCCCCTGGGGAGACTCCAGAAGTACCCCAAGATCCATGTCAGCACTGGAGAGGAATCCTCAGGTTCCGGCCCCGACTCCACACAAGGTCTTAGGCCCCGGCATCAACGGGAGAGGAATCCCGAGGGGCCCCCGAGGAACTCGCATGGGGACTGGCCTTTACTGAGGCCACCAGAGCGGGTCCCTGAGGTCCCCGTCGTAAGTCGAGAGCACCTGCCGCAACTCGAGAAAATCCAGGAGGTTTTGCCCTCCAGGCGAGATGAGGCCCATTTCCGCTGAGGCTTCTCGAGGCCAATCACGTCTAACCACTGGAACTTCCAAAGGGTCCTTCACACCATTGCTGCAACTCAAGAAGGTCCCCGACATACCCGTCTCCACTCGAGAGGAAGCACGTGGGTCCCGCACACATCCAGGGGAGCCCCGTTTCCGCCTCCTAGCTCGAGATGCGGGATCCTTTCCCTGTTTCGTAGGAAAAGAATTCCCGGCGTTCCCGTCGCATCTCAAGAGGAGGCCCTCTCCACAGGAAAGGCGAGAGGAACTCCAGGGTCGTGCCACCATTCCAAGAGTCCCCCAGATGTGTCAGTCCATTACAGAGGAACCTGTTTTCCCTGCACTGCCTTGACGTTCAAGCCGAGGATCGACTCCCACCACGTGTGCACCTGGGACAGCCCTGTGGGAAAGCCTCGTGGGAAAGCCTCGTGGGAAAGACTCGAGGGAAAACCATAGATCCTTTGATCCACGCGGCGGACTGCGTGACACTGCTGCTACCGCTCTGGAGGAAAGCGCAAGTGCATGCCCGCATTCGAGACGAGGACTGACTCCCCTGGGGAGACTCCAGAAGTACCCCAAGATCCATGTCAGCACTGGAGAGGAATCCTCAGGTTCCGGCCACGACTCCACACAAGGTCTTAGGCCCCGGCATCGACGAGAGAGGAATCCCGAGAGGCCCCCCCCCGAGGAACTCGCATGGGGACTGGCCTTTTCTGAGGCCACCAGAGTGGGTCCCTGAGGTCCCCGTCGTAAGTCGAGAGCACCTGCCGCAACTCGAGAAAATCCAGGAGGTTTTGCCCTCCAGGCGAGATGAGGCCCATTTCCGCTGAGGCTTCTCGAGGCCAATCACATCTAACCACTGGAACTGCCAAAGGGTCCTTCACACCATTGCTGCAACTCAAGAAGTTCCCCGACATACCCGTCTCCACTCGAGAGGAAGCACGTGGGGTCCCGCACACATCCAGGGGAGCCCCGTTTCCGCCTCCTAGCTCGAGATGAGGGATCCTTTCCCTGTTTCGTAGGGAAAGAATTCCCGGCGTTCCCGTCGCATCTCAAGAGGAGGCGCTCTCCACAGGAAAGGCGAGAGGAACTCCAGGGTCGTGCCACCATTCCAAGAGTCCCCCAGATGTGTCAGTCCATTCCAGAGGAACCTGTTTCCCTGCACTGCCTTGACGTTCAAGCCTAGGATCGACTCCCACCACGTGTGCACGTGGGACAGCCCTGTGGGAAAGCCTCGTGGGAAAGCCTCGTGGGAAAGACTCGAGGGAAAACCATAGATCCTTTGATCCACGCAGCGGACTGCGTGACACTGCTGCTACCGCTCTGGAGGAAAGCGCAAGTGCATGCCCGCATTCGAGACGAGGACTGACTCCCCTGGGGAGACTCCAGAAGTACCCCAAGATCCATGTCAGCACTGGAGAAGAATCCTCAGGTTCCGGCCCCGACTCCACACAAGATCTTAGGCCCTGGCATCGACGGGAGAAGAATCACGAGAGGCCCCCGAGGATCTTGCATGGGGACTGGCCTTTCCTGAGGCCACCAGAGCGGGTCCCTGAGGTCCCCGTCGAAAGTCGAGAGCACCTGCCGTAACTCGAGAAAATCCAGGAGGTTTTGCCCTCCAGGCGAGATGAGGCCCATTTCCGCTGAGGCTTCTCGAGGCCAATCACATCTAACCACTGGAACTTCCAAAGGGTCCTTCACACCCTTGCTGCAACTCAAGAAGTTCCCCGACATACCCGTTTGCACTCGAGAGGAAGCACGTGGTGTCCCGCACACATCCAGGGGAGCCCCGTTTCCGCCTCCTAGCTCGAGATGAGGGATCCTTTCCCTGTTTCGTAGGGAAAGAATTCCCGGTATTCCCGTCGCATCTAAAGAGGAGGCGCTCTCCACAGGAAAGGTGAGAGGAACTCCAGGGTCATGCCACCATTCCAAGAGTCCCCCAGATGTGTCAGTCCATTCCAGAGGAACCTGTTTTCCCTGCACTGCCTTGACGTTCAAGCCGAGGATCGACTCCCACCACGTGTGCACGTGGGACAGCCCTGTGGGAAAGCCTCGTGGGAAAGCCTCGTGGGAAAGACTCGAGGGATAACCATAGATCCTTTGATCCACGCGGCGGACTGCGTGACACTGCTGCTACCGCTCTGGAGGAAAGCGCAATGCATGCCCGCATTCGAGACGAGGACTGACTCCCCTGGGGAGACTCCAGACGTACCCCAAGATCCATGTCAGCACTGGAGAGGAATCCTCAGGTTCCGGCCCCGAATCCACACAAGGTCTTAGGCCCCTGCATCGACGGGAGAGGAATCCCGAGAGATCCCGAGGAACTCGCATGGGGACTGGCCTTTCCTGAGGCCACCAGAGCGGTTCCCTGAGGTCCCCGTCGTAAGTCGAGAGCACCTGCCGCAACTCGAGAAAATCCAGGAGGTTTTGCCCTCCAGGCGAGATGAGGCCCATTTCCGCTGAGGCTTCTCGAGGCCAATCACATCTAACCACTGTAACTTCCAAAGGGTCCTTCACACCCTTGCTGCAACTCAAGAAGTTCCCCGACATACCCGTCTCCACTCGAGAGGAAGCACGTGGGGTTCCGCACACATCCAGGGGAGCCCCGTTTCCGCCTCCTTGCTTGAGATGAGGGATCCTTTCCCTGTTTCGTAGGGAAAGAATTCCCGGCGTTCCCGTCGCATCTCAAGAGGAGGCGCTCTCCACAGGAAAGGCGAGAGGAACTCCAGGGTCGTGCCACCATTCCAAGAGAACCCCCAGATGTGTCAGTCCATTCCAGAGGAACCTGTTTTCCCTGCACTGCCTTGACGTTCAAGCCGAGGATCGACTCCCACCACGTGTGCACGTGGGACAGCCCTGTGGGAAAGCCTCGAGGGAAAGCCTCGTGGGAAAGACTCGAGGGAAAAACATAGATCCTTTGATCCACGCGGCGGACTGCTTGACACTGCTGCTACCGCTCTGGAGGAAAGCGCAAGTGCATGCCCGCATTCGAGACGAGGACTGACGCCCTTGGGGACACTCCAGAAGTACACCAAGATCCATGTCAGCACTGGAGAGGAATACTCAGGTTCCGGCCCCGACTCCACACAAGGTCTTAGGCCCCGGCATCTACAGGAGAGGAATCCCGAGAGGCTCCCGAGGAACTCGCATCGGGACTGGCCTTTCCTGAGGCCACCAGAGCGGGTCCCTGAGGTCCCCGTCTTAAGACGAGAGCACCTGCCACAACTCGAGAAAATCCAGGATGTTTTGCCCTCCAGGCGAGATGAGGCCCATTTCCGCTGAGGCTTCTCGAGGCCAATCACATCTAACCACTGGAACTTCCAAAAGGTTCCTTCACACCCTTCCTGCAACTCAAGAAGTTCCCCGACATACCCGTCTGCACTCGAGAGGAAGCACGTGGGGTCCCGCACACATCCAGGGGAGCCCCGTTTCCGCCTCCTAGCTCGAGATGAGGGATCCTTTCCCTGTTTCGTAGGGAAAGAATTCCCGGCGTTCCCGTCGCATCTCAAGAGGAGGCGCTCTACACAGGAAATGCGAGAGGAACTCCAGGGTCGTGCCACCATTCCAAGAGTCCCCCGGATGTGTCAGTCCATTCCAGAGGAACCCGTTTTCCCTGCACTGCCTTGACGTTCAAGCCGAGGATCGACTCCCACCACGTGTGCACTTGGGACAGCCCTGTGGGAAAGCCTCGTGGGAAAGCCTCGTGGGAAAGACTCGAGGGAAAACCATAGATCCTTTGATCCACGCGGCGGACTGCGTGACACTGCTGCTACCGCTCTGGAGGAAAGCGCAATGCATTCCCGCATTCGAGACGACGACTGACTCCCCTGGGGAGACTCCAGAAGTACCCCAAGATCCATGTCAGCACTGGAGAGGAATCCTCAGGTTCCGGCCCCGACTCCACACAAGGTCTTAGGCCCCGGCATCGACGGGAGAGGAATCCCGAGAGGCCCCCGAGGAACTTGCATGGGGACTGGCCTTTCCTGAGGCCACCAGAGCGGGTCCCTGAGGTCCCCGTCGTAAGTCGAGAGCACCTGCCGCAACTCGAGAAAATCCAGGAGGTTTTGCCCTCCAGGCGAGATGAGGCCCATTTCCGCTGAGGCTTCTCGAGGCTAATCACGTCTAACCACTGGAACTTCCAAAGGGTCCTTCACACCCTTGCTGCAACTCAAGAAGTTCCCCGACATACCCGTCTCCACTCGAGAGGAAGCACGTGGGTCCCGCACACATCCAGGGGAGCCCCGTTTCCGCCCCCTAGCTCGAGATGAGGGATCCTTTCCCTGTTTCGTAGGGAAAGAATTCCCGGCGTTCCCGTCGCATCTCAAGAGTAGGCGCTCTCCACAGGAAAGGCGAGAGGAACTCCAGGGTCGTGCCACCATTCCAAGAGTCCCCCAGATGAGTCAGTCCATTCCAGAGGAACCTGTTTTCCCTGCACTGCCTTGACGTTCAAGCCGAGGATCGACTCCCACCACGTGTGCACGTGGGACAGCCCTGTGGGAAAGCCTCGTGGGAAAGCCTCGTGGGAAAGACTCGAGGGAAAACCATAGATCCTTTGATCCACGCGGCGGACTGCGTGACACTGCTGCTACCGCTCTGGAGGAAAGCGCAATGCATTCCCGCATTCGAGACGAGGACTGACTCCCCTGGGGAGACTCCAGAAGTACCCCAAGATCCATGTCAGCACTGGAGAGGAATCCTCAGGTTCCGGCCCCGACTCCACACAAGGTCTTAGGCCCCGGCATCGACGGGAGAGGAATCCCGAGAGGCCCCCGAGGAACTCGCATGGGGACTGGCCTTTCCTGAGGCCACCAGAGCGGTTCCCTGAGGTCCCCGTTGTAAGTCGAGAGCACCTGCCGCAACTCGAGAAAATCCAGGAGGTTTTGCCCTCCAGGCGAGATGAGGCCCATTTCCGCTGAGGCTTCTCAAGGCCAATCACATCTAACCACTGGAACTGCCAAAGGGTCCTTCACACCATTGTTGCAACTCAAGAAGTTCCCCGACATACCCGTCTCTACTCGAGAGGAAGCACGTGGTGTCCCGCACACATCCAGGGGAGCCCTGTTTCCCCCTCCTAGCTCGAGATGAGGGATCCTTTCCCTGTTTCGTAGGGAAAGAATTCCCGGCGTTCCCGTCGCATTTCAAGAGGAGGCGCTCTCCACAGGAAAGGCGAGAGGAACTCCAGGGTCGTGACACCATTCCAAGAGTCCCCCAGATGTGTCAGTCCATTCCAGAGGAACCTGTTTTCCCTGCACTGCCTTGACGTTCAAGCCGAGGATCGACTCCCACCACGTGTGCACGTGGGACAGCCCTGTGGGAAAGCCTCGTGGGAAAGCCTCGTGGGAAAGACTCGAGGGAAAACCATAGATCCTTTGATCCACGCGGCGGACTGCGTGACACTGCTGCTACCGCTCTGGAGGAAAGCGCAATGCATGCCCGCATTCGAGACGAGGACTGACTCCCCTGGGGAGACTCCAGAAGTACCCCAAGATCCATGTCAGCACTGGAGAGGAATCCTCAGGTTTCGGCCCCGACTCCACACAAGGTCTTAGGCCCCGGCATCGACGGGAGAGGAATCCCGAGAGGCCCCCGAGGAACTCGCATGGGGACTGGCCTTTCCTGAGGCCACCAGAGCGGGTCCCTGAGGTCCCAGTCGTAAGTCGAGAGCACCTGCCGCAACTCGAGAAAATCCAGGAGGTTTTGCCCTCCAGGCGAGATGAGGCCCATTTCCGCTGAGGCTTCTCGAGGCCAATCACATCTAACCACTGGAACTTCCAAAGGGTCCTTCACACCATTGCTGCAACTCAAGAAGTTCCCCGACATACCCGTCTCCACTCGAGAGGAAGCACGTGTGGTCCCGCACACATCCAGGGGAGCCCCGTTTCCGCCTCCTAGCTCGAGATGAGGGATCCTTTCCCTGTTTCGTAGGGAAAGAATTCCCGGCGTTCCCGTCGCATCTCAAGAGGAGGCACTCTCCACAGGAAAGGCGAGAGGAACTCCAGGGTCGTGACACCATTCCAAGAGTCCCCCAGATGTGTCAGTCCATTCCAGAGGAACCTGTTTTCCCTGCACTGCCTTGACGTTCAAGCCGAGGATCGACTCCCACCACGTGTGCACGTGGGACAGCCCTGTGGGAAAGCCTCGTGGGAAAGCCTCGTGGGAAAGACTCGAGGGAAAACCATAGATCCTTTGATCCACGCGGCGGACTGCTTGACACTGCTGCTACCGCTCTGGAGGAAAGCGCAAGTGCATGCCCGCATTCGAGACGAGGACTGACTCCCCTGGGGATACTCCAGAAGTACCCCAAGATCCATGTCAGCACTGGAGAGGAATCCTCAGGTTCCGGCCCTGACTCCACACAAGGTCTCAGGCCCCGGCATCGACGGGAGAGGAATCCCGAGAGGCCCCCGAGGAACTCGCATGGGGACTGGCCTTTCCTGAGGCCACCAGAGCGGGTCCCTGAGGTCCCCGTCGTAAGTCGAGAGCACCTGCGGCAACTCGAGAAAATCCAGGCGGTTTTGCCCTCCAGGCGAGATGAGGCCCATTTCCGCTGAGGCTTCTCGAGGCTAATCACGTCTAACCACTGGAACTTCCAAAGGGTCCTTCACACCATTGCTGCACCTCAAGAAGTTCCCCGACATACCCGTCTCCACTCGAGAGGAAGCACATGGGGTCCCGCACACATCCAGTGGAGCCCCGTTTCCGCCTCCTAGCTCGAGATGAGGGATATTTCCCTTTTTCGTAGGGAAAGAATTCCCGGCGTTCCAGTCGCATCTCAAGAGGAGGCGCTCTAAACAGGAAAGGCGAGAGGAACTCCAGGGTCGTGACACCATTCCAAGAGTCCCCCAGATGTGTCAGTCCATTCCAGAGGAACCTGTTTCCCTGCACTGCCTTGACGTTCAAGCCGAGGATCGACTCCCACCACGTGTGCACGTGGGACAGCCCTGTGGGAAAGCCTCGTGGGAAAGCCTCGTGGGAAAGACTCGAGGGAAAACCATAGATCCTTTGATCCACGCGGCTGACTGCCTGACACTGCTGCTACCGCTCTGGACGAAAGCTCAAGTGCATGCCCGCATTCGAGACGAGGACTGACTCCCCTGGGGAGACTCCAGAAGTACCCGAAGATCCATGTCAGCACTGGAGAGGAATCCTCAGGTTCCGGCCCCGACATCACACAAGGTCTTAGGCCCCTGCATCGACGGGAGAGGAATCCCGAGAGGCCCCCGAGGAACTCGCATGGGGACTGGCCTTTCCTGAGGCCACAAGAGCGGTTCCCTGAGGTCCCCGTCGTAAGTCGAGAGCACCTGCCGCAACTCGAGAAAATCCAGGAGGTTTTGCCCTCCAGGCGAGATGAGGCCCATTTCCGCTGAGGCTTCTCGAGGCCAATCACATCTAACCACTGGAACTTCCAAAGGGTCCTTCACACCCTTGCTGCAACTCAAGAAGTTCCCCGACATACCCGTCTCCACTCGAGAGGAAGCACGTGGGGTTCCGCACACATCCAGGGGAGCCCCGTTTCCGCCCCCTTGCTCGAGATGAGGGATCCTTTCCCTGTTTCGTAGGGAAAGAATTCCCGGCGTTCCCGTCGCATCTCAAGAGGAGGCGCTCTCCACAGGAAAGGCGAGAGGAACTCCAGGGTCGTGCCACCATTCCAAGAGTCCCCCAGATGTGTCAGTCCATTCCAGAGGAACCTGTTTTCCCTGCAGTGCCTTGACGTTCAAGCCGAGGATCGACTCCCACCACGTGTGCACGTGGGACAGCCCTGTGGGAAAGCCTCGAGGGAAAGCCTCGTGGGAAAGACTCGAGGGAAAAACATAGATCCTTTGATCCACGCGGCGGACTGCGTGACACTGCTGCTACCGCTCTGGAGGAAAGCGCAATGCATTCCCACATTCGAGACGACGACTGACTCCCCTGGGGAGACTCCAGAAGTACCCCAAGATCCATGTCAGCACTGGAGAGGAATCCTCAGGTTCCGGCCCCGACTCCACACAAGGTCTTAGGCCCCGGCATCGACGGGAGAGAAATCCCGAGACGCCCCTGAGGAACTCCCATGGGGACTGGCCTTTCCTGAGGCCACCAGAGCGGGTCCCTGAGGTCCCCGTCGTATGTCGAGAGCACCTGCCGCAACTCTAGAGAATCCAGGAGGTTTTGCCCTCCAGGTGAGATGAGGCCCATTTCCGCTGAGGCTTCTCGAGGACAATCACATCTAACCACTGGAACTTCCAAAGGGTCCTTCATACCATTGCTGCAACTCAAGAAGTTCCCCGACATACCCGTCTCCACTCGAGAGGAAGCACGTGGGGTCCCGCACACATCCAAGGGAGCCCCGTTTTCGCCTCCTAGCTCGAGATGAGGGATCCTTTCCCTGTTTCGTAGGGAAAGAATTCCCGGCGTTCCCGTCGCATCTCAAGAGGAGGCGCTCTCCACAGGAAAGGCGAGAGGAACTCCAGGGTCGTGACACAATTCCAAGAGTCCCTCAGATGTGTCAGTCCATTCCAGAGGAACCTATTTTCCCTGCACTGCCTTGACGTTAAAGCCGAGGATCGACTCCCACCACGTGTGCACGTGGGACAGCCCTGTGGGAAAGCCTCGTGGGATAGACTCGAGGGAAAACCATAGATCCTTTTATCCACGCGGCGGACTGCGTGACACTGCTGCTACCGCTCTGGAGGAAAGCGCAAGTGCATGCCCGCATTCGAGACGAGGACTGACTCCCCTGGGGAGACTCCAGAAGTACCCCAAGATCCTTGTCAGCACTGGAGAGGAATCCTCAGGTTCCGGCCCCGATTCCACACAAGGTCTTAGGCGCCGGGATCGACGGGAGAGGAATCCCGAGAGGCCCGCGAGGAACTCGCATGGGGACTGGCCTTTCCTGAGGCCACCAGAGCGGTTCACTGAGGTCCCCGTCGTAAGTCGAGAGCACCTGCCGCAACTCGAGAAAATCCACGAGGTTTTGCCCTCCAGGCGAGATGAGGCCCATTTCCACTGAGGCTTCTCGAGGCTAATCACGTCTAACCACTGGAACTTCCAAAGGGTACTTCACACCCTTGCTGCAACTCACGAAGTTCCCCGACATACCCGTCTCCACTCGAGAGGAAGCACGTGGGTCCCGCACACATCCAGGGGAGCCCCGTTTCCGCCTCCTAGCTCGAGATGAGGGATCCTTTCCCTGTTTCGTAGGGAAAGAATTCCCGGCGTTCCCGTCGCATCTCAAGAGGAGGCGCTCTCCACAGGAAAGGCGAGAGGAACTCCAGGGTCGTGCCACCATTCCAAGAGTCCCCCAGATGTGTCAGTCCATTCCAGAGGAACCTGTTTTCCCTGCACTGCCTTCACGTTCAAGCCGAGGATCGACTCCCACCACGTGTGCACGTGGGACAGCCCTGTGGGAAAGCCTCGTGGGAAAGCCTCGTGGGAAAGACTCGAGGGAAAACCATAGATCCTTTGATCCACGCGGCGGACTGTGTGACACTGCTGCTACCGCTCTGGAGGAAAGCGCAAGTGCATGCCCGCATTCGAGACGACGACTGACTCCCCTGGGGAGACTCCAGAAGTACCCCAAGATCCATGTCAGCACTGGAGAGGAATCCTCAGGTTCCGGCCCCGACTCCACACAAGGTCTTAGGCGCCGGCATCGACGGGAGAGGAATCCCGAGAGGCCCCCGAGGAACTCGCATGGGGACTGGCCTTTCCTGAGGCCACCAGAGCGGGTCCCTGAGGTCCCCGTCGTAAGTCGAGAGCACCTGCCGCAACTCGAGAAAATCCAGGAGGTTTTGCCCTCCAGGCGAGATGAGGCCCATTTCCGCTGAGGCTTCTCGAGGCTAATCACGTCTAACCACTGGAACTTCCAAAGGGTCCTTCACACCCTTGCTGCAACTCAAGAAGTTCCCCGACATACCCGTCTCCACTCGAGAGGAAGCACGTGGGTCCCGCACACATCCAGGGGAGCCCCGTTTCCGCCTCCTAGCTCGAGATGAGGGATCCTTTCCCTGTTTCGTAGGGAAAGAATTCCCGGCGTTCCCGTCGTATCTCAAGAGGAGGCGCTCTCCACAGGAAAGGCGAGAGGAACTCCAGGGTCGTGCCACCATTCCAAGAGTCCCCCAGATGTGTCAGTCCATTCCAGAGGAACCTGTTTTCCCTGCACTGCCTTGACGTTCAAGCCGAGGATCGACTCCCACCACGTGTGCACGTGGGACAGCCCTGTGGGAAAGCCTCGTGGGAAAGCCTCGTGGGAAAGACTCGAGGGAAAACCATAGATCCTTTGATCCACGCGGCGGACTGCGTGACATTGCTGCTACCGCTCTGGAGGAAAGCGTAAGTGCATGCCCGCATTCGAGACGAGGACTGACTCCCCTGGGGAGACTCCAGAAGTACCCCAAGATCCATGTCAGCACTGGAGAGGAATCCTCAGGTTCCGGCCCCGACTCCACACAAGGTCTTAGGCCCCGGCATCGACGGGAGAGGAATCCCGAGAGGCCCCCGAGGAACTCGCATGCGGACTGGCCTTTCCTGAGGCCACCAGAGCGGGTCCCTGAGGTCCCCGTCGTAACTCGAGAGCACCTGCGGCAACTCGAGAAAATCCACGAGGTTTTGCCCTCCAGGCGAGATGAGGCCCATTTCCGCTGAGGCTTCTCGAGGCTAATCACGTCTAACCACTGGAACTTCCAAAGGGTCCTTCACACCCTTGCTGCAACTCAAGAAGTTCCCCGACATACCCGTCTCCACTCGAGAGGAAGCACGTGGGTCCCGCACACATCCAGGGGAGCCCCGTTTCCGCCTCCTAGCTCGAGATGAGGGATCCTTTCCCTGTTTCGTAGGGAAAGAATTCCCGGCGTTCCCGTCGCATCTCAAGAGGAGGCGCTCTCCACAGGAAAGGCGAGAGGAACTCCAGGGTCGTGCCACCATTCCAAAGTCCCCCAGATGAGTCAGTCCATTCCAGAGGAAACTGTTTTCCCTGCACTGCCTTGACGTTCAAGCCGAGGATCGACTCCCACCACGTGTGCACGTGGGACAGCCCTGTGGGAAAGCCTCGTGGGAAAGACTCGAGGGAAAACCATAGATCCTTTGATCCACGCGGCGGACTGCGTGACACTGCTGCTACCGCTCTGGAGGAAAGCGCAAGTGCATGCCCGCATTCGAGACGAGGACTGACTCCCCTGGGGAGACTCCAGAAGTACCCCAAGATCCATGTCAGCACTGGAGAGGAATCCTCAGGTTCCGGCCCCGACTCCACACAAGGTCTTAGGCCCCGGCATCGACGGGAGAGGAATCCCGAGAGGCCCCCGAGGAACTCGCATGGGGACTGGCCTTTCCTGAGGCCAACAGAGCGGGTCCCTGAGGTCCCCGTCGTAAGTCGAGAGCACCTGCCGCAACTCGAGAAAATCCAGGAGGTTTTGCCCTCCAGGCGAGATGAGGCCCATTTCCGCTGAGGCTTCTCGAGGCTAATCACGTCTAACCACTGGAACTTCCAAAGGGTCCTTCACACCCTTGCTGCAACTCAAGAAGTTCCCCGACATACCCGTCTCCACTCGAGAGGAAGCACGTGGGTCCCGCACCCATCCAGGGGAGCCCCATTTCCGCCTCCTAGCTCGAGATGAGGGATCCTTTCCCTGTTTCGTAGGGAAAGAATTCCCGGCGTTCCCGTCGCATCTCAAGAGGAGGCGCTCTACACAGGAAATGCGAGAGGAACTCCAGGGTCGTGCCACCATTCCAAGAGTCCCCCGGATGTGTCAGTCCATTCCAGAGGAACCCGTTTTCCCTGCACTGCCTTGACGTTCAAGCCGAGGATCGACTCCCACCACGTGTGCACTTGGGACAGCCCTGTGGGAAAGCCTCGTGGGAAAGCCTCGTGGGAAAGACTCGAGGGAAAACCATAGATCCTTTGATCCACGCGGCGGACTGCGTGACACTGCTGCTACCGCTCTGGAGGAAAGCGCAATGCATTCCCGCATTCGAGACGACGACTGACTCCCCTGGGGAGACTCCAGAAGTACCCCAAGATCCATGTCAGCACTGGAGAGGAATCCTCAGGTTCCGGCCCCGACTCCACACAAGGTCTTAGGCCCCGGCATCGACGGGAGAGGAATCCCGAGAGGCCCCCGAGGAACTTGCATGGGGACTGGCCTTTCCTGAGGCCACCAGAGCGGGTCCCTGAGGTCCCCGTCGTAAGTCGAGAGCACCTGCCGCAACTCGAGAAAATCCAGGAGGTTTTGCCCTCCAGGCGAGATGAGGCCCATTTCCGCTGAGGCTTCTCGAGGCTAATCACGTCTAACCACTGGAACTTCCAAAGGGTCCTTCACACCCTTGCTGCAACTCAAGAAGTTCCCCGACATACCCGTCTCCACTCGAGAGGAAGCACGTGGGTCCCGCACACATCCAGGGGAGCCCCGTTTCCGCCCCCTAGCTCGAGATGAGGGATCCTTTCCCTGTTTCGTAGGGAAAGAATTCCCGGCGTTCCCGTCGCATCTCAAGAGTAGGCGCTCTCCACAGGAAAGGCGAGAGGAACTCCAGGGTCGTGCCACCATTCCAAGAGTCCCCCAGATGAGTCAGTCCATTCCAGAGGAACCTGTTTTCCCTGCACTGCCTTGACGTTCAAGCCGAGGATCGACTCCCACCACGTGTGCACGTGGGACAGCCCTGTGGGAAAGCCTCGTGGGAAAGCCTCGTGGGAAAGACTCGAGGGAAAACCATAGATCCTTTGATCCACGCGGCGGACTGCGTGACACTGCTGCTACCGCTCTGGAGGAAAGCGCAATGCATTCCCGCATTCGAGACGAGGACTGACTCCCCTGGGGAGACTCCAGAAGTACCCCAAGATCCATGTCAGCACTGGAGAGGAATCCTCAGGTTCCGGCCCCGACTCCACACAAGGTCTTAGGCCCCGGCATCGACGGGAGAGGAATCCCGAGAGGCCCCCGAGGAACTCGCATGGGGACTGGCCTTTCCTGAGGCCACCAGAGCGGTTCCCTGAGGTCCCCGTTGTAAGTCGAGAGCACCTGCCGCAACTCGAGAAAATCCAGGAGGTTTTGCCCTCCAGGCGAGATGAGGCCCATTTCCGCTGAGGCTTCTCAAGGCCAATCACATCTAACCACTGGAACTGCCAAAGGGTCCTTCACACCATTGTTGCAACTCAAGAAGTTCCCCGACATACCCGTCTCTACTCGAGAGGAAGCACGTGGTGTCCCGCACACATCCAGGGGAGCCCTGTTTCCCCCTCCTAGCTCGAGATGAGGGATCCTTTCCCTGTTTCGTAGGGAAAGAATTCCCGGCGTTCCCGTCGCATTTCAAGAGGAGGCGCTCTCCACAGGAAAGGCGAGAGGAACTCCAGGGTCGTGACACCATTCCAAGAGTCCCCCAGATGTGTCAGTCCATTCCAGAGGAACCTGTTTTCCCTGCACTGCCTTGACGTTCAAGCCGAGGATCGACTCCCACCACGTGTGCACGTGGGACAGCCCTGTGGGAAAGCCTCGTGGGAAAGCCTCGTGGGAAAGACTCGAGGGAAAACCATAGATCCTTTGATCCACGCGGCGGACTGCGTGACACTGCTGCTACCGCTCTGGAGGAAAGCGCAATGCATGCCCGCATTCGAGACGAGGACTGACTCCCCTGGGGAGACTCCAGAAGTACCCCAAGATCCATGTCAGCACTGGAGAGGAATCCTCAGGTTTCGGCCCCGACTCCACACAAGGTCTTAGGCCCCGGCATCGACGGGAGAGGAATCCCGAGAGGCCCCCGAGGAACTCGCATGGGGACTGGCCTTTCCTGAGGCCACCAGAGCGGGTCCCTGAGGTCCCAGTCGTAAGTCGAGAGCACCTGCCGCAACTCGAGAAAATCCAGGAGGTTTTGCCCTCCAGGCGAGATGAGGCCCATTTCCGCTGAGGCTTCTCGAGGCCAATCACATCTAACCACTGGAACTTCCAAAGGGTCCTTCACACCATTGCTGCAACTCAAGAAGTTCCCCGACATACCCGTCTCCACTCGAGAGGAAGCACGTGTGGTCCCGCACACATCCAGGGGAGCCCCGTTTCCGCCTCCTAGCTCGAGATGAGGGATCCTTTCCCTGTTTCGTAGGGAAAGAATTCCCGGCGTTCCCGTCGCATCTCAAGAGGAGGCACTCTCCACAGGAAAGGCGAGAGGAACTCCAGGGTCGTGACACCATTCCAAGAGTCCCCCAGATGTGTCAGTCCATTCCAGAGGAACCTGTTTTCCCTGCACTGCCTTGACGTTCAAGCCGAGGATCGACTCCCACCACGTGTGCACGTGGGACAGCCCTGTGGGAAAGCCTCGTGGGAAAGCCTCGTGGGAAAGACTCGAGGGAAAACCATAGATCCTTTGATCCACGCGGCGGACTGCTTGACACTGCTGCTACCGCTCTGGAGGAAAGCGCAAGTGCATGCCCGCATTCGAGACGAGGACTGACTCCCCTGGGGATACTCCAGAAGTACCCCAAGATCCATGTCAGCACTGGAGAGGAATCCTCAGGTTCCGGCCCTGACTCCACACAAGGTCTCAGGCCCCGGCATCGACGGGAGAGGAATCCCGAGAGGCCCCCGAGGAACTCGCATGGGGACTGGCCTTTCCTGAGGCCACCAGAGCGGGTCCCTGAGGTCCCCGTCGTAAGTCGAGAGCACCTGCGGCAACTCGAGAAAATCCAGGCGGTTTTGCCCTCCAGGCGAGATGAGGCCCATTTCCGCTGAGGCTTCTCGAGGCTAATCACGTCTAACCACTGGAACTTCCAAAGGGTCCTTCACACCATTGCTGCACCTCAAGAAGTTCCCCGACATACCCGTCTCCACTCGAGAGGAAGCACATGGGGTCCCGCACACATCCAGTGGAGCCCCGTTTCCGCCTCCTAGCTCGAGATGAGGGATATTTCCCTTTTTCGTAGGGAAAGAATTCCCGGCGTTCCAGTCGCATCTCAAGAGGAGGCGCTCTAAACAGGAAAGGCGAGAGGAACTCCAGGGTCGTGACACCATTCCAAGAGTCCCCCAGATGTGTCAGTCCATTCCAGAGGAACCTGTTTCCCTGCACTGCCTTGACGTTCAAGCCGAGGATCGACTCCCACCACGTGTGCACGTGGGACAGCCCTGTGGGAAAGCCTCGTGGGAAAGCCTCGTGGGAAAGACTCGAGGGAAAACCATAGATCCTTTGATCCACGCGGCTGACTGCCTGACACTGCTGCTACCGCTCTGGACGAAAGCTCAAGTGCATGCCCGCATTCGAGACGAGGACTGACTCCCCTGGGGAGACTCCAGAAGTACCCGAAGATCCATGTCAGCACTGGAGAGGAATCCTCAGGTTCCGGCCCCGACATCACACAAGGTCTTAGGCCCCTGCATCGACGGGAGAGGAATCCCGAGAGGCCCCCGAGGAACTCGCATGGGGACTGGCCTTTCCTGAGGCCACAAGAGCGGTTCCCTGAGGTCCCCGTCGTAAGTCGAGAGCACCTGCCGCAACTCGAGAAAATCCAGGAGGTTTTGCCCTCCAGGCGAGATGAGGCCCATTTCCGCTGAGGCTTCTCGAGGCCAATCACATCTAACCACTGGAACTTCCAAAGGGTCCTTCACACCCTTGCTGCAACTCAAGAAGTTCCCCGACATACCCGTCTCCACTCGAGAGGAAGCACGTGGGGTTCCGCACACATCCAGGGGAGCCCCGTTTCCGCCCCCTTGCTCGAGATGAGGGATCCTTTCCCTGTTTCGTAGGGAAAGAATTCCCGGCGTTCCCGTCGCATCTCAAGAGGAGGCGCTCTCCACAGGAAAGGCGAGAGGAACTCCAGGGTCGTGCCACCATTCCAAGAGTCCCCCAGATGTGTCAGTCCATTCCAGAGGAACCTGTTTTCCCTGCAGTGCCTTGACGTTCAAGCCGAGGATCGACTCCCACCACGTGTGCACGTGGGACAGCCCTGTGGGAAAGCCTCGAGGGAAAGCCTCGTGGGAAAGACTCGAGGGAAAAACATAGATCCTTTGATCCACGCGGCGGACTGCGTGACACTGCTGCTACCGCTCTGGAGGAAAGCGCAATGCATTCCCACATTCGAGACGACGACTGACTCCCCTGGGGAGACTCCAGAAGTACCCCAAGATCCATGTCAGCACTGGAGAGGAATCCTCAGGTTCCGGCCCCGACTCCACACAAGGTCTTAGGCCCCGGCATCGACGGGAGAGAAATCCCGAGACGCCCCTGAGGAACTCCCATGGGGACTGGCCTTTCCTGAGGCCACCAGAGCGGGTCCCTGAGGTCCCCGTCGTATGTCGAGAGCACCTGCCGCAACTCTAGAGAATCCAGGAGGTTTTGCCCTCCAGGTGAGATGAGGCCCATTTCCGCTGAGGCTTCTCGAGGACAATCACATCTAACCACTGGAACTTCCAAAGGGTCCTTCATACCATTGCTGCAACTCAAGAAGTTCCCCGACATACCCGTCTCCACTCGAGAGGAAGCACGTGGGGTCCCGCACACATCCAAGGGAGCCCCGTTTTCGCCTCCTAGCTCGAGATGAGGGATCCTTTCCCTGTTTCGTAGGGAAAGAATTCCCGGCGTTCCCGTCGCATCTCAAGAGGAGGCGCTCTCCACAGGAAAGGCGAGAGGAACTCCAGGGTCGTGACACAATTCCAAGAGTCCCTCAGATGTGTCAGTCCATTCCAGAGGAACCTATTTTCCCTGCACTGCCTTGACGTTAAAGCCGAGGATCGACTCCCACCACGTGTGCACGTGGGACAGCCCTGTGGGAAAGCCTCGTGGGATAGACTCGAGGGAAAACCATAGATCCTTTTATCCACGCGGCGGACTGCGTGACACTGCTGCTACCGCTCTGGAGGAAAGCGCAAGTGCATGCCCGCATTCGAGACGAGGACTGACTCCCCTGGGGAGACTCCAGAAGTACCCCAAGATCCTTGTCAGCACTGGAGAGGAATCCTCAGGTTCCGGCCCCGATTCCACACAAGGTCTTAGGCGCCGGGATCGACGGGAGAGGAATCCCGAGAGGCCCGCGAGGAACTCGCATGGGGACTGGCCTTTCCTGAGGCCACCAGAGCGGTTCACTGAGGTCCCCGTCGTAAGTCGAGAGCACCTGCCGCAACTCGAGAAAATCCACGAGGTTTTGCCCTCCAGGCGAGATGAGGCCCATTTCCACTGAGGCTTCTCGAGGCCAATCACGTCTAACCACTGGAACTTCCAAAGGGTACTTCACACCCTTGCTGCAACTCACGAAGTTCCCCGACATACCCGTCTCCACTCGAGAGGAAGCACGTGGGTCCCGCACACATCCAGGGGAGCCCCGTTTCCGCCTCCTAGCTCGAGATGAGGGATCCTTTCCCTGTTTCGTAGGGAAAGAATTCCCGGCGTTCCCGTCGCATCTCAAGAGGAGGCGCTCTCCACAGGAAAGGCGAGAGGAACTCCAGGGTCGTGCCACCATTCCAAGAGTCCCCCAGATGTGTCAGTCCATTCCAGAGGAACCTGTTTTCCCTGCACTGCCTTCACGTTCAAGCCGAGGATCGACTCCCACCACGTGTGCACGTGGGACAGCCCTGTGGGAAAGCCTCGTGGGAAAGCCTCGTGGGAAAGACTCGAGGGAAAACCATAGATCCTTTGATCCACGCGGCGGACTGTGTGACACTGCTGCTACCGCTCTGGAGGAAAGCGCAAGTGCATGCCCGCATTCGAGACGACGACTGACTCCCCTGGGGAGACTCCAGAAGTACCCCAAGATCCATGTCAGCACTGGAGAGGAATCCTCAGGTTCCGGCCCCGACTCCACACAAGGTCTTAGGTCCCGGCATCGACGGGAGAGGAATCCCGAGAGGCCCCCGAGGAACTCGCATGGGGACTGGCCTTTCCTGAGGCCACCAGAGCGGGTCCCTGAGGTCCCCGTCGTAAGTCGAGAGCACCTGCCGCAACTCGAGAAAATCCAGGAGGTTTTGCCCTCCAGGCGAGATGAGGCCCATTTCCGCTGAGGCTTCTCGAGGCTAATCACGTCTAACCACTGGAACTTCCAAAGGGTCCTTCACACCCTTGCTGCAACTCAAGAAGTTCCCCGACATACCCGTCTCCACTCGAGAGGAAGCACGTGGGTCCCGCACACATCCAGGGGAGCCCCGTTTCCGCCTCCTAGCTCGAGATGAGGGATCCTTTCCCTGTTTCGTAGGGAAAGAATTCCCGGCGTTCCCGTCGTATCTCAAGAGGAGGCGCTCTCCACAGGAAAGGCGAGAGGAACTCCAGGGTCGTGCCACCATTCCAAGAGTCCCCCAGATGTGTCAGTCCATTCCAGAGGAACCTGTTTTCCCTGCACTGCCTTGACGTTCAAGCCGAGGATCGACTCCCACCACGTGTGCACGTGGGACAGCCCTGTGGGAAAGCCTCGTGGGAAAGCCTCGTGGGAAAGACTCGAGGGAAAACCATAGATCCTTTGATCCACGCGGCGGACTGCGTGACATTGCTGCTACCGCTCTGGAGGAAAGCGTAAGTGCATGCCCGCATTCGAGACGAGGACTGACTCCCCTGGGGAGACTCCAGAAGTACCCCAAGATCCATGTCAGCACTGGAGAGGAATCCTCAGGTTCCGGCCCCGACTCCACACAAGGTCTTAGGCCCCGGCATCGACGGGAGAGGAATCCCGAGAGGCCCCCGAGGAACTCGCATGCGGACTGGCCTTTCCTGAGGCCACCAGAGCGGGTCCCTGAGGTCCCCGTCGTAACTCGAGAGCACCTGCGGCAACTCGAGAAAATCCACGAGGTTTTGCCCTCCAGGCGAGATGAGGCCCATTTCCGCTGAGGCTTCTCGAGGCTAATCACGTCTAACCACTGGAACTTCCAAAGGGTCCTTCACACCCTTGCTGCAACTCAAGAAGTTCCCCGACATACCCGTCTCCACTCGAGAGGAAGCACGTGGGTCCCGCACACATCCAGGGGAGCCCCGTTTCCGCCTCCTAGCTCGAGATGAGGGATCCTTTCCCTGTTTCGTAGGGAAAGAATTCCCGGCGTTCCCGTCGCATCTCAAGAGGAGGCGCTCTCCACAGGAAAGGCGAGAGGAACTCCAGGGTCGTGCCACCATTCCAAAGTCCCCCAGATGAGTCAGTCCATTCCAGAGGAAACTGTTTTCCCTGCACTGCCTTGACGTTCAAGCCGAGGATCGACTCCCACCACGTGTGCACGTGGGACAGCCCTGTGGGAAAGCCTCGTGGGAAAGACTCGAGGGAAAACCATAGATCCTTTGATCCACGCGGCGGACTGCGTGACACTGCTGCTACCGCTCTGGAGGAAAGCGCAAGTGCATGCCCGCATTCGAGACGAGGACTGACTCCCCTGGGGAGACTCCAGAAGTACCCCAAGATCCATGTCAGCACTGGAGAGGAATCCTCAGGTTCCGGCCCCGACTCCACACAAGGTCTTAGGCCCCGGCATCGACGGGAGAGGAATCCCGAGAGGCCCCCGAGGAACTCGCATGGGGACTGGCCTTTCCTGAGGCCAACAGAGCGGGTCCCTGAGGTCCCCGTCGTAAGTCGAGAGCACCTGCCGCAACTCGAGAAAATCCAGGAGGTTTTGCCCTCCAGGCGAGATGAGGCCCATTTCCGCTGAGGCTTCTCGAGGCTAATCACGTCTAACCACTGGAACTTCCAAAGGGTCCTTCACACCCTTGCTGCAACTCAAGAAGTTCCCCGACATACCCGTCTCCACTCGAGAGGAAGCACGTGGGTCCCGCACCCATCCAGGGGAGCCCCATTTCCGCCTCCTAGCTCGAGATGAGGGATCCTTTCCCTTTTTCGTAGGGAAAGAATTCCCGGCGTTCCCGTCGCATCTCAAGAGGAGGCGCTCTCCACAGGAAAGGCGAGAGGAACTCAATTGTCGTGACACCATTCCAAGAGTCCCCCAGATGTGTCAGTCCATTCCAGAGGAACCTGTTTTCCCTGCACTGCCTTGACGTTCAAGCCGAGGATCGACTCCCACCACGTGTGCACGTGGGACAGCCCTGTGGGAAAGACTCGTGGGAAAGCCTGGAGGGAAAGACTCGAGGGAAAACCATAGATCCTTTGATCCACGCGGCGGACTGCGTGACACTGCTGCTACCGCTCTGGAGGAAAGCGCAAGTGCATGCCCGCATTCGAGACGAGGACTGACTCCCCTGGGGAGACTCCAGAAGTACCCCAAGATCCTTGTCAGCACTGGAGAGGAATCCTCAGGTTCCGGCCCCGATTCCACACAAGGTCTTAGGCGCCGGGATCGACGGGAGAGGAATCCCGAGAGGCCCGCGAGGAACTCGCATGGGGACTGGCCTTTCCTGAGGCCACCAGAGCGGTTCACTGAGGTCCCCGTCGTAAGTCGAGAGCATCTGCCGCAACTCGAGGAAATCCACGAGGTTTTGCCCTCCAGGCGAGATGAGGCCCATTTCCGCTGAGGCTTCTCGAGGCTAATCACGTCTAACCACTGGAACTTCCAAAGGGTACTTCACACCCTTGCTGCAACTCACGAAGTTCCCCGACATACCCGTCTCCACTCGAGAGGAAGCACGTGGGTCCCGCACACATCCAGTGGAGCCCCGTTTCCGCCTCCTAGCTCGAGATGAGGGATCCTTTCCCTGTTTCGTAGGGAAAGAATTCCCGGCGTTCCCGTCGCATCTCAAGAGGAGGCGCTCTCCACAGGAAAGGCGAGAGGAACTCCAGGGTCGTGCCACCATTCCAAGAGTCCCCCAGATGTGTCAGTCCATTCCAGAGGAACCTGTTTTCCCTGCACTGCCTTCACGTTCAAGCCGAGGATCGACTCCCACCACGTGTGCACGTGGGACAGCCCTGTGGGAAAGCCTCGTGGGAAAGCCTCGTGGGAAAGACTCGAGGGAAAACCATAGATCCTTTGATCCACGCGGCGGACTGTGTGACACTGCTGCTACCGCTCTGGAGGAAAGCGCAAGTGCATGCCCGCATTCGAGACGACGACTGACTCCCCTGGGGAGACTCCAGAAGTACCCCAAGATCCATGTCAGCACTGGAGAGGAATCCTCAGGTTCCGGCCCCGACTCCACACAAGGTCTTAGGCGCCGGCATCGACGGGAGAGGAATCCCGAGAGGCCCCCGAGGAACTCGCATGGGGACTGGCCTTTCCTGAGGCCACCAGAGCGGGTCCCTGAGGTCCCCGTCGTAAGTCGAGAGCACCTGCCGCAACTCGAGAAAATCCAGGAGGTTTTGCCCTCCAGGCGAGATGAGGCCCATTTCCGCTGAGGCTTCTCGAGGCTAATCACGTCTAACCACTGGAACTTCCAAAGGGTCCTTCACACCCTTGCTGCAACTCAAGAAGTTCCCCGACATACCCGTCTCCACTCGAGAGGAAGCACGTGGGTCCCGCACACATCCAGGGGAGCCCCATTTCTGCCTCCTAGCTCGAGATGAGGGATCCTTTCCCTGTTTCGTAGGGAAAGAATTCCCGGCGTTCCCGTCGTATCTCAAGAGGAGGCGCTCTCCACAGGAAAGGCGAGAGGAACTCCAGGGTCGTGCCACCATTCCAAGAGTCCCCCAGATGTGTCAGTCCATTCCAGAGGAACCTGTTTTCCCTGCACTGCCTTGACGTTCAAGCCGAGGATCGACTCCCACCACGTGTGCACGTGGGACAGCCCTGTGGGAAAGCCTCGTGGGAAAGCCTCGTGGGAAAGACTCGAGGGAAAACCATAGATCCTTTGATCCACGCGGCGGACTGCGTGACACTGCTGCTACCGCTCTGGAGGAAAGCGTAAGTGCATGCCCGCATTCGAGACGAGGACTGACTCCCCTGGGGAGACTCCAGAAGTACCCCAAGATCCATGTCAGCACTGGAGAGGAATCCTCAGGTTCCGGCCCCGACTCCACACAAGGTCTTAGGCCCCGGCATCGACGGGAGAGGAATCCCGAGAGGCCCCCGAGGAACTCGCATGCGGACTGGCCTTTCCTGAGGCCACCAGAGCGGGTCCCTGAGGTCCCCGTCGTAAGTCGAGAGCACCTGCGGCAACTCGAGAAAATCCACGAGGTTTTGCCCTCCAGGCGAGATGAGGCCCATTTCCGCTGAGGCTTCTCGAGGCTAATCACGTCTAACCACTGGAACTTCCAAAGGGTCCTTCACACCCTTGCTGCAACTCAAGAAGTTCCCCGACATACCCGTCTCCACTCGAGAGGAAGCACGTGGGTCCCGCACACATCCAGGGGAGCCCCGTTTCCGCCTCCTAGCTCGAGATGAGGGATCCTTTCCCTGTTTCGTAGGGAAAGAAATTCCGGCGTTCCCGTCGCATCTCAAGAGGAGGCGCTCTCCACAGGAAAGGCGAGAGGAACTCCAGGGTCGTGCCACCATTCCAAAGTCCCCCAGATGAGTCAGTCCATTCCAGAGGAAACTGTTTTCCCTGCACTGCCTTGACGTTCAAGCCGAGGATCGACTCCCACCACGTGTGCACGTGGGACAGCCCTGTGGGAAAGCCTCGTGGGAAAGCCTCGTGGGAAAGACTCGAGGGAAAACCATAGATCCTTTGATCCACGCGGCGGACTGCGTGACACTGCTGCTACCGCTCTGGAGGAAAGCGCAATGCATTCCCGCATTCGAGACGAGGAGTGACTCCCCTGGGGAGACTCCAGAAGTACCCCAAGATCTATGTCAGCACTGGAGAGGAATCCTCAGGTTCCGGCCCCGACTCCACACAAGGTCTTAGGCCCCGGCATCGACGGGAGAGGAATCCCGAGAGGCCCCCGAGGAACTCGCATGGGGACTGGCCTTTCCTGAGGCCACCAGAGCGGGTCCCTGAGGTCCCCGTCGTAAGTCGAGAGCACCTGCCGCAACTCGAGAAAATCCAGGAGGTTTTGCCCTCCAGGCGAGATGAGGCCCATTTCCGCTGAGGCTTCTCGAGGCTAATCACGTCTAACAACTGGAACTTCCAAAGGGTCCTTCACACCCTTGCTGCAACTCAAGAAGTTCCCCGACATACCCGTCTCCACTCGAGAGGAAGCACGTGGGTCCCGCACACATCCAGGGGAGCCCCGTTTCCGCCTCCTAGCTCGAGATGAGGGATCCTTTCCCAGTTTCGTAGGGAAAGAATTCCCGGCGTTCCCGTCGCATCTCAAGAGGAGGCGGTCTCCACAGGAAAGGCGAGAGGAACTCCAGGGTCGTGCCACCATTCCAAGAGTCCCCCAGATGAGTCAGTCCATTCCAGAGGAACCTATTTTCCCTGCACTGCCTTGACGTTCAAGCCGAGGATCGACTCCCACCACGTGTGCACGTGGGACAGCCCTGTGGGAAAGCCTCGTGGGAAAGCCTCGTGGGAAAGACTCGAGGGAAAACCATAGATCCTTTGATCCACGCGGCGGACTGCGTGACACTGCTGCTGCCGCTCTGGAGGAAAGCGCAATGCATTCCCGCATTCGAGACGAGGACTGACTCCCCTGGGGAGACTCCAGAAGTACCCCAAGATCCATGTCAGCACTGGAGAGGAATCCTCAGGTTCCGGCCCAGACTCCACACAAGGTCTTAGGCCCCGGCATCAACGGGAGAGGAATACCGAGAGGCCCGCGAGGAACTCGAATGGGGACTGGCCTTTCCTGAGGCCACCAGAGCGGGTCCCTGAGGTCCCCGTCGTAAGTCGAGAGCACCTGCCGAAACTCGAGAAAATCCAGGAGGTTTTGCCCTCCAGGCGAGATGAAGCCCATTTCCGCTGAGGCTTCTCGAGGCCAATCACATCTAACCACTGGAACTGCCAAAGGGTCCTTCACACCATTGTTGCAACTCAAGAAGTTCCCCGACATACCCGTCTCCACTCGAGAGGAAGCACGTGGTGTCCCGCACACATCCAGGGGAGCCCCGTTTCCGCCTCCTAGCTCGAGATGAGGGATCCTTTCCCTGTTTCGTAGGGAAAGAATTCCCGGCGTTCCCGTCGCATCTCAAGAGGAGGCACTCTCCACAGGAAAGGCGAGAGGAACTCCAGGGTCGTGACACCATTCCAAGAGTCCCCCAGATGTGTCAGTCCATTCCAGAGGAACCTGTTTTCCCTGCACTGCCTTGACGTTCAAGCCGAGGATCGACTCCCACCACGTGTGCACGTGGGACAGCCCTGTGGGAAAGCCTCGTGGGAAAGCCTCGAGGGAAAACCATAGATCCTTTGATCCACGCGGCGGACTGCGTGACACTGCTGCTACCGCTCTGGAGGAAAGCGCAAGTGCATGCCCGCATTCGAGACGAGGACTGACTCCCCTGGGGAGACTCCAGAAGTACCCCAAGATCCATGTCAGCACTAGAGAGGAATCCTCAGGTTCCGGCCCCGACTCCACACAAGGTCTTAGGCCCCGGCATCCACGGGAGAGGAATCCCGAGAGGCCCCCGAGGAACTCGCATGGGGACTGGCCTTTCCTGAGGCCACCAGAGCGGGTCCCTGAGGTCCCCATCGTAAGTCGAGAGCACCTGCCGCAACTCGAGAAAATCCAGGAGGTTTTGCCCTCCAGGCGAGATGAGGCCCATTTCCGCTGAGGCTTCTCGAGGCCAAACACATCTAACCACTGGAACTTCCAAAGGGTCCTTCACACCCTTGCTGCATCTCAAGAAGTTCCCCGACATACCCGTCTGCACTCGAGAGGAAGCACGTGGTGTCCCGCACACATCCAGGGGAGCCCCGTTTCCGCCTCCTAGCTCGAGATGAGGGATCCTTTCCCTGTTTCGTAGGGAAAGAATTCCCGGCGTTCCCGTCGCATCTCAAGAGGAGGCGCTCTCCACAGGAAAGGCGAGAGGAACTCCAGGGTCGTGACACCATTCCAAGAGTCCCCCAGATGTGTCAGTCCATTCCAGAGGAACCTGTTTTCCCTGCACTGCCTTGACGTTCAAGCCGAGGATCGACTCCCACCACGTGTGCACGTGGGACAGCCCTGTGGGAAAGCCTCGTGGGAAAGCCTCGTGGGAAAGACTCGAGGGAAAACCATAGATCCTTTGATCCACGCGGCCGACTGCGTGATACTGCTGCTACCGCTCTGGAGGAAAGCGCAAGTGCATGCCCGCATTCGAGACGAGGACTGACTCCCCTGGGGAGACTAAAGAAGTACCCCAAGATCCCTGTCAGCACTGGAGAGGAATCCTCAGGTTCCGGCCCCGACTCCACACAAGGTCTTAGGCCCCGGCATCGACGGGAGAGGAATCCTGAGAGGCCCCCGAGGAACTCGCATGGGGACTGGCCTTTCCTGAGGCCACCAGAGCGGGTCCCTGAGGTCCCCGTCGTAAGTCGAGAGCACCTGCCGCAACTCGAGAAAATCCAGGAGGTTTTGCCCTCCAGGCGAGATGAGGCCCATTTCCGCTGAGGCTTCTCGAGGCCAATCACATGTAACCACTGGAACTTCCAAAGGGTCCTTCACACCCTTGCTGCAACTCAAGAAGTTCCCCGACATACCCGTCTCCACTCGAGAGGAAGCACGTGGTGTCCCACACACATCCAGGGGAGCCCCGTTTCCGCCTCCTAGCTCGAGATGAGGGATCCTTTCCCTGTTTCGTAGGGAAAGAATTCCCGGCGTTCCCGTCGCATCTCAAGAGGTGGCGCTCTCCACAGGAAAGGCGAGAGGAACTCCAGGGTCATGCCACCATTCCAAGAGTCCCCCAGATGTGTCAGTCCATTCCAGAGGAACCTGTTTTCCCTGCACTGCCTTGACGTTCAAGCCGAGGATCGACTCCCACCACCTGTGCACGTGGGACAGCCCTGTGGGAAAGCCTCGAGGGAAAGCCTCGAGGGAAAGACTCGAGGGAAAAACATAGATCCTTTGATCCACGCGGCGGACTGCTTGACACTGCTGCTACCGCTCTGGAGGAAAGCGCAAGTGCATGCCCGCATTCGAGACGAGGACTGACGCCCTTGGGGACACTCCAGAAGTACCCCAAGATCCATGTCAGCACTGGAGAGGAATCCTCAGGTTCCGGCCCCGACTCCACACAGGGTCTTAGGCCCCGGCATCTACAGGAGAGGAATCCCGAGAGGCTCCCGAGGAACTCGCATCGGGACTGGCCTTTCCTGAGGCCACCAGAGCGGGTCCCTGAGGTCCCCGTCGTAATATGAGAGCACCTGCCACAACTCGAGAAAATCCAGGATGTTTTGCCCTCCAGGCGAGATGAGGCCCATTTCCGCTGAGGCTTCTCGAGGCCAATCACATCTAACCACTGGAACTTCCAAAAGGTTCCTTCACACCCTTGCTGCAACTCAAGAAGTTCCCCGACATACCCGTCTGCACTCGAGAGGAAGCACGTGGGGTCCCGCACACATCCAGGGGAGCCCCGTTTCCGCCTCCTAGCTCGAGATGAGGGATCCTTTCCCTGTTTCGTAGGGAAAGAATTCCCGGCGTTCCCGTCGCATCTCAAGAGGAGGCGCTCTCCACAGGAAATGCGACAGGAACTCCAGGGTCGTGCCACCATTCCAAGAGTCCCCCGGATGTGTCAGTCCATTCCAGAGGAACCCGTTTTCCCTGCACTGCCTTGACGTTCAAGCCGAGGATCGACTCCCACCACGTGTGCACTTGGGACAGCCCTGTGGGAAAGCCTCGTGGGAAAGCCTCGTGGGAAAGACTCGAGGGAAAACCATAGATCCTTTGATCCACGCGGCGGACTGCGTGACACTGCTGCTACCGCTCTGGAGGAAAGCGCAATGCATGCCCGCATTCGAGACGACGACTGACTCCCCTGGGGAGACTCCAGAAGTACCCCAAGATCCATGTCAGCACTGGAGAGGAATCCTCAGGTTCCGGCCCCGACTCCACACAAGGTCTTAGGCCCCGGCATCGACGGGAGAGGAATCCCGAGAGGCCCCCGAGGAACTTGCATGGGGACTGGCCTTTCCTGAGGCCACCAGAGCGGGTCCCTGAGGTCCCCGTCGTAAGTCGAGAGCACCTGCCGCAACTCGAGAAAATCCACGAGGTTTTGCCCTCCAGGCGAGATGAGGCCCATTTCCGCTGAGGCTTCTCGAGGCTAATAACGTCTAACCACTGGAACTTCCAAAGGGTCCTTCACACCCTTGCTGCAACTCAAGAAGTTCCCCGACATACCCGTCTCCACTCGAGAGGAAGCACGTGGGTCCCGCACACATCCAGGGGAGCCCCGTTTCCGCCTCCTAGCTAGAGATGAGGGATCCTTTCCCTGTTTCGTAGGGAAAGAATTCCCGGCGTTCCCGTTGCATCTCAAGAGGAGGCGATCTCCACAGGAAAGGCGAGAGGAACTCCAGCGTCGTGCCACCATTCCAAGAGTCCCCCAGATGAGTCAGTCCATTCCAGAGGAACCTGTTTTCCCTGCACTGCCTTGACGTTCAAGCCGAGGATCGACTCCCACCACGTGTGCACGTTGGACAGCCCTGTGGGAAAGCCTCGTGGGAAAGCCTCGTGGGAAAGACTCGAGGGAAAACCATAGATCCTTTGATCCACGCGGCGGACTGCGTGACACTGCTGCTACCGCTCTGTAGGAAAGCGCAATGCATTCCCGCATTCGAGACGAGGACTGACTCCCCTGGGGAGACTCCAGAAGTACCCCAAGATCCATGTCAGCACTGGAGAGGAATCCTCAGGTTCCGGCCCCGACTCCACACAAGGTCCTAGGCCCCGGCATCCACGGGAGAGGAATCCCGAGAGGCCCCCGAGGAACTCGCATGGGGACTGGCCTTTCCTGAGGCCACCAGAGCGGTTCCCTGAGGTCCCCGTCGTAAGTCGAGAGCACCTGCCGCAACTCGAGAAAATCCAGGAGGTTTTGCCCTCCAGGCGAGATGAGGCCCATTTCCGCTGAGGCTTCTCGAGGCCAATCACATCTAACCACTGGAACTGCCAAAGGGTCCTTCACACCATTGTTGCAACTCAAGAAGTTCCCCGACATACCCGTCTCTACTCGAGAGGAAGCACGTGGTGTCCCGCACACATCCAGGGGAGCCCCGTTTCCCCCTCCTAGCTCGAGATGAGGGATCCTTTCCCTGTTTCGTAGGGAAAGAATTCCCGGCGTTCCCGTCGCATCTCAAGAGGAGGCGCTCTCCACAGGAAAGGCGAGAGGAACTCCAGGGTCGTGACACCATTCCAAGAGTCCCCCAGATGTGTCAGTCCATTCCAGAGGAACCTGTTTTCCCTGCACTGCCTTGACGTTCAAGCCGAGGATCGACTCCCACCACGTGTGCACGTGGGACAGCCCTGTGGGAAAGCCTCGTGGGAAAGCCTCGTGGGAAAGACTCGAGGGAAAACCATAGATCCTTTGATCCACGCGGCGGACTGCGTGACACTGCTGCTACCGCTCTGGAGGAAAGCGCAATGCATGCCCGCATTCGAGACGAGGACTGACTCCCTTGGGGAGACTCCAGAAGTACCCCAAGATCCATGTCAGCACTGGAGAGGAATCCTCAGGTTCCGGCCCCGACTCCACACAAGGTCTTAGGCCCCGGCATCGACGGGAGAGGAATCCCGAGAGGCCCCCGAGGAACTCACATGGGGACTGGCCGTTCCTGAGGCCACCAGAGCGGGTCCCTGAGGTCCCCGTCGTAAGTCGAGAGCACCTTCGGCAACTCGGGAAAATCCAGGCGGTTTTGCCCTCCAGGGGAGATGAGGCCCATTTCCGCTGAGGCTTCTCGAGGCTAATCACGTCTAACCACTGGAACTTCCAAAGGGTCCTTCACACCATTGCTGCACCTCAAGAAGTTCCCCGACATACCCGTCTCCACTCGAGAGGAAGCACATGGGGTCCCGCACACATCCAGTGGAGCCCTGTTTCCGCCTCCTAGCTCGAGATGAGGGATACTTCCCTTTTTCGTAGGGAAAGAATTCCCGGCGTTCCAGTCGCATCTCAAGAGGAGGCGCTCTAAACAGGAAAGGCGAGAGGAACCCCAGGGTCGTGACACCATTCCAAGAGTCCCCCAGATGTGTCAGTCCATTCCAGAGGAACCTGTTTCCCTGCACTGCCTTGACGTTCAAGCCGAGGATCGACTCCCACCACGTGTGCACGTGGGACAGCCCTGTGGGAAAGCCTCGTGGGAAAGCCTCGTGGGAAAGACTCGAGGGAAAACCATAGATCCTTTGATCCACGCGGCCGACTGCGTGACACTGCTGCTACCGCTCTGGAGGAAAGCGCAAGTGCATGCCCGCATTCGAGACGAGGACTGACTCCCCTGGGGAGACTCCAGAAGTACCCGAAGATCCATGTCAGCACTGGAGAGGAATCCTCAGGTTCCGGCCCCGACTCCACACAAGATCTTAGGCCCTGGCATCGACGGGAGAGGAATCCCGAGAGGCCCCCGAGGATCTCGCATGGGGACTGGCCTTTCCTGAGGCCACCAGAGCAGGTCCCTGAGGTCCCCGTCGTAAGTCGAGAGCACCTGCCGCAACTCGAGAAAATCCAGGAGGTTTTGCCCTCCAGGCGAGATGAGGCCCATTTCCGCTGAGGCTTCTCGAGGCCAATCACATCTAACCACTGGAACTTCCAAAGGGTCCTTCACACCCTTGCTGCAACTTAAGAACTTCCCCGACATACCCGTTTGCACTCGAGAGGAAGCACGTGGTGTCCCGCACACATCCAGGGGAGCCCCGTTTCCGCCTCCTAGCTCGAGATGAGGGATCCTTTCCCTGTTTCGTAGGGAAAGAATTCCCGGCGTTCCCGTCGCATCTAAAGAGGAGGCGCTCTCCACAGGAAAGGTGAGAGGAACTCCAGGGTCATGCCACCATTCCAAGAGTCCCCCAGATGTGTCAGTCCATTCCAGAGGAACCTGTTTTCCCTGCACTGCCTTGACGTTCAAGCCGAGGATCGACTCCCACAACGTGTGCACGTGGGACAGCCCTGTGGGAAAGCCTCGTGGGAAAGCCTCGTGGGAAAGACTCGAGGGAAAACCATAGATCCTTTGATCCACGCGGTGGACTGCGTGACACTGCTTCTACCGCTCTGGAGGAAAGCGCAAGTGCATGCCAGCATTCGAGACGAGGACTGACTCCCCTGGGGAGACTCCAGAAGTAACCCAAGATCCATGTCAGCACTGGAGAGGAATCCTCAGGTTCCGGCCCCGACACCACACAAGGTCTTAGGCCCCGGCATCGACGGGAGAGGAATCCCGAGAGGCCCCCGAGGAACTCGCATGGGGACTGGCCTTTCCTGAGGCCACCAGAGCGGGTCCCTGAGGTCCCCGTCGTAAGTCGAGAGCACCTGCCGCAACTCGAGTAAATCCAGGCGGTTTTGCCCTCCAGGCGAGATGAGGCCCATTTCCGCTGAGGCTTCTCGAGGCTAATCACGTCTAACCACTGGAACTTCCAAAGGGTCCTTCACACCCTTGCTGCAACTCAAGAAGTTCCCCGACATACCCGTCTCCACTCGAGAGGAAGCACGTGGGTCCCGCACACATCCAGGGGAGCCCCGTTTCCGCCTCCTAGCTCGAGATGAGGGATCCTTTCCCTGTTTCGTAGGGAAAGAATTCCCGGCGTTCCCGTCGCATCTCAAGAGGAGGCGCTCTCCACAGGAAAGGCGAGAGGAACTGAAGGGTCGTGCCACCATTCCCAGAGTCCCCCAGATGTGTGAGTCCATTCCAGAGGAACCTGTTTTCCCTGCACTGCCTTGACGTTCAAGCCGAGGATCGACTCCCACCACGTGTGCACGTGGGACAGCCCTGTGGGAAAGCCTCGTGGGAAAGCCTCGTGGGAAAGACTCGAGGGAAAACCATAGATCCTTTGATCCACGCAGCGGACTCCGTGACACTGCTGCTACCGCTCTGGAGGAAAGCGCAAGTGCATGCCCGCATTCGAGACGAGGACTGACTCCCCTGGGGAGACTCCAGAAGTACCCCAAGATCCATGTCAGCACTGGAGAGGAATCCTCAAGTTCCGGCCCCGACTCCACACAAGGTCTTAGGCCCCGGCATCGACGGGAGAGGAATCCCGAGAGGCCCCCGAGGAACTCGCATGGGGACTGGCCTTTCCTGAGGCCACCAGAGCGGGTCCCTGAGGTCCCCGTCGTAAGTCGAGAGCACCTGCCGCAACTCGAGAAAATCCAGGAGGTTTTGCCCTCCAGGCGAGATGAGGCCCATTTCTGCTGAGGCTTCTCGAGGCTAATCACGTCTAACCACTGGAACTTCCAAAGGGTGCTTCACACCCTTGCTGCAACTCAAGAAGTTCCCCGACATACCCGTCTCCACTCGAGAGGAAGCACGTGGGGTCCCGCACACATCCAGGGGAGCCCCGTTTCCGCCTCCTAGCTCGAGATGAGGGATCCTTTCCCTGTTTCGTAGGGAAAGAATTCCCGGCGTTCCCGTCGCATCTCAAGAGGAGGCGCTCTCCAGAGGAAAGGCGACAGGAACTCCAGGGTCGTGCCACCATTCCAAGAGTCCCCCAGATGTGTCAGTCCATTACAGAGGAACCTGTTTTCCCTGCACTGCCTTGACGTTCAAGCCGAGGTTCCACTCCCACCACGTGTGCACGTGGGACAGCCCTGCGGGAAAGCCTCGTGGGAAAGCCTCGTGGGAAAGACTCGAGGGAAAACCATAGATCCTTTGATCCACGCAGCGGACTGCGTGACACTGCTGCTACCGCTCTGGAGGAAAGCGCAAGTGCATGCCCGCATTCGAGACGAGGACTGACTCCCCTGGGGAGACTCCAGAAGTACCCCAAGATCCATGTCAGCACTGGAGAGGAATCCTCAAGTTCCGGCCCCGACTCCACACAAGGTCTTAGGCCCCGGCATCGACGGGAGAGGAATCCCGAGAGGCCCCCGAGGAACTCGCATGGGGACTGGCCTTTCCTGAGGCCACCAGAGCGGGTCCCTGAGGTCCCCGTCGTAAGTCGAGAGCACCTGCCGCAACTCGAGAAAATCCAGGAGGTTTTGCCCTCCAGGCGAGATGAGGCCCATTTCCGCTGAGGCTTCTCGAGGCTAATCACATCTAACCGCTGGAACTTCCAAAGGGTCCTTCACACCATTGCTGCAACTCAAGCAGTTCCGCGACATACCCGTCTCCACACGAGAGGAAGCACGTGGGGTCCCGCACACATCCAGGGGAGCCCCGTTTCCGCCTCCTAGCTCGAGATGAGGGATCCTTTCCCTGTTTCGTAGGGAAAGAATTCCCGGCGTTCCCGTCGCATCTCAAGAGGTGGCGCTCTCCACAGGAAAGGCGAGAGGAACTCCAGGGTCGTGGCACCATTCCAAGAGACCCCCAGATGTGTCAGTCCATTCTAGAGGAACCTGTTTTCCCTGCACTGCCTTGACGTTCAAGCCGAGGATCGACTCCCACCACGTGTGCACGTGGGACAGCCCTGTGGGAAAGCCTCGTGGGAAAGCCTCGTGGGAAAGACTCGAGGGAAAACCATAGATCCTTTGATCCACGCGGCGGACTGCGTGACACTGCTGCTACCGCTCTGGAGGAAAGCGCAAGTGCATGCCCGCATTCGAGACGAGGACTGACTCCCCTGGGGAGACTCCAGAAGTACCCCAAGATCCATGTCAGCACTGGAGAGGAATCCTCAGGTTCCGGCCCCGACTCCACACAATGCCTTGGCCCCGGCATCGACGGGAGAGTAATCCCGAGAGGCCGCCGAGGAATTCGCATGGGGACTGGCCTTTCCTGAGGCCACCAGAGCGGGTCCCTGAGGTCCCCGTCGTAAGTCGACAGCACCTGCCGCAACTCGAGATAATCCAGGAGGTTTTGCCCTCCAGGCGAGATGAGGCCCATTTCCGCTGAGGCTTCTCGAGGCTAATCACATCTAACCACTGGAACTTCCAAAGGGTCCTTCACAACCTTGCTGCAACTCAAGAAGTTCCCCGACATACCCGTCTCCACTCGAGAGGAAGCACGTGGGGTCCCGCACACATCCAGGGGAGCCCCGTTTCCGCCTCCTAGCTCGAGATGAGGGATCCTTTCCCTGTTTCGTAGGGAAAGAATTCCCGGCGTTCCCGTCGCATGTCAAGAGGAGGCGCTCTCCAGAGGAAAGGCGACAGGAACTCCAGTGTCGTGCCACCATTCCAAGAGTCCCCCAGATGTGTCAGTCCATTACAGAGGAACCTGTTTTCCCTGCACTGCCTTGACGTTCAAGCCGAGGTTCCACTCCCACCACGTGTGCACGTGGGACAGCCCTGTGGGAAAGCCTCGTGGGAAAGCCTCGTGGGAAAGACTCGAGGGAAAACCATAGATCCTTTGATCCACGCAGCGGACTGCGTGACACTGCTGCTACCGCTCTGGAGGAAAGCGCAAGTGCATGCCCGCATTCGAGACGAGGACTGACTCCCCTGGGGAGACTCCAGAAGTACCCCAAGATCCATGTCAGCACTGGAGAGGAATCCTCAAGTTCCGGCCCCGACTCCACACAAGGTCTTAGGCCCCGGCATCGACGGGAGAGGAATCCCGAGAGGCCCCCGAGGAACTCGCATGGGGACTGGCCTTTCCTGAGGCCACCAGAGCGGGTCCCTGAGGTCCCCGTCGTAAGTCGAGAGCACCTGCCGCAACTCGAGAAAATCCAGGAGGTTTTGCCCTCCAGGCGAGATGAGGCCCATTTCTGCTGAGGCTTCTCGAGGCTAATCACGTCTAACCACTGGAACTTCCAAAGGGTGCTTCACACCCTTGCTGCAACTCAAGAAGTTCCCCGACATACCCGTCTCCACTCGAGAGGAAGCACGTGGGGTCCCGCACACATCCAGGGGAGCCCCGTTTCCGCCTCCTAGCTCGAGATGAGGGATCCTTTCCCTGTTTCATAGGGAAAGAATTCCCGGCGTTCCCGTCGCATCTCAAGAGGAGGCGCTCTCCACAGGAAAGGCGAGAGGAACTCCAGGGTCGTGCCACCATTCCAAGAGTCCCCCAGATGTGTCAGTCCATTCTAGAGGAACCTGTTTTCCCTGCACTGCCTTGACGTTCAAGCCGAGGATCGACTCCCACCACGTGTGCACGTGGGACAGCTCTGTGGGAAAGCCTCGTGGGAAAGCCTCGTGGGAAAGACTCGAGGGAAAACCATAGATCCTTTGATCCACGCGGCGGACTACGTGACACTGCTGCTCCCGCTCTGGAGGAAAGCGCAAGTGCATGCCCGCATTCGGAACGAGGACTGACTCCCCTGGGGAGACTCCAGAAGTACCCCAAGATCCAAGTCAGCACTGGAGAGGAATCCTCAGGTTCCGGCCACGACTCCACACAAGGTCTTAGGCCCCGGCATCGACGGGAGAGGAATCCCGAGAGGACCCCGAGGAACTCGCATGGGGACTGGCCTTTCCTGAGGCCCCCAGAGCGGGTCCCTGAGTTCCCCGTCGTAAGTCGACAGCACCTGCCGCAACTCGAGATAATCCAGGAGGTTTTGCCCTCCAGGCGAGATGAGGCCCATTTCCGCTGAGGCTTCTCGAGGCGAATCACATCTAACCACTGTAACTTCCAAAGGGTCCTTCACACCCTTGCTGCAACTCAACAAGTTCCCCGACATACCCGTCTCCACTCGAGAGGAAGCACGTGGGGTCCCGCACACATCCAGGGGAGCCCCGTTTCTGCCTCCTAGCTTGAGATGAGTGATCCTTTCCCTGTTTCCTAGGGAAAGAATTCCCGGCGTTCCCGTCGCATCTTAAGAGGAGGCGCTCTCCACAGGAAAGGCGAGAGGAACTGAAGGGTCGTGCCACCATTCCAAGAGTCCCCCAGATGTGTCAGTCCATTCCAGAGGAACCTGTTTTCCCTGCAATGCCTTGACGTTCAAGCCGAGGATCGACTCCCACCACGTGTGCACGTGGGACAGCCCTGTGGGAAAGCCTCGTGGGAAAGCCTCGTGGGAAAGACTCGAGGGAAAACCATAGATCCTTTGATCCACGCGGCGGACTGCGTGACACTGCTGCTACCGCTCTGGAGGAAAGCGCAAGTGCATGCCCGCATTCGAGACGAGGACTGACTCCCCTGGGGAGACTCCAGAAGTACCCGAAGATCCATGTCAGCACTGGAGAGGAATCCTCAGGTTCCGGCCCCGACTCCACACAAGGTCTTAGGCCCCGGCATCGACGGGAGAGGAATCCCGAGAGGACCCCGAGGAACTCGCATGGGGACTGGCCTTTCCTGAGGCCACCAGAGCGGGTCCCTGATATCCCCGTCGTAAGTCGAGAGCACCTGCCACAACTCGAGAAAATCCAGGAGGTTTTGCCCTCCAGGCGAGATGAGGCCCATTTCCGCTGAGGCTTCTCGAGGCTAATCACATCTAACCACTGGAACTTCCAAAGGGTCCTTCACACCCTTGCTGCAACTCAAGATGTTCCCCGACATACCCGTCTCCAATCGAGAGGAAGCACGTGGGCTCCCGCACACATCCAGGGGAGCCCCGTTTCCGCCTCCTAGCTCGAGATGAGGGATCCTTTCCCTGTTTCGTAGGGAAAGAATTCCCGGCGTTCCCGTCGCATCTCAAGAGGAGGGGCTCTCCACAGGAAAGGCGAGAGGAACTCCAGGGTCGTGCCACCATTCCAAGAGTCCCCCAGATGTGTCAGTCCATTCCAGAGGAACCTGTTTTCCCTGCACTGCCTTGACGTTCAAGCCGAGGATCGACTCCCACCACCTGTGCACGTGGGACAGCCCTGTGGGAAAGCCTCGTGGGAAAGCCTCGTGGGAAAGACTCGAGGGAAAACCATAGATCCTTTGATCCACGCGGCGGACTGCGTAACACTGCTGCTACCGCTCTAGAGGAAAGCGCAAGTGCATGCCCGCATTCGAGACGAGGACTGACTCCCCTGGGGAGACTCCAGAAGTACCCCAAGATCCATGTCAGCACTGGAGAGGAATCCTCAGGTTCCGGCCCCGACTCCACACAAGGTCTTAGGCCCCGGCATCGACGGGAGAGGTATCCCGAGAGGCCCCCGAGGAACTCGCATGGGGACTGGCCTTTCCTGAGGCCACCAGAGCGGGTCCCTGAGGTCCCCGTCGTAAGTCGAGAGCACCTGCCGCAACTCGAGAAAATCCAGGAGGTTTTGCCCTCCAGGCGAGATGAGGCCCATTTCCGCTGAGGCTTCTCGAGGCTAATCACGTCTAACCACTGGAACTTCCAAAGGGTCCTTCACACCCTTGCTGCAACTCAAGAAGTTCCCCGACATACCCGTCTCCACTCGAGAGGAAGCACGTGGGGTTCCGCACACATCCAGGGGAGCCCCGTTTCCGCCTCCTAGCTCGAGATGAGGGATCCTTTCCCTGTTTCGTAGGGAAAGAATTCCCGGCGTTCCCGTCGCATCTCAAGAGGAGGCGCTCTCCACAGGAAAGGGGAGAGGAACTCCAGGGTCGTGCCACCATTCCAAGAGCCCCCCAGATGTGTCAGTCCATTCCAGAGGAACCTGTTTTCCCTGCACTGCCTTGACGTTCAAGCCGAGGATCCACTCCCACCACGTGTGCACGTGGGACAGCCCTGTGGGAAAGCCTCGTGGGAAAGCCTCGTGGGAAAGTCTCGAGGGAAAACCATAGATCCTTTGATCCACGCGGCGGACTGCGTGACACTGCTGCTACCGCTCTGGAGGAAAGCGCAAGTGCATGCCCGCATTCGAGACGAGGACTGACTCCCCTGGGGAGACTCCAAAAGTACCCCAAGATCCATGTCAGCACTGGAGAGGAATCCTCAGGTTCCGGCCCCGACTCCACAGAAGGTCTTAGGCCCCGGCATCGACGGGAGAGGAATGCCGAGAGGCCCCCGAGGAACTCGCATGGGGACTGCCTTTCCTGAGGCCACCAGAGCGGGTCCCTGAGGTCCCCGTCGTAAGTCGAGAGCACCTGCCGCAACTCGAGAAAATCCAGGAGGTTTTGCCCTCCAGGCGAGATGAGGCCCATTTCCTCTGAGGCTTCTCGAGGCTAATCACGTCTAACCACTGGAACTTCCAAAGGGTCCTTCACACCCTTGCTGCAACTCAAGAAGTTCCCCGACATACCCGTCTCCACTCGAGAGGAAGCACGTGGGGTCCCGCACACATCCAGGGGAGCCCCGTTTCCGCCTCCTAGCTCGAGATGATGGATCCTTTCCCTGTTTCGTAGGGAAAGAATTCCCGGCGTTCCCGTCGCATCTCAAGAGGAGGCGCTCTCCACAGGAAAGGCGAGAGGAACTCCAGGGTCGTGCCACCATTCCAAGAGACCCCCAGATGTGTCAGTCCATTCCAGAGGAACCTGTTTTCCCTGCACTGCCTTGACGTTCAAGCCAAGGATCGACTCCCACCACGTGTGCACGTGGGACAGCCCTGTGGGAAAGCCTCGTGGGAAAGCCTCGTGGGAAAGACTCGAGGGAAAACCATAGATCCTTTGAACCACGCGGCGGACTGCGTGACACTGCTGCTACCACTCTGGAGGAAAGCGCAAGTGCATGCCCGCATTCGAGACGAGGACTGACTCCCCTGGGGAGACTCCAGAAGTACCCCAAGATCCATGTCAGCACTGGAGAGGAATCCTCAGGATCCGGCCCCGACTCCACACAAGGTCTTAGGCCCCGGCATCGACGGGAGTGGAATCCCGAGAGGCCCCCGAGGAACTCGCATTGGGACTGGCCTTTCCTGAGGCCACCAGAGCGGGTCCCTGAGGTCCCCATCGTAAGTCGAGAGCACCTGCCGCAACTCGAGAAAATCCAGGAGGTTTTGCCCTCCAGGCGAGATGAGGCCCATTTCCGCTGAGGCTTCTCGAGGCTAATCACATCTAACCACTGGAACTTCCAAAGGGTCCTTCACACCCTTGCTGCAACTCAAGCAGTTCCGCGACATACCCGTCTCCACTCGAGAGGAAGCACGTGGGGTCCCGCACACATCCAGGGGCGCCCCGTTTCCGCCTCCTAGCTCGAGATGAGGGATCCTTTCCCTGTTTCGTAGGGAAAGAATTCCCGGCGTTCCTGTCGCATCTCAAGAGGTGGCGCTCTCCACAGGAAAGGCGAGAGGAACTCCAGGGTCGTGGCACCATTCCAAGAGACCCCCAGATGTGTCAGTCCATTCCAGAGGAACCTGTTTTCCCTGCACTGCCTTGACGTTCAAGCCGAGGATCGACTCCCACCACGTGTGCACGTGGGACAGCCCTGTGGGAAAGCCTCGTGGGAAAGCCTCGTGGGAAAGACTCGAGGGAAAACCATAGATCCTTTGATCCACGCGGCGGACTGCGTGACACTGCTGCTACCGCTCTGGAGGAAAGCGCAAGTGCATGCCCGCATTCGAGACGAGGACTGACTCCCCTGGGGAGACTCCAGAAGTACCCCAAGATCCATGTCAGCACTGGAGAGGAATCCTCAGGTTCCGGCCCCGACTCCACACAAGGTCTTAGGCCCCGGCATCGACGGGAGAGGAATCCCGAGAGGCCCCCGAGGAACTCGCATGGGGACTGGCCTTTCCTGAGGCCACCAGAGCGGGTCCCTGAGGTCCCCGTCGTAAGTCGAGAGCACCTGCCGCAGCTCGAGAAAATCCAGGAGGTTTTGCCCTCCAGGCGAGATGAGGCCCATTTCCGCTGAGGCTTCTCGAGGCCAAAGACATCTAACCACTGGAACTTCCAAAGGGTCCTTCACACCCTTGCTGCAACTCAAGAAGTTCCCCGACATATCCGTCTCCACTCGAGAGGAAGTACGTGGGGTCCCGCAAACATCCATGGGAGCCCCATTTCCGCCTCCTAGCTCGAGATGAGGGATCCTTTCCCTGTTTCGTAGGGAAAGAATTCCCGGCGTTCCCGTCGCATCTCAAGAGGAGGCGCTCTCCACAGGAAAGGCGAGAGGAACTCCAGGGTCGTGCCACCATTCCAAGAGCCCCCCAGATGTGTCAGTCCATTCCAGAGGAACCTGTTTTCCCTGCACTGCCTTGACGTTCAAGCCGAGGATCGAGTCACACCACGTGTGCACGTGGGACAGCCCTGTGGAAAGCCTCGTGGGAAAGCCTCGTGGGAAAGGCTCGAGGGAAAACCATAGATCCTTTGATCCACGCGGCGGACTGCGTGACACTGCTGCTACCGCTCTGGAGGAAAGCGCAAGTGCATGCCCGCATTCGAGACGAGGACTGACTCCCCTGGGGAGACTCCAGAAGTACCCCAAGATCCATGTCAGCACTGGAGAGGAATCCTCAGGTTCCGGCCCCGACTCCACACAAGATCTTAGGCCCCGGCATCGACGGGAGAGGAATCCCGAGAGGCCCCCGAGGAACTCGCATGGGGACAGGCCTTTCCTGAGGCCACCAGAGCGGGTCCCTGAGGTCCCCGTCGTAAGTCGAGAGCACCTGCCGCAACTCGAGAAAATCCAGGAGATTTTGCCCTCCAGGCGAGATGAAGTCCATTTCCGCTGAGGCTTCTCGAGGCTAATCACATCTAACCACTTAAACTTCCAAAGGGTCCTTCGCACCCTTGCTGCAACTCTAGAAGTTCCCCGACATACCCTTCTCCACTCGAGAGGAAGCACGAGGGTCCCGCACACATCCAGGGTAGCCCCGGTTCCGCCTCCTTGCTCGAGATGAGGGATCCTTTCCCTGTTTCGTAGTAAAGAATTCCCGGCATTCCCGTCGCATCTCAAGAGGAGGCGCTCTCCACAGGAAAGGCGAGAGGAACTCCAGGGTCGTGCCACCATTCCAAGAGACCCCCAGATGTGTCAGTCCATTCCAGAGGAACCTGTTTTCCCTGCACTGCCTTGACGTTCAAGCCGAGGATCGACTCCCACCACGTGTGCACGTGGGACAGCCCTGTGGGAAAGCCTCGTTGGAAAGCCTCGTGGGAAAGCCTCGAGGGAAAACCATAGATCTTTTGATCCACGCGGCGGACTGCGTGACACTGCTGCTACCGCTCTGGAGGAAAGCGCAAGTGCATGCCCGCATTCGAGACGAGGACTGACTCCCCTGGGGAGACTCCAGAAGTACCCCAAGATCCATGTCAGCACTGGAGAGGAATCCTCAGGTTCCGGCCCCGACTCCACACAAGGTCTTAGGCCACAGCATCGACGGGAGAGGAATCCCGAGAGGACCCGAGGAAGTCGCATGGGGACTGGCCTTTCCTGACGCCACCAGAGCGGGTCTCTGAGGTCCCCGTCGTAAGTCGAGAGCACCTGCCGCAACTCGAGAAAATCCAGGAGGTTTTGCCCTTCAGGTGAGATGAGGCCCATTTCCGCTGAGGCTTCTCGAGGCTAATCACATCTAACCACTGGAACTTCCAAAGGGTCCTTCACACCCTTGCTGCAACTCAAGAAGTTCCCCGACATACCTGTCTCCACTCGAGAGGAAGCACGAGGGTCCCGCACACATCCAGGGGAGCCCCGTTTCTGCCTCCAAGCTCGAAATGAGGGATCCTTTAACTGTTTCGTAGGGAAAGAATTCCGGCGTTCCCGTCGCATCTCAAGAGGAGGCGCTCTCCACAGGAAAGGCGAGAGGAACTCCAGGGTCGTGCCACCATTCCAAGAGTCCCCCAGATGTGTCAGTCCATTCCAGAGGAACCTGTTTTCCCTGCACTGCCTTGACGTTCAAGCCGAGGATCGACTCCCACCACGTGTGCACGTGGGACAGCCCTGTGGGAAAGCCTCGTGGGAAAGCCTCGTGGGAAAGACTCGAGGGAAAACCATAGATCCTTTGATGCACGCGGCGGACTGCTTGACACTGCTGCTTCCGCTCTGGAGGATAGCGCAAGTGCATGCCCGCATTCCAGACGAGGACTGACTCCCCTGGGGAGACTCCAGAAGTACCCCAAGATCCATGTCAGCACTGGAGAGGAATCCTCAGGTTCCGGCCCCGACTCCACACAAGGTTTTCGGCCCCGGCATCGACGGGAGAAGAATGCCGAGAGGCCCCCGAGGAACTCGCATGGGGACTGGCCTTTCCTGAGGCCACCAGAGCGGGTCCCTGAGTTCCCCGTCGTAAGTCGAGAGCACCTGCCGCAACTCGAGAAAATCCAGGAGGTTTTGCCCTCCAGGCGAGATGAGGCCCATTTCCGCTGAGGCTTCTCGAGGCCAAAGACATCTAACCACTGGAACTTCCAAAGGGTCCTTCACACCCTTGCTGCAACTCAAGAAGTTCCCCGACATACCTGTCTCCACTCGAGAGGAAGCACGTGGGGTCCCGCACACATCCAGGGGAGCCCCGTTTCTGCCTCCAAGCTCGAAATGAGGGATCCTTTCCCTGTTTCGTAGGGAAAGAATTCCGGCGTTCCCGTCGCATCTCAAGAGGAGGCGCTCTCCACAGGAAAGGCGAGAGGAACTCCAGGGTCGTGCCACCATTCCAAGAGTCCCCCAGATGTGTCAGTCCATTCCAGAGGAACCTGTTTTCCCTGCACTGCCTTGACATTCAAGCCGAGGATCGACTCCCACCACGTGTGCACGTGGGACAGCCCTGTGGGAAAGCCTCGTGGGAAAGCCTCGTGGGAAAGACTCGAGGGAAAACCATAGATCCTTTGATGCACGCGCCGGACTGTTTGACACTGCTGCTACCGCTCTGGAGGATAGCGCAAGTGCATGCCCGCATTCGAGACGAGGACTGACTCCCCTGGGGAGACTCCAGAAGTACCCCAAGATCCATGTCAGCACTGGAGAGGAATCCTCAGGTTCCGGCCCCGACTCCACACAAGGTCTTCGGCCCCGGCATCGACGGGAGAGGAATCCCGAGAGGCCCCCGAGGAAGTCGCATGGGGACTGGCCTTTCCTGAGGCCACCAGAGCGGGTCCCTGAGGTCCCCGTCGTAAGTCGAGAGCACCTGCCGAAACTCGAGAAAATCCAGGAGGTTTTGCCCTCCAGGCGAGATGAGGCCCATTTCCGCTGAGGCTTCTCGATGCCAAAGACATCTAACCACTGGAACTTCCAAAGGGTCCTTCACACCCTTGCTGCAACTCAAGAAGTTCCCCGACATACCCGTCTCCACTCGATAGGAAGCACGTGGGGTCCCGCAAACATCCAGGGGAGCCCCATTTCCGCCTCCTAGCTCGAGATGAGGGATCCTTTCCCTGTTTCGTAGGAAAGAGTTCCCGGCGTTCCCGTCGCATCTCAAGAGGAGGCGCTCTCCACAGGAAAGGCGAGAGGAACTCCAGGGTCGTGCCACCATTCCAAGAGTCCCCCAGATGTGTCAGTCCATTCCAGAGGAACCTGTTTTCCCTGCACTGCCTTGACGTTCAAGCCGAGGATCGAGTCACACCACGTGTGCACGTGGGACAACCCAGTGGGAAAGCCTCGTGGGAAAGCCTCGTGGGAAAGACTCGAGGGAAAACCATAGATCCTTTGATCCACGCGGTGGACTGCGTGACACTGCTGCTACCGCTCTGGAGGAAAGCGCAAGTGCATGCCCGCATTCGAGACGAGGACTGACTCCCCTGGGGAGACTCCAGAAGTACCCCAAGATCCATGTCAGCACTGGAGAGGAATCCTCAGGTTCCGGCCCCGACTCCACACAAGGTCTTAGGCCCCAGCATCGACGGGAGAGGAATCCCGAGGGGACCCGAGGAACTCGCATGGGGACTGGCCTTTCCTGAGGCCACCAGATCGGGTCTCTGAGGTCCCAGTCGTAAGTCGAGAGCACCTGCCGCAACTCGAGAAAATCCAGGAGGTTTTGGCCTCCAGGCGAGATGAGGCCCATTTCCGCTGAGGCTTCTCGAGGCTAATCACATCTAACCACTGGAACTTCCAAAGGGTCCTTCACACCCTTGCTGCAACTCAAGCAGTTCCGGGACATACCCGTCTCCACTCGAGAGGAAGCACGTGGGGTCCCGCACACATCGAGGGGAGCCCGGTTTCCGCCTCCTAGCTCGAGATGAGGGATCCTTTCCCTGTTTCGTAGGGAAAGATTTCCCAGCGTTCCCGTCGCATCTCAAGAGGAGGCGCTCTCCACAGGAAAGGCGAGAGGAACTCCAGGGTCGTGCCACCATTCCAAGAGTCCCCCAGATGTGTCAGTCCATTCCAGAGGAACCTGTTTTCCCTGCACTGCCTTGACGTTCAAGCCGAGGATCGACTCCCACCACGTGTGCACGTGGGACAGCCCTGTGGGAAAGCCTCGTGGGAAAGCCTCGTGGGAAAGACTCGAGGGAAAACCATAGATCCTTTGATCCACGCGGCGGACTCCGTGACACTGCTGCTACCGCTCTGGAGGAAAGCGCAAGTGCATGCCCGCATTCGAGACGAGGACTGACTCCCCTGGGGAGACTCCAGAAGTACCCCAAGATCCATGTCAGCACTGGAGAGGAATCCTCAGGTTCCGGCCCCGACTCCACACAAGGTCTTAGGCCCCGGCATCGACGGGAGAGGAATCCCGAGTGGCCCCCGAGGAACTCGCAAGGGGACTGGCCTTTCCTGAGGCCACCAGAGCGGGTCCCTGAGGTCCCCGTCGTAAGTCGAGAGCACCTGCCGCAACTCGAGAAAATCCAGGAGGTTTTGCCCTCCAGGCGAGATGAGGCCCAATTCCAAAGAGGCTTCTCGAGGCTAATCACATCTAACCACTGGAACTTCCAAAGTGTCCTTCACACCCTTGCTGCAACTCAAGAAGTTCCCCGACATACCCGTCTCCACTCGAGAGGAAGCACGTGGGTCCCGCACACATCCAGGGGAGCCCCGTTTCCACCTCCTAGCTCGAGATGAGGGATCCTTTCCCTGTCTCGTAGGGAAAGAATTTCCGGCGTTCCCGTCGCAACTCAAGAGGAGGCGCTCTCCACAGGAAAGACGAGAGGAACTCCAGGGTCGTGCCACCATTCCAAGAGTCCCCCAGATGTGTCAGTCCATTCCAGAGGAACCTGTTTTCCCTGCACTGCCTTGACGTTCAAGCCGAGGATCGACTCCCACCACGTGTGCACGTGGGACAGCCCTGTGGGAAAGCCTCGTGGGAAAGCCTCGTGGGAAAGACTCGAGGGAAAACCATAGATCCTTTGATCCACGCGGCAGACTGCGTGACACTACTGCTATCGCTCTGGACGAAAGCGCAAGTGCATGCCCGCATTCGAGACGAGGACTGACTCCCCTGGGGAGACTCCAGAAGTACCCCAAGATCCATGTCAGCACTGGAGAGGAAACCTCAGGTTCCGGCCCCGACTCCACACAAGGTCTTAGGCCCTGGCATCGACGGGAGAGGAATCCCGAGAGGCCCCCGAGGAACTCGCATGGGGACTGGCCTTTTCTGAGGCCACCAGAGCGGGTCCCTGAGGTCCCCGTCGTAAGTCGAGAGCCCCTGCCACAACTCGAGAAAATCCAGGAGGTTTCGCCCTCCAGGCGAGATGAGGCCCATTTCCGCTGAGGCTTCTCGAGGCCAATCACATCTAACCACTGGAACTTCCAAACGGTCCTTCACACCCTTGCTGCAACTCAAGCAGTTCTGCGACATACCCGTCTCCACTCGAGAGGAAGCACGTGGTGTCCCGCACACATCCAGGGGAGCCCCGTTTCCGCCTCCTAGCTCGAGATGAGGGATCCATTCCCTGTTTCTTTTGAAAGAATTCCCGGCGTTCCCTTCGCATCTCAAGAGGAGGCGCTCTCCACAGGAAAGGCGAGAGGAACTCCAGGGTCGTGACACCATTCCAAGAGTCCCCCAGATGTGTCAGTCCATTCCAGAGGAACCTGTTTTCCCTGCACTGCCTTGACGTTCAAGCCGAGGATCGACTCCCACCACGTGTGCACGTGGGACAGCCCAGTGGGAAAGCCTCCTGGGAAAGCCTCGTGGGAAAGACTCGAGGGAAAACCATAGATCCTTTGATCCACGCGGCGGACTGCGTGACACTGCTGCTACCGCTCTGGAGGAAAGCGCAAGTGCATGCCCGCATTCGAGACGAGGACTGACTCCCCTTGGGAGACTCCAGAAGTACCCCAAGATCCATGTCAGCACTGGAGAGGAATCCTCAGGTTCCGGCCCCGACTCCACACAAGGTCTTAGGCCCCGGCATCGACGGGAGAGGAATCCTGAGAGGCCCCCGAGGAACTCGCATGGGGACTGGCCTTTCCTGAGGCCACCAGAGCGGGTCCCTGAGGTCCCCGTCGTAAGTCGAGAGCACCTGCCGCAACTCGAGAAAATCCAGGAGGTTTTGCCCTCCAGGCGAGATGAGGCCCATTTCCGCTGAGGCTTCTCGAGGCCAATCACATCTAACCACTGGAACTTCCAAAGGGTCCTTCACACCATTGCTGCAACTCAAGAAGTTCCCCGACATACCCGTCTCCACTCGAGAGGAAGCACGTGGGGTCCCGCACACATCCAGGGGAGCTCCGTTTCCGCCCCCTAGCTCGAGGTGAGGGATCCTTTCCCTGTTTCCTAGGGAAAGAATTCCCGGCGTTCCCGTCGCATCTCAAGAGGTGGCGCTCTCCACAGGAAAGGCGAGAGGAACTCCAGGGTCGTGCCACCATTCCAAGAGTCCCCCAGATGTGTCAGTCCATTCCAGAGGAACCTGTTTTCCCTGCACTGCCTTGACGTTCAAGCCGAGGATCGACTCCCACCACGTGTGCACGTGGGACAGCCCTGTGGGAAAGCCTCGTGGGAAAGCCTCGTGGGAAAGACTCGAGGGAAAACCATAGATCCTTTGATCCACACGGCGGACTGCGTGACACTGCTGCTACCGCTCTGGAGGAAAGCGCAAGTGCATGCCCGCATTCGAGACGAGGACTGACTCCCCTGGGGAGACTCCAGAAGTACCCCAAGATCCATGTCAGCACTGGAGAGGAATCCTCAGGTTCCGGCCCCGACTCCACACAAGGTCTTAGGCCCCGGCATCGACGGGAGAGGAATCCCGAGTGGCCCCCGAGGAACTCGCATGGGGACTGGCCTTTCCTGAGGCCACCAGAGCGGGTCCCTGAGGTCCCCGTCGTAAGTCGAGAGCACCTGCCGCAACTAGAGAAAATCCAGGAGGTTTTGCCCTCCAGGCGAGATGAGGCCCATTTCCGCTGAGGCTTCTCGAGGACAATCACATCTAACCACTGGAACTTCCAAAGGGTCCTTCACACCATTGCTGCAACTCAAGAAGTTCCCCGACATACCCGTCTCCACTCGAGAGGAAGCACGTGGGGTCCCGCACACATCCAGGGGAGCCCCGTTTCCGCCCCCTAGCTCGAGGTGAGGGATCCTTTCCCTGTTTCCTAGGGAAAGAATTCCCGGCGTTCCCGTCGCATCTCAAGAGGTGGCGCTCTCCACAGGAAAGGCGAGAGGAACTCCAGGGTCGTGCCACCATTCCAAGAGTCCCCCAGATGTGTCAGTCCATTCCAGAGGAACCTGTTTTCCCTGCACTGCCTTGACGTTCAAGCCGAGGATCGACTCCCACCACGTGTGCACGTGGGACAGCCCTGTGGGAAAGCCTCGTGGGAAAGCCTCGTGGGAAAGACTCGAGGGAAAACCATAGATCCTTTGATCCACACGGCGGACTGCGTGACACTGCTGCTACCGCTCTGGAGGAAAGCGCAAGTGCATGCCGGCATTCGAGACGAGGACTGACTCCCCTGGGGAGACTCCAGAAGTACCCCAAGATCCATGTCAGCACTGGAGAGGAATCCTCAGGTTCCGGCCCCGACTCCACACAAGGTCTTAGGCCCCGACATCGACGGGAGAGGAATCCCGAGAGGCCCCCGCGGAACTCGCATGGGGACTGGCCTTTCCTGAGGCCACCAGAGCGGGTCCCTGAGGTCCCCGTCGTAAGTCGAGAGCACCTGCCGCAACTAGAGAAAATTCAGGAGGTTTTGCCCTCCAGGCGAGATGAGGCCCATTTCCGCTGAGGCTTCTCGAGGACAATCACATCTAACCACTGGAACTTCCAAAGGGTCCTTCACACCATTGCTGCAACTCAAGAAGTTCCCCGACATACCCGTCTCCACTCGAGAGGAAGCACGTGGGGTCCCGCACACATCCAGGGGAGCCCCGTTTCCGCCTCCTAGCTCGAGATGAGGGATCCTTTCCCTGTTTCGTAGGGAAAGAATTCCCGGCGTTCCCGTCGCATCTCAAGAGGAGGCGCTCTCCACAGGAAAGGCGAGAGGAACTCCAGGGTCGTGCCACCATTCCAAGAGTCCCCCAGATGTGTCAGTCCATTCCAGAGGAACCTGTTTTCCCTGCACTGCCTTGACGTTCAAGCCGAGGATCGACTCCCACCACGTGTGCACGTGGGACAGCCCTGTGGGAAAGCCTCGTGGGAAAGCCTCGTGGGAAAGACTCGAGGGAAAACCATAGATCCTTTGATCCAAACGGCGGACTGCGTGACACTGCTGCTACCGCTCTGGAGGAAAGCGCAAGTGCATGCCCGCATTCGAGACGAGGACTGACTCCCCTGGGGAGACTCCAGAAGTACCCCAAGATCCATGTCAGCACTGGAGAGGAATCCTCAGGTTCCGGCCCCGACTCCACACAAGGTCTTAGGCCCCGGCATCGATGGGAGAGGAATCCCGAGTGGCCCCCGAGGAACTCGCATGGGGTCTGGCCTTTCCTGAGGCCACCAGAGCGGGTCCCTGAGGTCCCCGTCGTAAGTCGAGAGCACCTGCCGCAACTAGAGAAAATCCAGGAGGATTTGCCCTCCAGGCGAGATGAGGCCCATTTCCGCTGAGGCTTCTCGAGGACAATCACATCTAACCACTGGAACTTCCAAAGGGTCCTTCACACCATTGCTGCAACTCAAGAAGTTCCCCGACATACCCGTCTCCACTCGAGAGGAAGCACGTGGGGTCCCGCACACATCCAGGGGAGCCCCGTTTCCGCCCCCTAGCTCGAGGTGAGGGATCCTTTCCCTGTTTCCTAGGGAAAGAATTCCCGGCGTTCCCGTCGCATCTCAAGAGGTGGCGCTCTCCACAGGAAAGGCGAGAGGAACTCCAGGGTCGTGCCACCATTCCAAGAGTCCCCCAGATGTGTCAGTCCATTCCAGAGGAACCTGTTTTCCCTGCACTGCCTTGACGTTCAAGCCGAGGATCGACTCCCACCACGTGTGCACGTGGGACAGCCCTGTGGGAAAGCCTCGTGGGAAAGCCTCGTGGGAAAGACTCGAGGGAAAACCATAGATCCTTTGATCCACACGGCGGACTGCGTGACACTGCTGCTACCGCTCTGGAGGAAAGCGCAAGTGCATGCCGGCATTCGAGACGAGGACTGACTCCCCTGGGGAGACTCCAGAAGTACCCCAAGATCCATGTCAGCACTGGAGAGGAATCCTCAGGTTCCGGCCCCGACTCCACACAAGGTCTTAGGCCCCGACATCGACGGGAGAGGAATCCCGAGAGGCCCCCGCGGAACTCGCATGGGGACTGGCCTTTCCTGAGGCCACCAGAGCGGGTCCCTGAGGTCCCCGTCGTAAGTCGAGAGCACCTGCCGCAACTAGAGAAAATTCAGGAGGTTTTGCCCTCCAGGCGAGATGAGGCCCATTTCCGCTGAGGCTTCTCGAGGACAATCACATCTAACCACTGGAACTTCCAAAGGGTCCTTCACACCATTGCTGCAACTCAAGAAGTTCCCCGACATACCCGTCTCCACTCGAGAGGAAGCACGTGGGGTCCCGCACACATCCAGGGGAGCCCCGTTTCCGCCTCCTAGCTCGAGATGAGGGATCCTTTCCCTGTTTCGTAGGGAAAGAATTCCCGGCGTTCCCGTCGCATCTCAAGAGGAGGCGCTCTCCACAGGAAAGGCGAGAGGAACTCCAGGGTCGTGCCACCATTCCAAGAGTCCCCCAGATGTGTCAGTCCATTCCAGAGGAACCTGTTTTCCCTGCACTGCCTTGACGTTCAAGCCGAGGATCGACTCCCACCACGTGTGCACGTGGGACAGCCCTGTGGGAAAGCCTCGTGGGAAAGCCTCGTGGGAAAGACTCGAGGGAAAACCATAGATCCTTTGATCCACGCGGCGGACTGCGTGACACTGCTGCTACCGCTCTGGAGGAAAGCGCAAGTGCATGCCCGCATTCGAGACGAGGACTGACTCCCCTGGGGAGACTCCAGAAGTACCCCAAGATCCATGTCAGCACTGGAGAGGAATCCTCAGGTTCCGGCCCCGACTCCACACAAGGTCTTAGGCCCCCGCATCGACGGGAGAGGAATCCCGAGAGGCCCCCGAGGAACTCGCATGGGGACTGGCCTTTCCTGAGGCCACCAAAGCGTGTCCCTGAGGTCCCCGTCGTAAGTCGAGAGCACCTGCCGCAACTCGAGAAAATCCAGGAGGTTTTGCCCTCCAGGCGAGATGAGGCCCATTTCCGCTGAGGCTTCTCGAGGCCAATCACATCTAAACACTGGAACTTCCAAAGGGTCCTTCACACCCTTGCTGCAACTCAAGAAGTTCCCCGACATACCGGTCTCCAATCGAGAGGAAGCACGTGGGGTCCCGCACACATCCAGGGGAGCCCCGTTTCCACCTAATAGCTCGAGATGAGGGATCCTTTCCCTGTTTCGTAGGGAAAGAATTCCCGGCGTTCCCGTGGCATCTCAAGAGGAGGCGCTCTCCACAGGAAAGGCGAGAGGAATTCCAGGGTCGTGCCACCATTCCAAGAGTCCCCGAGATTTGTCAGTCCATTCCAAAGGAACCTGTTTTCCCTGCACTGCCTTGACGTTCAAGCCGAGGATCGACTCCCACCACGTGTGCACGTGGGACAGCCCTGTGGGAAAGCCTCGTGGGAAAGCCTCGTGGGAAAGACTCGAGGGAAAACCATAGATCCTTTGATCCACGCGGCGGACTGCGTGACACTGCTGCTACCGCTCTGGAGGAAAGCGCAAGTGCATGCCCGCATTCGAGACGAGGACTGACTCCCTTGGTGAGACTCCAGAAGAACTCCAAGAACCATGTCAGCACTGGAGAGGAATCCTCAGGTTCCGGCCCCGACTCCACACAAGGTCTTAGGCCCCGGCATCGACGGGAGAGTAATCCTGAGAGGCCCCCGAGGAACTCGCATGGGGACTGGCCTTTCCTGAGGCCACCAGAGCGGGTCCCTGAGGTCCCCGTCGTAAGTCGAGAGCACCTGCCGCAACTCGAGAAAATTCAGGAGGTTTTGCCCTCCAGGCGAGATGAGGCCCATTTCCGCTGAGGCTTCTCGAGGCTAATCACGTCTAACCACTGGAACTTCCAAAGGGTCCTTCACACCCTTGCTGCAACTCAAGAAGTTCCCCGACATACCCGTCTCCACTCGAGTGGAAGCACGTGAGTCTCGCACACATCCAGGGGAGCCCCGTTTCCGCCTCCTAGCTCGAGATGAGGGATCCTTTCCCTGTTTCTTAGGGAAAGAATTCCCGGCGTTCCCGTCGCATCTCAAGAGGAGGCGCTCTCCACAGGAAAGGCGAGAGGAACTCCAGGGTCGTGCCACCATTCCAAGAGTCCCCCAGATGTGTCAGTCCATTCCAGAGGAACCTGTTTTCCCTGCACTGCCTTGACGTTCAAGCCGAGGATCGACTCCCACCACGTGTGCACGTGGGACAGCCCTGTGGGAAAGCCTCGTGGGAAAGCCTCGTGGGAAAGACTCGAGGGAAAACCATAGATCCTTTGATCCACGAGGCGGATTGCGTGACACTGCTGCTACCGCTCTGGAGGAAAGCGCAAGTGCATGCCCGCATTCGAGACGAGGACTGACTCCCCTGGGGAGACTCCAGAAGTACCCCAAGATCCATGTCAGCACTGGAGAGGAATCCTTAGGTTCCGGCCCCGACTCCACACAAGGTCTTAGGCCCCGGCATCGCCGGGAGAGGAATCCCGAGAGGCCCCCGAGGAACTCGCATGGGGACTGGCCTTTCCTGAGGCCACCAGAGCGGGTCCCTGAGGTCCCCGTCGTAAGTCGAGAGCACCTGCCGCAACTCGGGAGAATCCAGGAGGTTTTGCCCTCCAGGCGAGAGGAGGCCCATTTCCGCTGAGGCTTCTCGAGGCCAATCACATCTAACCACTGGAACTTCGAAAGGGTCCTTCACACCATTGCTGCAACTCAAGAATTTCCCCGACATACCGTCTCCACTCGAGAGGAAGCACGTGGGGTCCCGCACACATCCAGGGGAGCCCCGTTTCCGCCTCGTAGCTCGAGATGAGGGATCCTTTCCCTGTTTCGTAGGGAAAGAATTCCCGGCGTTCCCGTCGCATCTCAAGAGGAGGCGCTCTCCACAGGAAAGGCGAGAGGAACTCCAGGGTCGTGACACCATTCCAAGAGTCCCCCAGATGTGTCAGTCCATTCCAGAGGAACCTGTTTTCCCTGCACTGCATTGACGTTCAAGCCGAGGATCGACTCCCACCACGTGTGCTCGTGGGACAGCCCTGTGGGAAAGCCTCGTGGGAAAGCCTCGTGGGAAAGACTCGAGGGAAAACCATAGATCCTTTGATCCACGCGGCGGACTGCGTGACACTGCTGCTACCGCTCTGGAGGAACGCGCAAGTGCATGCCCGCATTCGAGACGAGGACTGACTCCCCTGGGGAGACTCCAGAAGTACCCCAAGATCCATGTCAGCACTGGAGAGGAATCCTCAGGTTCCGGCCCCGACTCCACACAAGGTCTTAGGCCCGGGAATCGACGGGAGAGGAATCCCGAGAGGCCCCCGAGGAACTCGCATGGGGACTGGCCTTTCCTGAGGCCACCAGAGCGTGTCCCTGAGGTCCCCGTCGTAAGTCGAGAACACCTGCCGCAACTCGAGAAAATCCAGGAGGTTTTGCCCTCCAGGCGAGATGAGGCCCATTTCCGCTGAGGCTTCTCGAGGCCAATCACGTCTAACCACTGGAAATTCCAAAGGGTCCTTCACACCCTTGCTGCAACTCAAGAAGTTCCCCGACATACCCGTCTCCACTCGAGAGGAAGCACGTGGTGTCCCGCACACATCAAGGGGAGCCCCGTTTCCGCCTCCTAGCTCGAGATGAGGGATCCTTTCCCTGTTTCGTAGGGAAAGAAGTCCCGGCGTTCTCGTCGCATCTCAAGAGGAGGCGCTCTCCACAGGAAAGGCGAGAGGAACTCCAGGGTCGTGCCACCATTCCAAGAGTCCCCCAGATGTGTCAGTCCATTCCAGAGGAACCTGTTTTCCCTGCACTGCCTTGACGTTCAAGCCGAGGATCGACTCCCACCAAGTGTGCACGTGAGACAGCCCTGTGGGAAAGCCTCGTGGGAAAGCCTCGTGGGAAAGACTCGAGGGAAAACCATAGATCCTTTGATCCACACGGTGGACTGCGTGACACTGCTGCTACCGCTCTGGAGGAAAGCGCAAGTGCATGCCCGCATTCGAGACAAGGACTGACTCCCCTGGGGAGACTCCAGAAGTACCCCAAGATCCATGTCAGCACTGGAGAGGAATCCTCAGGTTCCGGCCCCCACTCCACACAAGGTCTTAGGCCCCGGCATCGACGGGAGAGGAATCCCGAGAGGCCCCCGAGGAACTCGCAAGGGGACTGGCCTTTCCTGAGGCCACCAGAGCGGGTCCCTGAGGTCCCCGTCGTAAGTCGAGAGCACCTGCCGCAACTCGAGAAAATCCAGGAGGTTTTGCCCTCCAGGCGAGATGAGGCCCATTTCCGCTGAGGCTTCTCGAGGCCAATCACATCTAACCACTGGAACTTCCAAAGGGTCCTTCACACCTTGCTGCAACTCAAGAAGTTCCCCGACATACCCGTCTCCACTCGAGAGGAAGCACGTGGGGTCCCGCACACATCCAGGGGAGCCCCGTTTCCGCCTCCTAGCTCGAGATGAGGGATCCTTTCCCTGTTTCATAGGGAAAGAATTCCCGGCGTTCCCGTCGCATCTCAAGAGGAGGCGCTCTCCACAGGAAAGGCGAGAGGAACTTCAGGGTCGTGCCACCATTCCAAGAGTCCCCCAGATGTGTCAGTCCATTCCAGAGGAACCTGTTTTCCCTGCACTGCCTTGACGTTCAAGCCGAGGATCGACTCCCACCACGTGTGCACGTGGGACAGCCCTGTGGGAAAGCCTCGTGGGAAAGCCTCGTGGGAAAGACTCGAGGGAAAACCATAGATCCTTTGATCCACGCGGCGGACTGCGTGACACTGCTGCTACCGCTCTGGAGGAAAGCGCAAGTGCATGCCCGCATTCGAGACGAGGACTGACTCCCCTGCGGAGACTCCAGAAGTACCCCAAGATCCATGTCAGCACTGGAGAGGAATCCTTAGGTTCCGGCCCCGACTCCACACAAGGTCTTAGGCCCCGGCATCGCCGGGAGAGGAATCCCGAGAGGCCCCCGAGGAACTCGCATGGGGACTGGCCTTTCCTGAGGCCACCAGAGCGGGTCCCTGAGGTCCCCGTCGTAAGTCGAGAGCACCTGCCGCAACTCGGGAGAATCCAGGAGGTTTTGCCCTCCAGGCGAGAGGAGGCCCATTTCCGCTGAGGCTTCTCGAGGCCAATCACATCTAACCACTGGAACTTCGAAAGGGTCCTTCACACCATTGCTGCAACTCAAGAATTTCCCCGACATACCGTCTCCACTCGAGAGGAAGCACGTGGGGTCCCGCACACATCCAGGGGAGCCCCGTTTCCGCCTCCTAGCTCGAGATGAGGGATCCTTTCCCTGTTTCGTAGGGAAAGAATTCCCGGCGTTCCCGTCGCATCTCAAGAGGAGGCGCTCTCCACAGGAAAGGCGAGAGGAACTCCAGGGTCGTGACACCATTCCAAGAGTCCCCCAGATGTGTCAGTCCATTCCAGAGGAACCTGTTTTCCCTGCACTGCATTGACGTTCAAGCCGAGGATCGACTCCCACCACGTGTGCTCGTGGGACAGCCCTGTGGGAAAGCCTCGTGGGAAAGCCTCGTGGGAAAGACTCGAGGGAAAACCATAGATCCTTTGATCCACGCGGCGGACTGCGTGACACTGCTGCTACCGCTCTGGAGGAAAGCGCAAGTGCATGCCCGCATTCGAGACGAGGACTGACTCCCCTGGGGAGACTCCAGAAGTACCCCAAGATCCATGTCAGCACTGGAGAGGAATCCTCAGGTTCCGGCCCCGACTCCACACAAGGTCTTAGGCCCGGGAATCGACGGGAGAGGAATCCCGAGAGGCCCCCGAGGAACTCGCATGGGGACTGGCCTTTCCTGAGGCCACCAGAGCGTGTCCCTGAGGTCCCCGTCGTAAGTCGAGAACACCTGCCGCAACTCGAGAAAATCCAGGAGGTTTTGCCCTCCAGGCGAGATGAGGCCCATTTCCGCTGAGGCTTCTCGAGGCCAATCACGTCTAACCACTGGAAATTCCAAAGGGTCCTTCACACCCTTGCTGCAACTCAAGAAGTTCCCCGACATACCCGTCTCCACTCGAGAGGAAGCACGTGGTGTCCCGCACACATCAAGGGGAGCCCCGTTTCCGCCTCCTAGCTCGAGATGAGGGATCCTTTCCCTGTTTCGTAGGGAAAGAAGTCCCGTCGTTCCCGTCGCATCTCAAGAGGAGGCGCTCTCCACAGGAAAGGCGAGAGGAACTCCAGGGTCGTGCCACCATTCCAAGAGTCCCCCAGATGTGTCAGTCCATTCCAGAGGAACCTGTTTTCCCTGCACTGCCTTGACGTTCAAGCCGAGGATCGACTCCCACCACGTGTGCACGTGAGACAGCCCTGTGGGAAAGCCTCGTGGGAAAGCCTCGTGGGAAAGACTCGAGGGAAAACCATAGATCCTTTGATCCACACGGTGGACTGCGTGACACTGCTGCTACCGCTCTGGAGGAAAGCGCAAGTGCATGCCCGCATTCGAGACAAGGACTGACTCCCCTGGGGAGACTCCAGAAGTACCCCAAGATCCATGTCAGCACTGGAGAGGAATCCTCAGGTTCCGGCCCCGACTCCACACAAGGTCTTAGGCCCCGGCATCGACGGGAGAGGAATCCCGAGAGGCCCCCGAGGAACTCGCAAGGGGACTGGCCTTTCCTGAGGCCACCAGAGCGGGTCCCTGAGGTCCCCGTCGTAAGTCGAGAGCACCTGCCGCAACTCGAGAAAATCCCGGAGGTTTTGCCCTCCAGGCGAGATGAGGCCCATTTCCGCTGAGGCTTCTCGAGGCCAATCACATCTAACCACTGGAACTTCCAAAGGGTCCTTCACACCTTGCTGCAACTCAAGAAGTTCCCCGACATACCCGTCTCCACTCGAGAGGAAGCACGTGGGGTCCCGCACACATCCAGGGGAGCCCCGTTTCCGCCTCCTAGCTCGAGATGAGGGATCCTTTCCCTGTTTCATAGGGAAAGAATTCCCGGCGTTCCCGTCGCATCTCAAGAGGAGGCGCTCTCCACAGGAAAGGCGAGAGGAACTTCAGGGTCGTGCCACCATTCCAAGAGTCCCCCAGATGTGTCAGTCCATTCCAGAGGAACCTGTTTTCCCTGCACTGCCTTGACGTTCAAGCCGAGGATCGACTCCCACCACGTGTGCACGTGGGACAGCCCTGTGGGAAAGCCTCGTGGGAAAGCCTCGTGGGAAAGACTCGAGGGAAAACCATAGATCCTTTGATCCACGCGGCGGACTGCGTGACACTGCTGCTACCGCTCTGGAGGAAAGCGCAAGTGCATGCCCGCATTCGAGACGAGGACTGACTCCCCTGCGGAGACTCCAGAAGTACCCCAAGATCCATGTGAGCACTGGAGAGGAATCCTCAGGTTCCGGCCCCGACTCCACACAAGGTCTTAGGCCCCGGCATCGACGGGAGAGGAATCCCGAGAGGCCCCCGAGGAACTCGCATGGGGACTGGCCTTTCCTGAGGCCACCAGAGCGGGTCCCTGAGGTCCCCGTCGTAAGTCGAGAGCACCTGCCGCAACTCGAGAAAATCCAGGAGGTTTTGCCCTCCAGGCGAGATGAGGCCCATTTCCGCTGAGGCTTCTCGAGGCCAATCACATCTAACCACTGGAACTTCCAAAGGGTCCTTCACACCCTTGCTGCAACTCAAGAAGTTCCCCGACATACCCGTCTCCACTCGAGAGGAAGCACGTGGGGTCCCGCACACATCCAGGGGAGCCCCGTTTCCGCCTCCTAGCTCGAGATGAGGGATCCTTTCCCTGTTTCGTAGGGAAAGAATTCCCGGCGTTCCCGTCGCATCTCAAGAGGAGGCGCTCTCCACAGGAAAGGCGAGAGGAACTCCATGGTCGTGACACCATTCCAAGAGTCCCCCAGATGTGTCAGTCCATTCCAGAGGAACCTGTTTTCCCTGCACTGCCTTGACGTTCAAGCCGAGGATCGAATCCTACCACGCGTGCACGTGGGACAGCCCTGTGGGAAAGCCTCGTGGGAAAGCCTCGTGGGAAAGACTCGAGGGAAAACCATAGATCCTTTGATCCACGCGGCGGACTGCGTGACACTGCTGCTACCGCTCTGGAGGAAAGCGCAAGTGCATGCCCGCATTCGAGACGAGGACTGACTCCCCTGGGGAGACTCCAGAAGTACCCCAAGATCCATGTCAGCACTGGAGAGGAATCCTCAGGTTCCGGCCCCGACTCCACGCAAGGTCTTAGGCCCCGGCATCGACGGGAGAGGAATCCCGAGAGGCCCCCGAGGAACTCGCATGGGGACTGGCCTTTCCTGAGGCCACAAGAGCGGGTCCCTGAGGTCCCCGTCGTAAGTCGAGAGCACCTGCCGCAACTCGAGAAAATCCAGGAGGTTTTGCCCTCCAGGCGAGATGAGGCCCATTTCCGCTGAGGCTTCTCGAGGCCAATCACATCTAACCACTGGAACTTCCAAAGGGTCCTTCACACCCTTGCTGCAACTCAAGAAGTTCCCCGACATACCCGTCTCCACTCGAGAGGAAGCACGTGGGGTCCCGCACACATCCAGGGGAGCCCCGTTTGCGCCTCCTAGCTCGAGATGAGGGATCCTTTCCCTGATTCGTAGGGAAAGAATTCCCGGCTTTCCCGTCGCATCTCAAGAGGAGGCGCTCTCCACAGGAAAGGCGAGAGGAACTCCAGGGTCGTGCCACCATTCCAAGAGTCCCCCAGATGTGTCAGTCCATTCCAGAGGAACCTGTTTTCCCTGCACTGCCTTGACGTTCAAGCCGAGGATCGACTCCCACCACGTGTGCACGTGGGACAGCCCTGTGGGAAAGCCTCGTGGGAAAGCCTCGTGGGAAAGACTCGAGGGAAAACCATAGATCCTTTGACCCATTTGGCAGACTGCGTGACACTGCTGCTACCGCTCTGGAGGAAAGCGCAAGTGCATGCCCGCATTCGAGACGAGGACTGACTCCCCTGGGGAGACTCCAGAAGTACCCCAAGATCCATGTCAGCACTGGAGAGGAATCCTCAGTTTCCGGCCCCGACTCCACACAAGGTCTTAGGCCCCGGCATCGACGGGAGAGGAATCCCGAGAGGCCCCCGAGGAACTCGCATGGGGACTGGCCTTTCCTGAGGCCACCAGAGCGGGTCCCTGAGGTCCCCGTCGTAAGTCGAGAGCACCTGCCGCAACTCGAGAAAATCCAGGAGGTTTTGCCCTCCAGGCGAGATGAGGCCCATTTCCGCTGAGGCTTCTCGAGGCCAATCACATCTAACAATTGGAACTTCCAAAGGGTCCTTCATACCCTTGCTGCAACTCAAGAAGTTCCCCGACATACCCGTCTCCACTCGAGAGGAAGCACGTGTTGTCCCGCACACATCCAGGGGAGCCCCGTTTCCGCCTCCTAGCTCGAGATGAGGGATCCTTTCCCTGTTTCCTACGGATAGAATTCCCGGCGTTCCCGTCGCATCTCAAGAGGAGGCGCTCTCCACAGGAAAGGCGAGAGGAACTCCAGGGTCGTGCCACCATTCCAAGAGTCCCCCAGATGTGTCAGTCCATTCCAGAGGAACCTGTTTTCCCTGCACTGCCTTGACGTTCAAGCCGAGGATCGACTCCCACCACGTGTGCACGTGGGACAGCCCTGTGGGAAAGCCTCGTGGGAAAGCCTCGTGGGAAAGACTCGAGGGAAAACCATAGATCCTTTGATCCACGCGGCGGACTGCGTGACACTGCTGCTACCGCTCTGGAGGAAAGCGCAAGTGCATGCCCGCATTCGAGACGAGGACTGACTCCACCGGGGAGACTCCAGAAGTACCCCAAGATCCATGTCAGCACTGGAGAGGAATCCTCAGGTTCCGGCCCCGACTCCACACAAGGTCTTAGGCCCCGGCATCGCCGGGAGAGGAATCCCGAGACGCCCCCGAGGAACTCGCATGGGGACTGGCCTTTCCTGAGGCCACCAGAGCGGGTCCCTGAGGTCCCCGTCGTAAGTCGAGAGCACCTGCCGCAACTCGAGAAAATCCAGGAGGTTTTGCCCTCCAGGCGAGATGAGGCCCATTTCCGCTGAGGCTTCTCGAGGCCAATCACATCTAACCACTGGAATTTCCAAAGGGTCCTTCACACCATTGCTGCAACTCAAGAAGTTCCCCGACATAGCCGTCTCCACTCGAGAGGAAGCACGTGGGGTCCCAAACACATCCAGGGGAGCCCCGTTTCCGCCTCCTAGCTCGAGATGAGGGATCCTTTCCCTGTTTCGTACGGAAAGAATTCCCGGTGTTCCCGTCGCATCTCAAGAGGAGGCGCTCTCCACAGGAAAGGCGAGAGGAACTACAGGGTCGTGCCACCATTCCAAGAGTCCCCCAGATGTGTCAGTCCATTCCAGAGGAACCTGTTTTCCCTGCACTGCCTTGACGTTCAAGCCGAGGATAGACTCCCACCACGTGTGCACGTGGGACAGCCCTGTGGGAAAGCCTCGTGGTAAAGCCTCGTGGGAAAGACTCGAGGGAAAACCATAGATCCTTTGATCCACGCGGCGGACTGCGTGACACTGCTTCTACCGCTCTGGAGGAAAGCGCAAGTGCATGCCCGCATTCGAGACGAGGACTGACTCCACTGGCGAGACTCCAGAAGTACCCCAAGATCCATGTCAGCACTGGAGAGGAATCCTCAGGTTTCAGCCCCAACTACACACAAGGTCTTAGGCCCCGGCATCGACGGGTGAGGAATCCCGAGACGCCCCCGAGGAACTCGCATGGGGACTGGCCTTTCCTGAGGCCACCAGAGCGGGTCCCTGAGGTCCCCGTCGTAAGTCGAGAGCACCTGCCGCAACTCGAGAAAATCCAGGAGGTTTTGCCCTCCAGGCGAGATGAGGCCCATTTCCGCTGAGGCTTCTCGAGTCTAATCACATCTAACCACTGGAACTTCCAAAGGGTCCTTCACACCCTTGCTGCAACTCAAGAAGTTCCCCGACATACCCGTCTGCACTCGAGAGGAAGCACGTGGTGTCCCGCACACATCCAGGGGAGCCCGGTTTCCGCCTCCTAGCTCGAGATGAGGGATCCTTTCCCTGTTTCGTAGGGAAAGAATTCCCGGTGTTCCCGTCGCATCTCAAGAGGAGGCGCTCTCCACAGGAAAGGCGAGAGGAACTCCAGGGTCATGCCACCATTCCAAGAGTCCCCCAGATGTGTCAGTCCATTCCAGAGGAACCTGTTTTCCCTGCACTGCCTTGACGTTCAAGCCGAGGATCGACTCCCACCACGTGTGCACGTGGGACAGCCCTGTGGGAAAGCCTCGTGGGAAAGCCTCGTGGGAAAGACTCGGGGGAAAACCATACATCCTTTGATCCACGCGGCGGACTGCGTGACACTGCTGCTACCGCTCTGGAGGAAAGCGCAAGTGCATGCCCGCATTCGAGACGAGGACTGACTCCCCTTGGGAGACTCCAGAAGTACCCCAAGATCCATGTCAGCACTGGAGAGGAATCCTCAGGTTCCGGCCCCGACTCCACTCAAGGTCTTAGGCACCGGCATCGATGGGAGAGGAATCCCGAGAGGCCCCCGAGGAACTCTCATGGGGACTGGCCTTTCCTGAGGCCACCAGAGCGGGTCCCTGAGGTCCCCGTCGTAAGTCGAGAGCACCTGCCGCAACTCGAGAAAATCCTGGAGGTTTTGCCCTCCAGGCGAGATGAGGCCCATTTCCGCTGAGGCTTCTCGAGGCTAATCACGTCTAATTACTGGAACTTCCAACGGGTCTTTCACACCCTTGCTACGACTAAAGAAGCTCCCCACCATACCCGTCTCCACTCCAGAGGAAGCACGTGGGGTCACGCACACATCCAGGGGAGCCCCGTTTCCGCCTCCTAGTTCGAGATGAGGGATCCTTTCCCTGTTTCGTAGGGAAAGAATTCCCGGCGTTCCCGTCGCAACTCAAGAGGAGGCGCTCTCCACAGGAAAGGCGAGAGGAACTCCAGGGTCGTGCCACCATTCCAAGAGTCCCCCAGATGTGTCAGTCCATTCCAGAGGAACCTGTTTTCCCTGCACTGCCTTGACGTTCAAGCCGAGGATCGACTCCCACCACGTGTGCACGTGGGACAGCTCTGTGGCAAAGCCTCGTGGGAAAGCCTCGTGGGAAAGACTCGAGGGAAAACCATAGATCCTTTGATCCACGCGGCGGACTGCGTGACACTGCTGCTACCGCTCTGGAGGAAAGCGCAAGTGCATGCCCGCATTCGACACGAGGACTGACTCCCCTGGGGAGACTCCAGAAATACCCCAAGATCCATGTCAGCACTGGAGAGGAATCCTCAGGTTCCGGCCCCGACTCCACACAAGGTCTTAGGCCCCGGAATCGACGGGAGAGGAATCCCGAGAGGCCCCCGAGGAACTCGCATGGGGACTGGCCTTTCCTGAGGCCACCAGAGCGGGTCCCTGAGGTCCCCGTCGTAAGTCGAGAGCAACTGCCGCAATTCGAGAAATTCCAGGAGGTTTTGCCCTCCAGGCGAGATGAGGCCCATTTCCGCTGAGGCTTCTCGAGGCCAATCACATCTCACCACTGGAACTTCCAAAGGGTCCTTCACACCCTTGCTGCAACTCAAGAAGTTCCCCGACATACCCGTCTCCACTCGAAAGGAAGCACGTGGGGTCCCGCACACATCCAGGGGAGCCCCGTTTCCGCCTCCTAGCTCGAGATGAGGGATCCTTTCCCTGTTTAGTAGGGAAAGAATTCCCGGCGTTCCCGTCGCATATCAAGAGGAGGCGCTCTCCACAGGAAAGGCGAGAGGAACTCCAGGGTCGTGCCACCATTCCAAGAGACCCCCAGATGTGTCAGTCCATTCCAGAGGAACCTGTTTTCCCTGCACTGCCTTGACGTTCAAGCCGAGGATCGACTCCCACCACGTGTGCACGTGGGACAGCCCTGTGGGAAAGCCTCGAGGGAAAGCCTCGTGGGAAAGACTCGAGGAAAACCATAGATCCTTTGATCCACGCGGCGGACTGCGTGACACTGCTGCTACCACTCTGGAGGAAAGCGCAAGTGCATGCCCGCATTCGAGACGAGGACTGACTCCCCTGGGGAGACTCCAGAAGTACCCCACGATCAATGTCAGCACTGGAGAGGAATCCTCAGGTTCCGGCCCCGACTCCACACAAGGTCTTAGGCCCCGGCATCGACCGGATAGGAATCCCGAGAGGAACTCGCATGGGGACTGGCCTTTCCTGAGGCTACCAGAGCGGGTCCCTGAGGTCCTCGGCGTAAGTCGAGAGCACCTGCCGCAACTGGAGAAAATCCAGGCGGTTTTGCCCTCCAGGCGAGATGAGGCCCATTTCCGCTGAGGCTTCTCGAGGCCAATCACATCTAACCACTGGAACTTCCAAAGGGTCCTTCACACCCTTGCTGCAACTCAAGAAGTTCCCCGACATACCCGTCTCCACTCGAGAGGAAGCACGTGGGGTCCCGCACACATCCAGGGGAGCCCCGTTTCCGCCTCCTAGCTCGAAATGAGGGATCCTTTCCCTGTTTCGTAGGGAAAGAATTCCCGGCGTTCCAGTCGCATCTCAAGAGGAGGCGCTCTCCACAGGAAAGGCGAGAGGAACTCCAGTGTCGTGCCACCATTCCAAGAGTCCCCCAGATGTGTCAGTCCATTCCAGAGGAACCTGTTTTCCCTGCACTGCCTTGACGTTCAAGCCGAGGATCGACTCCCACCACGTGTGCACGTGGGACAGCCATGTGGGAAAGCCTCGTGGGAAAGCCTCGTGGGAAAGACCTGAGGGAAAACCATAGATCCTTTGATCCACGCGGCGGACTGCGTGACACTGCTGCTACCGCTCTGGAGGAAAGCGCGAGTGCATGCCCGCATTCGAGACGAGGACTGACTCCCCTTGGGAGACTCCAGAAGTACCCCAAGATCCATGTCAGCACTGGAGAGGAATCCTCAGGTTCCGGCCCCGACTCCACTCAAGGTCTTAGGCACCGGCATCGATGGGAGAGGAATCCCGAGAGGCCCCCAAGGAACTCTCATGGGGACTGGCCTTTCCTGAGGCCACCAGAGCGGGTCCCTGAGGTCCCCGTCGTAAGTCGAGAGCACCTGCCGCAACTCGAGAAAATCCTGGAGGTTTTGCCCTCCAGGCGAGATGAGGCCCATTTCCGCTGAGGCTTCTCGAGGCTAATCACGTCTAATTACTGGAACTTCCAACGGGTCTTTCACACCCTTGCTACGACTAAAGAAGCTCCCCACCATACCCGTCTCCACTCCAGAGGAAGCACGTGGGGTCACGCACACATCCAGGGGAGCCCCGTTTCCGCCTCCTAGCTCGAGATGAGGGATCCTTTCCCTGTTTCGTAGGGAAAGAATTCCCGGCGTTCCCGTCGCAACTCAAGAGGAGGCGCTCTCCACAGGAAAGGCGAGAGGAACTCCAGGGTCGTGCCACCATTCCAAGAGTCCCCCAGATGTGTCAGTCCATTCCAGAGGAACCTGTTTTCCCTGCACTGCCTTGACGTTCAAGCCGAGGATCGACTCCCACCACGTGTGCACGTGGGACAGCTCTGTGGCAAAGCCTCGTGGGAAAGCCTCGTGGGAAAGACTCGAGGGAAAACCATAGATCCTTTGATCCACGCGGCGGACTGCGTGACACTGCTGCTACCGCTCTGGAGGAAAGCGCAAGTGCATGCCCGCATTCGACACGAGAACTGACTCCCCTGGGGAGACTCCAGAAATACCCCAAGATCCATGTCAGCACTGGAGAGGAATCCTCAGGTTCCGGCCCCGACTCCACACAAGGTCTTAGGCCCCGGAATCGATGGGAGAGGAATCCCGAGAGGCCCCCGAGGAACTCGCATGGGGACTGGCCTTTCCTGAGGCCACCAGAGCGGGTCCCTGAGGTCCCCGTCGTAAGTCGAGAGCAACTGCCGCAATTCGAGAAATTCCAGGAGGTTTTGCCCTCCAGGCGAGATGAGGCCCATTTCCGCTGAGGCTTCTCGAGGCCAATCACATCTCACCACTGGAACTTCCAAAGGGTCCTTCACACCCTTGCTGCAACTCAAGAAGTTCCCCGACATACCCGTCTCCACTCGAAAGGAAGCACGTGGGGTCCCGCACACATCCAGGGGAGCCCCGTTTCCGCCTCCTAGCTCGAGATGAGGGATCCTTTCCCTGTTTAGTAGGGAAAGAATTCCCGGCGTTCCCGTCGCATATCAAGAGGAGGCGCTCTCCACAGGAAAGGCGAGAGGAACTCCAGGGTCGTGCCACCATTCCAAGAGACCCCCAGATGTGTCAGTCCATTCCAGAGGAACCTGTTTTCCCTGCACTGCCTTGACGTTCAAGCCGAGGATCGACTCCCACCACGTGTGCACATGGGACAGCCCTGTGGGAAAGCCTCTTGGGAAAGCCTCGTGGGAAAGACTCGAGGGAAAACCATAGATCCTTTGATCCACGCGGCGGACTGCGTGACACTGCTGCTACCGCTCTGGAGGAAAGCCCAAGTGCATGCCCGCATTCGAGACGAGGACTGACTCCCCTGGGGAGACTCCAGAAGTACCCCAAGATCCATGTCTGCACTGGAGAGGAATCCTCAGGTTCCGGCCCAGACTCCACACAAGGTCTTAGGCCCCGGCATCGACGGGAGAGGGATCCCGAGAGGCCCCCGTGGAACTCTCATGGGGACTGGCTTTTCCTGAGGCCACCAGAGCGGGTCCCTGAGGTCCCCGTCCTAAGTCGAGAGCACTTGCCGCAACTCGAGAAAATCCAGGAGGTTTTGCCCTCCAGGCGAGATGAGGCTCATTTCCGCTGAGGCTTCTCGAGGCTATTCACGTCTAAACACTGGATCTTCCAAAGGGTCCTTCACACCCTTGCTGCAACTCAAGAAGTTCCCCGACATACCCGTCTGCACTCGAGAGGAAGCACGTGGGGTCCCGCACACATCCAGGGGAGCCCCGTTTCCGCCTCCTAGCTCGAGATGAGGGATCCTTTCCCTGTTTCGTAGGGAAAGAATTCCCGGCGTTCCCGTCGCATCTCAAGAGGAGGCGCTCTCCACAGGAAAGGCGAGAGGAACTCCAGGGTCGTGCCACCATTCCAAGAGACCCCCAGATGTGTCAGTCCATTCCAGAGGAATCTGTTTTCCCTGCACTGCCTTGACGTTCAAGCCGAGGATCGACTCCCACCACGTGTGCACGTGGGACAGCCCTGTGGGAAAGCCTCGTGGGAAAGCCTCGTGGGAAAGACTCGAGGAAAACCATAGATCCTTTGATCCACGAGGCGGACTGCGTGACACTGCTGCTACCGCTCTGGAGGAAAGCGCAAGTGCATGCCCGCATTCGAGACGAGGACTGACTCCCCTGGGGAGACTCCAGAAGTACCCCACGATCAATGTCAGCACTGGAGAGGAATCCTCAGGTTCCGGCCCCGACTCCACACAAGGTCTTAGGCCCCGGCATCGACCGGATAGGAATCCCGAGAGGAACTCGCATGGGGACTGGCCTTTCCTGAGGCTACCAGAGCGGGTCCCTGAGGTCCTCGGCGTAAGTCGAGAGCACCTGCCGCAACTGGAGAAAATCCAGGCGGTTTTGCCCTCCAGGCGAGATGAGGCCCATTTCCGCTGAGGCTTCTCGAGGCCAATCACATCTAACCACTGGAACTTCCAAAGGGTCCTTCACACCCTTGCTGCAACTCAAGAAGTTCCCCGACATACCCGTCTCCACTCGAGAGGAGGCACGTGGGGTCCCGCACACATCCAGGGGAGCCCCGTTTCCGCCTCCTAGCTCGAGATGAGGGATCCTTTCCCTGTTTCGTAGGGAAAGAATTCCCGGCGTTCCAGTCGCATCTCAAGAGGAGGCGCTCTCCACAGGAAAGGCGAGAGGAACTCCAGTGTCGTGCCACCATTCCAAGAGTCCCCCAGATGTGTCAGTCCATTCCAGAGGAACCTGTTTTCCCTGCACTGCCTTGACGTTCAAGCCGAGGATCGACTCCCACCACGTGTGCACGTGGGACAGCCATGTGGGAAAGCCTCGTGGGAAAGCCTCGTGGGAAAGACCTGAGGGAAAACCATAGATCCTTTGATCCACGCGGCGGACTGCGTGACACTGCTGCTACCGCTCTGGAGGAAAGCTCAAGTGCATGCCCGCATTCGAGACGAGGACTGACTCCCCTTGGGAGACTCCAGAAGTACCCCAAGATCCATGTCAGCACTGGAGAGGAATCCTCAGGTTCCGGCCCCGACTCCACTCAAGGTCTTAGGCACCGGCATCGATGGGAGAGGAATCCCGAGAGGCCCCCGAGGAACTCGCATGGGGACTGGCCTTTCCTGAGGCCACCAGAGCGGGTCCCTGAGGTCCCCGTCGTAAGTCGAGAGCACCTGCCGCAACTCGAGAAAATCCTGGAGGTTTTGCCCTCCAGGCGAGATGAGGCCCATTTCCGCTGAGGCTTCTCGAGGCTAATCACGTCTAATTACTGGAACTTCCAACGGGTCTTTCACACCCTTGCTACGACTAAAGAAGCTCCCCACCATACCCGTCTCCACTCCAGAGGAAGCACGTGGGGTCCCGCACACATCCAGGGGAGCCCCGTTTCCGCCTCCTAGCTCGAGATGAGGGATCCTTTCCCTGTTTCGTAGGGAAAGAATTCCCTGCGTTCCCGTCGCATCTCAAGAGGAGGCGCTCTCCACAGGAAAGGCGAGAGGAACTCCAGGGTCGTGCCACCATTCCAAGAGTCCCCCAGATGTGTCAGTCCATTCCAGAGGAACCTGTTTTCCCTGCACTGCCTTGACGTTCAAGCCGAGGATCGACTCCCACCACGTGTGCACGTGGGACAGCCCTGTGGGAAAGCCTCGTGGGAAAGCCTCGTGGGAAAGACTCGAGGAAAACCATAGATCCTTTGATCCACGCGGCGGACTGCGTGACACTGCTGCTACCACTCTGGAGGAAAGCGCAAGTGCATGCCCGCATTCGAGACGAGGACTGACTCCCCTGGGGAGACTCCAGAAGTACCCCACGATCAATGTCAGCACTGGAGAGGAATCCTCAGGTTCCGGCCCCGACTCCACACAAGGTCTTAGGCCCCGGCATCGACCGGATAGGAATCCCGAGAGGAACTCGCATGGGGACTGGCCTTTCCTGAGGCTACCAGAGCGGGTCCCTGAGGTCCCCGTCGTAAGTCGAGAGCACCTGCCGCAACTCGAGAAAATCCAGGAGGTTTTGCCCTCCAGGCGAGATGAGGCCCATTTCCACTGAGGCTTCTCGAGGCTAATCACGTCTAACCACTGGAACTTCCAAAGGGTCCTTCACACCCTTGCTGCAACTCAAGAAGTTCCCCGACATACCCGTCTGCACTCGAGAGGAAGCACGTGGGGTCTCGCACACATCCAGGTGAGCCCCGTTTCCGCCTCCTAACTCGAGATGAGGGATCCTTTCCCTGTTTCGTAGGGAAAGAATTCCCGGCGTTCCCGTCGCATCTCAAGAGGAGGCGCTCTCAACAGGAAAGGCGAGAGGAACTCCAGGGTCATGCCACCATTCCAAGAGTCCCCCAGATGTGTCAGTCCATTCCAGAGGAACCTGTTTTCCCTGCACTGCCTTGACGTTCAAGCCGAGGATCGACTCCCACCACGTGTGCACGTGGGACAGCCCTGTGGGAAAGCCTCGTGGGAAAGCCTCGAGGGAAAACCATAGATCCTTTGATCCACGCGGCGGACTGCGTGACACTGCTGCTACCGCTCTTGAGGAAAGCGCAATGCATGCCCGCATTCGAGACGAGGACTGACTCCCCTGGGGAGACTCCAGGAGTACCCCAAGATCCATGTCAGCACTGGAGAGGAATCCTCAGGTTCCGGCCCCGACTCCACACAAGGTCTTAGGCCCCGGCATCGACGGGAGAGGAATCCCGAGACGCCCCCGTGGTACTCGCATGGGAACTGGCCTTTCCTGAGGCCACCAGAGCGGTTCCCTGAGGTCCCCGTCGTAAGTCGAGAGCACCTGCCGCAACTCGAGAAAATCCAGGAGGTTTTGCCCTCCAGGCGAGATGAGGCCCATTTCCGCTGAGGCTTCTCGAGGCCACTCACATCTAACCACTGGAACTTCCAAAGGATCCTTCACACCATTGCTGCAACTCAAGAAGTTCCCCGACATACCCGTCTCCACTCGAGAAGAAGCACGTGGGTTCCCGCACACATCCAGGGGAGCCCCGTTTCCACCTCCTAGCTCGAGATGAGGGATCCTTTCCCTGTTTCGTAGGGAAAGAATTCCCGGCGTTCCCGTCGCATCTCAAGAGGAGGCGCTCTCCACAGGAAAGTAGAGAGGAACTCCAGGGTCGTGACACCATTCCAAGAGTCCCCCAGATGTGTCAGTCCATTCCAGAGGAACCTGTTTTCCCTGCACTGCCTTGACTTTCAAGCCGAGGATCGACTCCCACCACGTGTGCACGTGGGACAGCCCTGTGGGAAAGCCTCGTGGGAAAGCCTCGTGGGAAAGACTCGAGGGAAAACCATAGATCCTTTGATTCACGCGGCGGACTGCGTGACACTGCTGCTACCGCTCTGGAGGAAAGCGCAAGTGCATGCCCGCATTCGAGACGAGGACTGACTCCCCTGGGGAGACTTCAGAAGTACCCCAGATCCATGTCAGCACTGGAGAGGAATCCTCAGGTCACGGCCCCGACTCCACACAAGGTCTTAGGCCCCGGCATCGACGGGAGAGGAATCCCGAGAGGCCCCCGAGGAACTCGCATGGGGACTGGCCTTTCCTGAGGCCACCAGAGCGGGTCCCTGAGGTCCCCGTCGTAAGTCGAGAGCACCTGCCGCAACTCGAGAAAATCCAGGAGGTTTTGCGTCCAGGCGAGATGAGGCCCATTTCGGCTGAGGCTTCTCGAGGCTAATCACATCTAACCACTGGAACTTCCAAAGGGTCCTTCACACCCTTGCTGCAACTCAAGAAGCTCCCTGACATACCCGTCTGCACTCGAGAGGAAGCACGTGGGGTCCCGCACACATCCAGGGGAGCCCCGTTTCCGCCTCCTAGCTCGAGATGAGGGATCCTTTCCCTGTTTCGTAGGGAAAGAATTCCCGGCGTTCCCGTCGCATCTCAAGAGGAGGCGCTCTCCACAGGAAAGGCGAGAGGAACTCCAGGGTCGTGACACCATTCCAAGAGTCCCCCAGATGTGTCAGTCCATTCCAGAGGAACCTGTTTTCCCTGCACTGCATTGACGTTCAAGCCGAGGATCGACTCCCACCACGTGTACACGTGGGACAGCCCTGTGGGAAAGCCTCGTGGGAAAGCCTCGTGGGAAAGACTCGAGGGAAAACCATAGATCCTTTGATCCACGCGGCAGACTGCGTGACACTGCTGCTACCGCTCTGGAGGAAAGGGCAAGTGCATGCCCGCATTCGAGACGAGGACTGACTCCCCTGGGGAGACTCCAGAAGTACCCCAAGATCCATGTCAGCACTGGAGAGGAATCCTCAGGTTCCGGCCCCGAATCCACACAAGGTCTTAGGCCCCGGCATCGACGGGAGAGGAATCCCGAGAGGCCCCCGAGGAACTCGCATGGGGACTGGCCTTTCCTGAGGCCACCAGAGCGGTTCCCTGATGTCCCCGTCGTAAGTCGAGAGCACCTGCCGCAACTCGAGAAAATCCAGGAGGTTTTGCCCTCCAGGCGAGATGAGGCCCATTTCCGCTGAGGCTTCTCGAGGCCAATCACATCTAACCTCTGGAACTTCCAAAGGGTCCTTCACACCCTTGCTGCAACTCAAGAATTTCCCCGACATACCCGTCTGCACTCGAGAGGAAGCACGTGGTGTCCCGCACACATCCAGGGGAGCCCCGTCTCCGCCTCCTAGCTCGAGATGAGGGATCCTTTCTCTGTTTCGTAGGGAAAGAATTCCCGGCGTTCCCGTCGCATCTCAAGAGGAGGCGCTCTCCACAGGAAAGGCGAGAGGAACTCCAGGGTCGTGCCACCATTCCAAGAGTCCCCCAGATGTGTCAGTCCATTCCAGAGGAACCTGTTTTCCCTGCACTGCCTTGACGTTCAAGCCGAGGATCGACTCCCACCACGTGTTCACGTGGGACAGCCCTGTGGGAAAGCCTCGTGGGAAAGCCTCGTGGGAAAGACTCGAGGGAAAACCATAGATCCTTTGATCCACGCGGCGGACTGCGTGACACTGCTGCTACCGCTCTGGAGGAAAGCGCAAGTGCATGCCCGCATTCGACACGAGGACTGACTCCCCTGGGGAGACTCCAGAAGTACCCCAAGATCCATGTCAGCACTGGAGAGGAATCCTCAGGTTCCGGCCCTGACTCCACACAAGGTCTTAGGCCCCGGCATCGACGGGAGAGGAATCCCGAGAGGCCCCCGAGGAACTCGCATAGGGACTGGCCTTTCCTGAGGCCACCAGAGCGGGTCTCTGAGGTCCCCGTCGTAAGTCGAGAGCACCTGCCGCAACTCGAGAAAATTCAGGAGGTTTTGCCCTCCAGGCGAGATGAGGCCCATTTCCGCTGAGGCTTCTCGAGGCCAATCACATCTAACCTCTGGAACTTCCAAAGGGTCCTTCACACCCTTGCTGCAACTCAAGAAGTTCCCCGACATACCCGTCTGCACTCGAGAGGAAGCACGTGGTGTCCCGCACACATCCAGGGCAGCCCCGTTTCCGCCTCCTAGCTCGAGATGAGGGATCCTTTCTCTGTTTCGTAGGGAAAGAATTCCCGGCGTTCCCGTCGCATCTCAAGAGGAGGCGCTCTCCACAGGAAAGGCGAGAGGAACTCCAGGGTCGTGCCACCATTCCAAGAGTCCCCCAGATGTGTCAGTCCATTCCAGAGGAACCTGTTTTCCCTGCACTGCCTTGACGTTCAAGCCGAGGATCGACTCCCACCACGTGTGCACGTGGGACAGCCCTGTGGGAAAGCCTCGTGGGAAAGCCTCGTGGGAAAGACTCGAGGGAAAACCATAGATCCTTTGATCCACGCGGCGGACTGCGTGACACTGCTGCTACCGCTCTGGAGGAAAGCGCAAGTGCATGCCCGCATTCGAGACGAGGACTGACTCCCCTGGGGAGACTCCAGAAGTACCCCAAGATCCATGTCAGCACTGGAGAGGAATCCTCAGGTTCCGGCCTCAACTCCACACAAGGTCTTAGGCCCCGGCATCGACGGGAGAGGGATCCCGAGAGGCCCCCGAGGAACTCTCATGGGGACTGGCTTTTCCTGAGGCCACCAGAGCGGGTCCCTGAGGTCCCCGTCCTAAGTCGAGAGCACTTGCCGCAACTCGAGAAAATCCAGGAGGTTTTGCCCTCCAGGCGAGATGAGGCTCATTTCCGCTGAGGCTTCTCGAGGCTATTCACGTCTAAACACTGGATCTTCCAAAGGGTCCTTCACACCCTTGCTGCAACTCAAGAAGTTCCCCGACATACCCGTCTGCACTCGAGAGGAAGCACGTGGGGTCCCGCACACATCCAGGGGAGCCTCGTTTCCGCCTCCTAGCTCGAGATGAGGGATCCTTTCCCTGTTTCGTAGGGAAAGAATTCCCGGCGTTCCCGTCGCATCTCAAGAGGAGGCGCTCTCCACAGGAAAGGCGAGAGGAACTCCAGGGTCGTGCCACCATTCCAAGAGTCCCCCAGATGTGTCAGTCCATTCCAGAGGAACCTGTTTTCCCTGCACTGCCTTGACGTTCAAGCCGAGGATCGACTCCCACCACGTGTGCACGTGGGACAGCCCTGTGGGAAAGCCTCGTGGGAAAGCCTCGTGGGAAAGACTCGAGGAAAACCATAGATCCTTTGATCCACGCGGCGGACTGCGTGACACTGCTGCTACCACTCTGGAGGAAAGCGCAAGTGCATGCCCGCATTCGAGACGAGGACTGACTCCCCTGGGGAGACTCCAGAAGTACCCCACGATCAATGTCAGCACTGGAGAGGAATCCTCAGGTTCCGGCCCCGACTCCACACAAGGTCTTAGGCCCCGGCATCGACCGGATAGGAATCCCGAGAGGAACTCGCATGGGGACTGGCCTTTCCTGAGGCTACCAGAGCGGGTCCCTGAGGTCCCCGTCGTAAGTCGAGAGCACCTGCCGCAACTCGAGAAAATCCAGGAGGTTTTGCCCTCCAGGCGAGATGAGGCCCATTTCCACTGAGGCTTCTCGAGGCTAATCACGTCTAACCACTGGAACTTCCAAAGGGTCCTTCACACCCTTGCTGCAACTCAAGAAGTTCCCCGACATACCCGTCTGCACTCGAGAGGAAGCACGTGGGGTCTTGCACACATCCAGGTGAGCCCCGTTTCCGCCTCCTAACTCGAGATGAGGGATCCTTTCCCTGTTTCGTAGGGAAAGAATTCCCGGCGTTCCCGTCGCATCTCAAGAGGAGGCGCTCTCAACAGGAAAGGCGAGAGGAACTCCAGGGTCATGCCACCATTCCAAGAGTCCCCCAGATGTGTCAGTCCATTCCAGAGGAACCTGTTTTCCCTGCACTGCCTTGACGTTCAAGCCGAGGATCGACTCCCACCACGTGTTCACGTGGGACAGCCCTGTGGGAAAGCCTCGTGGGAAAGCCTCGTGGGAAAGACTCGAGGGAAAACCATAGATCCTTTGATCCACGCGGCGGACTGCGTGACACTGCTGCTACCGCTCTGGAGGAAAGCGCAAGTGCATGCCCGCATTCGACACGAGGACTGACTCCCCTGGGGAGACTCCAGAAGTACCCCAAGATCCATGTCAGCACTGGAGAGGAATCCTCAGGTTCCGGCCCTGACTCCACACAAGGTCTTAGGCCCCGGCATCGACGGGAGAGGAATCCCGAGAGGCCCCCGAGGAACTCGCATAGGGACTGGCCTTTCCTGAGGCCACCAGAGCGGGTCTCTGAGGTCCCCGTCGTAAGTCGAGAGCACCTGCCGCAACTCGAGAAAATTCAGGAGGTTTTGCCCTCCAGGCGAGATGAGGCCCATTTCCGCTGAGGCTTCTCGAGGCCAATCACATCTAACCTCTGGAACTTCCAAAGGGTCCTTCACACCCTTGCTGCAACTCAAGAAGTTCCCCGACATACCCGTCTGCACTCGAGAGGAAGCACGTGGTGTCCCGCACACATCCAGGGCAGCCCCGTTTCCGCCTCCTAGCTCGAGATGAGGGATCCTTTCTCTGTTTCGTAGGGAAAGAATTCCCGGCGTTCCCGTCGCATCTCAAGAGGAGGCGCTCTCCACAGGAAAGGCGAGAGGAACTCCAGGGTCGTGCCACCATTCCAAGAGTCCCCCAGATGTGTCAGTCCATTCCAGAGGAACCTGTTTTCCCTGCACTGCCTTGACGTTCAAGCCGAGGATCGACTCCCACCACGTGTGCACGTGGGACAGCCCTGTGGGAAAGCCTCGTGGGAAAGCCTCGAGGGAAAACCATAGATCCTTTGATCCACGCGGCGGACTGCGTGACACTGCTGCTACCGCTCTTGAGGAAAGCGCAATGCATGCCCGCATTCGAGACGAGGACTGACTCCCCTGGGGAGACTCCAGGAGTACCCCAAGATCCATGTCAGCACTGGAGAGGAATCCTCAGGTTCCCGCCCCGACTCCACACAAGGTCTTAGGCCCCGGCATCGACGGGAGAGGAATCCCGAGACGCCCCCGTGGTACTCCCATGGGAACTGGCCTTTCCTGAGGCCACCAGAGCGGTTCCCTGAGGTCCCCGTCGTAAGTCGAGAGCACCTGCCGCAACTCGAGAAAATCCAGGAGGTTTTGCCCTCCAGGCGAGATGAGGCCCATTTCCGCTGAGGTTTCTCGAGGCCACTCACATCTAACCACTGGATCTTCCAAAGGATCCTTCACACCATTGCTGCAACTCAAGAAGTTCCCCGACATACCCGTCTCCACTCGAGAAGAAGCACGTGGGTTCCCGCACACATCCAGGGGAGCCCCGTCTCCGCCTCCTAGCTCGAGATGAGGGATCCTTTCTCTGTTTCGTAGGAAAAGAATTCCCGGCGTTCCCGTCGCATCTCACGAGGAGGCGCTCTCCACAGGAAAGGCGAGAGGAACTCCAGGGTCGTGCCACCATTCCAAGAGTCCCCCAGATGTGTCAGTCCATTCCAGAGGAACCTGTTTTCCCTGCACTGCCTTGACGTTCAAGCCGAGGATCGACTCCCACCACGTGTGCACGTGGGACAGCCCTGTGGGAAAGCCTCGTGGGAAAGCCTCGTGGGAAAGACTCGAGGGAAAACCATAGATCCTTTGATCCACGCGGCGGACTGCGTGACACTGCTGCTACCGCTCTGGAGGAAAGCGCAAGTGCATGCCCGCATTCGAGACGAGGACTGACTCCCCTGGGGAGACTTCAGAAGTACCCCAGATCCATGTCAGCACTGGAGAGGAATCCTCAGGTTACGGCCCCGACTCCACACAAGGTCTTAGGCCCCGGCATCGACGGGAGAGGAATCCCGAGAGGCCCCCGAGGAACTCGCATGGGGACTGGCCTTTCCTGAGGCCACCAGAGCGGGTCCCTGAGGTCCCCGTCGTAAGTCGAGAGCACCTGCCGCAACTCGAGAAAATCCAGGAGGTTTTGCCCTCCAGGCGAGATGAGGCCCATTTCCACTGAGGCTTCTCGAGGATAATCACGTCTAACCACTGGAACTTCCAAAGGGTCCTTCACACCCTTGCTGCAACTCAAGAAGTTCCCCGACATACCCTTCTGCACTCGAGAGGAAGCACGTGGGGTCTCGCACACATCCAGGTGAGCCCCGTTTCCGCCTGCTAAATCGAGATGAGGGATCCTTTCCCTGTTTCTTAGGGAAAGAATTCCCGGCGTTCCCGTCGCATCTCAAGAGGAGGCGCTCTCAACAGGAAAGGCGAGAGGAACTCCAGGGTCATGCCACCATTCCAAGAGTCCCCCAGATGTGTCAGTCCATTCCAGAGGAACCTGTTTTCCCTGCACTGCCTTGACGTTCAAGCCGAGGATCGACTCCCACCACGTGTTCACGTGGGACAGCCCTGTGGGAAAGCCTCGTGGGAAAGCCTCGTGGGAAAGACTCGAGGGAAAACCATAGATCCTTTGATCCACGCGGCGGACTGCGTGACACTGCTGCTACCGCTCTGGAGGAAAGCGCAAGTGCATGCCCGCATTTGACACGAGGACTGACTCCCCTCGGGAGACTCCATAAGTACCCCAAGATCCATGTCAGCACTGGAGAGGAATCCTCAGGTTCCGGCCCTGACTCCACACAAGGTCTTAGGCCCCGGCATCGACGGGAGAGGAATCCCGAGAGGCCCCCGAGGAACTCGCATGGGGACTGGCCTTTCCTGAGGCCACCAGAGCGGGTCTCTGAGGTCCCCGTCGTAAGTCGAGAGCACCTGCCGCAACTCGAGAAAATCCAGGAGGTTTTGCCCTCCAGGCGAGATGAGGCCCATTTCCGCTGAGGCTTCTCGAGGCCAATCACATCTAACCTCTGGAACTTCCAAAGGGTCCTTCACACCCTTGCTGCAACTCAAGAAGTTCCCCGACATACCCGTCTGCACTCGAGAGGAAGCACGTGGTGTCCCGCACACATCCAGGGGAGCCCCGTTTCCGCCTCCTAGCTCGAGATGAGGGATCCTTTCTCTGTTTCGTAGGGAAAGAATTCCCGGCGTTCCCGTCGCATCTCAAGAGGAGGCGCTCTCCACAGGAAAGGCGAGAGGAACTCCAGGGTCGTGCCACCATTCCAAGAGTCCCCCAGATGTGTCAGTCCATTCCAGAGGAACCTGTTTTCCCTGCACTGCCTTGACGTTCAAGCCGAGGATCGACTCCCACCACGTGTGCACGTGGGACAGCCCTGTGGGAAAGCCTCGTGGGAAAGCCTCGTGGGAATGACTCGAGGGAAAACCATAGATCCTTTGATCCACGCGGCGGACTGCGTGACACTGCAGCTACCGCTCTGGAGGAAAGCGCAATGCATGTCCGCATTCGAGACGAGGACTGACTCCCCTGGGGAGACTTCAGAAGTACCCCAGATACATGTCAGCACTGGAGAGGAATCCTCAGGTTCCGGCCCCGACTCCACACAAGGTCTTAGGCCCCGGCATCGACGGGAGAGGAATCCCGAGAGGCCCCCGAGGAACTCGCATGGGGACTGGCCTTTCCTGAGGCCAACAGAGCGGTTCCCTGAGGTCCCCGTCGTAAGTCGAGAGCACCTGCCGCAACTCGAGAAAATCCAGGAGGTTTTGCCCTCCAGGCGAGATGAGGCCCATTTCCGCTGAGGCTTCTCGCGGCCAATCACATCTAACCACTGGAACTTCCAAAGGGTCCTTCACACGCTTGCTGCAACTCAAGAAGTTCCCCGACATACCCGTCTGCACACGAGAGGAAGCACGTGGTGTCCCGCACACATCCAGGGGAGCCCGGTTTCCGCCTCCTAGCTCGAGATGAGGGATCCTTTCCCTGTTTCGTAGGGAAAGAATTCCGGGCGTTCCCGTCGCATCTCAAGAGGAGGCGCTCTCCACAGGAAAGGCGAGAGGAACTCCATGGTCGTGCCACCATTCCAAGAGTCCCCCAGATGTGTCAGTCCATTCCAGAGGAACCTGTTTTCCCTGCACTGCCTCGACGTTCAAGCCGAGGATCGACTCCCACAACGTGTGCACGTGGGACAGCCCTGTGGGAAAGCCTCGTGGGAAAGCCTCGTGGGAAAGACTCGAGGGAAAACCATAGATCCTTTGATCCACGCGGCAGACTGCGTGACACTGCTGCTACCGCTCTGGAGGAAAGCGCAAGTGCATGCCCGCATTCGAGACGAGGACTGACTCCCCTCGGGAGACTCCAGAAGTACCCCAAGATCCATGTCAGCACTGGAGAGGAATCCTCAGGTTCCGGCCTCAACTCCACACAAGGTCTTAGGCCCCGGCATCGACGGGAGAGGAATCCCGAGAGGCCCCCGAGGAACTCGCATGGGGACTGGCCTTTCCTGAGGCCACCAGAGCGGTTCCCTGAGGTCCCCCTCGTAAGCCGAGAGCACCTGCCGCAACTCGAGAAAATCCAGGAGGTTTTGCCCTCCAGGCGAGATGAGGCCCATTTCCGCTGAGGCTTCTCGAGTCCAATCACATCTAACCACTGGAAGTTCCAAAGGGTCCTTCACACCCATGCTGCAACTCAAGAAGTTCCCCGACATACCTGTCTCCACTCGAGAGGAAGCACGTGGGGTACCGCACACATCCAGGGGAGCCCCGTTTCCGCCTCCTAGCTCGAGATGAGGGATCCTTTCCCTGTTTCGTACGGAAAGAATTCCCGGCGTTCCCGTCGCATCTCAAGAGGAGGCGCTCTCCACAGGAAAGGGGAGAGGAACTCCAGGGTCGAGACACCATTCCAAGAGTCCCCCAGATGTGTCAGTCCATTTCAGAGGAACCTGTTTTCCCTGCACTGCCTTGACGTTCAAGCCGAGGATCGACTCCCACCACGTGTGCACGTGGGACAGCCCTGTGGGAAAGCCTCGTGGGAAAGCCTCGTGGGAAAGACTCGAGGGAAAACCATAGATCCTTTGATCCACGCGGCGGACTGCGTGACACTGCTGCTACCGCTCTGGAGGAAATCGCAAGTGCATGCCCGCATTCGAGAGGAGGAGTGACTCCCCTGGGGAGACTCCAGAAGTACCCCAAGATCCATGTCAGCACTGGAGAGGATTCCTCAGGTTCCGGCCCCGACTCCACACAAGGTCTTAGGCCCCGGAATCGACGGGAGAGGAATCCCGAGTGGCCCCCGAGGAACTCGCATGGGGACTGGCCTTTCCTGAGGCCACCAGAGCGGGTCCCTGAGGTCCCCGTCGTAAGTCGAGAGCACTTGCCGCAACTCGAGAAAATCCAGGAGGTTTTGCCCTCCAGGCGAGATGAGGCTCATTTCCGCTGAGGCTTCTTGAGGCTATTCACGTCTAAACACTGGATCTTCCAAAGGGTCATTCACACCCTTGCTGCAACTCAAGAAGTTCCCCGACATACCCGTCTGCACTCGAGAGGAAGCACGTGGGGTCCCGCACACATCCAGGGGAGCCCCGTTTCCGCCTCCTAGCTCGAGATGAGTGATCCTTTCCCTGTTTCGTAGGGAAAGAATTCCCGGCGTTCTCGTCGCATCTCAAGAGGAGGCGCTCTCCACAGGAAAGGCGAGAGGAACTCCAGGGTCGTGCCACCATTCCAAGAGTCCCCCAGATATGTCAGTCCATTCCAGAGGAACCTGTTTTCCCTGCACTGCCTTGACGTTCAAGCCGAGGATCGACTCCCACCACGTGTGCACGTGGGACAGCCCTGTGGGAAAGCCTCGTGGGAAAGCCTCGTGGGAAAGACTCGAGGGAAAACCATAGATCCTTTGATCCACGCGGCGGACTGCGTGACACTGCTGCTACCGCTCTGGAGGAAAGCGCAAGTGCATGCCCGCATTCGAGACGAGGACTGACTCCCCTGGGGAGACTCCAGAAGTACCCCAAGATCCATGTCAGCACTGGAGAGGAATCCTCAGGTTCCAGCTCCGACTCCACAGAAGGTCTTAGGCCCCGGCATCGACGGGAGAGGAATCCCCAGAGGCCCCCGAGGAACTCGCATGGGGACTGGCCTTTCCTGAGGCCACCAGAGCGGGTTCCTGAGGTCCCCGTCGTAAGTCGAGAGCATCTGCCGCAACTCGAGAAAATCCAGGAGGTTTTGCCCTCCAGGCGAGATGAGGCCCATTTCCGCTGAGGCTTCTCGAGGCTAATCACGTCTAATTACTGGAACTTCCAACGGGTCTTTCACACCCTTGCTGCGACTAAAGAAACTCCCCACCATACCCGTCTCCACTCCAGAGGAAGCACGTGGGGTCCCGCACACATCCAGGGGAGCCCCGTTTCCGCCTCCTAGCTCGAGATGAGGGATCCTTTCCCTGTTTCGTAGGGAAAGAATTCCCGGCGTTCCCGTCGCATCTCAAGAGGAGGCGCTCTCCACAGGAAAGGCGAGAGGAACTCCAGGGTCGTGCCACCATTCCAAGAGTCCCCCAGATGTGTCAGTCCATTCCAGAGGAACCTGTTTTCCCTGCACTGCCTTGACGTTCAAGCCGAGGATCGACTCCCACCACGTGTGCACGTGGGACAGCCCTGTGGGAAAGCCTCGTGGGAAAGCCTCGTGGGAAAGACTCGAGGGAAAACCATAGATCCTTTGATCCACGCGGCGGACTGCGTGACACTGCTGCTACCGCTCTGGAGGAAAGCGCAAGTGCATGCCCGCATTCGACACGAGGACTGACTCCCCTGGGGAGACTCCAGAATTACCCCAAGATCCATGTCAGCACTGGAGAGGAATCCTCAGGTTCCGGCCCCGACTCCACACAAGGTCTTAGGCCCCGGCATCGATGGGAGAGGAATCCCGAGAGGCCCCCGAGGAACTCGCATGGGGACTGGCCTTTCCTGAGGCCACCAGAGCGGGTCCCTGAGGTCCCCGTCGTAAGTCGAGAGCACCTGCCGCAACTCGAGAAAATCCAGGAGGTTTTGCCCTCCAGGCGAGATGAGGCCCATTTCCGCTGAGGCTTCTCGAGGCCAATCACATCTAACCACTGGAACTTCCAAAGGGTCCTTCACACCCTTGCTGCAACTCAAGAAGTTCCCCGACATACCCGTCTCCACTCGAGAGGAAGCACGTGGGGTCCCACACACACCCAGGGGAGCCCCGTTTCCGCTTCCTAGCTCGAGATGAGGGATCCTGTCACTGTTTCGTAGGGAAAGAATTCCCGGCGTTCCCGTCGCATCTCAAGAGGAGGCGCTCTCCACAGGAAAGGCGAGAGGAACTCCAGGGTCGTGCCACCATTCCAAGAGTCCCCCAGATGTGTCAGTCCATTCCAGAGGAACCTGTTTTGCCTGCACTGCATTGACGTTCAAGCCGAGGATCGAGTCCCACCACGTGTGCACTTGGGACAGCCCTGTGGGAAAGCCTCGTGGGAAAACCTCGTGGGAAAGACTCGAGGGAAAACCATAGATCCTTTGACCCATTGGGCGGACTGCGTGACACTGCTGCTACCGCTCTCGAGGAAAGCGCAAGTGCATGCCCGCATTCGAGACGAAGACTGACTCCCCTGGGGAGACTCCAGAAGTACCCCAAGATCCATGTCAGCACTGGAGAGGAATCCTCAGGTTCCGGCCCCGACTCCACACAAGGACTAAGGCCCCGGCATCGACGGGAGAGGAATCCCCAGAGGCCCCCGAGGAACTCGCATGGGGACTGGCCTTTCCTGAGGCCACCAGAGCGGGTCCCTGAGGTCCCCGTCGTTAGTCGAGAGCACCTGCCGCAACTCGAGAAAATCCAGGAGGTTTTGCCCTCCAGGCGAGATGAGGCCCATCTCCGCTGAGGCTTCTCGAGGCTAATCACGTCTAACCACTGGAACTTCGAAAGGGTCCTTCACACCCTTGCTGCAACTCAAGAACTTCCCCGACATACCCGTCTCCCCTCGAGAGGAAGCACGTGGGGTCCCGCACACATCCAGGGGAGCCCCGTTTCCACCTCCTAGCTCCAGATGAGGGATCCTTTCCCTGTTTCGTAGGGAAAGAATTCCCGGCGTTCCCGTCGCATCTCAAGAGGAGGCGCTCTCCACAGGAAAGGGGAGAGGAACTCCAGGGTCGTGCCACCATTCAAAGAGACCCCCAGATGTGTCAGTCCATTACAGAGGAACCTGTTTTCCCTGCACTGCCTTGACGTTCAAGCCGAGGATCGAGTCCCACCACGTGTGCACGTGGGACAGCCCTAAGGGAAAGCCTCGTGGGAAAGCCTCATGGGAAAGACTCGAGGGAAAACCATAGATCCTTTGATCCACGCGGCGGACTGCGTGACACTGCTGCTACCGCTCTGGAGGAAAGCGCAAGTGCATGCCCGCATTCGAGACGAGGACTGACTCCCCTGGGGAGACTCCAGAAATACCCCAAGATCCATGTCAGCACTGGAGAGGAATCCTCAGGTTCCGGCCCCGACTCCACACAAGGACTTAGGCCCCGGCAACGACGGGAGAGGAATCCCCAGATGCCCCCTAGGAACTCGCATGTGGACTGGCCTTTCCTGAGGCCAACAGAGCGGGTCCCTGAGGTCCCCGTCGTAAGTCGAGAGCACCTGCCGCAACTCGAGAAAATCCAGGAGGTTTTGCCCTCCAGGCGAGATGAGGCCCATTTCCGCTGAGGCTTCTCGAGGCTAATCACGTCTAACCACTGGAACTTCCAAAGGGTCCTTCACACCCTTGCTGCAACTCAAGAAGTTCCCCGACCTACCCGTCTCCACTCGAGAGGAAGCACGTGGGTCCCGCACACATCCAGGGGAGCCTCGTTTCCGCCTCCTAGCTCGAGATGAGGGATCCTTTCCCTGTTTCGTAGGGAAAGAAATCCCGGCGTTCCCGTCGCATCTCAAGAGGAGGCGCTCTCCATAGGAAAGGCGAGAGGAACTGAAGGGTCGTGCCACCATTCCAAGAGTCCCCCAGATGTGTCAGTCCATTCCAGAGGAACCTGTTTTCCCTGCACTGCCTTGACATTCAAGCCGAGGATCGACTCCCACCACGTGTGCACGTGGTAAAGCCCTGTGGGAAAGCCTCGTGGGAAAGCCTCGTGGGAAAGACTCGAGGGAAAACCATAGATCCTTTGATCCACGCGGCGGACTGCGTGACACTGCTGCTACCGCTCTGGAGGAAAGCGCAAGTGCATGCCTGCATTCGAGACGAGGACTGACTCCCCTGGGGAGACTTCAGAAGTACCCCAGATCCATGTCAGCACTGGAGAGGAATCCTCAGGTTACGGCCCCGACTCCACACAAGGTCTTAGGCCCCGGCATCGACGGGAGAGGAATCCCGAGAGGCCCCCGAGGAACTCGCATGGGGACTGGCCTTTCCTGAGGCCACCAGAGCGGGTCCCTGAGGTCCCCGTCGTAAGTCGAGAGCACCTGCCGCAACTCGAGAAAATCCAGGAGGTTTTGCGTCCAGGCGAGATGAGGCCCATTTCGGCTGAGGCTTCTCGAGGCTAATCACATCTAACCACTGGAACTTCCAAAGGGTCCTTCACACCCTTGCTGCAACTCAAGAAGCTCCCTGACATACCCGTCTGCACTCGAGAGGAAGCACGTGGTGTCCCGCACACATCCAGGGGAGCCCCGTCTCCGCCTCCTAGCTCGAGATGAGGGATCCTTTCTCTGTTTCGTAGGAAAAGAATTCCCGGCGTTCCCGTCGCATCTCAAGAGGAGGCGCTCTCCACAGGAAAGGCGAGAGGAACTCCAGGGTCGTGCCACCATTCCAAGAGTCCCCCAGATGTGTCAGTCCATTCCAGAGGAACCTGTTTTCCCTGCACTGCCTTGACGTTCAAGCCGAGGATCGACTCCCACCACGTGTGCACGTGGGACAGCCCTGTGGGAAAGCCTCGTGGGAAAGCCTCGTGGGAAAGACTCGAGGGAAAACCATAGATCCTTTGATCCACGCGGCGGACTGCGTGACACTGCTGCTACCGCTCTGGAGGAAAGCGCAAGTGCATGCCCGCATTCGAGACGAGGACTGACTCCCCTGGGGAGACTTCAGAAGTACCCCAGATCCATGTCAGCACTGGAGAGGAATCCTCAGGTTACGGCCCCGACTCCACACAAGGTCTTAGGCCCCGGCATCGACGGGAGAGGAATCCCGAGAGGCCCCCGAGGAACTCGCATGGGGACTGGCCTTTCCTGAGGCCACCAGAGCGGGTCCCTGAGGTCCCCGTCGTAAGTCGAGAGCACCTGCCGCAACTCGAGAAAATCCAGGAGGTTTTGCCCTCCAGGCGAGATGAGGCCCATTTCCACTGAGGCTTCTCGAGGATAATCACGTCTAACCACTGGAACTTCCAAAGGGTCCTTCACACCCTTGCTGCAACTCAAGAAGTTCCCCGACATACCCTTCTGCACTCGAGAGGAAGCACGTGGGGTCTCGCACACATCCAGGTGAGCCCCGTTTCCGCCTGCTAAATCGAGATGAGGGATCCTTTCCCTGTTTCGTAGGGAAAGAATTCCCGGCGTTCCCGTCGCATCTCAAGAGGAGGCGCTCTCAACAGGAAAGGCGAGAGGAACTCCAGGGTCATGCCACCATTCCAAGAGTCCCCCAGATGTGTCAGTCCATTCCAGAGGAACCTGTTTTCCCTGCACTGCCTTGACGTTCAAGCCGAGGATCGACTCCCACCACGTGTTCACGTGGGACAGCCCTGTGGGAAAGCCTCGTGGGAAAGCCTCGTGGGAAAGACTCGAGGGAAAACCATAGATCCTTTGATCCACGCGGCGGACTGCGTGACACTGCTGCTACCGCTCTGGAGGAAAGCGCAAGTGCATGCCCGCATTTGACACGAGGACTGACTCCCCTCGGGAGACTCCAGAAGTACCCCAAGATCCATGTCAGCACTGGAGAGGAATCCTCAGGTTCCGGCCCTGACTCCACACAAGGTCTTAGGCCCCGGCATCGACGGGAGAGGAATCCCGAGAGGCCCCCGAGGAACTCGCATGGGGACTGGCCTTTCCTGAGGCCACCAGAGCGGGTCTCTGAGGTCCCCGTCGTAAGTCGAGAGCACCTGCCGCAACTCGAGAAAATCCAGGAGGTTTTGCCCTCCAGGCGAGATGAGGCCCATTTCCGCTGAGGCTTCTCGAGGCCAATCACATCTAACCTCTGGAACTTCCAAAGGGTCCTTCACACCCTTGCTGCAACTCAAGAAGTTCCCCGACATACCCGTCTGCACTCGAGAGGAAGCACGTGGTGTCCCGCACACATCCAGGGGAGCCCCGTTTCCGCCTCCTAGCTCGAGATGAGGGATCCTTTCTCTGTTTCGTAGGGAAAGAATTCCCGGCGTTCCCGTCGCATCTCAAGAGGAGGCGCTCTCCACAGGAAAGGCGAGAGGAACTCCAGGGTCGTGCCACCATTCCAAGAGTCCCCCAGATGTGTCAGTCCATTCCAGAGGAACCTGTTTTCCCTGCACTGCCTTGACGTTCAAGCCGAGGATCGACTCCCACCACGTGTGCACGTGGGACAGCCCTGTGGGAAAGCCTCGTGGGAAAGCCTCGAGGGAAAACCATAGATCCTTTGATCCACGCGGCGGACTGCGTGACACTGCTGCTACCGCTCTTGAGGAAAGCGCAATGCATGCCCGCATTCGAGACGAGGACTGACTCCCCTGGGGAGACTCCAGAAGTACCCCAAGATCCATGTCAGCACTGGAGAGGAATCCTCAGGTTCCGGCCCCGACTCCACACAAGGTCTTAGGCCCCGGCATCGACGGGAGAGGAATCCCGAGACGCCCCCGTGGTACTCCCATGGGAACTGGCCTTTCCTGAGGCCACCAGAGCGGTTCCCTGAGGTCCCCGTCGTAAGTCGAGAGCACCTGCCGCAACTCGAGAAAATCCAGGAGGTTTTGCCCTCCAGGCGAGATGAGGCCCATTTCCGCTGAGGTTTCTCGAGGCCACTCACATCTAACCACTGGATCTTCCAAAGGATCCTTCACACCATTGCTGCAACTCAAGAAGTTCCCCGACATACCCGTCTCCACTCGAGAAGAAGCACGTGGGTTCCCGCACACATCCAGGGGAGCCCCGGTTCCACCTCCTAGCTCGAGATGAGGGATCCTTTCCCTGTTTCGTAGGGAAAGAATTCCCGGCGTTCCCGTCGCATCTCAAGAGGAGGCGCTCTCCACAGGAAAGTAGAGAGGAACTCCAGGGTCGTGACACCATTCCAAGAGTCCCCCAGATGTGTCAGTCCATTCCAGAGGAACCTGTTTTCCCTGCACTGCCTTGACTTTCAAGCCGAGGATCGACTCCCACCACGTGTGCACGTGGGACAGCCCTGTGGGAAAGCCTCGTGGGAAAGCCTCGTGGGAAAGACTCGAGGGAAAACCATAGATCCTTTGATCCACGCGGCGGACTGCGTGACACTGCTGCTACCGCTCTGGAGGAAAGCGCAAGTGCATGCCCGCATTCGAGACGAGCACTGACTCCCCTGGGGAGACTCCAGAAGTACCCCAAGATCCATGTCAGCACTGGAGAGGAATCCTCAGGTTCCGGCCCCGACTCCACACAAGGACTTCGGCCCCGGCATCGACGGGAGAGGAATCCCGAGAGGCTCCCGAGGAACTCGCATGGGGACTGGCCTTTCCTGAGGCCACCAGAGCGGGTCCCTGAGGTCCCCGTCGTAAGTCGAGAGCACCTGCCGCAAGTCGAGAAAATCCAGGAGGTTTTGCCCTCCAGGCGATTGAGGCCCATTTCCACTGAGGCTTCTCGAGGCTAATCACGTCTAACCACTGGAACTTCCAAAGGGTCCTTCACACCCTTGCTGCAACTCAAGAAGTTCCCCGACATACCCGTCTCCACTCGGGAAGAAGCACGTGGGTCCCACACACATCCAGGGGAGCCCCGTTTCCGCCTCCTAGCTCGAGATGAGGGATCCTTTCCCTGTTTCGTAGGGAAAGAATTCCCGGCGTTCCCGTCGCATCTCAAGAGGAGGCGCTCTCCACAGGAAAGGCGAGAGGAACTCCAGGGTCGTGCCACCATTCCAAGAGTCCCCCAGATGTGTCAGTCCATTCCAGAGGAACCTGTTTTCCCTGCACTGCCTTGACGTTCAAGCCGAGGATCGACTCCCACCACGTGTGCACGTGGGACAGCCCTGTGGGAAAGCCTCGTGGGAAAGCCTCGTGGGAAAGACTCGAGGGAAAACCATAGATCCTTTGATCCACGCGGCGGACTGCGTGACACTGCTGCTACCGCTCTGGAGGAAAGCGCAAGTGCATGCCCGCATTCGAGACGAGGACTGACTCCCCTGGGGAGACTTCAGAAATACCCCAAGATCCATGTCAGCCCTGGAGAGGAATCCTCAGGTTCCGGCCCTGACTCCACACAAGGTCTTAGGCCCCGGCATCGACGGGAGAAGAATCCCGAGACGCCCCCGAGGAACTCGCATGGGGACTGGCCTTTCCTGAGGCCACCAGAGCGGGTCCCTGAGGTCCCCGTCGTAAATCGAGAGCACCTGCCGCAACTCGAGAAAATCCAGGAGGTTTTGCCCTCCAGGCGAGATGAGGCCCATTTCCGCTGAGGCTTCTCGAGGCCAATCACGTCTAACCACTGGAACTTCCAAAGGGTCCTTCACACCCTTGCTGCAACTCAAGAAGTTCCCCGACATACCCGTCTCCACTCGAGAGGAAGCACGTGGTGTCCCAAACACATCCAGGGGAGGCCCGTTTCCGCCTCCTAGCTCGAGATGAGGGATCCTTTCCCTGTTTCGTAGGGAAAGAACTCACTGCGTTCCCGTCGCATCTCAAGAGGAGGCGCTCTCCACAGGAAAGGCGAGAGGAACTCCAGGGTCGTGCCACCATTCCAAGAGTCCCCCAGATGTGTCAGTCCATTCCAGAGGAACCTGTTTTCCCTGCACTGCCTTGACGTTCAAGCCGAGGATCGACTCCCACCACGTGTGCACGTGGGACAGCCCTGTGGGAAAGCCTCGTGGGAAAGCCTCGTGGGAAAGACTCGAGGGAAAACCATAGATCCTTTGATCCACGCGGCGGACTGCGTGACACTGCTGCTACCGCTCTGGAGGAAAGCGCAAGTGCATGCCCGCATTCGAGACGAGGACTGACTCCCCTGGGGAGACTTCAGAAGTACCCCAGATCCATGTCAGCACTGGAGAGGAATCCTCAGGTTACGGCCCCGACTCCACACAAGGTCTTAAGCCCCGGCATCGACGGGAGAGGAATCCCGAGAGGCCCCCGAGGAACTCGCATGGGGACTGGCCTTTCCTGAGGCCACCAGAGCGGGTCCCTGAGGTCCCCGTCGTAAGTCGAGAGCACCTGCCGCAACTCGAGAAAATCCAGGAGGTTTTGCCCTCCAGGCGAGATGAGGCCCATTTCCACTGAGGCTTCTCGAGGCTAATCACGTCTAACCACTGGAACTTCCAAAGGGTCCTTCACACCCTTGCTGCAACTCAAGAAGTTCCCCGACATACCCGTCTGCACTCGAGAGGAAGCACGTGGGGTCTCGCACACATCCAGGTGAGCCCCGTTTCCGCCTCCTAACTCGAGATGAGGGATCCTTTCCCTGTTTCGTAGGGAAAGAATTCCCGGCGTTCCCGTCGCATCTCAAGAGGAGGCGCTCTCAACAGGAAAGGCGAGAGGAACTCCAGGGTCATGCCACCATTCCAAGAGTCCCCCAGATGTGTCAGTCCATTCCAGAGGAACCTGTTTTCCCTGCACTGCCTTGACGTTCAAGCCGAGGATCGACTCCCACCACGTGTTCACGTGGGACAGCCCTGTGGGAAAGCCTCGTGGGAAAGCCTCGTGGGAAAGACTCGAGGGAAAACCATAGATCCTTTGATCCACGCGGCGGACTGCGTGACACTGCTGCTACCGCTCTGGAGGAAAGCGCAAGTGCATGCCCGCATTCGACACGAGGACTGACTCCCCTGGGGAGACTCCAGAAGTACCCCAAGATCCATGTCAGCACTGGAGAGGAATCCTCAGGTTCCGGCCCTGACTCCACACAAGGTCTTAGGCCCCGGCATCGACGGGAGAGGAATCCCGAGAGGCCCCCGAGGAACTCGCATGGGGACTGGCCTTTCCTGAGGCCACCAGAGCGGGTCTCTGAGGTCCCCGTCGTAAGTCGAGAGCACCTGCCGCAACTCGAGAAAATCCAGGAGGTTTTGCCCTCCAGGCGAGATGAGGCCCATTTCCGCTGAGGCTTCTCGAGGCCAATCACATCTAACCTCTGGAACTTCCAAAGGGTCCTTCACACCCTTGCTGCAACTCAAGAAGTTCCCCGACATACCCGTCTGCACTCGAGAGGAAGCACGTGGTGTCCCGCACACATCCAGGGCAGCACCGTTTCCGCCTCCTAGCTCGAGATGAGGGATCCTTTCTCTGTTTCGTAGGGAAAGAATTCCCGGCGTTCCCGTCGCATCTCAAGAGGAGGCGCTCTCCACAGGAAAGGCGAGAGGAACTCCAGGGTCGTGCCACCATTCCAAGAGTCCCCCAGATGTGTCAGTCCATTCCAGAGGAACCTGTTTTCCCTGCACTGCCTTGACGTTCAAGCCGAGGATCGACTCCCACCACGTGTGCACGTGGGACAGCCCTGTGGGAAAGCCTCGTGGGAAAGCCTCGAGGGAAAACCATAGATCCTTTGATCCACGCGGCGGACTGCGTGACACTGCTGCTACCGCTCTTGAGGAAAGCGCAATGCATGCCCGCATTCGAGACGAGGACTGACTCCCCTGGGGAGACTCCAGAAGTACCCCAAGATCCATGTCAGCACTGGAGAGGAATCCTCAGGTTCCGGCCCCGACTCCACACAAGGTCTTAGGCCCCGGCATCGACGGGAGAGGAATCCCGAGACGCCCCCGTGGTACTCGCATGGGAACTGGCCTTTCCTGAGGCCACCAGAGCGGTTCCCTGAGGTCCCCGTCGTAAGTCGAGAGCACCTGCCGCAACTCGAGAAAATCCAGGAGGTTTTGCCCTCCAGGCGAGATGAGGCCCATTTCCGCTGAGGCTTCTCGAGGCCACTCACATCTAACCACTGGAACTTCCAAAGGATCCTTCACACCATTGCTGCAACTCAAGAAGTTCCCCGACATACCCGTCTCCACTCGAGAAGAAGCACGTGGGTTCCCGCACACATCCAGGGGAGCCCCGTTTCCACCTCCTAGCTCGAGATGAGGGATCCTTTCCCTGTTTCGTAGGGAAAGAATTCCCGGCGTTCCCGTCGCATCTCAAGAGGAGGCGCTCTCCACAGGAAAGTAGAGAGGAACTCCATGGTCGTGACACCATTCCAAGAGTCCCCCAGATGTGTCAGTCCATTCCAGAGGAACCTGTTTTCCCTGCACTGCCTTGACTTTCAAGCCGAGGATCGACTCCCACCACGTGTGCACGTGGGACAGCCCTGTGGGAAAGCCTCGTGGGAAAGCCTCGTGGGAAAGACTCGAGGGAAAACCATAGATCCTTTGATCCACGCGGCGGACTGCGTGACACTGCTGCTACCGCTCTGGAGGAAAGCGCAAGTGCATGCCTGCATTCGAGACGAGGACTGACTCCCCTGGGGAGACTTCAGAAGTACCCCAGATCCATGTCAGCACTGGAGAGGAATCCTCAGGTTACGGCCCCGACTCCACACAAGGTCTTAGGCCCCGGCATCGACGGGAGAGGAATCCCGAGAGGCCCCCGAGGAACTCGCATGGGGACTGGCCTTTCCTGAGGCCACCAGAGCGGGTCCCTGAGGTCCCCGTCGTAAGTCGAGAGCACCTGCCGCAACTCGAGAAAATCCAGGAGGTTTTGCGTCCAGGCGAGATGAGGCCCATTTCGGCTGAGGATTCTCGAGGCTAATCACATCTAACCACTGGAACTTCCAAAGGGTCCTTCACACCCTTGCTGCAACTCAAGAAGCTCCCTGACATACCCGTCTGCACTCGAGAGGAAGCACGTGGTGTCCCGCACACATCCAGGGGAGCCCCGTCTCCGCCTCCTAGCTCGAGATGAGGGATCCTTTCTCTGTTTCGTAGGAAAAGAATTCCCGGCGTTCCCGTCGCATCTCAAGAGGAGGCGCTCTCCACAGGAAAGGCGAGAGGAACTCCAGGGTCGTGCCACCATTCCAAGAGTCCCCCAGATGTGTCAGTCCATTCCAGAGGAACCTGTTTTCCCTGCACTGCCTTGACGTTCAAGCCGAGGATCGACTCCCACCACGTGTGCACGTGGGACAGCCCTGTGGGAAAGCCTCGTGGGAAAGCCTCGTGGGAAAGACTCGAGGGAAAACCATAGATCCTTTGATCCACGCGGCGGACTGCGTGACACTGCTGCTACCGCTCTGGAGGAAAGCGCAAGTGCATGCCCGCATTCGAGACGAGGACTGACTCCCCTGGGGAGACTTCAGAAGTACCCCAGATCCATGTCAGCACTGGAGAGGAATCCTCAGGTTACGGCCCCGACTCCACACAAGGTCTTAGGCCCCGGCATCGACGGGAGAGGAATCCCGAGAGGCCCCCGAGGAACTCGCATGGGGACTGGCCTTTCCTGAGGCCACCAGAGCGGGTCCCTGAGGTCCCCGTCGTAAGTCGAGAGCACCTGCCGCAACTCGAGAAAATCCAGGAGGTTTTGCCCTCCAGGCGAGATGAGGCCCATTTCCACTGAGGCTTCTCGAGGATAATCACGTCTAACCACTGGAACTTCCAAAGGGTCCTTCACACCCTTGCTGCAACTCAAGAAGTTCCCCGACATACCCTTCTGCACTCGAGAGGAAGCACGTGGGGTCTCGCACACATCCAGGTGAGCCCCGTTTCCGCCTGCTAAATCGAGATGAGGGATCCTTTCCCTGTTTCTTAGGGAAAGAATTCCCGGCGTTCCCGTCGCATCTCAAGAGGAGGCGCTCTCAACAGGAAAGGCGAGAGGAACTCCAGGGTCATGCCACCATTCCAAGAGTCCCCCAGATGTGTCAGTCCATTCCAGAGGAACCTGTTTTCCCTGCACTGCCTTGACGTTCAAGCCGAGGATCGACTCCCACCACGTGTTCACGTGGGACAGCCCTGTGGGAAAGCCTCGTGGGAAAGCCTCGTGGGAAAGACTCGAGGGAAAACCATAGATCCTTTGATCCACGCGGCGGACTGCGTGACACTGCTGCTACCGCTCTGGAGGAAAGCGCAAGTGCATGCCCGCATTTGACACGAGGACTGACTCCCCTCGGGAGACTCCAGAAGTACCCCAAGATCCATGTCAGCACTGGAGAGGAATCCTCAGGTTCCGGCCCTGACTCCACACAAGGTCTTAGGCCCCGGCATCGACGGGAGAGGAATCCCGAGAGGCCCCCGAGGAACTCGCATGGGGACTGGCCTTTCCTGAGGCCACCAGAGCGGGTCTCTGAGGTCCCCGTCGTAAGTCGAGAGCACCTGCCGCAACTCGAGAAAATCCAGGAGGTTTTGCCCTCCAGGCGAGATGAGGCCCATTTCCGCTGAGGCTTCTCGAGGCCAATCACATCTAACCTCTGGAACTTCCAAAGGGTCCTTCACACCCTTGCTGCAACTCAAGAAGTTCCCCGACATACCCGTCTGCACTCGAGAGGAAGCACGTGGTGTCCCGCACACATCCAGGGGAGCCCCGTTTCCGCCTCCTAGCTCGAGATGAGGGATCCTTTCTCTGTTTCGTAGGGAAAGAATTCCCGGCGTTCCCGTCGCATCTCAAGAGGAGGCGCTCTCCACAGGAAAGGCGAGAGGAACTCCAGGGTCGTGCCACCATTCCAAGAGTCCCCCAGATGTGTCAGTCCATTCCAGAGGAACCTGTTTTCCCTGCACTGCCTTGACGTTCAAGCCGAGGATCGACTCCCACCACGTGTGCACGTGGGACAGCCCTGTGGGAAAGCCTCGTGGGAAAGCCTCGAGGGAAAACCATAGATCCTTTGATCCACGCGGCGGACTGCGTGACACTGCTGCTACCGCTCTTGAGGAAAGCGCAATGCATGCCCGCATTCGAGACGAGGACTGACTCCCCTGGGGAGACTCCAGAAGTACCCCAAGATCCATGTCAGCACTGGAGAGGAATCCTCAGGTTCCGGCCCCGACTCCACACAAGGTCTTAGGCCCCGGCATCGACGGGAGAGGAATCCCGAGACGCCCCCGTGGTACTCCCATGGGAACTGGCCTTTCCTGAGGCCACCAGAGCGGTTCCCTGAGGTCCCCGTCGTAAGTCGAGAGCACCTGCCGCAACTCGAGAAAATCCAGGAGGTTTTGCCCTCCAGGCGAGATGAGGCCCATTTCCGCTGAGGTTTCTCGAGGCCACTCACATCTAACCACTGGATCTTCCAAAGGATCCTTCACACCATTGCTGCAACTCAAGAAGTTCCCCGACATACCCGTCTCCACTCGAGAAGAAGCACGTGGGTTCCCGCACACATCCAGGGGAGCCCCGTTTCCACCTCCTAGCTCGAGATGAGGGATCCTTTCCCTGTTTCGTAGGGAAAGAATTCCCGGCGTTCCCGTCGCATCTCAAGAGGAGGCGCTCTCCACAGGAAAGTAGAGAGGAACTCCAGGGTCGTGACACCATTCCAAGAGTCCCCCAGATGTGTCAGTCCATTCCAGAGGAACCTGTTTTCCCTGCACTGCCTTGACTTTCAAGCCGAGGATCGACTCCCACCACGTGTGCACGTGGGACAGCCCTGTGGGAAAGCCTCGTGGGAAAGCCTCGTGGGAAAGACTCGAGGGAAAACCATAGATCCTTTGATCCACGCGGCGGACTGCGTGACACTGCTGCTACCGCTCTGGAGGAAAGCGCAAGTGCATGCCCGCATTCGAGACGAGGACTGACTCCCCTGGGGAGACTCCAGAAGTACCCCAAGATCCATGTCAGCACTGGAGAGGAATCCTCAGGTTCCGGCCCCGACTCCACACAAGGACTTAGGCCCCGGCATCGACGGGAGAGGAATCCCGAGAGGCTCCCGAGGAACTCGCATGGGGACTTGCCTTTCCTGAGGCCACCAGAGCGGGTCCCTGAGGTCCCCGTCGTAAGTCGAGAGCACCTGCCGCAAGTCGAGAAAATCCAGGAGGTTTTGCCCTCCAGGCGATTGAGGCCCATTTCCACTGAGGCTTCTCGAGGCTAATCACGTCTAACCACTGGAACTTCCAAAGGGTCCTTCACACCCTTGCTGCAACTCAAGAAGTTCCCCGACATACCCGTCTCCACTCGGGAAGAAGCACGTGGGTCCCACACACATCCAGGGGAGCCCCGTTTCCGCCTCCTAGCTCGAGATGAGGGATCCTTTCCCTGTTTCGTAGGGAAAGAATTCCCGGCGTTCCCGTCGCATCTCAAGAGGAGGCGCTCTCCACAGGAAAGGCGAGAGGAACTCCAGGGTCGTGCCACCATTCCAAGAGTCCCCCAGATGTGTCAGTCCATTCCAGAGGAACCTGTTTTCCCTGCACTGCCTTGACGTTCAAGCCGAGGATCGACTCCCACCACGTGTGCACGTGGGACAGCCCTGTGGGAAAGCCTCGTGGGAAAGCCTCGTGGGAAAGACTCGAGGGAAAACCATAGATCCTTTGATCCACGCGGCGGACTGCGTGACACTGCTGCTACCGCTCTGGAGGAAAGCGCAAGTGCATGCCCGCATTCGAGACGAGGACTGACTCCCCTGGGGAGACTCCAGAAATACCCCAAGATCCATGTCAGCCCTGGAGAGGAATCCTCAGGTTCCGGCCCTGACTCCACACAAGGTCTTAGGCCCCGGCATCGACGGGAGAAGAATCCCGAGACGCCCCCGAGGAACTCGCATGGGGACTGGCCTTTCCTGAGGCCACCAGAGCGGGTCCCTGAGGTCCCCGTCGTAAATCGAGAGCACCTGCCGCAACTCGAGAAAATCCAGGAGGTTTTGCCCTCCAGGCGAGATGAGGCCCATTTCCGCTGAGGCTTCTCGAGGCCAATCACGTCTAACCACTGGAACTTCCAAAGGGTCCTTCACACCCTTGCTGCAACTCAAGAAGGTCCCCGACATACCCGTCTCCACTCGAGAGGAAGCACGTGGTGTCCCAAACACATCCAGGGGAGGCCCGTTTCCGCCTCCTAGCTCGAGATGAGGGATCCTTTCCCTGTTTCGTAGGGAAAGAATTCACTGCGTTCCCGTCGCATCTCAAGAGGAGGCGCTCTCCACAGGAAAGGCGAGAGGAACTCCAGGGTCGTGCCACCATTCCAAGAGTCCCCCAGATGTGTCAGTCCATTCCAGAGGAACCTGTTTTCCCTACACTGCCTTGACGTTCAAGCCGAGGATCGACTCCCACCACGTGTGCACGTGGGACAGCCCTGTGGGAAAGCCTCGTGGGAAAGCCTCGTGGGAATGACTCGAGGGAAAACCATAGATCCTTTGATCCACGCGGCGGACTGCGTGACACTGCAGCTACCGCTCTGGAGGAAAGCGCAATGCATGTCCGCATTCGAGACGAGGACTGACTCCCCTGGGGAGACTTCAGAAGTACCCCAGATCCATGTCAGCACTGGAGAGGAATCCTCAGGTTCCGGCCCCGACTCCACACAAGGTCTTAGGCCCCGGCATCGACGGGAGAGGAATCCCGAGAGGCCCCCGAGGAACTCGCATGGGGACTGGCCTTTCCTGAGGCCAACAGAGCGGTTCCCTGAGGTCCCCGTCGTAAGTCGAGAGCACCTGCCGCAACTCGAGAAAATCCAGGAGGTTTTGCCCTCCAGGCGAGATGAGGCCCATTTCCGCTGAGGCTTCTCGCGGCCAATCACATCTAACCACTGGAACTTCCAAAGGGTCCTTCACACCCTTGCTGCAACTCAAGAAGTTCCCCGACATACCCGTCTGCACACGAGAGGAAGCACGTGGTGTCCCGCACACATCCAGGGGAGCCCGGTTTCCGCCTCCTAGCTCGAGATGAGGGATCCTTTCCCTGTTTCGTAGGGAAAGAATTCCGGGCGTTCCCGTCGCATCTCAAGAGGAGGCGCTCTCCACAGGAAAGGCGAGAGGAACTCCATGGTCGTGCCACCATTCCAAGAGTCCCCCAGATGTGTCAGTCCATTCCAGAGGAACCTGTTTTCCCTGCACTGCCTCGACGTTCAAGCCGAGGATCGACTCCCACCACGTGTGCACGTGGGACAGCCCTGTGGGAAAGCCTCGTGGGAAAGCCTCGTGGGAAAGACTCGAGGGAAAACCATTGATCCTTTGATCCACGCGGCAGACTGCGTGACACTGCTGCTACCGCTCTGGAGGAAAGCGCAAGTGCATGCCCGCATTCGAGACGAGGACTGACTCCCCTCGGGAGACTCCAGAAGTACCCCAAGATCCATGTCAGCACTGGAGAGGAATCCTCAGGTTCCGGCCTCAACTCCACACAAGGTCTTAGGCCCCGGCATCGACGGGAGAGGAATCCCGAGAGGCCCCCGAGGAACTCGCATGGGGACTGGCCTTTCCTGAGGCCACCAGAGCGGTTCCCTGAGGTCCCCCTCGTAAGCCGAGAGCACCTGCCGCAACTCGAGAAAATCCAGGAGGTTTTGCCCTCCAGGCGAGATGAGGCCCATTTCCGCTGAGGCTTCTCGAGTCCAATCACATCTAACCACTGGAAGTTCCAAAGGGTCCTTCACACCCATGCTGCAACTCAAGAAGTTCCCCGACATACCTGTCTCCACTCGAGAGGAAGCACGTGGGGTACCGCACACATCCAGGGGAGCCCCGTTTCCGCCTCCTAGCTCGAGATGAGGGATCCTTTCCCTGTTTCGTACGGAAAGAATTCCCGGCGTTCCCGTCGCATCTCAAGAGGAGGCGCTCTCCACAGGAAAGGGGAGAGGAACTCCAGGATCGAGACACCATTCCAAGAGTCCCCCAGATGTGTCAGTCCATTTCAGAGGAACCTGTTTTCCCTGCACTGCCTTGACGTTCAAGCCGAGGATCGACTCCCACCACGTGTGCACGTGGGACAGCCCTGTGGGAAAGCCTCGTGGGAAAGCCTCGTGGGAAAGACTCGAGGGAAAACCATAGATCCTTTGATCCACGCGGCGGACTGCGTGACACTGCTGCTACCGCTCTGGAGGAAATCGCAAGTGCATGCCCGCATTCGAGAGGAGGAGTGACTCCCCTGGGGAGACTCCAGAAGTACCCCAAGATCCATGTCAGCACTGGAGAGGATTCCTCAGGTTCCGGCCCCGACTCCACACAAGGTCTTAGGCCCCGGAATCGACGGGAGAGGAATCCCGAGAGGCCCCCGAGGAACTCGCATGGGGACTGGCCTTTCCTGAGGCCACCAGAGCGGGTCCCTGAGGTCCCCGTCGTAAGTCGAGAGCAACTGCCGCAATTCGAGAAATTCCAGGAGGTTTTGCCCTCCAGGCGAGATGAGGCCCATTTCCGCTGAGGCTTCTCGAGGCCAATCACATCTCACCACTGGAACTTCCAAAGGGTCCTTCACACCCTTGCTGCAACTCAAGATGTTCCCCGACATACCCGTCTCCACTCGAGAGGAAGCACGTGGGATCCCGCACACATCCAGGGGAGCCCCGTTTCCGCCTCCTAGCTTGAGATGAGGGATCCTTTCCCTGTTTCGTAGGGAAAGAATTCCCGGCATTCCCGTCGCATCTCAAGAGGAGGCGCTCTCCACAGGAAAGGCGAGAGGAACTCCAGGGTCGTGCCACCATTCCAAGAGACCCCCAGATGTGTCAGTCCATTCCACAGGAACCTGTTTTCCCTGCACTGCCTTGACGTTCAAGCCGAGGATCGACTCCCACCACGTGTGCACATGGGACAGCCCTGTGGGAAAGCCTCTTGGGAAAGCATCGTGGGAAAGACTCGAGGGAAAACCATAGATCCTTTGATCCACGCGGCGGACTGCGTGACACTGCTGCTACCGCGCTGGAGGAAAGCGCGAATGCATGCCCGCATTCGAGACGAGGACTGACTCCCCTGGGGAGACTCCAGAAGTACCCCAAGATCCATGTCAGCACTGGAGAGGAATCCTCAGGTTCCGGCCCCGACTCCACACAAGGTCTTAGGCCCCCGCATCGACGGGAGAGGGATCCCGAGAGGCCCCCGAGGAACTCTCATGGGGACTGGCTTTTCCTGAGGCCACCAGAGCGGGTCCCTGAGGTCCCCGTCGTAAGTCGAGAGCACTTGCCGCAACTCGAGAAAATCCAGGAGGTTTTGCCCTCCAGGCGAGATGAGGCTCATTTCCGCTGAGGCTTCTTGAGGCTATTCACGTCTAAACACTGGATCTTCCAAAGGGTCATTCACACCCTTGCTGCAACTCAAGAAGTTCCCCGACATACCCGTCTCCACTCGAGAGGAAGCACGTGGGGTCCCGCACACATCCAGGGGAGCCCCGTTTCCGCCTCCTAGCTCGAGATGAGGGATCCTTTCCCTGTTTCGTAGGGAAAGAATTCCCGGCGTTCCCGTCGCATCTCAAGAGGAGGCGCTCTCCACAGGAAAGGCGAGAGGAACTCCAGGGTCGTGCCACCATTCCAAGAGTCCCCCAGATGTGTCAGTCCATTCCAGAGGAACCTGTTTCCCTGCACTGCCTTGACGTTCAAGCCGAGGATCGACTCCCACCACGTGTGCACGTGGGACAGCTCTGTGGGAAAGCCTCGTGGGAAAGCCTCGTGGGAAAGACTCGAGGGAAAACCATAGATCCTTTGATCCACGCGGCGGACTGCGTGACACTGCTGCTACCGCTCTGGAGGAAAGCGCAAGTGCATGCCCGCATTCGACACGAGGACTGACTCACCTGGGGAGACTCCAGAATTACCCCAAGATCCATGTCAGCACTGGAGAGGAATCCTCAGGTTCCGGCCCCGACTCCACACAAGGTCTTAGGCCCCGTCATCGATGGGAGAGGAATCCCGAGAGGCCCCCGAGGAACTCGCATTGGGACTGGCCTTTCCTGAGGCCACCAGAGCGGGTCCCTGAGGTCCCCGTCGTAAGTCGAGAGCACCTGCCGCAACTCGAATAAATCCAGGAGGTTTTGCCCTCCAGGCGAGATGAGGCCCATTTCCGCTGAGGCTTCTCGAGGCCAATCACATCTAACCACTGGAACTTCCAAAGGGTCCTTCACACCCTTGCTGCAACTCAAGAAGTTCCCCGACATACCCGTCTCCACTCGAGAGGAAGCACGTGGGGTCCCGCACACACCCAGGGGAGCCCCGTTTCCGCTTCCTAGCTCGAGATGAGGGATCCTGTCACTGTTTCGTAGGGAAAGAATTCCCGGCGTTCCCGTCGCATCTCAAGAGGAGGCGCTCTCCACAGGAAAGGCGAGAGGAACTCCAGGGTCGTGCCACCATTCCAAGAGTCCCCCAGATGTGTCAGTCCATTCCAGAGGAACCTGTTTTGCCTGCACTGCATTGACGTTCAAGCCGAGGATCGACTCCCACCACGTGTGCACTTGGGACAGCCCTGTGGGAAAGCCTCGTGGGAAAACCTCGTGGGAAAGACTCGAGGGAAAACCATAGATCCTTTGACCCATTGGGCGGACTGCGTGACACTGCTGCTACCGCTCTCGAGGAAAGCGCAAGTGCATGCCCGCATTCGAGACGAAGACTGACTCCCCTGGGGAGACTCCAGAAGTACCCCAAGATCCATGTCAGCACTGGAGAGGAATCCTCAGGTTCCGGCCCCGACTCCACACAAGGACTAAGGCCCCGGCATCGACGGGAGAGGAATCCCCAGAGGCCCCCGAGGAACTCGCATGGGGACTGGCCTTTCCTGAGGCCACCAGAGCGGGTCCCTGAGGTCCCCGTCGTTAGTCGAGAGCACCTGCCGCAACTCGAGAAAATCCAGGAGGTTTTGCCCTCCAGGCGAGATGAGGCCCATCTCCGCTGAGGCTTCTCGAGGCTAATCACGTCTAACCACTGGAACTTCCAAAGGGTCCTTCACACCCTTGCTGCAACTCAAGAACTTCCCCGACATACCCGTCTCCCCTCGAGAGGAAGCACGTGGGGTCCCGCACACATCCAGGGGAGCCCCGTTTCCACCTCCTAGCTCCAGATGAGGGATCCTTTCCCTGTTTCGTAGGGAAAGAATTCCCGGCGTTCCCGTCGCATCTCAAGAGGAGGCGCTCTCCACAGGAAAGGGGAGAGGAACTCCAGGGTCGTGCCACCATTCAAAGAGACCCCCAGATGTGTCAGTCCATTACAGAGGAACCTGTTTTCCCTGCACTGCCTTGACGTTCAAGCCGAGGATCGAGTCCCACCACGTGTGCACGTGGGACAGCCCTAAGGGAAAGCCTCGTGGGAAAGCCTCATGGGAAAGACTCGAGGGAAAACCATAGATCCTTTGATCCACGCGGCGGACTGCGTGACACTGCTGCTACCGCTCTGGAGGAAAGCGCAAGTGCATGCCCGCATTCGAGACGAGGACTGACTCCCCTGGGGAGACTCCAGAAGTACCCCAAGATCCATGTCAGCACTGGAGAGGAATCCTCAGGTTCCGGCCCCGACTCCACACAAGGACTTAGGCCCCGGCAACGACGGGAGAGGAATCCCCAGATGCCCCCTAGGAACTCGCATGTGGACTGGCCTTTCCTGAGGCCAACAGAGCGGGTCCCTGAGGTCCCCGTCGTAAGTCGAGAGCACCTGCCGCAACTCGAGAAAATACAGGAGGTTTTGCCCTCCAGGCGAGATGAGGCCCATTTCCGCTGAGGCTTCTCGAGGCTAATCACGTCTAACCACTGGAACTTCCAAAGGGTCCTTCACACCCTTGCTGCAACTCAAGAAGTTCCCCGACCTACCCGTCTCCACTCGAGAGGAAGCACGTGGGTCCCGCACACATCCAGGGGAGCCTCGTTTCCGCCTCCTAGCTCGAGATGAGGGATCCTTTCCCTGTTTCGTAGGGAAAGAATTCTCGGCGTTCCCGTCGCATCTCAAGAGGAGGCGCTCTCCATAGGAAAGGCGAGAGGAACTGAAGGGTCGTGCCACCATTCCAAGAGTCCCCCAGATGTGTCAGTCCATTCCAGAGGAACCTGTTTTCCCTGCACTGCCTTGACATTCAAGCCGAGGATCGACTCACACCACGTGTGCACGTGGGAAAGCCCTGTGGGAAAGCCTCGTGGGAAAGCCTCGTGGGAAAGACTCGAGGGAAAACCATAGATCCTTTGATCAACGCGGCGGACTGCGTGACACTGCTGCAACCGCTCTGGAGGAAAGCGCAAGTGCATGCCCGCATTCGAGACGAGGACTGACTCCCTTGGGGAGACTCCAGAAATACCCCAAGATCCATGTCAGCACTGGAGAGGAATCCTCAGGTTCCGGCCCCGACTCCACACAAGGTCTTAGGCCCCGGCATCGACGGGAGAGGAATCCCGAGAGGCCCCCGAGGAACTCGCATGGGGACTGGCCTTTCCTGAGGCCACCAGAGCGGGTCCCTGAGGTCCCCGTCGTAAGTCGAGAGTACCTGCCGCAACTCGAAAAAATCCAGGAGGTTTTGCCCTCCAGGCGAGATGAGGCCCATTTCCGCTGAGGCTTCTCAAGGCTAATCACGTCTAACCACTGGAACTTCCAAAGGGTCCTTCACACCCTTGCTGCAACTCAAGAACTTCCCCGACATACCCGTCTGCACTCGAGAGGAAGCACGTGGGGTCCCTCACACATCCAGGGGAGCCCCGTTTCCGCCTCCTAGCTCGAGATGAGGGATCCTTTCCCTGATTCGTAGGGAAAGAATTCCCGGCGTTCCCGTCGCATCTCAAGAGGAGGCGCTCTCCACAGGAAAGGGGAGAGGAACTCCAGGGTCGTGCCACCATTCCAAGAGTCCCCCAGATGTGTCAGTCCATTCCAGAGGAAACTGTTTTCCCTGCACTGCATTGACGTTCAAGCCGAGGATCGAGTCCCACCACGTGTGCACGTGGGACAGCCCTGAGGGAAAGCCTCGTGGGAAAGCCTCGTGGGAAAGACTCGAGGGAAAATCATAGATCCTTTGATCCACGCGGCGGACTGCGTGACACTGCTGCTACCGCTCTGGAGGAAAGCGCAAGTGCATGCCCGCATTCGAGACGAGGACTGACTCCCCTGGGGAGACTCCAGAAGTACCCCAAGAACCACGTGAGCACTGGAGAGGAATCCTCAGGTTCCGGCCCCGACTTCACACAAGGTCTTAGGCCCCGGCATCGACGGGAGAGGAATCCCCAGAGGAACTCGCATGGGGACTGGCCTTTCCTGAGGCCACCAGAGCGGGTCCCTGAGGTCCCCGTCGTAAGTCGAGAGCACCTGCCGCAACTGGAGAAAATCCAGGAGGTTTTGCCCTCCAGGCGAGATGAGGCCCATTTCCGCTGAGGCTTCTCGAGGCCAATCACATCTAACCACTGGAACTTCCAAAGGGTCCTTCACACCATTGCTGCAACTCAAGAAGTTTCCCGACATACCCGTCTCCACTCGAGAGGAAGCACGTGGGGTCCCGCACACATCCAGGGGAGCCCCGTTTCCGCCTCCTAGCTTGAGATGAGGGATCCTTTCCCTGTTTCTTAGGGAAAGAATTCCCGGCGTTCCCGTCGCATCTCAAGAGGAGGCGCTCTCCACAGGAAAGGCGAGAGGAACTCCAGGGTCGTGACACCATTCCAAGAGTCCCCCAGATGTGTCAGTCCATTCCAGAGGAACCTGTTTTCCCTGCACTGCCTTGACGTTCAAGCCGAGGATCGACTCCCACCACGTGTGCACGTGGGACAGCCCTGTGGGAAAGCCTCGTGGGAAAGCCTCGTGGGAAAGACTCGAGGGAAAACCATAGATCCTTTGATCCACGCGGCGGACTGCGTGACACTGCTGCTACCGCTCTGGAGGAAAGCGCAAGTGCATGCCCGCATTCGAAACGAAGACTGACTCCCCTGGGTAGACTCCAGAAGTACCCCAAGATCCATGTCAGCACTGGAGAGGAATCCTCAGGTTCCGGCCCCGACTCCACACAAGGAATAAGGCCCCGGCAACGACGGGAGAGGAATCCCCAGATGCCCCCGAGGAACTCGCATGGGGACTGGCCTTTCCTGAGGCCACCAGAGCGGTTCCCTGAGGTCCCCGTCGTAAGTCGAGAGCACCTGCCGCAACTCGAGAAAATCCAGGAGGTTTTGCCCTCCAGGCGAGATGAGGCCCATTTCCGCTGAGGCTTCTCGAGGCCAATCACATCTAACCACTGGAACTTCCAAAGGGTCCTTCACACCCTTGCTGCAACTCAAGAAGTTCCCCGACATACCCGTCTGCACACGAGAGGAAGCACGTGGTGTCCCGCACACATCCAGGGGAGCCCGGTTTCCGCCTCCTAGCTCGAGATGAGGGATCCTTTCCCTGTTTCGTAGGGAAAGAATTCCGGGCGTTCCCGTCGCATCTCAAGAGGAGGCGCTCTCCACAGGAAAGGCGAGAGGAACTCCATGGTCGTGCCACCATTCCAAGAGTCCCCCAGATGTGTCAGTCCATTCCAGAGGAACCTGTTTTCCCTGCACTGCCTCGACGTTCAAGCCGAGGATCGACTCCCACCACGTGTGCACGTGGGACAGCCCTGTGGGAAAGCCTCGTGGGAAAGCCTCGTGGGAAAGACTCGAGGGAAAACCATAGATCCTTTGATCCACGCGGCAGACTGCGTGACACTGCTGCTACCGCTCTGGAGGAAAGCGCAAGTGCATGCCCGCATTCGAGACGAGGACTGACTCCCCTCGGGAGACTCCAGAAGTACCCCAAGATCCATGTCAGCACTGGAGAGGAATCCTCAGGTTCCGGCCTCAACTCCACACAAGGTCTTAGGCCCCGGCATCGACGGGAGAGGAATCCCGAGAGGCCCCCGAGGAACTCGCATGGGGACTGGCCTTTCCTGAGGCCACCAGAGCGGTTCCCTGAGGTCCCCCTCGTAAGCCGAGAGCACCTGCCGCACTCGAGAAAATCCAGGAGGTTTTGCCCTCCAGGCGAGATGAGGCCCATTTCCGCTGAGGCTTCTCGAGTCCAATCACATCTAACCACTGGAAGTTCCAAAGGGTCCTTCACACCCATGCTGCAACTCAAGAAGTTCCCCGACATACCTGTCTCCACTCGAGAGGAAGCACGTGGGGTACCGCACACATCCAGGGGAGCCCCGTTTCCGCCTCCTAGCTCGAGATGAGGGATCCTTTCCCTGTTTCGTAGGGAAAGAATTCCCGGCGTTCCCGTCGCATCTCAAGAGGAGGCGCTCTCCACAGGAAAGGGGAGAGGAACTCCAGGGTCGAGACACCATTCCAAGAGTCCCCCAGATGTGTCAGTCCATTTCAGAGGAACCTGTTTTCCCTGCACTGCCTTGACGTTCAAGCCGAGGATCGACTCCCACCACGTGTGCACGTGGGACAGCCCTGTGGGAAAGCCTCGTGGGAAAGCCTCGTGGGAAAGACTCGAGGGAAAACCATAGATCCTTTGATCCACGCGGCGGACTGCGTGACACTGCTGCTACCGCTCTGGAGGAAATCGCAAGTGCATGCCCGCATTCGAGAGGAGGAGTGACTCCCCTGGGGAGACTCCAGAAGTACCCCAAGATCCATGTCAGCACTGGAGAGGATTCCTCAGGTTCCGGCCCCGACTCCACACAAGGTCTTAGGCCCCGGAATCGACGGGAGAGGAATCCCGAGAGGCCCCCGAGGAACTCGCATGGGGACTGGCCTTTCCTGAGGCCACCAGAGCGGGTCTCTGAGGTCCCCGTCGTAAGTCGAGAGCAACTGCCGCAATTCGAGAAATTCCAGGAGGTTTTGCCCTCCAGGCGAGATGAGGCCCATTTCCGCTGAGGCTTCTCGAGGCCAATCACATCTCACCACTGGAACTTCCAAAGGGTCCTTCACACCCTTGCTGCAACTCAAGATGTTCCCCGACATACCCGTCTCCACTCGAGAGGAAGCACGTGGGATCCCGCACACATCCAGGGGAGCCCCGTTTCCGCCTCCTAGCTTGAGATGAGGGATCCTTTCCCTGTTTCGTAGGGAAAGAATTCCCGGCATTCCCGTCGCATCTCAAGAGGAGGCGCTCTCCACAGGAAAGGCGAGAGGAACTCCAGGGTCGTGCCACCATTCCAAGAGACCCCCAGATGTGTCAGTCCATTCCACAGGAACCTGTTTTCCCTGCACTGCCTTGACGTTCAAACCGAGGATCGGCTCCCACCACGTGTGCACATGGGACAGCCCTGTGGGAAAGCCTCTTGGGAAAGCATCGTGGGAAAGACTCGAGGGAAAACCATAGATCCTTTGATCCACGCGGCGGACTGCGTGACACTGCTGCTACCGCGCTGGAGGAAAGCGCGAGTGCATGCCCGCATTCGAGACGAGGACTGACTCCCCTGGGGAGACTCCAGAAGTACCCCAAGATCCATGTCAGCACTGGAGAGGAATCCTCAGGTTCCGGCCCCGACTCCACACAAGGTCTTAGGCCCCCGCATCGACGGGAGAGGGATCCCGAGAGGCCCCCGAGGAACTCTCATGGGGACTGGCTTTTCCTGAGGCCACCAGAGCGGGTCCCTGAGGTCCCCGTCGTAAGTCGAGAGCACTTGCCGCAACTCGAGAAAATCCAGGAGGTTTTGCCCTCCAGGCGAGATGAGGCTCATTTCCGCTGAGGCTTCTTGAGGCTATTCACGTCTAAACACTGGATCTTCCAAAGGGTCATTCACACCCTTGCTGCAACTCAAGAAGTTCCCCGACATACCCGTCTGCACTCGAGAGGAAGCACGTGGGGTCCCGCACACATCCAGGGGAGCCCCGTTTCCGCCTCCTAGCTCGAGATGAGTGATCCTTTCCCTGTTTCGTAGGGAAAGAATTCCCGGCGTTCTCGTCGCATCTCAAGAGGAGGCGCTCTCCACAGGAAAGGCGAGAGGAACTCCAGGGTCGTGCCACCATTCCAAGAGTCCCCCAGATGTGTCAGTTCATTCCAGAGGAACCTGTTTTCCCTGCACTGCCTTGACGTTCAAGCCGAGGATCGACTCCCACCACGTGTGCACGTGGGACAGCCCTGTGGGAAAGCCTCGTGGGAAAGCCTCGTGGGAAAGACTCGAGGGAAAACCATAGATCCTTTGATCCACGCGGCGGACTGCGTGACACTGCTGCTACCGCTCTGGAGGAAAGCGCAAGTGCATGCCCGCATTCGAGACGAGGACTGACTCCCCTGGGGAGACTCCAGAAGTACCCCAAGATCCATGTCAGCACTGGAGAGGAATCCTCAGGTTCCAGCTCCGACTCCACAGAAGGTCTTAGGCCCCGGCATCGACGGGAGAGGAATCCCCAGAGGCCCCCGAGGAACTCGCATGGGGACTGGCCTTTCCTGAGGCCACCAGAGCGGGTTCCTGAGGTCCCCGTCGTAAGTCGAGAGCATCTGCCGCAACTCGAGAAAATCCAGGAGGTTTTGCCCTCCAGGCGAGATGAGGCCCATTTCCGCTGAGGCTTCTCGAGGCTAATCACGTCTAATTACTGGAACTTCCAACGGGTCTTTCACACCCTTGCTGCGACTAAAGAAGCTCCCCACCATACCCGTCTCCACTCCAGAGGAAGCACGTGGGGTCCCGCACACATCCAGGGGAGCCCCGTTTCCGCCTCCTAGCTCGAGATGAGGGATCCTTTCCCTGTTTCGTAGGGAAAGAATTCCCGGCGTTCCCGTCGCATCTCAAGAGGAGGCGCTCTCCACATGAAAGGCGAGAGGAACTCCAGGGTCGTGCCACCATTCCAAGAGTCCCCCAGATGTGTCAGTCCATTCCAGAGGAACCTGTTTTCCCTGCACTGCCTTGACGTTCAAGCCGAGGATCGACTCCCACCACGTGTGCACGTGGGACAGCTCTGTGGGAAAGCCTCGTGGGAAAGCCTCGTGGGAAAGACTCGAGGGAAAACCATAGATCCTTTGATCCACGCGGCGGACTGCGTGACACTGCTGCTACCGCTCTGGAGGAAAGCGCAAGTGCATGCCCGCATTCGACACGAGGACTGACTCCCCTGGGGAGACTCCAGAATTACCCCAAGATCCATGTCAGCACTGGAGAGGAATTCTCAGGTTCCGGCCCCGACTCCACACAAGGTCTTAGGCCCCGGCATCGATGGGAGAGGAATCCCGAGAGGCCCCCGAGGAACTCGCATGGGGACTGGCCTTTCCTGAGGCCACCAGAGCGGGTCCCTGAGGTCCCCGTCGTAAGTCGAGAGCACCTGCCGCAACTCGAATAAATCCAGGAGGTTTTGCCCTCCAGGCGAGATGAGGCCCATTTCCGCTGAGGCTTCTCGAGGCCAATCACATCTAACCACTGGAACTTCCAAAGGGTCCTTCACACCCTTGCTGCAACTCAAGAAGTTCCCCGACATACCCGTCTCCACTCGAGAGGAAGCACGTGGGGTCCCGCACACACCCAGGGGAGCCCCGTTTCCGCTTCCTAGCTCGAGATGAGGGATCCTGTCACTGTTTCGTAGGGAAAGAATTCCCGGCGTTCCCGTCGCATCTCAAGAGGAGGCGCTCTCCACAGGAAAGGCGAGAGGAACTCCAGGGTCGTGCCACCATTCCAAGAGTCCCCCAGATGTGTCAGTCCATTCCAGAGGAACCTGTTTTGCCTGCACTGCATTGACGTTCAAGCCGAGGATCGACTCCCACCACGTGTGCACTTGGGACAGCCCTGTGGGAAAGCCTCGTGGGAAAACCTCGTGGGAAAGACTCGAGGGAAAACCATAGATCCTTTGACCCATTGGGCGGACTGCGTGACACTGCTGCTACCGCTCTCGAGGAAAGCGCAAGTGCATGCCCGCATTCGAGACGAAGACTGACTCCCCTGGGGAGACTCCAGAAGTACCCCAAGATCCATGTCAGCACTGGAGAGGAATCCTCAGGTTCCGGCCCCGACTCCACACAAGGACTAAGGCCCCGGCATCGACGGGAGAGGAATCCCCAGAGGCCCCCGAGGAACTCGCATGGGGACTGGCCTTTCCTGAGGCCACCAGAGCGGGTCCCTGAGGTCCCCGTCGTTAGTCGAGAGCACCTGCCGCAACTCGAGAAAATCCAGGAGGTTTTGCCCTCCAGGCGAGATGAGGCCCATTTCCACTGAGGCTTCTCGAGGCCAATCACGTCTAACCACTGGAACTTCCAAAGGGTCCTTCACACCCTTGCTGCAACTCAAGAACTTCCCCGACATACCCGTCTCCCCTCGAGAGGAAGCACGTGGGGTCCCGCACACATCCAGGGGAGCCCCGTTTCCACCTCCTAGCTCCAGATGAGGGATCCTTTCCCTGTTTCGTAGGGAAAGAATTCCCGGCGTTCCCGTCGCATCTCAAGAGGAGGCGCTCTCCACAGGAAAGGGGAGAGGAACTCCAGGGTCGTGCCACCATTCAAAGAGACCCCCAGATGTGTCAGTCCATTACAGAGGAACCTGTTTTCCCTGCACTGCCTTGACGTTCAAGCCGAGGATCGAGTCCCACCACGTGTGCACGTGGGACAGCCCTAAGGGAAAGCCTCGTGGGAAAGCCTCATGGGAAAGACTCGAGGGAAAACCATAGATCCTTTGATCCACGCGGCGGACTGCGTGACACTGCTGCTACCGCTCTGGAGGAAAGCGCAAGTGCATGCCCGCATTCGAGACGAGGACTGACTCCCCTGGGGAGACTCCAGAAGTACCCCAAGATCCATGTCAGCACTGGAGAGGAATCCTCAGGTTCCGGCCCCGACTCCACACAAGGACTTAGGCCCCGGCAACGACGGGAGAGGAATCCCCAGATGCCCCCTAGGAACTCGCATGTGGACTGGCCTTTCCTGAGGCCAACAGAGCGGGTCCCTGAGGTCCCCGTCGTAAGTCGAGAGCACCTGCCGCAACTCGAGAAAATCCAGGAGGTTTTGCCCTCCAGGCGAGATGAGGCCCATTTCCGCTGAGGCTTCTCGAGGCTAATCACGTCTAACCACTGGAACTTCCATTGGGTCCTTCACACCCTTGCTGCAACTCAAGAAGTTCCCCGACCTACCCGTCTCCACTCGAGAGGAAGCACGTGGGTCCCGCACACATCCAGGGGAGCCTCGTTTCCGCCTCCTAGCTCGAGATGAGGGATCCTTTCCCTGTTTCGTAGGGAAAGAATTCCCGGCGTTCCCGTCGCATCTCAAGAGGAGGCGCTCTCCATAGGAAAGGCGAGAGGAACTGAAGGGTCGTGCCACCATTCCAAGAGTCCCCCAGATGTGTCAGTCCATTCCAGAGGAACCTGTTTTCCCTGCACTGCCTTGACATTCAAGCCGAGGATCGACTCACACCACGTGTGCACGTGGGAAAGCCCTGTGGGAAAGCCTCGTGGGAAAGCCTCGTGGGAAAGACTCGAGGGAAAACCATAGATCCTTTGATCCACGCGGCGGACTGCGTGACACTGCTGCAACCGCTCTGGAGGAAAGCGCAAGTGCATGCCCGCATTCGAGACGAGGACTGACTCCCTTGGGGAGACTCCAGAAATACCCCAAGATCCATGTCAGCACTGGAGAGGAATCCTCAGGTTCCGGCCCCGACTCCACACAAGGTCTTAGGCCCCGGCATCGACGGGAGAGGAATCCCGAGAGGCCCCCGAGGAACTCGCATGGGGACTGGCCTTTCCTGAGGCCACCAGAGCGGGTCCCTGAGGTCCCCGTCGTAAGTCGAGAGCACCTGCCGCAACTCGAAAAAATCCAGGAGGTTTTGCCCTCCAGGCGAGATGAGGCCCATTTCCGCTGAGGCTTCTCAAGGCTAATCACGTCTAACCACTGGAACTTCCAAAGGGTCCTTCACACCCTTGCTGCAACTCAAGAACTTCCCCGACATACCCGTCTCCACTCGAGAGGAAGCACGTGGGGTCCCTCACACATCCAGGGGAGCCCCGTTTCCGCCTCCTAGCTCGAGATGAGGGATCCTTTCCCTGATTCGTAGGGAAAGAATTCCCGGCGTTCCCGTCGCATCTCAAGAGGAGGCGCTCTCCACAGGAAAGGGGAGAGGAACTCCAGGGTCGTGCCACCATTCCAAGAGTCCCCCAGATGTGTCAGTCCATTCCAGAGGAAACTCTTTTCCCTGCACTGCATTGACGTTCAAGCCGAGGATCGAGTCCCACCACGTGTGCACGTGGGACAGCCCTGAGGGAAAGCCTCGTGGGAAAGCCTCGTGGGAAAGACTCGAGGGAAAATCATAGATCCTTTGATCCACGCGGCGGACTGCGTGACACTGCTGCTACCGCTCTGGAGGAAAGCGCAAGTGCATGCCCGCATTCGAGACGAGGACTGACTCCCCTGGGGAGACTCCAGAAGTACCCCAAGAACCACGTGAGCACTGGAGAGGAATCCTCAGGTTCCGGCCCCGACTTCACACAAGGTCTTAGGCCCCGGCATCGACGGGAGAGGAATCCCCAGAGGAACTCGCATGGGGACTGGCCTTTCCTGAGGCCACCAGAGCGGGTCCCTGAGGTCCCCGTCGTAAGTCGAGAGCACCTGCCGCAACTGGAGAAAATCCAGGAGGTTTTGCCCTCCAGGCGAGATGAGGCCCATTTCCGCTGAGGCTTCTCGAGGCCAATCACATCTAACCACTGGAACTTCCAAAGGGTCCTTCACACCATTGCTGCAACTCAAGAAGTTTCCCGACATACCCGTCTCCACTCGAGAGGAAGCACGTGGGGTCCCGCACACATCCAGGGGAGCCCCGTTTCCGCCTCCTAGCTTGAGATGAGGGATCCTTTCCCTGTTTCTTAGGGAAAGAATTCCCGGCGTTCCCGTCGCATCTCAAGAGGAGGCGCTCTCCACAGGAAAGGCGAGAGGAACTCCAGGGTCGTGACACCATTCCAAGAGTCCCCCAGATGTGTCAGTCCATTCCAGAGGAACCTGTTTTCCCTGCACTGCCTTGACGTTCAAGCCGAGGATCGACTCCCACCACGTGTGCACGTGGGACAGCCCTGTGGGAAAGCCTCGTGGGAAAGCCTCGTGGGAAAGACTCGAGGGAAAACCATAGATCCTTTGATCCACGCGGCGGACTGCGTGACACTGCTGCTACCGCTCTGGAGGAAATTGCAAGTGCATGCCCGCATTCGAAACGAAGACTGACTCCCCTGGGTAGACTCCAGAAGTACCCCAAGATCCATGTCAGCACTGGAGAGGAATCCTCAGGTTCCGGCCCCGACTCCACACAAGGAATAAGGCCCCGGCAACGACGGGAGAGGAATCCCGAGAGGCCCCCGAGGAACTCGCATGGGGACTGGCCTTTCCTGAGGCCACCAGAGCGGTTCCCTGAGGTCCCCGTCGTAAGTCGAGAGCACCTGCCGCAACTCGAGAAAATCCAGGAGGTTTTGCCCTCCAGGCGAGATGAGGCCCATTTCCGCTGAGGCTTCTCGAGGCCAATCACATCTAACCACTGGAACTTCCAAAGGGTCCTTCACACCCTTGCTGCAACTCAAGAAGTTCCCCGACATACCCGTCTGCACACGAGAGGAAGCACGTGGTGTCCCGCACACATCCAGGGGAGCCCGGTTTCCGCCTCCTAGCTCGAGATGAGGGATCCTTTCCCTGTTTCGTAGGGAAAGAATTCCGGGCGTTCCCGTCGCATCTCAAGAGGAGGCGCTCTCCACAGGAAAGGCGAGAGGAACTCCATGGTCGTGCCACCATTCCAAGAGTCCCCCAGATGTGTCAGTCCATTCCAGAGGAACCTGTTTTCCCTGCACTGCCTCGACGTTCAAGCCGAGGATCGACTCCCACCACGTGTGCACGTGGGACAGCCCTGTGGGAAAGCCTCGTGGGAAAGCCTCGTGGGAAAGACTCGAGGGAAAACCATAGATCCTTTGATCCACGCGGCAGACTGCGTGACACTGCTGCTACCGCTCTGGAGGAAAGCGCAAGTGCATGCCCGCATTCGAGACGAGGACTGACTCCCCTCGGGAGACTCCAGAAGTACCCCAAGATCCATGTCAGCACTGGAGAGGAATCCTCAGGTTCCGGCCTCAACTCCACACAAGGTCTTAGGCCCCGGCATCGACGGGAGAGGAATCCCGAGAGGCCCCCGAGGAACTCGCATGGGGACTGGCCTTTCCTGAGGCCACCAGAGCGGTTCCCTGAGGTCCCCCTCGTAAGCCGAGAGCACCTGCCGCAACTCGAGAAAATCCAGGAGGTTTTGCCCTCCAGGCGAGATGAGGCCCATTTCCGCTGAGGCTTCTCGAGTCCAATCACATCTAACCACTGGAAGTTCCAAAGGGTCCTTCACACCCATGCTGCAACTCAAGAAGTTCCCCGACATACCTGTCTCCACTCGAGAGGAAGCACGTGGGGTACCGCACACATCCAGGGGAGCCCCGTTTCCGCCTCCTAGCTCGAGATGAGGGATCCTTTCCCTGTTTCGTAGGGAAAGAATTCCCGGCGTTCCCGTCGCATCTCAAGAGGAGGCGCTCTCCACAGGAAAGGGGAGAGGAACTCCAGGGTCGAGACACCATTCCAAGAGTCCCCCAGATGTGTCAGTCCATTTCAGAGGAACCTGTTTTCCCTGCACTGCCTTGACGTTCAAGCCGAGGATCGACTCCCACCACGTGTGCACGTGGGACAGCCCTGTGGGAAAGCCTCGTGGGAAAGCCTCGTGGGAAAGACTCGAGGGAAAACCATAGATCCTTTGATCCACGCGGCGGACTGCGTGACACTGCTGCTACCGCTCTGGAGGAAATCGCAAGTGCATGCCCGCATTCGAGAGGAGGAGTGACTCCCCTGGGGAGACTCCAGAAGTACCCCAAGATCCATGTCAGCACTGGAGAGGATTCCTCAGGTTCCGGCCCCGACTCCACACAAGGTCTTAGGCCCCGGAATCGACGGGAGAGGAATCCCGAGAGGCCCCCGAGGAACTCGCATGGGGACTGGCCTTTCCTGAGGCCACCAGAGCGGGTCCCTGAGGTCCCCGTCGTAAGTCGAGAGCAACTGCCGCAATTCGAGAAATTCCAGGAGGTTTTGCCCTCCAGGCGAGATGAGGCCCATTTCCGCTGAGGCTTCTCGAGGCCAATCACATCTCACCACTGGAACTTCCAAAGGGTCCTTCACACCCTTGCTGCAACTCAAGAAGTTCCCCGACATACCCGTCTCCACTCGAGAGGAAGCACGTGGGGTCCCGCACACACCCAGGGGAGCCCCGTTTCCGCTTCCTAGCTCGAGATGAGGGATCCTGTCACTGTTTCGTAGGGAAAGAATTCCCGGCGTTCCCGTCGCATCTCAAGAGGAGGCGCTCTCCACAGGAAAGGCGAGAGGAACTCCAGGGTCGTGCCACCATTCCAAGAGTCCCCCAGATGTGTCAGTCCATTCCAGAGGAACCTGTTTTGCCTGCACTGCATTGACGTTCAAGCCGAGGATCGACTCCCACCACGTGTGCACTTGGGACAGCCCTGTGGGAAAGCCTCGTGGGAAAACCTCGTGGGAAAGACTCGAGGGAAAACCATAGATCCTTTGACCCATTGGGCGGACTGCGTGACACTGCTGCTACCGCTCTCGAGGAAAGCACAAGTGCATGCCCTCATTCGAGACGAAGACTGACTCCCCTGGGGAGACTCCAGAAGTACCCCAAGATCCATGTCAGCACTGGAGAGGAATCCTCAGGTTCCGGCCCCGACTCCACACAAGGACTAAGGCCCCGGCATCGACGGGAGAGGAATCCCCAGAGGCCCCCGAGGAACTCGCATGGGGACTGGCCTTTCCTGAGGCCACCAGAGCGGGTCCCTGAGGTCCCCGTCGTTAGTCGAGAGCACCTGCCGCAACTCGAGAAAATCCAGGAGGTTTTGCCCTCCAGGCGAGATGAGGCCCATCTCCGCTGAGGCTTCTCGAGGCTAATCACGTCTAACCACTGGAACTTCGAAAGGGTCCTTCACACCCTTGCTGCAACTCAAGAACTTCCCCGACATACCCGTCTCCCCTCGAGAGGAAGCACGTGGGGTCCCGCACACATCCAGGGGAGCCCCGTTTCCACCTCCTAGCTCCAGATGAGGGATCCTTTCCCTGTTTCGTAGGGAAAGAATTCCCGGCGTTCCCGTCGCATCTCAAGAGGAGGCGCTCTCCACAGGAAAGGGGAGAGGAACTCCAGGGTCGTGCCACCATTCAAAGAGACCCCCAGATGTGTCAGTCCATTACAGAGGAACCTGTTTTCCCTGCACTGCCTTGACGTTCAAGCCGAGGATCGAGTCCCACCACGTGTGCACGTGGGACAGCCCTAAGGGAAAGCCTCGTGGGAAAGCCTCATGGGAAAGACTCGAGGGAAAACCATAGATCCTTTGATCCACGCGGCGGACTGCGTGACACTGCTGCTACCGCTCTGGAGGAAAGCGCAAGTGCATGCCCGCATTCGAGACGAGGACTGACTCCCCTGGGGAGACTCCAGAAGTACCCCAAGATCCATGTCAGCACTGGAGAGGAATCCTCAGGTTCCGGCCCCGACTCCACACAAGGTCTTAGGCCCCGGCATCGACGGGAGAGGAATCCCGAGAGGCCCCCGAGGAACTCGCATGGGGACTGGCCTTTCCTGAGGCCACCAGATCGGGTCCCTGAGGTCCCCGTCGTAAGTCGAGAGCACCTGCCGCAACTCGAGAAAATACAGGAGGTTTTGCCCTCCAGGCGAGATGAGGCCCATTTCCGCTGAGGCTTCTCGAGGCTAATCACGTCTAACCACTGGAACTTCCAAAGGGTCCTTCACACCCTTGCTGCAACTCAAGAAGTTCCCCGACCTACCCGTCTCCACTCGAGAGGAAGCACGTGGGTCCCGCACACATCCAGGGGAGCCTCGTTTCCGCCTCCTAGCTCGAGATGAGGGATCCTTTCCCTGTTTCGTAGGGAAAGAATTCCCGGCTTTCCCGTCGCATCTCAAGAGGAGGCGCTCTCCATAGGAAAGGCGAGAGGAACTGAAGGGTCGTGCCACCATTCCAAGAGTCCCCCAGATGTGTCAGTCCATTCCAGAGGAACCTGTTTTCCCTGCACTGCCTTGACATTCAAGCCGAGGATCGACTCCCACCACGTGTGCACGTGGGAAAGCCCTGTGGGAAAGCCTCGTGGGAAAGCCTCGTGGGAAAGACTCGAGGGAAAACCATAGATCCTTTGATCCACGCGGCGGACTGCGTGACACTGCTGCAACCGCTCTGGAGGAAAGCGCAAGTGCATGCCCGCATTCGAGACGAGGACTGACTCCCTTGGGGAGACTCCAGAAATACCCCAAGATCCATGTCAGCACTGGAGAGGAATCCTCAGGTTCCGGCCCCGACTCCACACAAGGTCTTAGGCCCCGGCATCGACGGGAGAGGAATCCCGAGAGGCCCCCGAGGAACTCGCATGGGGACTGGCCTTTCCTGAGGCCACCAGAGCGGGTCCCTGAGGTCCCCGTCGTAAGTCGAGAGCACCTGCCGCAACTCGAAAAAATCCAGGAGGTTTTGCCCTCCAGGCGAGATGAGGCCCATTTCCGCTGAGGCTTCTCAAGGCTAATCACGTCTAACCACTGGAACTTCCAAAGGGTCCTTCACACCCTTGCTGCAACTCAAGAACTTCCCCGACATACCCGTCTCCACTCGAGAGGAAGCACGTGGGGTCCCTCACACATCCAGGGGAGCCCCGTTTCCGCCTCCTAGCTCGAGATGAGGGATCCTTTCCCTGTTTCGTAGGGAAAGAATTCCCGGCGTTCCCGTCGCATCTCAAGAGGAGGCGCTCTCCACAGGAAAGGGGAGAGGAACTCCAGGGTCGTGCCACCATTCCAAGAGTCCCCCAGATGTGTCAGTCCATTCCAGAGGAAACTGTTTTCCCTGCACTGCCTTGACGTTCAAGCCGAGGATCGAGTCCCACCACGTGTGCACGTGGGACAGCCCTGAGGGAAAGCCTCGTGGGAAAGCCTCGTGGGAAAGACTCGAGGGAAAACCATAGATCCTTTGATCCACGCGGCGGACTGCGTGACACTGCTGCTACCGCTCTGGAGGAAAGCGCAAGTGCATGCCCGCATTCGAGACGAGGACTGACTCCCCTGGGGAGACTCCAGAAGTACCCCAAGAACCACGTGAGCACTGGAGAGGAATCCTCAGGTTCCGGCCCCGACTTCACACAAGGTCTTAGGCCCCGGCATCGACGGGAGAGGAATCCCCAGAGGAACTCGCATGGGGACTGGCCTTTCCTGAGGCCACCAGAGCGGGTCCCTGAGGTCCCCGTCGTAAGTCGAGAGCACCTGCCGCAACTGGAGAAAATCCAGGAGGTTTTGCCCTCCAGGCGAGATGAGGCCCATTTCCGCTGAGGCTTCTCGAGGCCAATCACATTTAACCACTGGAACTTCCAAAGGGTCCTTCACACCATTGCTGCAACTCAAGAAGATCCCCGACATACCCGTCTCCACTCGAGAGGAAGCACGTGGGGTCCCTCACACATCCAGGGGAGCCCCGTTTCCGCCTCCTAGCTCGAGATGAGGGATCATTCCCTTTTTCGTAGGGAAAGAATTCCCGACCTTCCAGTCGCATCTCAAGAGGAGGCGCTCTCCACAGGAAAGGCGAGAGGAACTCCAGGGTCGTGACACCATTCCAAGAGTCCCCCAGATGTGTCAGTCCATTCCAGAGGAACCTGTTTTCCCTGCACTGCCTTGACATGCAAGCCGAGGATCGACTCCCACCACGTGTGCACGTGGGACAGCCCTGTGGGAAAGCCTCGTGGCAAAGCCTCGTGGGAAAGACTCGAGGGAAAACCATAGATCCTTTGATCCACGCGGCGGACTGCGTGACACTGCTGCTACCGCTCTGGAGGAAAGCGCAAGTGCATGCCCGCATTCGAGACGAGGACTGACTCCCCTGGGGAGACTCCAGACGTACCCCAAGATCCATGTCAGCACTGGAGAGGAATCCTCAGGTTCCGGCCCCGACTCCACACAAGGTCTTAGGCCCCGACATCGACGGGAGAGGAATCCCGAGACGCCCCCGAGGAACTAGCATGGGGACTGGCCTTTCCTGAGGCCACCAGAGCGGGTCCCTGAGGTCCCCGTCGTAAGTCGAGAGCACCTGCCGCAACTCGAGAAAATCCAGGAGGTTTTGCCCTCCAGGCGAGATGAGGGCCATTTCCGCTGAGGCTTCTCGAGGCTAATCACGTCTAACCACTGGAACTTCCAAAGGGTCCTTCACACCCTTGCTGTAACTCAAGAAGTTCCCCGACATACCCGTCTCCACTCGAGAGGAAGCACGTGGTGTCCCGCCCACATCCAGGGGAGCTCCGTTTCCGACTCCTAGCTCGAGATGAGGGATCCTTTCCCTGTTTCGTAGGGAAAGAATTCCCGGCGTTCCCGTCGCATCTCAAGAGGAGGCGCTCTCCACAGGAAAGGCGAGAGGAACTCCAGGGTCGTGCCACCATTCCAAGAGTCCCCCAGATGTGTCAGTCCATTCCAGAGGAACCTGTTTTCCCTGCACTGCCTTGACGTTCAAGCCAAGGATCGACTCCCACCACGTGTGCACGTGGGACAGCCCTGTGGGAAAGCCTCGTGGGAAAGCCTCGTGGAAAAGACTCGAGGGAAAACCATAGATCCTTTGATCCACGCGGCGGACTGCGTGACACTGCTGCTACCGCTCTGGAGGAAAGCGCAAGTGCATGCCCGCATTCGAGACGAAGACTGACTCCCCTGGGGAGACTCCAGAAGTACCCCAAGATCCATGTCAGCACTGGAGAGGAATCCTCAGGTTCCGACCCCGACTCCACACAAGGACTTAGGCCCCGGCATCGACGGGAGAGGAATCCCGAGACGCCCCCGAGGAACTCGCATGGGGACTGGCCTTTCCTGAGGCCACCAGAGCGGGTCCCTGAGGTCCCCGTCGTAAGTCGAGAGCACCTGCCGCAACTCGAGAAAATCCAGGAGGTTTTGCCCTCCAGGCGAGATGAGGCCCATTTCCGCTGAGGCTTCTCGAGGCTAATCACGTCTAACCACTGGAACTTCCAAAGGGTCCTTCACACCCTTGCTGCAACTCAAGAAGTTCCCCGACATACCCGTCTGCACTCGAGGGGAAGCACGTGGGGTCCCGCACACATCCAGGGGAGCCCCGTTTCCGCCTCCTAGCTCGAGATGAGGGAACCTTTCCCTGTTTCATAGGGAAAGAATTCCCGGCGTTCCCGTCGCATCTCAAGAGGAGGGGCTCTCCACAGGAAAGGCGAGAGGAACTGAAGGGTCGTGCCACCATTCCAAGAGTCCCCCAGATGTGTCAGTCCATTCCAGAGGAACCTGTTTTCCCTCCACTGCCTTGACGTTCAAGCCGAGGATCGACTCCCACCACGTGTGCACGTGGGACAGCCCTGTGGGAAAGCCTCGTGGGAAAGCCTCGTGGGAAAGACTCGAGGGAAACCATAGATCCTTTGATCCACGCGGCGGACTGCGTGACACTGCTGCTACCGCTCTGGAGGAAAGCGCAAGTGCATGCCCGCATTCGAGACGAGGACTGACTCCCCTGGGGAGACTCCAGAAGTACCCCAAGATCCATGTCAGCACTGGAGAGGAATCCTCAGGTTCCGGCCCCGATTCCACACAAGGTCTTAGGCCCCGGCATCAACGGGAGAGGAATCCCGAGAGGCCCCCGAGGAACTCACATGGGGACTGGCCTTTCCTGAGGCCACCAGAGCGGGTCCCTGAGGTCCCCGTCGTAAGTCTAGAGCACCTGCCGCAACTCGAGAAAATCCAGGAGGTTTTGCCCTCCAGGCGAGTTGAGGCCCATTTACGCTGGGGCTTCTCGAGGCTAATCACGTCTAACCACTGGAACTTCCAAAGGGTCCTTCACACCCTTGCTGCAACTCAAGAAGTTCCCCGACATACCCGTCTCCACTCGAGAGGAAGCACGTGGTGTCCCGCAAACATCCAGGGGTGCCCCGTTTCCGCCTCCTAGCTCGAGATGAGGGATCCTTTCCCTGTTTCGTAGGGAAAGAATTCCCGGCGTTCCCGTCGCATCTCAAGAGGAGGCGCTCTCCACAGGAAAGGCGAGAGGAACTCCAGGGTCGTGCCACCATTCCAAGAGTCCCCCAGATGTGTCAGTCCATTCCAGAGGAACCTGTTTTCCCTGCACTTGACGTTCAAGCCGAGGATCGACTCCCACCACGTGTGCACGTGGGACAGCCCTGTGGGAAAGCCTCGTGGGAAAGCCTCGTGGGAAAGACTCGAGGGAAAACCATAGATCCTTTGATCCACGCGGGGAATGCGTGACACTGCTGCTACCGCTCTGGAGGAAAGCGCAATGCATGCCCGCAAACGAGACGAAGACTGACTCCCCTGAGGAGACTCCAGAAGTACCCCAAGATCCATGTCAGCACTGGAGAGGAATCCTGAGGTTCCGGCCCCGACTCCACACAAGGTCTTAGGCCCCGGCATCGACGGGAGAGGAATCCCGAGACGCCCCCGAGGAACTCGCATGGGGACTGGCCTTTCCTGAGGCCACCAGAGCGGTTCCCTGAGGTCCCCGTTGTAAGTCGAGAGCACCTGCCGCAACTCGAGAAAATCCAGGAGGTTTTGCCCTCCAGGCGAGATGAGGCCCATTTCCGCTGAGGCTTCTCGAGGCCAATCACATCTAACCACTGGAACTTCCAAAGGGTCCTTCACACCCTTGCTGCAACTCAAGAAGTTCCCCGACATACCCGTCTCCACTCGAGAGGAAGCACATGGGTCCCGCACACATCCAGGGGAGCCCCGTTTCCGCCTCCTAGCTCGAGATGAGGGATCCTTTCCCTGTTTCGTAGGGAAAGAATTCCCGGCGTTCCCGTCGCATCTCAAGAGGAGGCGCTCTCCACAGGAAAGGCGAGAGGAACTCCAGGGTCGTGCCACCATTCCAAGAGTCCCCCAGATGTGTCAGTCCATTCCAGAGGAACCTGTTTTGCCTGCACTGCATTGACGTTCAAGCCGAGGATCGACTCCCACCACGTGTGCACGTGGGACAGCCCTGTGGGAAAGCCTCGTGGGAAAGCCTCGTGGGAAAGACTCGAGGGAAAACCATAGATCCTTTGATCCACGCGGCGGACTGCGTGACACTGCTGCTACCGCTCTGGAGGAAAGCGCAAGTGCATGCCCGCATTCGAGACGAGGACTGACTCCCCTGGGGAGACTCCAGACGTACCCCAAGATCCATGTCAGCACTGGAGAGGAATCCTCAGGTTCCGGCCCCGACTCCACACAAGGTCTTAGGCCCCGGCATCGACGGGAGAGGAATCCCGAGACGCCCCCGAGGAACTAGCATGGGGACTGGCCTTTCCTGAGGCCACCAGAGCGGGTCCCTGAGGTCCCCGTCGTAAGTCGAGAGCACCTGCCGCAACTCGAGAAAATCCAGGAGGTTTTGCCCTCCAGGCGAGATGAGGGCCATTTCCGCTGAGGCTTCTCGAGGCTAATCACGTCTAACCACTGGAACTTCCAAAGGGTCCTTCACACCCTTGCTGTAACTCAAGAAGTTCCCCGACATACCCGTCTCCACTCGAGAGGAAGCACGTGGTGTCCCGCCCACATCCAGGGGAGCTCCGTTTCCGACTCCTAGCTCGAGATGAGGGATCCTTTCCCTGTTTCGTAGGGAAAGAATTCCCGGCGTTCCCGTCGCATCTCAAGAGGAGGCGCTCTCCACAGGAAAGGCGAGAGGAACTCCAGGGTCGTGCCACCATTCCAAGAGTCCCCCAGATGTGTCAGTCCATTCCAGAGGAACCTGTTTTCCCTGCACTGCCTTGACGTTCAAGCCAAGGATCGACTCCCACCACGTGTGCACGTGGGACAGCCCTGTGGGAAAGCCTCGTGGGAAAGCCTCGTGGAAAAGACTCGAGGGAAAACCATAGATCCTTTGATCCACGCGGCGGACTGCGTGACACTGCTGCTACCGCTCTGGAGGAAAGCGCAAGTGCATGCCCGCATTCGAGACGAAGACTGACTCCCCTGGGGAGACTCCAGAAGTACCCCAAGATCCATGTCAGCACTGGAGAGGAATCCTCAGGTTCCGACCCCGACTCCACACAAGGACTTAGGCCCCGGCATCGACGGGAGAGGAATCCCGAGACGCCCCCGAGGAACTCGCATGGGGACTGGCCTTTCCTGAGGCCACCAGAGCGGGTCCCTGAGGTCCCCGTCGTAAGTCGAGAGCACCTGCCGCAACTCGAGAAAATCCAGGAGGTTTTGCCCTCCAGGCGAGATGAGGCCCATTTCCGCTGAGGCTTCTCGAGGCTAATCACGTCTAACCACTGGAACTTCCAAAGGGTCCTTCACACCCTTGCTGCAACTCAAGAAGTTCCCCGACATACCCGTCTGCACTCGAGGGGAAGCACGTGGGGTCCCGCACACATCCAGGGGAGCCCCGTTTCCGCCTCCTAGCTCGAGATGAGGGAACCTTTCCCTGTTTCGTAGGGAAAGAATTCCCAGCGTTCCCGTCGCATCTCAAGAGGAGGCGCTCTCCACAGGAAAGGCGAGAGGAACTGAAGGGTCGTGCCACCATTCCAAGAGTCCCCCAGATGTGTCAGTCCATTCCAGAGGAACCTGTTTTCCCTCCACTGCCTTGACGTTCAAGCCGAGGATCGACTCCCACCACGTGTGCACGTGGGACAGCCCTGTGGGAAAGCCTCGTGGGAAAGCCTCGTGGGAAAGACTCGAGGGAAACCATAGATCCTTTGATCCACGCGGCGGACTGCGTGACACTGCTGCTACCGCTATGGAGGAAAGCGCAAGTGCATGCCCGCATTCGAGACGAGGACTGACTCCCCTGGGGAGACTCCAGAAGTACCCCAAGATCCATGTCAGCACTGGAGAGGAATCCTCAGGTTCCGGCCTCGATTCCACACAAGGTCTTAGGCCCCGGCATCAACGGGAGAGGAATCCCGAGAGGCCCCCGAGGAACTCACATGGGGACTGGCCTTTCCTGAGGCCACCAGAGCGGGTCCCTGAGGTCCCCGTCGTAAGTCTAGAGCACCTGCCGCAACTCGAGAAAATCCAGGAGGTTTTGCCCTCCAGGCGAGTTGAGGCCCATTTACGCTGGGGCTTCTCGAGGCTAATCACGTCTAACCACTGGAACTTCCAAAGGGTCCTTCACACCCTTGCTGCAACTAAAGACGTTCCCCGACATACCCGTCTCCACTCGAGAGGAAGCACGTGGTGTCCCGCAAACATCCAGGGGAGCCCCGTTTCCGCCTCCTAGCTCGAGATGAGGGATCCTTTCCCTGTTTCGTAGGGAAAGAATTCCCGGCGTTCCCGTCGCATCTCAAGAGGAGGCGCTCTCCACAGGAAAGGCGAGAGGAACTCCAGGGTCGTGCCACCATTCCAAGAGTCCCCCAGATGTGTCAGTCCATTCCAGAGGAACCTGTTTTCCCTGCACTTGACGTTCAAGCCGAGGATCGACTCCCACCACGTGTGCACGTGGGACAGCCCTGTGGGAAAGCCTCGTGGGAAAGCCTCGTGGGAAAGACTCGAGGGAAAACCATAGATCCTTTGATCCACGCGGGGAATGCGTGACACTGCTGCTACCGCTCTGGAGGAAAGCGCAATGCATGCCCGCAAACGAGACGAAGACTGACTCCCCTGAGGAGACTCCAGAAGTACCCCAAGATCCATGTCAGCACTGGAGAGGAATCCTGAGGTTCCGGCCCCGACTCCACACAAGGTCTTAGGCCCCGGCATCGACGGGAGAGGAATCCCGAGACGCCCCCGAGGAACTCGCATGGGGACTGGCCTTTCCTGAGGCCACCAGAGCGGTTCCCTGAGGTCCCCGTTGTAAGTCGAGAGCACCTGCCGCAACTCGAGAAAATCCAGGAGGTTTTGCCCTCCAGGCGAGATGAGGCCCATTTCCGCTGAGGCTTCTCGAGGCCAATCACATCTAACCACTGGAACTTCCAAAGGGTCCTTCACACCCTTGCTGCAACTCAAGAAGTTCCCCGACATACCCGTCTCCACTCGAGAGGAAGCACATGGGTCCCGCACACATCCAGGGGAGCCCCGTTTCCGCCTCCTAGCTCGAGATGAGGGATCCTTTCCCTGTTTCGTAGGGAAAGAATTCCCGGCGTTCCCGTCGCATCTCAAGAGGAGGCGCTCTCCACAGGAAAGGCGAGAGGAACTCCAGGGTCGTGCCACCATTCCAAGAGTCCCCAGGATGTGTCAGTCCATTCCAGAGGAACCTGTTTTCCCTGCACTGCCTTGACGTTCAAGCCGAGGATCGACTCCCACCACGTGTGCACGTGGGACAGCCCTGTGGGAAAGCCTCGTGGGAAAGGCTCGTGGGAAAGACTCGAGGGAAAACCATAGATCCTTTGATCCACGCGGCGGACTGCGTGACACTGCTGCTACCGCTCTGGAGGAAAGCGCAAGTGCATGCCCGCATTCGAGACGAGGACTGACTCCCCTGGGGAGACTCCAGACGTACCCCAAGATCCATGTCAGCACTGGAGAGGAATCCTCAGGTTCCGGCCCCGACTCCACACAAGGTCTTAGGCCCCGGCATCGACGGGAGAGGAATCCCGAGACGCCCCCGAGGAACTCGCATGGGGACTGGCCTTTCCTGAGGCCACCAGAGCGGGTCCCTGAGGTCCCCGTCGTAAGTCGAGAGCACCTGCCGCAACTCGAGAAAATCCAGGAGGTTTTGCCCTCCAGGCGAGATGAGGCCCATTTCCGCTGAGGCTTCTCGAGGCTAATCACGTCTAACCACTGGAACTTCCAAAGGGTCCTTCACACCCTTGCTGCAACTCAAGAAGTTCCCCGACATACCCGTCTCCACTCGAGAGGAAGCACGTGGTGTCCCGCCCACATACAGGGGAGCTCCGTTTCCGCCTCCTAGCTCGAGATGAGGGATCCTTTCCCTGTTTCCTAGGGAAAGAATTCCCGGCGTTCTCGTCGCATCTCAAGAGGAGGCGCTCTCCACAGGAAAGGCGAGAGGAACTCCAGGGTCGTGACACCATTCCAAGAGTCCCCCAGATGTGTCAGTCCATTCCAGAGGAACCTGTTTTCCCTGCACTGCCTTGACGTTCAAGACAAGGATCGACTCCCACCACGTGTGCACGTGGGACAGCCCTGTGGGAAAGCCTTGTGGGAAAGCCTCGTGGAAAAGACTCGAGGGAAAACCATAGATCCTTTGATCCACGCGGCGGACTGCGTGACACTGCTGCTACCGCTCTGGAGGAAAGCGCAAGTGCATGCCCGCATTCGAGACGAAGACTGACTCCCCTGGGGAGACTCCAGAAGTACCCCAAGATCCATGTCAGCATTGGAGAGGAATCCTCAGGTTCCGACCCCGACTCCACACAAGGACTTAGGCCCGGCATCGACCCGAGAGGAATCCCCAGAGGCCCCCGAGGAACTCGCATGGGGACTGGCCTTTCCTGAGGCCACCAGAGCGGGTCCCTGAGGTCCCCGTCGTAAGTCGAGAGCACCTGCCGCAACTCGAGAAAATCCAGGAGGTTTTGCCCTCCAGGCGAGATGAGGCCCATTTCTGCTGAGGCTTCTCGAGGCCAATCACATCTAACCACTGGAACTTCCAAAGGGTCCTTCACACCATTGCTGCAACTCAAGAAGTTCCCCGACATACCCGTCTCCACTCGAGAGGAAGCACGTGGGGTCCCGCACACATCCAGGGGAGCCCCGTTTCCGCCTCCTAGCTCGAGATGAGGGATCCTTCCCTTTTTCGTAGGGAAAGAATTCCCGGCCTTCCAGTCGCATCTCAAGAGGAGGCGTTCTCCACAGGAAAGGCGAGAGGAACTCCAGGGTCGTGACACCATTCCAAGAGTCCCCCAGATGTGTCAGTCCATTCCAGAGGAACCTGTTTTCCCTGCACTGCCTTGACATGCAAGCCGAGGATCGACTCCCACAACGTGTGCACGTGGGACAGCCCTGTGGGAAAGCCTCGTGGGAAAGCCTCGTGGGAAAGACTCGAGGGAAAACCATAGATCCTTTGATCCACGCGGCGGACTGCGTGACACTGCTGCTACCGCTCTGGAGGAAAGCGCAAGTGCATGCCCGCATTCGAGACGAGGACTGACTCCCCTGGGGAGACTCCAGACGTACCCCAAGATCCATGTCAGCACTGGAGAGGAATCCTCAGGTTCCGGCCCCGACTCCACACAAGGTCTTAGGCCCCGGCATCGACGGGAGAGGAATCCCGAGAGGCCCCCGAGGAACTCGCATGGGGACTGGCCTTTCCTGAGGCCACCAGAGCGGGTCCCTGAGGTCCCCGTCGTAAGTCGAGAGCACCTGCCGCAACTCGAGAAAATCCAGGAGGTTTTGCCCTCCAGGCGAGATGAGGCCCATTTCCGCTGAGGCTTCTCGAGGCCAATCACGTCTAACCACTGGAACTTCCAAAGGGTCCTTCACACCATTGCTGCAACTCAAGAAGTTCCCCGATATACCCGTCTCCTCTCGAGAGGAAGCACGTGGGGTCCCGCACACATCAAGGGGAGCCCCGTTTCCGCCTCCTAGCTTGAGATGAGGGATCCTTTCCCTGTTTCGTAGGGAAAGAATTCCCGGCGTTCCCGTCGCATCTCAAGAGGAGGCCCTCTCCACAGGAATGTCGAGAGGAACTCCAGGGTCGTGCCACCATTCCAAGAGTCCCCCAGATGTGTCAGTCCATTCCAGAGGAACCTGTTTTCCCTGCACTGCCTTGACGTTCAAGCCGAGGATCGACTCCCACCACGTGTGCACGTGGGACAGCCCTGTGGGAAAGCCTCGTGGGAAAGCCTCGTGGGAAAGACTCGAGGGAAAACCATAGATCCTTTGATCCACGCGGCGGACTGCGTGACACTATTGCTACCGCTCTGGAGGAAAGCCCAAGTGCATGCCCGCATTCGAGACGAGGACTGACTCCCCTGGGGAGACTCCAGAAGTACCCCAAGATCCATGTCAGCACTGGAGAGGAATCCTCAGGTTCCGGCCCCGACTCCACACAAGGTCTTAGGCCCCGGCATCGACGGGAGAGGAATCCCGAGAGGCCCCCGAGGAACTCGCATGGGGACTGGCCTTTCCTGAGGCCACCAGAGCGTGTCCCTGAGGTCCCCATCGTAAGTCGAGAGCACCTGCCGCAACTCGAGAAAATCCAGGAGGTTTTGCCCTCCAGGCGAGATGAGGCCCATTTCCGCTGAGGCTTCTCGAGGCAAATCACATCTAACCACTGGACCTTCCAAAGGGTCCTTCACACCCTTGCTGCAACTCAAGAAGTTCCCCGACATACCCGTCTGCACTCGAGAGGAAGCACGTGGGTCCCGCACACCTCCAGGGGAGCCCCGTTTCCGCCTCCTAGCTCGAGATGAGGGATCCTTTCCCGGTTTCGTAGGGAAAGAATTCCCGGCGTTCCCGTCCCATCTCAAGAGGAGGCGCTCTCCACAGGAAAGGCGAGAGGAACTCCAGGGTCGTGCCACCATTTCAAGAGTCACCCAGATGTTTCAGTCCATTCCAGAGGAACCTGTTTTCCCTGCACTGCCTTGACGTTCAAGCCGAGGATCGACTCCCACCACGTGTGCACGTGGGACAGCCCTGTGGGAAAGCCTCGTGGGAAAGCCTCGTGGGAAAGACTCGAGGGAAAACCATAGATCCTTTCATCCACGCGGCGGACTGCGTGACACTGCTGCTACCGCTTTGGAGGAAAGCGCAAGTGCATGCCCGCATTCGAGACGAGGACTGACTCCCCTGGGGAGACTCCAGAAGTACCCCAAGATCCATGTCAGCACTGGAGAGGAATCCTCAGGTTCCGGCCACGACTCCACACAAGGTCTTCGGCCCCGGCATCGACGGGAGAGGAATCCCGAGAGGCCCCCGAGGAACTCGCATGGGGACTGGCCTTTCCTGAGGCCACCAGAGCGGGTCCCTGAGGTCCCCGTCGTAAGTCGAGAGCAACTGCCGCAATTCGAGAAATTCCAGGAGGTTTTGCCCTCCAGGCGAGATGAGGCCCATTTCCGCTGAGGCTTCTCGAGGCCAATCACATCTCACCACTGGAACTTCCAAAGGGTCCTTCACACCCTTGCTGCAACTCAAGATGTTCCCCGACATACCCGTCTCCACTCGAGAGGAAGCACGTGGGATCCCGCACACATCCAGGGGAGCCCCGTTTCCGCCTCCTAGCTTGAGATGAGGGATCCTTTCCCTGTTTCGTAGGGAAAGAATTCCCGGCATTCCCGTCGCATCTCAAGAGGAGGCGCTCTCCACAGGAAAGGCGAGAGGAACTCCAGGGTCGTGCCACCATTCCAAGAGACCCCCAGATGTGTCAGTCCATTCCACAGGAACCTGTTTTCCCTGCACTGCCTTGACGTTCAAGCCGAGGATCGACTCCCACCACGTGTGCACGTGGGACAGCCCTGTGGGAAAGCCTCGTGGGAAAGCCTCGTGGGAAAGACTCGAGGGAAAACCATAGATCCTTTGATCCACGCGGCGGACTGCGTGACACTGCTGCTACCGCTCTGGAGGAAATCGCAAGTGCATGCCCGCATTCGAGAGGAGGAGTGACTCCCCTGGGGAGACTCCAGAAGTACCCCAAGATCCATGTCAGCACTGGAGAGGATTCCTCAGGTTCCGGCCCCGACTCCACACAAGGTCTTAGGCCCCGGAATCGACGGGAGAGGAATCCCGAGAGGCCCCCGAGGAACTCGCATGGGGACTGGCCTTTCCTGAGGCCACCAGAGCGGGTCCCTGAGGTCCCCGTCGTAAGTCGAGAACAACTGCCGCAATTCGAGAAATTCCAGGAGGTTTTGCCCTCCAGGCGAGATGAGGCCCATTTCCGCTGAGGCTTCTCGAGGCCAATCACATCTCACCACTGGAACTTCCAAAGGGTCCTTCACACCCTTGCTGCAACTCAAGATGTTCCCCGACATACCCGTCTCCACTCGAGAGGAAGCACGTGGGATCCCGCACACATCCAGGGGAGCCCCGTTTCCGCCTCCTAGCTTGAGATGAGGGATCCTTTCCCTGTTTCGTAGGGAAAGAATTCCCGGCATTCCCGTCGCATCTCAAGAGGAGGCGCTCTCCACAGGAAAGGCGAGAGGAACTCCAGGGTCGTACCACCATTCCAAGAGACCCCCAGATGTGTCAGTCCATTCCACAGGAACCTGTTTTCCCTGCACTGCCTTGACGTTCAAGCCGAGGATCGACTCCCACCACGTGTGCACATGGGACAGCCCTGTGGGAAAGCCTCTTGGGAAAGCATCGTGGGAAAGACTCGAGGGAAAACCATAGATCCTTTGATCCACGCGGCGGACTGCGTGACACTGCTGCTACCGCGCTGGAGGAAAGCGCGAATGCATGCCCGCATTCGAGACGAGGACTGACTCCCCTGGGGAGACTCCAGAAGTACCCCAAGATCCATGTCAGCACTGGAGAGGAATCCTCAGGTTCCGGCCCCGACTCCACACAAGGTCTTAGGCCCCCGCATCGACGGGAGAGGGATCCCGAGAGGCCCCCGAGGAACTCTCATGGGGACTGGCTTTTCCTGAGGCCACCAGAGCGGGTCCCTGAGGTCCCCGTCGTAAGTCGAGAGCACTTGCCGCAACTCGAGAAAATCCAGGAGGTTTTGCCCTCCAGGCGAGATGAGGCTCATTTCCGCTGAGGCTTCTTGAGGCTATTCACGTCTAAACACTGGATCTTCCAAAGGGTCATTCACACCCTTGCTGCAACTCAAGAAGTTCCCCGACATACCCGTCTGCACTCGAGAGGAAGCACGTGGGGTCCCGCACACATCCAGGGGAGCCCCGTTTCCGCCTCCTAGCTCGAGATGAGTGATCCTTTCCCTGTTTCGTAGGGAAAGAATTCCCGGCGTTCTCGTCGCATCTCAAGAGGAGGCGCTCTCCACAGGAAAGGCGAGAGGAACTCCAGGGTCGTGCCACCATTCCAAGAGTCCCCCAGATATGTCAGTCCATTCCAGAGGAACCTGTTTTCCCTGCACTGCCTTGACGTTCAAGCCGAGGATCGACTCCCACCACGTGTGCACGTGGGACAGCCCTGTGGGAAAGCCTCGTGGGAAAGCCTCGTGGGAAAGACTCGAGGGAAAACCATAGATCCTTTGATCCACGCGGCGGACTGCGTGACACTGCTGCTACCGCTCTGGAGGAAAGCGCAAGTGCATGCCCGCATTCGAGACGAGGACTGACTCCCCTGGGGAGACTCCAGAAGTACCCCAAGATCCATGTCAGCACTGGAGAGGAATCCTCAGGTTCCAGCTCCGACTCCACAGAAGGTCTTAGGCCCCGGCATCGACGGGAGAGGAATCCCCAGAGGCCCCCGAGGAACTCGCATGGGGACTGGCCTTTCCTGAGGCCACCAGAGCGGGTTCCTGAGGTCCCCGTCGTAAGTCGAGAGCATCTGCCGCAACTCGAGAAAATCCAGGAGGTTTTGCCCTCCAGGCGAGATGAGGCCCATTTCCGCTGAGGCTTCTCGAGGCTAATCACGTCTAATTACTGGAACTTCCAACGGGTCTTTCACACCCTTGCTGCGACTAAAGAAACTCCCCACCATACCCGTCTCCACTCCAGAGGAAGCACGTGGGGTCCCGCACACATCCAGGGGAGCCCCGTTTCCGCCTCCTAGCTCGAGATGAGGGATCCTTTCCCTGTTTCGTAGGGAAAGAATTCCCGGCGTTCCCGTCGCATCTCAAGAGGAGGCGCTCTCCACAGGAAAGGCGAGAGGAACTCCAGGGTCGTGCCACCATTCCAAGAGTCCCCCAGATGTGTCAGTCCATTCCAGAGGAACCTGTTTTCCCTGCACTGCCTTGACGTTCAAGCCGAGGATCGACTCCCACCACGTGTGCACGTGGGACAGCTCTGTGGGAAAGCCTCGTGGGAAAGCCTCGTGGGAAAGACTCGAGGGAAAACCATAGATCCTTTGATCCACGCGGCGGACTGCGTGACACTGCTGCTACCGCTCTGGAGGAAAGCGCAAGTGCATGCCCGCATTCGACACGAGGACTGACTCCCCTGGGGAGACTCCAGAATTACCCCAAGATCCATGTCAGCACTGGAGAGGAATCCTCAGGTTCCGGCCCCGACTCCACACAAGGTCTTAGGCCCCGACATCGATGGGAGAGGAATCCCGAGAGGCCCCCGAGGAACTCGCATGGGGACTGGCCTTTCCTGAGGCCACCAGAGCGGGTCCCTGAGGTCCCCGTCGTAAGTCGAGAGCACCTGCCGCAACTCGAATAAATCCAGGAGGTTTTGCCCTCCAGGCGAGATGAGGCCCATTTCCGCTGAGGCTTCTCGAGGCCAATCACATCTAACCACTGGAACTTCCAAAGGGTCCTTCACACCCTTGCTGCAACTCAAGAAGTTCCCCGACATACCCGTCTCCACTCGAGAGGAAGCACGTGGGGTCCCACACACACCCAGGGGAGCCCCGTTTCCGCTTCCTAGCTCGAGATGAGGGATCCTGTCACTGTTTCTTAGGGAAAGAATTCCCGGCGTTCCCGTCGCATCTCAAGAGGAGGCGCTCTCCACAGGAAAGGCGAGAGGAACTCCAGGGTCGTGCCACCATTCCAAGAGTCCCCCAGATGTGTCAGTCCATTCCAGAGGAACCTGTTTTGCCTGCACTGCATTGACGTTCAAGCCGAGGATCGAGTCCCACCACGTGTGCACTTGGGACAGCCCTGTGGGAAAGCCTCGTGGGAAAACCTCGTGGGAAAGACTCGAGGGAAAACCATAGATCCTTTGACCCATTGGGCGGACTGCGTGACACTGCTGCTACCGCTCTCGAGGAAAGCGCAAGTGCATGCCCGCATTCGAGACGAAGACTGACTCCCCTGGGGAGACTCCAGAAGTACCCCAAGATCCATGTCAGCACTGGAGAGGAATCCTCAGGTTCCGGCCCCGACTCCACACAAGGACTAAGGCCCCGGCATCGACGGGAGAGGAATCCCCAGAGGCCCCCGAGGAACTCGCATGGGGACTGGCCTTTCCTGAGGCCACCAGAGCGGGTCCCTGAGGTCCCCGTCGTTAGTCGAGAGCACCTGCCGCAACTCGAGAAAATCCAGGAGGTTTTGCCCTCCAGGCGAGATGAGGCCCATCTCCGCTGAGGCTTCTCGAGGCTAATCACGTCTAACCACTGGAACTTCCAAAGGGTCCTTCACACCCTTGCTGCAACTCAAGAACTTCCCCGACATACCCGTCTCCCCTCGAGAGGAAGCACGTGGGGTCCCGCACACATCCAGGGGAGCCCCGTTTCCACCTCCTAGCTCCAGATGAGGGATCCTTTCCCTGTTTCGTAGGGAAAGAATTCCCGGCGTTCCCGTCGCATCTCAAGAGGAGGCGCTCTCCACAGGAAAGGGGAGAGGAACTCCAGGGTCGTGCCACCATTCAAAGAGACCCCCAGATGTGTCAGTCCATTACAGAGGAACCTGTTTTCCCTGCACTGCCTTGACGTTCAAGCCGAGGATCGAGTCCCACCACGTGTGCACGTGGGACAGCCCTAAGGGAAAGCCTCGTGGGAAAGCCTCATGGGAAAGACTCGAGGGAAAACCATAGATCCTTTGATCCACGCGGCGGACTGCGTGACACTGCTGCTACCGCTCTGGAGGAAAGCGCAAGTGCATGCCCGCATTCGAGACGAGGACTGACTCCCCTGGGGAGACTCCAGAAATACCCCAAGATCCATGTCAGCACTGGAGAGGAATCCTCAGGTTCCGGCCCCGACTCCACACAAGGACTTAGGCCCCGGCAACGACGGGAGAGGAATCCCCAGATGCCCCCTAGGAACTCGCATGTGGACTGGCCTTTCCTGAGGCCAACAGAGCGGGTCCCTGAGGTCCCCGTCGTAAGTCGAGAGCACCTGCCGCAACTCGAGAAAATCCAGGAGGTTTTGCCCTCCAGGCGAGATGAGGCCCATTTCCGCTGAGGCTTCTCGAGGCTAATCACGTCTAACCACTGGAACTTCCAAAGGGTCCTTCACACCCTTGCTGCAACTCAAGAAGTTCCCCGACCTACCCGTCTCCACTCGAGAGGAAGCACGTGGGTCCCGCACACATCCAGGGGAGCCTCGTTTCCGCCTCCTAGCTCGAGATGAGGGATCCTTTCCCTGTTTCGTAGGGAAAGAAATCCCGGCGTTCCCGTCGCATCTCAAGAGGAGGCGCTCTCCATAGGAAAGGCGAGAGGAACTGAAGGGTCGTGCCACCATTCCAAGAGTCCCCCAGATGTGTCAGTCCATTCCAGAGGAACCTGTTTTCCCTGCACTGCCTTGACATTCAAGCCGAGGATCGACTCCCACCACGTGTGCACGTGGGAAAGCCCTGTGGGAAAGCCTCGTGGGAAAGCCTCGTGGGAAAGACTCGAGGGAAAACCATAGATCCTTTGATCCACGCGGCGGACTGCGTGACACTGCTGCTACCGCTCTGGAGGAAAGCGCAAGTGCATGCCCGCATTCGAGACGAGGACTGACTCCCCTGGGGAGACTTCAGAAGTACCCCAGATCCATGTCAGCACTGGAGAGGAATCCTCAGGTTACGGCCCCGACTCCACACAAGGTCTTAGGCCCCGGCATCGACGGGAGAGGAATCCCGAGAGGCCCCCGAGGAACTCGCATGGGGACTGGCCTTTCCTGAGGCCACCAGAGCGGGTCCCTGAGGTCCCCGTCGTAAGTCGAGAGCACCTGCCGCAACTCGAGAAAATCCAGGAGGTTTTGCGTCCAGGCGAGATGAGGCCCATTTCGGCTGAGGCTTCTCGAGGCTAATCACATCTAACCACTGGAACTTCCAAAGGGTCCTTCACACCCTTGCTGCAACTCAAGAAGCTCCCTGACATACCCGTCTGCACTCGAGAGGAAGCACGTGGTGTCCCGCACACATCCAGGGGAGCCCCGTCTCCGCCTCCTAGCTCGAGATGAGGGATCCTTTCTCTGTTTCGTAGGAAAAGAATTCCCGGCGTTCCCGTCGCATCTCAAGAGGAGGCGCTCTCCACAGGAAAGGCGAGAGGAACTCCAGGGTCGTGCCACCATTCCAAGAGTCCCCCAGATGTGTCAGTCCATTCCAGAGGAACCTGTTTTCCCTGCACTGCCTTGACGTTCAAGCCGAGGATCGACTCCCACCACGTGTGCACGTGGGACAGCCCTGTGGGAAAGCCTCGTGGGAAAGCCTCGTGGGAAAGACTCGAGGGAAAACCATAGATCCTTTGATCCACGCGGCGGACTGCGTGACACTGCTGCTACCGCTCTGGAGGAAAGCGCAAGTGCATGCCCGCATTCGAGACGAGGACTGACTCCCCTGGGGAGACTTCAGAAGTACCCCAGATCCATGTCAGCACTGGAGAGGAATCCTCAGGTTACGGCCCCGACTCCACACAAGGTCTTAGGCCCCGGCATCGACGGGAGAGGAATCCCGAGAGGCCCCCGAGGAACTCGCATGGGGACTGGCCTTTCCTGAGGCCACCAGAGCGGGTCCCTGAGGTCCCCGTCGTAAGTCGAGAGCACCTGCCGCAACTCGAGAAAATCCAGGAGGTTTTGCCCTCCAGGCGAGATGAGGCCCATTTCCACTGAGGCTTCTCGAGGATAATCACGTCTAACCACTGGAACTTCCAAAGGGTCCTTCACACCCTTGCTGCAACTCAAGAAGTTCCCCGACATACCCTTCTGCACTCGAGAGGAAGCACGTGGGGTCTCGCACACATCCAGGTGAGCCCCGTTTCCGCCTGCTAAATCGAGATGAGGGATCCTTTCCCTGTTTCTTAGGGAAAGAATTCCCGGCGTTCCCGTCTAATCTCAAGAGGAGGCGCTCTCAACAGGAAAGGCGAGAGGAACTCCAGGGTCATGCCACCATTCCAAGAGTCCCCCAGATGTGTCAGTCCATTCCAGAGGAACCTGTTTTCCCTGCACTGCCTTGACGTTCAAGCCGAGGATCGACTCCCACCACGTGTTCACGTGGGACAGCCCTGTGGGAAAGCCTCGTGGGAAAGCCTCGTGGGAAAGACTCGAGGGAAAACCATAGATCCTTTGATCCACGCGGCGGACTGCGTAACACTGCTGCTACCGCTCTGGAGGAAAGCGCAAGTGCATGCCCGCATTTGACACGAGGACTGACTCCCCTCGGGAGACTCCAGAAGTACCCCAAGATCCATGTCAGCACTGGAGAGGAATCCTCAGGTTCCGGCCCTGACTCCACACAAGGTCTTAGGCCCCGGCATCGACGGGAGAGGAATCCCGAGAGGCCCCCGAGGAACTCGCATGGGGACTGGCCTTTCCTGAGGCCACCAGAGCGGGTCTCTGAGGTCCCCGTCGTAAGTCGAGAGCACCTGCCGCAACTCGAGAAAATCCAGGAGGTTTTGCCCTCCAGGCGAGATGAGGCCCATTTCCGCTGAGGCTTCTCGAGGCCAATCACATCTAACCTCTGGAACTTCCAAAGGGTCCTTCACACCCTTGCTGCAACTCAAGAAGTTCCCCGACATACCCGTCTGCACTCGAGAGGAAGCACGTGGTGTCCCGCACACATCCAGGGGAGCCCCGTTTCCGCCTCCTAGCTCGAGATGAGGGATCCTTTCTCTGTTTCGTAGGGAAAGAATTCCCGGCGTTCCCGTCGCATCTCAAGAGGAGGCGCTCTCCACAGGAAAGGCGAGAGGAACTCCAGGGTCGTGCCACCATTCCAAGAGTCCCCCAGATGTGTCAGTCCATTCCAGAGGAACCTGTTTTCCCTGCACTGCCTTGACGTTCAAGCCGAGGATCGACTCCCACCACGTGTGCACGTGGGACAGCCCTGTGGGAAAGCCTCGTGGGAAAGCCTCGAGGGAAAACCATAGATCCTTTGATCCACGCGGCGGACTGCGTGACACTGCTGCTACCGCTCTTGAGGAAAGCGCAATGCATGCCCGCATTCGAGACGAGGACTGACTCCCCTGGGGAGACTCCAGAAGTACCCCAAGATCCATGTCAGCACTGGAGAGGAATCCTCAGGTTCCGGCCCCGACTCCACACAAGGTCTTAGGCCCCGGCATCGACGGGAGAGGAATCCCGAGACGCCCCCGTGGTACTCCCATGGGAACTGGCCTTTCCTGAGGCCACCAGAGCGGTTCCCTGAGGTCCCCGTCGTAAGTCGAGAGCACCTGCCGCAACTCGAGAAAATCCAGGAGGTTTTGCCCTCCAGGCGAGATGAGGCCCATTTCCGCTGAGGTTTCTCGAGGCCACTCACATCTAACCACTGGATCTTCCAAAGGATCCTTCACACCATTGCTGCAACTCAAGAAGTTCCCCGACATACCCGTCTCCACTCGAGAAGAAGCACGTGGGTTCCCGCACACATCCAGGGGAGCCCCGTTTCCACCTCCTAGCTCGAGATGAGGGATCCTTTCCCTGTTTCGTAGGGAAAGAATTCCCGGCGTTCCCGTCGCATCTCAAGAGGAGGCGCTCTCCACAGGAAAGTAGAGAGGAACTCCAGGGTCGTGACACCATTCCAAGAGTCCCCCAGATGTGTCAGTCCATTCCAGAGGAACCTGTTTTCCCTGCACTGCCTTGACTTTCAAGCCGAGGATCGACTCCCACCACGTGTGCACGTGGGACAGCCCTGTGGGAAAGCCTCGTGGGAAAGCCTCGTGGGAAAGACTCGAGGGAAAACCATAGATCCTTTGATCCACGCGGCGGACTGCGTGACACTGCTGCTACCGCTCTGGAGGAAAGCGCAAGTGCATGCCCGCATTCGAGACGAGCACTGACTCCCCTGGGGAGACTCCAGAAGTACCCCAAGATCCATGTCAGCACTGGAGAGGAATCCTCAGGTTCCGGCCCCGACTCCACACAAGGACTTAGGCCCCGGCATCGACGGGAGAGGAATCCCGAGAGGCTCCCGAGGAACTCGCATGGGGACTGGCCTTTCCTGAGGCCACCAGAGCGGGTCCCTGAGGTCCCCGTCGTAAGTCGAGAGCACCTGCCGCAAGTCGAGAAAATCCAGGAGGTTTTGCCCTCCAGGCGATTGAGGCCCATTTCCACTGAGGCTTCTCGAGGCTAATCACGTCTAACCACTGGAACTTCCAAAGGGTCCTTCACACCCTTGCTGCAACTCAAGAAGTTCCCCGACATACCCGTCTCCACTCGGGAAGAAGCACGTGGGTCCCACACACATCCAGGGGAGCCCCGTTTCCGCCTCCTAGCTCGAGATGAGGGATCCTTTCCCTGTTTCGTAGGGAAAGAATTCCCGGCGTTCCCGTCGCATCTCAAGAGGAGGCGCTCTCCACAGGAAAGGCGAGAGGAACTCCAGGGTCGTGCCACCATTCCAAGAGTCCCCCAGATGTGTCAGTCCATTCCAGAGGAACCTGTTTTCCCTGCACTGCCTTGACGTTCAAGCCGAGGATCGACTCCCACCACGTGTGCACGTGGGACAGCCCTGTGGGAAAGCCTCGTGGGAAAGCCTCGTGGGAAAGACTCGAGGGAAAACCATAGATCCTTTGATCCACGCGGCGGACTGCGTGACACTGCTGCTACCGCTCTGGAGGAAAGCGCAAGTGCATGCCCGCATTCGAGACGAGGACTGACTCCCCTGGGGAGACTCCAGAAATACCCCAAGATCCATGTCAGCCCTGGAGAGGAATCCTCAGGTTCCGGCCCTGACTCCACACAAGGTCTTAGGCCCCGGCATCGACGGGAGAAGAATCCCGAGACGCCCCCGAGGAACTCGCATGGGGACTGGCCTTTCCTGAGGCCACCAGAGCGGGTCCCTGAGGTCCCCGTCGTAAATCGAGAGCACCTGCCGCAACTCGAGAAAATCCAGGAGGTTTTGCCCTCCAGGCGAGATGAGGCCCATTTCCGCTGAGGCTTCTCGAGGCCAATCACGTCTAACCACTGGAACTTCCAAAGGGTCCTTCACACCCTTGCTGCAACTCAAGAAGTTCCCCGACATACCCGTCTCCACTCGAGAGGAAGCACGTGGTGTCCCAAACACATCCAGGGGAGGCCCGTTTCCGCCTCCTAGCTCGAGATGAGGGATCCTTTCCCTGTTTCGTAGGGAAAGAATTCACTGCGTTCCCGTCGCATCTCAAGAGGAGGCGCTCTCCACAGGAAAGGCGAGAGGAACTCCAGGGTCGTGCCACCATTCCAAGAGTCCCCCAGATGTGTCAGTCCATTCCAGAGGAACCTGTTTTCCCTGCACTGCCTTGACGTTCAAGCCGAGGATCGACTCCCACCACGTGTGCACGTGGGACAGCCCTGTGGGAAAGCCTCGTGGGAAAGCCTCGTGGGAAAGACTCGAGGGAAAACCATAGATCCTTTGATCCACGCGGCGGACTGCGTGACACTGCTGCTACCGCTCTGGAGGAAAGCGCAAGTGCATGCCCGCATTCGAGACGAGGACTGACTCCCCTGGGGAGACTTCAGAAGTACCCCAGATCCATGTCAGCACTGGAGAGGAATCCTCAGGTTACGGCCCCGACTCCACACAAGGTCTTAAGCCCCGGCATCGACGGGAGAGGAATCCCGAGAGGCCCCCGAGGAACTCGCATGGGGACTGGCCTTTCCTGAGGCCACCAGAGCGGGTCCCTGAGGTCCCCGTCGTAAGTCGAGAGCACCTGCCGCAACTCGAGAAAATCCAGGAGGTTTTGCCCTCCAGGCGAGATGAGGCCCATTTCCACTGAGGCTTCTCGAGGCTAATCACGTCTAACCACTGGAACTTCCAAAGGGTCCTTCACACCCTTGCTGCAACTCAAGAAGTTCCCCGACATACCCGTCTGCACTCGAGAGGAAGCACGTGGGGTCTCGCACACATCCAGGTGAGCCCCGTTTCCGCCTCCTAACTCGAGATGAGGGATCCTTTCCCTGTTTCGTAGGGAAAGAATTCCCGGCGTTCCCGTCGCATCTCAAGAGGAGGCGCTCTCAACAGGAAAGGCGAGAGGAACTCCAGGGTCATGCCACCATTCCAAGAGTCCCCCAGATGTGTCAGTCCATTCCAGAGGAACCTGTTTTCCCTGCACTGCCTTGACGTTCAAGCCGAGGATCGACTCCCACCACGTGTTCACGTGGGACAGCCCTGTGGGAAAGCCTCGTGGGAAAGCCTCGTGGGAAAGACTCGAGGGAAAACCATAGATCCTTTGATCCACGCGGCGGACTGCGTGACACTGCTGCTACCGCTCTGGAGGAAAGCGCAAGTGCATGCCCGCATTCGACACGAGGACTGACTCCCCTGGGGAGACTCCAGAAGTACCCCAAGATCCATGTCAGCACTGGAGAGGAATCCTCAGGTTCCGGCCCTGACTCCACACAAGGTCTTAGGCCCCGGCATCGACGGGAGAGGAATCCCGAGAGGCCCCCGAGGAACTCGCATGGGGACTGGCCTTTCCTGAGGCCACCAGAGCGGGTCTCTGAGGTCCCCGTCGTAAGTCGAGAGCACCTGCCGCAACTCGAGAAAATCCAGGAGGTTTTGCCCTCCAGGCGAGATGAGGCCCATTTCCGCTGAGGCTTCTCGAGGCCAATCACATCTAACCTCTGGAACTTCCAAAGGGTCCTTCACACCCTTGCTGCAACTCAAGAAGTTCCCCGACATACCCGTCTGCACTCGAGAGGAAGCACGTGGTGTCCCGCACACATCCAGGGCAGCACCGTTTCCGCCTCCTAGCTCGAGATGAGGGATCCTTTCTCTGTTTCGTAGGGAAAGAATTCCCGGCGTTCCCGTCGCATCTCAAGAGGAGGCGCTCTCCACAGGAAAGGCGAGAGGAACTCCAGGGTCGTGCCACCATTCCAAGAGTCCCCCAGATGTGTCAGTCCATTCCAGAGGAACCTGTTTTCCCTGCACTGCCTTGACGTTCAAGCCGAGGATCGACTCCCACCACGTGTGCACGTGGGACAGCCCTGTGGGAAAGCCTCGTGGGAAAGCCTCGAGGGAAAACCATAGATCCTTTGATCCACGCGGCGGACTGCGTGACACTGCTGCTACCGCTCTTGAGGAAAGCGCAATGCATGCCCGCATTCGAGACGAGGACTGACTCCCCTGGGGAGACTCCAGAAGTACCCCAAGATCCATGTCAGCACTGGAGAGGAATCCTCAGGTTCCGGCCCCGACTCCACACAAGGTCTTAGGCCCCGGCATCGACGGGAGAGGAATCCCGAGACGCCCCCGTGGTACTCGCATGGGAACTGGCCTTTCCTGAGGCCACCAGAGCGGTTCCCTGAGGTCCCCGTCGTAAGTCGAGAGCACCTGCCGCAACTCGAGAAAATCCAGGAGGTTTTGCCCTCCAGGCGAGATGAGGCCCATTTCCGCTGAGGCTTCTCGAGGCCACTCACATCTAACCACTGGAACTTCCAAAGGATCCTTCACACCATTGCTGCAACTCAAGAAGTTCCCCGACATACCCGTCTCCACTCGAGAAGAAGCACGTGGGTTCCCGCACACATCCAGGGGAGCCCCGTTTCCACCTCCTAGCTCGAGATGAGGGATCCTTTCCCTGTTTCGTAGGGAAAGAATTCCCGGCGTTCCCGTCGCATCTCAAGAGGAGGCGCTCTCCACAGGAAAGGCGAGAGGAACTCCATGGTCGTGACACCATTCCAAGAGTCCCCCAGATGTGTCAGTCCATTCCAGAGGAACCTGTTTTCCCTGCACTGCCTTGACTTTCAAGCCGAGGATCGACTCCCACCACGTGTGCACGTGGGACAGCCCTGTGGGAAAGCCTCGTGGGAAAGCCTCGTGGGAAAGACTCGAGGGAAAACCATAGATCCTTTGATCCACGCGGCGGACTGCGTGACACTGCTGCTACCGCTCTGGAGGAAAGCGCAAGTGCATGCCCGCATTCGAGACGAGGACTGACTCCCCTGGGGAGACTTCAGAAGTACCCCAGATCCATGTCAGCACTGGAGAGGAATCCTCAGGTTACGGCCCCGACTCCACACAAGGTCTTAGGCCCCGGCATCGACGGGAGAGGAATCCCGAGAGGCCCCCGAGGAACTCGCATGGGGACTGGCCTTTCCTGAGGCCACCAGAGCGGGTCCCTGAGGTCCCCGTCGTAAGTCGAGAGCACCTGCCGCAACTCGAGAAAATCCAGGAGGTTTTGCGTCCAGGCGAGATGAGGCCCATTTCGGCTGAGGATTCTCGAGGCTAATCACATCTAACCACTGGAACTTCCAAAGGGTCCTTCACACCCTTGCTGCAACTCAAGAAGCTCCCTGACATACCCGTCTGCACTCGAGAGGAAGCACGTGGTGTCCCGCACACATCCAGGGGAGCCCCGTCTCCGCCTCCTAGCTCGAGATGAGGGATCCTTTCTCTGTTTCGTAGGAAAAGAATTCCCGGCGTTCCCGTCGCATCTCAAGAGGAGGCGCTCTCCACAGGAAAGGCGAGAGGAACTCCAGGGTCGTGCCACCATTCCAAGAGTCCCCCAGATGTGTCAGTCCATTCCAGAGGAACCTGTTTTCCCTGCACTGCCTTGACGTTCAAGCCGAGGATCGACTCCCACCACGTGTGCACGTGGGACAGCCCTGTGGGAAAGCCTCGTGGGAAAGCCTCGTGGGAAAGACTCGAGGGAAAACCATAGATCCTTTGATCCACGCGGCGGACTGCGTGACACTGCTGCTACCGCTCTGGAGGAAAGCGCAAGTGCATGCCCGCATTCGAGACGAGGACTGACTCCCCTGGGGAGACTTCAGAAGTACCCCAGATCCATGTCAGCACTGGAGAGGAATCCTCAGGTTACGGCCCCGACTCCACACAAGGTCTTAGGCCCCGGCATCGACGGGAGAGGAATCCCGAGAGGCCCCCGAGGAACTCGCATGGGGACTGGCCTTTCCTGAGGCCACCAGAGCGGGTCCCTGAGGTCCCCGTCGTAAGTCGAGAGCACCTGCCGCAACTCGAGAAAATCCAGGAGGTTTTGCCCTCCAGGCGAGATGAGGCCCATTTCCACTGAGGCTTCTCGAGGATAATCACGTCTAACCACTGGAACTTCCAAAGGGTCCTTCACACCCTTGCTGCAACTCAAGAAGTTCCCCGACATACCCTTCTGCACTCGAGAGGAAGCACGTGGGGTCTCGCACACATCCAGGTGAGCCCCGTTTCCGCCTGCTAAATCGAGATGAGGGATCCTTTCCCTGTTTCTTAGGGAAAGAATTCCCGGCGTTCCCGTCGCATCTCAAGAGGAGGCGCTCTCAACAGGAAAGGCGAGAGGAACTCCAGGGTCATGCCACCATTCCAAGAGTCCCCCAGATGTGTCAGTCCATTCCAGAGGAACCTGTTTTCCCTGCACTGCCTTGACGTTCAAGCCGAGGATCGACTCCCACCACGTGTTCACGTGGGACAGCCCTGTGGGAAAGCCTCGTGGGAAAGCCTCGTGGGAAAGACTCGAGGGAAAACCATAGATCCTTTGATCCACGCGGCGGACTGCGTGACACTGCTGCTACCGCTCTGGAGGAAAGCGCAAGTGCATGCCCGCATTTGACACGAGGACTGACTCCCCTCGGGAGACTCCAGAAGTACCCCAAGATATATGTCAGCACTGGAGAGGAATCCTCAGGTTCCGGCCCTGACTCCACACAAGGTCTTAGGCCCCGGCATCGACGGGAGAGGAATCCCGAGAGGCCCCCGAGGAACTCGCATGGGGACTGGCCTTTCCTGAGGCCACCAGAGCGGGTCTCTGAGGTCCCCGTCGTAAGTCGAGAGCACCTGCCGCAACTCGAGAAAATCCAGGAGGTTTTGCCCTCCAGGCGAGATGAGGCCCATTTCCGCTGAGGCTTCTCGAGGCCAATCACATCTAACCTCTGGAACTTCCAAAGGGTCCTTCACACCCTTGCTGCAACTCAAGAAGTTCCCCGACATACCCGTCTGCACTCGAGAGGAAGCACGTGGTGTCCCGCACACATCCAGGGGAGCCCCGTTTCCGCCTCCTAGCTCGAGATGAGGGATCCTTTCTCTGTTTCGTAGGGAAAGAATTCCCGGCGTTCCCGTCGCATCTCAAGAGGAGGCGCTCTCCACAGGAAAGGCGAGAGGAACTCCAGGGTCGTGCCACCATTCCAAGAGTCCCCCAGATGTGTCAGTCCATTCCAGAGGAACCTGTTTTCCCTGCACTGCCTTGACGTTCAAGCCGAGGATCGACTCCCACCACGTGTGCACGTGGGACAGCCCTGTGGGAAAGCCTCGTGGGAAAGCCTCGAGGGAAAACCATAGATCCTTTGATCCACGCGGCGGACTGCGTGACACTGCTGCTACCGCTCTTGAGGAAAGCGCAATGCATGCCCGCATTCGAGACGAGGACTGACTCCCCTGGGGAGACTCCAGAAGTACCCCAAGATCCATGTCAGCACTGGAGAGGAATCCTCAGGTTCCGGCCCCGACTCCACACAAGGTCTTAGGCCCCGGCATCGACGGGAGAGGAATCCCGAGACGCCCCCGTGGTACTCCCATGGGAACTGGCCTTTCCTGAGGCCACCAGAGCGGTTCCCTGAGGTCCCCGTCGTAAGTCGAGAGCACCTGCCGCAACTCGAGAAAATCCAGGAGGTTTTGCCCTCCAGGCGAGATGAGGCCCATTTCCGCTGAGGTTTCTCGAGGCCACTCACATCTAACCACTGGATCTTCCAAAGGATCCTTCACACCATTGCTGCAACTCAAGAAGTTCCCCGACATACCCGTCTCCACTCGAGAAGAAGCACGTGGGTTCCCGCACACATCCAGGGGAGCCCCGTTTCCACCTCCTAGCTCGAGATGAGGGATCCTTTCCCTGTTTCGTAGGGAAAGAATTCCCGGCGTTCCCGTCGCATCTCAAGAGGAGGCGCTCTCCACAGGAAAGTAGAGAGGAACTCCAGGGTCGTGACACCATTCCAAGAGTCCCCCAGATGTGTCAGTCCATTCCAGAGGAACCTGTTTTCCCTGCACTGCCTTGACTTTCAAGCCGAGGATCGACTCCCACCACGTGTGCACGTGGGACAGCCCTGTGGGAAAGCCTCGTGGGAAAGCCTCGTGGGAAAGACTCGAGGGAAAACCATAGATCCTTTGATCCACGCGGCGGACTGCGTGACACTGCTGCTACCGCTCTGGAGGAAAGCGCAAGTGCATGCCCGCATTCGAGACGAGGACTGACTCCCCTGGGGAGACTCCAGAAGTACCCCAAGATCCATGTCAGCACTGGAGAGGAATCCTCAGGTTCCGGCCCCGACTCCACACAAGGACTTAGGCCCCAGCATCGACGGGAGAGGAATCCCGAGAGGCTCCCGAGGAACTCGCATGGGGACTGGCCTTTCCTGAGGCCACCAGAGCGGGTCCCTGAGGTCCCCGTCGTAAGTCGAGAGCACCTGCCGCAAGTCGAGAAAATCCAGGAGGTTTTGCCCTCCAGGCGATTGAGGCCCATTTCCACTGAGGCTTCTCGAGGCTAATCACGTCTAACCACTGGAACTTCCAAAGGGTCCTTCACACCCTTGCTGCAACTCAAGAAGTTCCCCGACATACCCGTCTCCACTCGGGAAGAAGCACGTGGGTCCCACACACATCCAGGGGAGCCCCGTTTCCGCCTCCTAGCTCGAGATGAGGGATCCTTTCCCTGTTTCGTAGGGAAAGAATTCCCGGCGTTCCCGTCGCATCTCAAGAGGAGGCGCTCTCCAGAGGAAAGGCGAGAGGAACTCCAGGGTCGTGCCACCATTCCAAGAGTCCCCCAGATGTGTCAGTCCATTCCAGAGGAACCTGTTTTCCCTGCACTGCCTTGACGTTCAAGCCGAGGATCGACTCCCACCACGTGTGCACGTGGGACAGCCCTGTGGGAAAGCCTCGTGGGAAAGCCTCGTGGGAAAGACTCGAGGGAAAACCATAGATCCTTTGATCCACGCGGCGGACTGCGTGACACTGCTGCTACCGCTCTGGAGGAAAGCGCAAGTGCATGCCCGCATTCGAGACGAGGACTGACTCCCCTGGGGAGACTCCAGAAATACCCCAAGATCCATGTCAGCCCTGGAGAGGAATCCTCAGGTTCCGGCCCTGACTCCACACAAGGTCTTAGGCCCCGGCATCGACGGGAGAAGAATCCCGAGACGCCCCCGAGGAACTCGCATGGGGACTGGCCTTTCCTGAGGCCACCAGAGCGGGTCCCTGAGGTCCCCGTCGTAAATCGAGAGCACCTGCCGCAACTCGAGAAAATCCAGGAGGTTTTGCTCTCCAGGCGAGATGAGGCCCATTTCCGCTGAGGCTTCTCGAGGCCAATCACGTCTAACCACTGGAACTTCCAAAGGGTCCTTCACACCCTTGCTGCAACTCAAGAAGTTCCCCGACATACCCGTCTCCACTCGAGAGGAAGCACGTGGTGTCCCAAACACATCCAGGGGAGGCCCGTTTCCGCCTCCTAGCTCGAGATGAGGGATCCTTTCCCTGTTTCGTAGGGAAAGAATTCACTGCGTTCCCGTCGCATCTCAAGAGGAGGCGCTCTCCACAGGAAAGGCGAGAGGAACTCCAGGGTCGTGCCACCATTCCAAGAGTCCCCCAGATGTGTCAGTCCATTCCAGAGGAACCTGTTTTCCCTACACTGCCTTGACGTTCAAGCCGAGGATCGACTCCCACCACGTGTGCACGTGGGACAGCCCTGTGGGAAAGCCTCGTGGGAAAGCCTCGTGGGAATGACTCGAGGGAAAACCATAGATCCTTTGATCCACGCGGCGGACTGCGTGACACTGCAGCTACCGCTCTGGAGGAAAGCGCAATGCATGTCCGCATTCGAGACGAGGACTGACTCCCCTGGGGAGACTTCAGAAGTACCCCAGATCCATGTCAGCACTGGAGAGGAATCCTCAGGTTCCGGCCCCGACTCCACACAAGGTCTTAGGCCCCGGCATCGACGGGAGAGGAATCCCGAGAGGCCCCCGAGGAACTCGCATGGGGACTGGCCTTTCCTGAGGCCAACAGAGCGGTTCCCTGAGGTCCCCGTCGTAAGTCGAGAGCACCTGCCGCAACTCGAGAAAATCCAGGAGGTTTTGCCCTCCAGGCGAGATGAGGCCCATTTCCGCTGAGGCTTCTCGCGGCCAATCACATCTAACCACTGGAACTTCCAAAGGGTCCTTCACACCCTTGCTGCAACTCAAGAAGTTCCCCGACATACCCGTCTGCACACGAGAGGAAGCACGTGGTGTCCCGCACACATCCAGGGGAGCCCGGTTTCCGCCTCCTAGCTCGAGATGAGGGATCCTTTCCCTGTTTCGTAGGGAAAGAATTCCGGGCGTTCCCGTCGCATCTCAAGAGGAGGCGCTCTCCACAGGAAAGGCGAGAGGAACTCCATGGTCGTGCCACCATTCCAAGAGTCCCCCAGATGTGTCAGTCCATTCCAGAGGAACCTGTTTTCCCTGCACTGCCTCGACGTTCAAGCCGAGGATCGACTCCCACCACGTGTGCACGTGGGACAGCCCTGTGGGAAAGCCTCGTGGGAAAGACTCGAGGGAAAACCATTGATCCTTTGATCCACGCGGCAGACTGCGTGACACTGCTGCTACCGCTCTGGAGGAAAGCGCAAGTGCATGCCCGCATTCGAGACGAGGACTGACTCCCCTCGGGAGACTCCAGAAGTACCCCAAGATCCATGTCAGCACTGGAGAGGAATCCTCAGGTTCCGGCCTCAACTCCACACAAGGTCTTAGGCCCCGGCATCGACGGGAGAGGAATCCCGAGAGGCCCCCGAGGAACTCGCATGGGGACTGGCCTTTCCTGAGGCCACCAGAGCGGTTCCCTGAGGTCCCCCTCGTAAGCCGAGAGCACCTGCCGCAACTCGAGAAAATCCAGGAGGTTTTGCCCTCCAGGCGAGATGAGGCCCATTTCCGCTGAGGCTTCTCGAGTCCAATCACATCTAACCACTGGAAGTTCCAAAGGGTCCTTCACACCCATGCTGCAACTCAAGAAGTTCCCCGACATACCTGTCTCCACTCGAGAGGAAGCACGTGGGGTACCGCACACATCCAGGGGAGCCCCGTTTCCGCCTCCTAGCTCGAGATGAGGGATCCTTTCCCTGTTTCGTACGGAAAGAATTCCCGGCGTTCCCGTCGCATCTCAAGAGGAGGCGCTCTCCACAGGAAAGGGGAGAGGAACTCCAGGATCGAGACACCATTCCAAGAGTCCCCCAGATGTGTCAGTCCATTTCAGAGGAACCTGTTTTCCCTGCACTGCCTTGACGTTCAAGCCGAGGATCGACTCCCACCACGTGTGCACGTGGGACAGCCCTGTGGGAAAGCCTCGTGGGAAAGCCTCGTGGGAAAGACTCGAGGGAAAACCATAGATCCTTTGATCCACGCGGCGGACTGCGTGACACTGCTGCTACCGCTCTGGAGGAAATCGCAAGTGCATGCCCGCATTCGAGAGGAGGAGTGACTCCCCTGGGGAGACTCCAGAAGTACCCCAATATCCATGTCAGCACTGGAGAGGATTCCTCAGGTTCCGGCCCCGACTCCACACAAGGTCTTAGGCCCCGGAATCGACGGGAGAGGAATCCCGAGAGGCCCCCGAGGAACTCGCATGGGGACTGGCCTTTCCTGAGGCCACCAGAGCGGGTCCCTGAGGTCCCCGTCGTAAGTCGAGAGCAACTGCCGCAATTCGAGAAATTCCAGGAGGTTTTGCCCTCCAGGCGAGATGAGGCCCATTTCCGCTGAGGCTTCTCGAGGCCAATCACATCTCACCACTGGAACTTCCAAAGGGTCCTTCACACCCTTGCTGCAACTCAAGATGTTCCCCGACATACCCGTCTCCACTCGAGAGGAAGCACGTGGGATCCCGCACACATCCAGGGGAGCCCCGTTTCCGCCTCCTAGCTTGAGATGAGGGATCCTTTCCCTGTTTCGTAGGGAAAGAATTCCCGGCATTCCCGTCGCATCTCAAGAGGAGGCGCTCTCCACAGGAAAGGCGAGAGGAACTCCAGGGTCGTGCCACCATTCCAAGAGACCCCCAGATGTGTCAGTCCATTCCACAGGAACCTGTTTTCCCTGCACTGCCTTGACGTTCAAGCCGAGGATCGACTCCCACCACGTGTGCACATGGGACAGCCCTGTGGGAAAGCCTCTTGGGAAAGCATCGTGGGAAAGACTCGAGGGAAAACCATAGATCCTTTGATCCACGCGGCGGACTGCGTGACACTGCTGCTACCGCGCTGGAGGAAAGCGCGAATGCATGCCCGCATTCGAGACGAGGACTGACTCCCCTGGGGTGACTCCAGAAGTACCCCAAGATCCATGTCAGCACTGGAGAGGAATCCTCAGGTTCCGGCCCCGACTCCACACAAGGTCTTAGGCCCCCGCATCGACGGGAGAGGGATCCCGAGAGGCCCCCGAGGAACTCTCATGGGGACTGGCTTTTCCTGAGGCCACCAGAGCGGGTCCCTGAGGTCCCCGTCGTAAGTCGAGAGCACTTGCCGCAACTCGAGAAAATCCAGGAGGTTTTGCCCTCCAGGCGAGATGAGGCTCATTTCCGCTGAGGCTTCTTGAGGCTATTCACGTCTAAACACTGGATCTTCCAAAGGGTCATTCACACCCTTGCTGCAACTCAAGAAGTTCCCCGACATACCCGTCTGCACTCGAGAGGAAGCACGTGGGGTCCCGCACACATCCAGGGGAGCCCCGTTTCCGCCTCCTAGCTCGAGATGAGGGATCCTTTCCCTGTTTCGTAGGGAAAGAATTCCCGGCGTTCCCGTCGCATCTCAAGAGGAGGCGCTCTCCACAGGAAAGGCGAGAGGAACTCCAGGGTCGTGCCACCATTCCAAGAGTCCCCCAGATGTGTCAGTCCATTCCAGAGGAACCTGTTTTCCCTGCACTGCCTTGACGTTCAAGCCGAGGATCGACTCCCACCACGTGTGCACGTGGGACAGCTCTGTGGGAAAGCCTCGTGGGAAAGCCTCGTGGGAAAGACTCGAGGGAAAACCATAGATCCTTTCATCCACGCGGCGGACTGCGTGACACTGCTGCTACCGCTCTGGAGGAAAGCGCAAGTGCATGCCCGCATTCGACACGAGGACTGACTCACCTGGGGAGACTCCAGAATTACCCCAAGATCCATGTCAGCACTGGAGAGGAATCCTCAGGTTCCGGCCCCGACTCCACACAAGGTCTTAGGCCCCGTCATCGATGGGAGAGGAATCCCGAGAGGCCCCCGAGGAACTCGCATGGGGACTGGCCTTTCCTGAGGCCACCAGAGCGGGTCCCTGAGGTCCCCGTCGTAAGTCGAGAGCACCTGCCGCAACTCGAATAAATCCAGGAGGTTTTGCCCTCCAGGCGAGATGAGGCCCATTTCCGCTGAGGCTTCTCGAGGCCAATCACATCTAACCACTGGAACTTCCAAAGGGTCCTTCACACCCTTGCTGCAACTCAAGAAGTTCCCCGACATACCCGTCTCCACTCGAGAGGAAGCACGTGGGGTCCCGCACACACCCAGGGGAGCCCCGTTTCCGCTTCCTAGCTCGAGATGAGGGATCCTGTCACTGTTTCGTAGGGAAAGAATTCCCGGCGTTCCCGTCGCATCTCAAGAGGAGGCGCTCTCCACAGGAAAGGCGAGAGGAACTCCAGGGTCGTGCCACCATTCCAAGAGTCCCCCAGATGTGTCAGTCCATTCCAGAGGAACCTGTTTTGCCTGCACTGCATTGACGTTCAAGCCGAGGATCGACTCCCACCACGTGTGCACTTGGGACAGCCCTGTGGGAAAGCCTCGTGGGAAAACCTCGTGGGAAAGACTCGAGGGAAAACCATAGATCCTTTGACCCATTGGGCGGACTGCGTGACACTGCTGCTACCGCTCTCGAGGAAAGCGCAAGTGCATGCCCGCATTCGAGACGAAGACTGACTCCCCTGGGGAGACTCCAGAAGTACCCCAAGATCCATGTCAGCACTGGAGAGGAATCCTCAGGTTCCGGCCCCGACTCCACACAAGGACTAAGGCCCCGGCATCGACGGGAGAGGAATCCCCAGAGGCCCCCGAGGAACTCGCATGGGGACTGGCCTTTCCTGAGGCCACCAGAGCGGGTCCCTGAGGTCCCCGTCGTTAGTCGAGAGCACCTGCCGCAACTCGAGAAAATCCAGGAGGTTTTGCCCTCCAGGCGAGATGAGGCCCATCTCCGCTGAGGCTTCTCGAGGCTAATCACGTCTAACCACTGGAACTTCCAAAGGGTCCTTCACACCCTTGCTGCAACTCAAGAACTTCCCCGACATACCCGTCTCCCCTCGAGAGGAAGCACGTGGGGTCCCGCACACATCCAGGGGAGCCCCGTTTCCACCTCCTAGCTCCAGATGAGGGATCCTTTCCCTGTTTCGTAGGGAAAGAATTCCCGGCGTTCCCGTCGCATCTCAAGAGGAGGCGCTCTCCACAGGAAAGGGGAGAGGAACTCCAGGGTCGTGCCACCATTCAAAGAGACCCCCAGATGTGTCAGTCCATTACAGAGGAACCTGTTTTCCCTGCACTGCCTTGACGTTCAAGCCGAGGATCGAGTCCCACCACGTGTGCACGTGGGACAGCCCTAAGGGAAAGCCTCGTGGGAAAGCCTCATGGGAAAGACTCGAGGGAAAACCATAGATCCTTTGATCCACGCGGCGGACTGCGTGACACTGCTGCTACCGCTCTGGAGGAAAGCGCAAGTGCATGCCCGCATTCGAGACGAGGACTGACTCCCCTGGGGAGACTCCAGAAGTACCCCAAGATCCATGTCAGCACTGGAGAGGAATCCTCAGGTTCCGGCCCCGACTCCACACAAGGACTTAGGCCCCGGCAACGACGGGAGAGGAATCCCCAGATGCCCCCTAGGAACTCGCATGTGGACTGGCCTTTCCTGAGGCCAACAGAGCGGGTCCCTGAGGTCCCCGTCGTAAGTCGAGAGCACCTGCCGCAACTCGAGAAAATACAGGAGGTTTTGCCCTCCAGGCGAGATGAGGCCCATTTCCGCTGAGGCTTCTCGAGGCTAATCACGTCTAACCACTGGAACTTCCAAAGGGTCCTTCACACCCTTGCTGCAACTCAAGAAGTTCCCCGACCTACCCGTCTCCACTCGAGAGGAAGCACGTGGGTCCCGCACACATCCAGGGGAGCCTCGTTTCCGCCTCCTAGCTCGAGATGAGGGATCCTTTCCCTGTTTCGTAGGGAAAGAATTCCCGGCGTTCCCGTCGCATCTCAAGAGGAGGCGCTCTCCATAGGAAAGGCGAGAGGAACTGAAGGGTCGTGCCACCATTCCAAGAGTCCCCCCAGATGTGTCAGTCCATTCCAGAGGAACCTGTTTTCCCTGCACTGCCTTGACATTCAAGCCGAGGATCGACTCACACCACGTGTGCACGTGGGAAAGCCCTGTGGGAAAGCCTCGTGGGAAAGCCTCGTGGGAAAGACTCGAGGGAAAACCATAGATCCTTTGATCAACGCGGCGGACTGCGTGACACTGCTGCAACCGCTCTGGAGGAAAGCGCAAGTGCATGCCCGCATTCGAGACGAGGACTGACTCCCTTGGGGAGACTCCAGAAATACCCCAAGATCCATGTCAGCACTGGAGAGGAATCCTCAGGTTCCGGCCCCGACTCCACACAAGGTCTTAGGCCCCGGCATCGACGGGAGAGGAATCCCGAGAGGCCCCCGAGGAACTCGCATGGGGACTGGCCTTTCCTGAGGCCACCAGAGCGGGTCCCTGAGGTCCCCGTCGTAAGTCGAGAGCACCTGCCGCAACTCGAAAAAATCCAGGAGGTTTTGCCCTCCAGGCGAGATGAGGCCCATTTCCGCTGAGGCTTCTCAAGGCTAATCACGTCTAACCACTGGAACTTCCAAAGGGTCCTTCACACCCTTGCTGCAACTCAAGAACTTCCCCGACATACCCGTCTGCACTCGAGAGGAAGCACGTGGGGTCCCTCACACATCCAGGGGAGCCCCGTTTCCGCCTCCTAGCTCGAGATGAGGGATCCTTTCCCTGATTCGTAGGGAAAGAATTCCCGGCGTTCCCGTCGCATCTCAAGAGGAGGCGCTCTCCACAGGAAAGGGGAGAGGAACTCCAGGGTCGTGCCACCATTCCAAGAGTCCCCCAGATGTGTCAGTCCATTCCAGAGGAAACTGTTTTCCCTGCACTGCATTGACGTTCAAGCCGAGGATCGAGTCCCACCACGTGTGCACGTGGGACAGCCCTGAGGGAAAGCCTCGTGGGAAAGCCTCGTGGGAAAGACTCGAGGGAAAATCATAGATCCTTTGATCCACGCGGCGGACTGCGTGACACTGCTGCTACCGCTCTGGAGGAAAGCGCAAGTGCATGCCCGCATTCGAGACGAGGACTGACTCCCCTGGGGAGACTCCAGAAGTACCCCAAGAACCACGTGAGCACTGGAGAGGAATCCTCAGGTTCCGGCCCCGACTTCACACAAGGTCTTAGGCCCCGGCATCGACGGGAGAGGAATCCCCAGAGGAACTCGCATGGGGACTGGCCTTTCCTGAGGCCACCAGAGCGGGTCCCTGAGGTCCCCGTCGTAAGTCGAGAGCACCTGCCGCAACTGGAGAAAATCCAGGAGGTTTTGCCCTCCAGGCGAGATGAGGCCCATTTCCGCTGAGGCTTCTCGAGGCCAATCACATCTAACCACTGGAACTTCCAAAGGGTCCTTCACACCATTGCTGCAACTCAAGAAGTTTCCCGACATACCCGTCTCCACTCGAGAGGAAGCACGTGGGGTCCCGCACACATCCAGGGGAGCCCCGTTTCCGCCTCCTAGCTTGAGATGAGGGATCCTTTCCCTGTTTCTTAGGGAAAGAATTCCCGGCGTTCCCGTCGCATCTCAAGAGGAGGCGCTCTCCACAGGAAAGGCGAGAGGAACTCCAGGGTCGTGACACCATTCCAAGAGTCCCCCAGATGTGTCAGTCCATTCCAGAGGAACCTGTTTTCCCTGCACTGCCTTGACGTTCAAGCCGAGGATCGACTCCCACCACGTGTGCACGTGGGACAGCCCTGTGGGAAAGCCTCGTGGGAAAGCCTCGTGGGAAAGACTCGAGGGAAAACCATAGATCCTTTGATCCACGCGGCGGACTGCGTGACACTGCTGCTACCGCTCTGGAGGAAAGCGCAAGTGCATGCCCGCATTCGAAACGAAGACTGACTCCCCTGGGTAGACTCCAGAAGTACCCCAAGATCCATGTCAGCACTGGAGAGGAATCCTCAGGTTCCGGCCCCGACTCCACACAAGGAATAAGGCCCCGGCAATGACGGGAGAGGAATCCCCAGATGCCCCCGAGGAACTCGCATGGGGACTGGCCTTTCCTGAGGCCACCAGAGCGGTTCCCTGAGGTCCCCGTCGTAAGTCGAGAGCACCTGCCGCAACTCGAGAAAATCCAGGAGGTTTTGCCCTCCAGGCGAGATGAGGCCCATTTCCGCTGAGGCTTCTCGAGGCCAATCACATCTAACCACTGGAACTTCCAAAGGGTCCTTCACACCCTTGCTGCAACTCAAGAAGTTCCCCGACATACCCGTCTGCACACGAGAGGAAGCACGTGGTGTCCCGCACACATCCAGGGGAGCCCGGTTTCCGCCTCCTAGCTCGAGATGAGGGATCCTTTCCCTGTTTCGTAGGGAAAGAATTCCGGGCGTTCCCGTCGCATCTCAAGAGGAGGCGCTCTCCACAGGAAAGGCGAGAGGAACTCCATGGTCGTGCCACCATTCCAAGAGTCCCCCAGATGTGTCAGTCCATTCCAGAGGAACCTGTTTTCCCTGCACTGCCTCGACGTTCAAGCCGAGGATCGACTCCCACCACGTGTGCACGTGGGACAGCCCTGTGGGAAAGCCTCGTGGGAAAGCCTCGTGGGAAAGACTCGAGGGAAAACCATAGATCCTTTGATCCACGCGGCAGACTGCGTGACACTGCTGCTACCGCTCTGGAGGAAAGCGCAAGTGCATGCCCGCATTCGAGACGAGGACTGACTCCCCTCGGGAGACTCCAGAAGTACCCCAAGATCCATGTCAGCACTGGAGAGGAATCCTCAGGTTCCGGCCTCAACTCCACACAAGGTCTTAGGCCCCGGCATCGACGGGAGAGGAATCCCGAGAGGCCCCCGAGGAACTCGCATGGGGACTGGCCTTTCCTGAGGCCACCAGAGCGGTTCCCTGAGGTCCCCCTCGTAAGCCGAGAGCACCTGCCGCACTCGAGAAAATCCAGGAGGTTTTGCCCTCCAGGCGAGATGAGGCCCATTTCCGCTGAGGCTTCTCGAGTCCAATCACATCTAACCACTGGAAGTTCCAAAGGGTCCTTCACACCCATGCTGCAACTCAAGAAGTTCCCCGACATACCTGTCTCCACTCGAGAGGAAGCACGTGGGGTACCGCACACATCCAGGGGAGCCCCGTTTCCGCCTCCTAGCTCGAGATGAGGGATCCTTTCCCTGTTTCGTAGGGAAAGAATTCCCGGCGTTCCCGTCGCATCTCAAGAGGAGGCGCTCTCCACAGGAAAGGGGAGAGGAACTCCAGGGTCGAGACACCATTCCAAGAGTCCCCCAGATGTGTCAGTCCATTTCAGAGGAACCTGTTTTCCCTGCACTGCCTTGACGTTCAAGCCGAGGATCGACTCCCACCACGTGTGCACGTGGGACAGCCCTGTGGGAAAGCCTCGTGGGAAAGCCTCGTGGGAAAGACTCGAGGGAAAACCATAGATCCTTTGATCCACGCGGCGGACTGCGTGACACTGCTGCTACCGCTCTGGAGGAAATCGCAAGTGCATGCCCGCATTCGAGAGGAGGATTGACTCCCCTGGGGAGACTCCAGAAGTACCCCAAGATCCATGTCAGCACTGGAGAGGATTCCTCAGGTTCCGGCCCCGACTCCACACAAGGTCTTAGGCCCCGGAATCGACGGGAGAGGAATCCCGAGAGGCCCCCGAGGAACTCGCATGGGGACTGGCCTTTCCTGAGGCCACCAGAGCGGGTCTCTGAGGTCCCCGTCGTAAGTCGAGAGCAACTGCCGCAATTCGAGAAATTCCAGGAGGTTTTGCCCTCCAGGCGAGATGAGGCCCATTTCCGCTGAGGCTTCTCGAGGCCAATCACATCTCACCACTGGAACTTCCAAAGGGTCCTTCACACCCTTGCTGCAACTCAAGATGTTCCCCGACATACCCGTCTCCACTCGAGAGGAAGCACGTGGGATCCCGCACACATCCAGGGGAGCCCCGTTTCCGCCTCCTAGCTTGAGATGAGGGATCCTTTCCCTGTTTCGTAGGGAAAGAATTCCCGGCATTCCCGTCGCATCTCAAGAGGAGGCGCTCTCCACAGGAAAGGCGAGAGGAACTCCAGGGTCGTGCCACCATTCCAAGAGACCCCCAGATGTGTCAGTCCATTCCACAGGAACCTGTTTTCCCTGCACTGCCTTGACGTTCAAACCGAGGATCGGCTCCCACCACGTGTGCACATGGGACAGCCCTGTGGGAAAGCCTCTTGGGAAAGCATCGTGGGAAAGACTCGAGGGAAAACCATAGATCCTTTGATCCACGCGGCGGACTGCGTGACACTGCTGCTACCGCGCTGGAGGAAAGCGCGAGTGCATGCCCGCATTCGAGACGAGGACTGACTCCCCTGGGGAGACTCCAGAAGTACCCCAAGATCCATGTCAGCACTGGAGAGGAATCCTCAGGTTCCGGCCCCGACTCCACACAAGGTCTTAGGCCCCCGCATCGACGGGAGAGGGATCCCGAGAGGCCCCCGAGGAACTCTCATGGGGACTGGCTTTTCCTGAGGCCACCAGAGCGGGTCCCTGAGGTCCCCGTCGTAAGTCGAGAGCACTTGCCGCAACTCGAGAAAATCCAGGAGGTTTTGCCCTCCAGGCGAGATGAGGCTCATTTCCGCTGAGGCTTCTTGAGGCTATTCACGTCTAAACACTGGATCTTCCAAAGGGTCATTCACACCCTTGCTGCAACTCAAGAAGTTCCCCGACATACCCGTCTGCACTCGAGAGGAAGCACGTGGGGTCCCGCACACATCCAGGGGAGCCCCGTTTCCGCCTCCTAGCTCGAGATGAGTGATCCTTTCCCTGTTTCGTAGGGAAAGAATTCCCGGCGTTCTCGTCGCATCTCAAGAGGAGGCGCTCTCCACAGGAAAGGCGAGAGGAACTCCAGGGTCGTGCCACCATTCCAAGAGTCCCCCAGATGTGTCAGTTCATTCCAGAGGAACCTGTTTTCCCTGCACTGCCTTGACGTTCAAGCCGAGGATCGACTCCCACCACGTGTGCACGTGGGACAGCCCTGTGGGAAAGCCTCGTGGGAAAGCCTCGTGGGAAAGACTCGAGGGAAAACCATAGATCCTTTGATCCACGCGGCGGACTGCGTGACACTGCTGCTACCGCTCTGGAGGAAAGCGCAAGTGCATGCCCGCATTCGAGACGAGGACTGACTCCCCTGGGGAGACTCCAGAAGTACCCCAAGATCCATGTCAGCACTGGAGAGGAATCCTCAGGTTCCAGCTCCGACTCCACAGAAGGTCTTAGGCCCCGGCATCGACGGGAGAGGAATCCCCAGAGGCCCCCGAGGAACTCGCATGGGGACTGGCCTTTCCTGAGGCCACCAGAGCGGGTTCCTGAGGTCCCCGTCGTAAGTCGAGAGCATCTGCCGCAACTCGAGAAAATCCAGGAGGTTTTGCCCTCCAGGCGAGATGAGGCCCATTTCCGCTGAGGCTTCTCGAGGCTAATCACGTCTAATTACTGGAACTTCCAACGGGTCTTTCACACCCTTGCTGCGACTAAAGAAGCTCCCCACCATACCCGTCTCCACTCCAGAGGAAGCACGTGGGGTCCCGCACACATCCAGGGGAGCCCCGTTTCCGCCTCCTAGCTCGAGATGAGGGATCCTTTCCCTGTTTCGTAGGGAAAGAATTCCCGGCGTTCCCGTCGCATCTCAAGAGGAGGCGCTCTCCACATGAAAGGCGAGAGGAACTCCAGGGTCGTGCCACCATTCCAAGAGTCCCCCAGATGTGTCAGTCCATTCCAGAGGAACCTGTTTTCCCTGCACTGCCTTGACGTTCAAGCCGAGGATCGACTCCCACCACGTGTGCACGTGGGACAGCTCTGTGGGAAAGCCTCGTGGGAAAGCCTCGTGGGAAAGACTCGAGGGAAAACCATAGATCCTTTGATCCACGCGGCGGACTGCGTGACACTGCTGCTACCGCTCTGGAGGAAAGCGCAAGTGCATGCCCGCATTCGACACGAGGACTGACTCCCCTGGGGAGACTCCAGAATTACCCCAAGATCCATGTCAGCACTGGAGAGGAATTCTCAGGTTCCGGCCCCGACTCCACACAAGGTCTTAGGCCCCGGCATCGATGGGAGAGGAATCCCGAGAGGCCCCCGAGGAACTCGCATGGGGACTGGCCTTTCCTGAGGCCACCAGAGCGGGTCCCTGAGGTCCCCGTCGTAAGTCGAGAGCACCTGCCGCAACTCGAATAAATCCAGGAGGTTTTGCCCTCCAGGCGAGATGAGGCCCATTTCCGCTGAGGCTTCTCGAGGCCAATCACATCTAACCACTGGAACTTCCAAAGGGTCCTTCACACCCTTGCTGCAACTCAAGAAGTTCCCCGACATACCCGTCTCCACTCGAGAGGAAGCACGTGGGGTCCCGCACACACCCAGGGGAGCCCCGTTTCCGCTTCCTAGCTCGAGATGAGGGATCCTGTCACTGTTTCGTAGGGAAAGAATTCCCGGCGTTCCCGTCGCATCTCAAGAGGAGGCGCTCTCCACAGGAAAGGCGAGAGGAACTCCAGGGTCGTGCCACCATTCCAAGAGTCCCCCAGATGTGTCAGTCCATTCCAGAGGAACCTGTTTTGCCTGCACTGCATTGACGTTCAAGCCGAGGATCGACTCCCACCACGTGTGCACTTGGGACAGCCCTGTGGGAAAGCCTCGTGGGAAAACCTCGTGGGAAAGACTCGAGGGAAAACCATAGATCCTTTGACCCATTGGGCGGACTGCGTGACACTGCTGCTACCGCTCTCGAGGAAAGCGCAAGTGCATGCCCGCATTCGAGACGAAGACTGACTCCCCTGGGGAGACTCCAGAAGTACCCCAAGATCCATGTCAGCACTGGAGAGGAATCCTCAGGTTCCGGCCCCGACTCCACACAAGGACTAAGGCCCCGGCATCGACGGGAGAGGAATCCCCAGAGGCCCCCGAGGAACTCGCATGGGGACTGGCCTTTCCTGAGGCCACCAGAGCGGGTCCCTGAGGTCCCCGTCGTTAGTCGAGAGCACCTGCCGCAACTCGAGAAAATCCAGGAGGTTTTGCCCTCCAGGCGAGATGAGGCCCATCTCCGCTGAGGCTTCTCGAGGCTAATCACGTCTAACCACTGGAACTTCCAAAGGGTCCTTCACACCCTTGCTGCAACTCAAGAACTTCCCCGACATACCCGTCTCCCCTCGAGAGGAAGCACGTGGGGTCCCGCACACATCCAGGGGAGCCCCGTTTCCACCTCCTAGCTCCAGATGAGGGATCCTTTCCCTGTTTCGTAGGGAAAGAATTCCCGGCGTTCCCGTCGCATCTCAAGAGGAGGCGCTCTCCACAGGAAAGGGGAGAGGAACTCCAGGGTCGTGCCACCATTCAAAGAGACCCCCAGATGTGTCAGTCCATTACAGAGGAACCTGTTTTCCCTGCACTGCCTTGACGTTCAAGCCGAGGATCGAGTCCCACCACGTGTGCACGTGGGACAGCCCTAAGGGAAAGCCTCGTGGGAAAGCCTCATGGGAAAGACTCGAGGGAAAACCATAGATCCTTTGATCCACGCGGCGGACTGCGTGACACTGCTGCTACCGCTCTGGAGGAAAGCGCAAGTGCATGCCCGCATTCGAGACGAGGACTGACTCCCCTGGGGAGACTCCAGAAGTACCCCAAGATCCATGTCAGCACTGGAGAGGAATCCTCAGGTTCCGGCCCCGACTCCACACAAGGACTTAGGCCCCGGCAACGACGGGAGAGGAATCCCCAGATGCCCCCTAGGAACTCGCATGTGGACTGGCCTTTCCTGAGGCCAACAGAGCGGGTCCCTGAGGTCCCCGTCGTAAGTCGAGAGCACCTGCCGCAACTCGAGAAAATACAGGAGGTTTTGCCCTCCAGGCGAGATGAGGCCCATTTCCGCTGAGGCTTCTCGAGGCTAATCACGTCTAACCACTGGAACTTCCAAAGGGTCCTTCACACCCTTGCTGCAACTCAAGAAGTTCCCCGACCTACCCGTCTCCACTCGAGAGGAAGCACGTGGGTCCCGCACACATCCAGGGGAGCCTCGTTTCCGCCTCCTAGCTCGAGATGAGGGATCCTTTCCCTGTTTCGTAGGGAAAGAATTCCCGGCGTTCCCGTCGCATCTCAAGAGGAGGCGCTCTCCATAGGAAAGGCGAGAGGAACTGAAGGGTCGTGCCACCATTCCAAGAGTCCCCCCAGATGTGTCAGTCCATTCCAGAGGAACCTGTTTTCCCTGCACTGCCTTGACATTCAAGCCGAGGATCGACTCACACCACGTGTGCACGTGGGAAAGCCCTGTGGGAAAGCCTCGTGGGAAAGCCTCGTGGGAAAGACTCGAGGGAAAACCATAGATCCTTTGATCAACGCGGCGGACTGCGTGACACTGCTGCAACCGCTCTGGAGGAAAGCGCAAGTGCATGCCCGCATTCGAGACGAGGACTGACTCCCTTGGGGAGACTCCAGAAATACCCCAAGATCCATGTCAGCACTGGAGAGGAATCCTCAGGTTCCGGCCCCGACTCCACACAAGGTCTTAGGCCCCGGCATCGACGGGAGAGGAATCCCGAGAGGCCCCCGAGGAACTCGCATGGGGACTGGCCTTTCCTGAGGCCACCAGAGCGGGTCCCTGAGGTCCCCGTCGTAAGTCGAGAGCACCTGCCGCAACTCGAAAAAATCCAGGAGGTTTTGCCCTCCAGGCGAGATGAGGCCCATTTCCGCTGAGGCTTCTCAAGGCTAATCACGTCTAACCACTGGAACTTCCAAAGGGTCCTTCACACCCTTGCTGCAACTCAAGAACTTCCCCGACATACCCGTCTGCACTCGAGAGGAAGCACGTGGGGTCCCTCACACATCCAGGGGAGCCCCGTTTCCGCCTCCTAGCTCGAGATGAGGGATCCTTTCCCTGATTCGTAGGGAAAGAATTCCCGGCGTTCCCGTCGCATCTCAAGAGGAGGCGCTCTCCACAGGAAAGGGGAGAGGAACTCCAGGGTCGTGCCACCATTCCAAGAGTCCCCCAGATGTGTCAGTCCATTCCAGAGGAAACTGTTTTCCCTGCACTGCATTGACGTTCAAGCCGAGGATCGAGTCCCACCACGTGTGCACGTGGGACAGCCCTGAGGGAAAGCCTCGTGGGAAAGCCTCGTGGGAAAGACTCGAGGGAAAATCATAGATCCTTTGATCCACGCGGCGGACTGCGTGACACTGCTGCTACCGCTCTGGAGGAAAGCGCAAGTGCATGCCCGCATTCGAGACGAGGACTGACTCCCCTGGGGAGACTCCAGAAGTACCCCAAGAACCACGTGAGCACTGGAGAGGAATCCTCAGGTTCCGGCCCCGACTTCACACAAGGTCTTAGGCCCCGGCATCGACGGGAGAGGAATCCCCAGAGGAACTCGCATGGGGACTGGCCTTTCCTGAGGCCACCAGAGCGGGTCCCTGAGGTCCCCGTCGTAAGTCGAGAGCACCTGCCGCAACTGGAGAAAATCCAGGAGGTTTTGCCCTCCAGGCGAGATGAGGCCCATTTCCGCTGAGGCTTCTCGAGGCCAATCACATCTAACCACTGGAACTTCCAAAGGGTCCTTCACACCATTGCTGCAACTCAAGAAGTTTCCCGACATACCCGTCTCCACTCGAGAGGAAGCACGTGGGGTCCCGCACACATCCAGGGGAGCCCCGTTTCCGCCTCCTAGCTTGAGATGAGGGATCCTTTCCCTGTTTCTTAGGGAAAGAATTCCCGGCGTTCCCGTCGCATCTCAAGAGGAGGCGCTCTCCACAGGAAAGGCGAGAGGAACTCCAGGGTCGTGACACCATTCCAAGAGTCCCCCAGATGTGTCAGTCCATTCCAGAGGAACCTGTTTTCCCTGCACTGCCTTGACGTTCAAGCCGAGGATCGACTCCCACCACGTGTGCACGTGGGACAGCCCTGTGGGAAAGCCTCGTGGGAAAGCCTCGTGGGAAAGACTCGAGGGAAAACCATAGATCCTTTGATCCACGCGGCGGACTGCGTGACACTGCTGCTACCGCTCTGGAGGAAAGCGCAAGTGCATGCCCGCATTCGAAACGAAGACTGACTCCCCTGGGTAGACTCCAGAAGTACCCCAAGATCCATGTCAGCACTGGAGAGGAATCCTCAGGTTCCGGCCCCGACTCCACACAAGGAATAAGGCCCCGGCAATGACGGGAGAGGAATCCCCAGATGCCCCCGAGGAACTCGCATGGGGACTGGCCTTTCCTGAGGCCACCAGAGCGGTTCCCTGAGGTCCCCGTCGTAAGTCGAGAGCACCTGCCGCAACTCGAGAAAATCCAGGAGGTTTTGCCCTCCAGGCGAGATGAGGCCCATTTCCGCTGAGGCTTCTCGAGGCCAATCACATCTAACCACTGGAACTTCCAAAGGGTCCTTCACACCCTTGCTGCAACTCAAGAAGTTCCCCGACATACCCGTCTGCACACGAGAGGAAGCACGTGGTGTCCCGCACACATCCAGGGGAGCCCGGTTTCCGCCTCCTAGCTCGAGATGAGGGATCCTTTCCCTGTTTCGTAGGGAAAGAATTCCGGGCGTTCCCGTCGCATCTCAAGAGGAGGCGCTCTCCACAGGAAAGGCGAGAGGAACTCCATGGTCGTGCCACCATTCCAAGAGTCCCCCAGATGTGTCAGTCCATTCCAGAGGAACCTGTTTTCCCTGCACTGCCTCGACGTTCAAGCCGAGGATCGACTCCCACCACGTGTGCACGTGGGACAGCCCTGTGGGAAAGCCTCGTGGGAAAGCCTCGTGGGAAAGACTCGAGGGAAAACCATAGATCCTTTGATCCACGCGGCAGACTGCGTGACACTGCTGCTACCGCTCTGGAGGAAAGCGCAAGTGCATGCCCGCATTCGAGACGAGGACTGACTCCCCTCGGGAGACTCCAGAAGTACCCCAAGATCCATGTCAGCACTGGAGAGGAATCCTCAGGTTCCGGCCTCAACTCCACACAAGGTCTTAGGCCCCGGCATCGACGGGAGAGGAATCCCGAGAGGCCCCCGAGGAACTCGCATGGGGACTGGCCTTTCCTGAGGCCACCAGAGCGGTTCCCTGAGGTCCCCCTCGTAAGCCGAGAGCACCTGCCGCACTCGAGAAAATCCAGGAGGTTTTGCCCTCCAGGCGAGATGAGGCCCATTTCCGCTGAGGCTTCTCGAGTCCAATCACATCTAACCACTGGAAGTTCCAAAGGGTCCTTCACACCCATGCTGCAACTCAAGAAGTTCCCCGACATACCTGTCTCCACTCGAGAGGAAGCACGTGGGGTACCGCACACATCCAGGGGAGCCCCGTTTCCGCCTCCTAGCTCGAGATGAGGGATCCTTTCCCTGTTTCGTAGGGAAAGAATTCCCGGCGTTCCCGTCGCATCTCAAGAGGAGGCGCTCTCCACAGGAAAGGGGAGAGGAACTCCAGGGTCGAGACACCATTCCAAGAGTCCCCCAGATGTGTCAGTCCATTTCAGAGGAACCTGTTTTCCCTGCACTGCCTTGACGTTCAAGCCGAGGATCGACTCCCACCACGTGTGCACGTGGGACAGCCCTGTGGGAAAGCCTCGTGGGAAAGCCTCGTGGGAAAGACTCGAGGGAAAACCATAGATCCTTTGATCCACGCGGCGGACTGCGTGACACTGCTGCTACCTCTCTGGAGGAAATCGCAAGTGCATGCCCGCATTCGAGAGGAGGATTGACTCCCCTGGGGAGACTCCAGAAGTACCCCAAGATCCATGTCAGCACTGGAGAGGATTCCTCAGGTTCCGGCCCCGACTCCACACAAGGTCTTAGGCCCCGGAATCGACGGGAGAGGAATCCCGAGAGGCCCCCGAGGAACTCGCATGGGGACTGGCCTTTCCTGAGGCCACCAGAGCGGGTCTCTGAGGTCCCCGTCGTAAGTCGAGAGCAACTGCCGCAATTCGAGAAATTCCAGGAGGTTTTGCCCTCCAGGCGAGATGAGGCCCATTTCCGCTGAGGCTTCTCGAGGCCAATCACATCTCACCACTGGAACTTCCAAAGGGTCCTTCACACCCTTGCTGCAACTCAAGATGTTCCCCGACATACCCGTCTCCACTCGAGAGGAAGCACGTGGGATCCCGCACACATCCAGGGGAGCCCCGTTTCCGCCTCCTAGCTTGAGATGAGGGATCCTTTCCCTGTTTCGTAGGGAAAGAATTCCCGGCATTCCCGTCGCATCTCAAGAGGAGGCGCTCTCCACAGGAAAGGCGAGAGGAACTCCAGGGTCGTGCCACCATTCCAAGAGACCCCCAGATGTGTCAGTCCATTCCACAGGAACCTGTTTTCCCTGCACTGCCTTGACGTTCAAACCGAGGATCGGCTCCCACCACGTGTGCACATGGGACAGCCCTGTGGGAAAGCCTCTTGGGAAAGCATCGTGGGAAAGACTCGAGGGAAAACCATAGATCCTTTGATCCACGCGGCGGACTGCGTGACACTGCTGCTACCGCGCTGGAGGAAAGCGCGAGTGCATGCCCGCATTCGAGACGAGGACTGACTCCCCTGGGGAGACTCCAGAAGTACCCCAAGATCCATGTCAGCACTGGAGAGGAATCCTCAGGTTCCGGCCCCGACTCCACACAAGGTCTTAGGCCCCCGCATCGACGGGAGAGGGATCCCGAGAGGCCCCCGAGGAACTCTCATGGGGACTGGCTTTTCCTGAGGCCACCAGAGCGGGTCCCTGAGGTCCCCGTCGTAAGTCGAGAGCACTTGCCGCAACTCGAGAAAATCCAGGAGGTTTTGCCCTCCAGGCGAGATGAGGCTCATTTCCGCTGAGGCTTCTTGAGGCTATTCACGTCTAAACACTGGATCTTCCAAAGGGTCATTCACACCCTTGCTGCAACTCAAGAAGTTCCCCGACATACCCGTCTGCACTCGAGAGGAAGCACGTGGGGTCCCGCACACATCCAGGGGAGCCCCGTTTCCGCCTCCTAGCTCGAGATGAGTGATCCTTTCCCTGTTTCGTAGGGAAAGAATTCCCGGCGTTCTCGTCGCATCTCAAGAGGAGGCGCTCTCCACAGGAAAGGCGAGAGGAACTCCAGGGTCGTGCCACCATTCCAAGAGTCCCCCAGATGTGTCAGTTCATTCCAGAGGAACCTGTTTTCCCTGCACTGCCTTGACGTTCAAGCCGAGGATCGACTCCCACCACGTGTGCACGTGGGACAGCCCTGTGGGAAAGCCTCGTGGGAAAGCCTCGTGGGAAAGACTCGAGGGAAAACCATAGATCCTTTGATCCACGCGGCGGACTGCGTGACACTGCTGCTACCGCTCTGGAGGAAAGCGCAAGTGCATGCCCGCATTCGAGACGAGGACTGACTCCCCTGGGGAGACTCCAGAAGTACCCCAAGATCCATGTCAGCACTGGAGAGGAATCCTCAGGTTCCAGCTCCGACTCCACAGAAGGTCTTAGGCCCCGGCATCGACGGGAGAGGAATCCCCAGAGGCCCCCGAGGAACTCGCATGGGGACTGGCCTTTCCTGAGGCCACCAGAGCGGGTTCCTGAGGTCCCCGTCGTAAGTCGAGAGCATCTGCCGCAACTCGAGAAAATCCAGGAGGCTTTGCCCTCCAGGCGAGATGAGGCCCATTTCCGCTGAGGCTTCTCGAGGCTAATCACGTCTAATTACTGGAACTTCCAACGGGTCTTTCACACCCTTGCTGCGACTAAAGAAGCTCCCCACCATACCCGTCTCCACTCCAGAGGAAGCACGTGGGGTCCCGCACACATCCAGGGGAGCCCCGTTTCCGCCTCCTAGCTCGAGATGAGGGATCCTTTCCCTGTTTCGTAGGGAAAGAATTCCCGGCGTTCCCGTCGCATCTCAAGAGGAGGCGCTCTCCACATGAAAGGCGAGAGGAACTCCAGGGTCGTGCCACCATTCCAAGAGTCCCCCAGATGTGTCAGTCCATTCCAGAGGAACCTGTTTTCCCTGCACTGCCTTGACGTTCAAGCCGAGGATCGACTCCCACCACGTGTGCACGTGGGACAGCTCTGTGGGAAAGCCTCGTGGGAAAGCCTCGTGGGAAAGACTCGAGGGAAAACCATAGATCCTTTGATCCACGCGGCGGACTGCGTGACACTGCTGCTACCGCTCTGGAGGAAAGCGCAAGTGCATGCCCGCATTCGACACGAGGACTGACTCCCCTGGGGAGACTCCAGAATTACCCCAAGATCCATGTCAGCACTGGAGAGGAATTCTCAGGTTCCGGCCCCGACTCCACACAAGGTCTTAGGCCCCGGCATCGATGGGAGAGGAATCCCGAGAGGCCCCCGAGGAACTCGCATGGGGACTGGCCTTTCCTGAGGCCACCAGAGCGGGTCCCTGAGGTCCCCGTCGTAAGTCGAGAGCACCTGCCGCAACTCGAATAAATCCAGGAGGTTTTGCCCTCCAGGCGAGATGAGGCCCATTTCCGCTGAGGCTTCTCGAGGCCAATCACATCTAACCACTGGAACTTCCAAAGGGTCCTTCACACCCTTGCTGCAACTCAAGAAGTTCCCCGACATACCCGTCTCCACTCGAGAGGAAGCACGTGGGGTCCCGCACACACCCAGGGGAGCCCCGTTTCCGCTTCCTAGCTCGAGATGAGGGATCCTGTCACTGTTTCGTAGGGAAAGAATTCCCGGCGTTCCCGTCGCATCTCAAGAGGAGGCGCTCTCCACAGGAAAGGCGAGAGGAACTCCAGGGTCGTGCCACCATTCCAAGAGTCCCCCAGATGTGTCAGTCCATTCCAGAGGAACCTGTTTTGCCTGCACTGCATTGACGTTCAAGCCGAGGATCGACTCCCACCACGTGTGCACTTGGGACAGCCCTGTGGGAAAGCCTCGTGGGAAAACCTCGTGGGAAAGACTCGAGGGAAAACCATAGATCCTTTGACCCATTGGGCGGACTGCGTGACACTGCTGCTACCGCTCTCGAGGAAAGCGCAAGTGCATGCCCGCATTCGAGACGAAGACTGACTCCCCTGGGGAGACTCCAGAAGTACCCCAAGATCCATGTCAGCACTGGAGAGGAATCCTCAGGTTCCGGCCCCGACTCCACACAAGGACTAAGGCCCCGGCATCGACGGGAGAGGAATCCCCAGAGGCCCCCGAGGAACTCGCATGGGGACTGGCCTTTCCTGAGGCCACCAGAGCGGGTCCCTGAGGTCCCCGTCGTTAGTCGAGAGCACCTGCCGCAACTCGAGAAAATCCAGGAGGTTTTGCCCTCCAGGCGAGATGAGGCCCATTTCCACTGAGGCTTCTCGAGGCCAATCACGTCTAACCACTGGAACTTCCAAAGGGTCCTTCACACCCTTGCTGCAACTCAAGAACTTCCCCGACATACCCGTCTCCCCTCGAGAGGAAGCACGTGGGGTCCCGCACACATCAAGGGGAGCCCCGTTTCCACCTCCTAGCTCCAGATGAGGGATCCTTTCCCTGTTTCGTAGGGAAAGAATTCCCGGCGTTCCCGTCGCATCTCAAGAGGAGGCGCTCTCCACAGGAAAGGGGAGAGGAACTCCAGGGTCGTGCCACCATTCAAAGAGACCCCCAGATGTGTCAGTCCATTACAGAGGAACCTGTTTTCCCTGCACTGCCTTGACGTTCAAGCCGAGGATCGAGTCCCACCACGTGTGAGCGTGGGACAGCCCTAAGGGAAAGCCTCGTGGGAAAGCCTCATGGGAAAGACTCGAGGGAAAACCATAGATCCTTTGATCCACGCGGCGGACTGCGTGACACTGCTGCTACCGCTCTGGAGGAAAGCGCAAGTGCATGCCCGCATTCGAGACGAGGACTGACTCCCCTGGGGAGACTCCAGAAGTACCCCAAGATCCATGTCAGCACTGGAGAGGAATCCTCAGGTTCCGGCCCCGACTCCACACAAGGACTTAGGCCCCGGCAACGACGGGAGAGGAATCCCGAGAGGCCCCCGAGGAACTCGCATGTGGACTGGCCTTTCCTGAGGCCAACAGAGCGGGTCCCTGAGGTCCCCGTCGTAAGTCGAGAGCACCTGCCGCAACTCGAGAAAATACAGGAGGTTTTGCCCTCCAGGCGAGATGAGGCCCATTTCCGCTGAGGCTTCTCGAGGCTAATCACGTCTAACCACTGGAACTTCCAAAGGGTCCTTCACACCCTTGCTGCAACTCAAGAAGTTCCCCGACCTACCCGTCTCCACTCGAGAGGAAGCACGTGGGTCCCGCACACATCCAGGGGAGCCTCGTTTCCGCCTCCTAGCTCGAGATGAGGGATCCTTTCCCTGTTTCGTAGGGAAAGAATTCCCGGCGTTCCCGTCGCATCTCAAGAGGAGGCGCTCTCCATAGGAAAGGCGAGAGGAACTGAAGGGTCGTGCCACCATTCCAAGAGTCCCCCAGATGTGTCAGTCCATTCCAGAGGAACCTGTTTTCCCTGCACTGCCTTGACATTCAAGCCGAGGATCGACTCACACCACGTGTGCACGTGGGAAAGCCCTGTGGGAAAGCCTCGTGGGAAAGCCTCGTGGGAAAGACTCGAGGGAAAACCATAGATCCTTTGATCCACGCGGCGGACTGCGTGACACTGCTGCAACCGCTCTGGAGGAAAGCGCAAGTGCATGCCCGCATTCGAGACGAGGACTGACTCCCTTGGGGAGACTCCAGAAATACCCCAAGATCCATGTCAGCACTGGAGAGGAATCCTCAGGTTCCGGCCCCGACTCCACACAAGGTCTTAGGCCCCGGCATCGACGGGAGAGGAATCCCGAGAGGCCCCCGAGGAACTCGCATGGGGACTGGCCTTTCCTGAGGCCACCAGAGCGGGTCCCTGAGGTCCCCGTCATAAGTCGAGAGCACCTGCCGCAACTCGAAAAAATCCAGGAGGTTTTGCCCTCCAGGCGAGATGAGGCCCATTTCCGCTGAGGCTTCTCAAGGCTAATCACATCTAACCACTGGAACTTCCAAAGGGTCCTTCACACCCTTGCTGCAACTCAAGAACTTCCCCGACATACCCGTCTCCACTCGAGAGGAAGCACGTGGGGTCCCTCACACATCCAGGGGAGCCCCGTTTCCGCCTCCTAGCTCGAGATGAGGGATCCTTTCCCTGATTCGTAGGGAAAGAATTCCCGGCGTTCCCGTCGCATCTCAAGAGGAGGCGCTCTCCACAGGAAAGGGGAGAGGAACTCCAGGGTCGTGCCACCATTCCAAGAGTCCCCCAGATGTGTCAGTCCATTCCAGAGGAAACTGTTTTCCCTGCACTGCATTGACGTTCAAGCCGAGGATCGAGTCCCACCACGTGTGCACGTGGGACAGCCCTGAGGGAAAGCCTCGTGGGAAAGCCTCGTGGGAAAGACTCGAGGGAAAATCATAGATCCTTTGATCCACGCGGCGGACTGCGTGACACTGCTGCTACCGCTCTGGAGGAAAGCGCAAGTGCATGCCCGCATTCGAGACGAGGACTGACTCCCCTGGGGAGACTCCAGAAGTACCCCAAGAACCACGTGAGCACTGGAGAGGAATCCTCAGGTTCCGGCCCCGACTTCACACAAGGTCTTAGGCCCCGGCATCGACGGGAGAGGAATCCCCAGAGGAACTCGCATGGGGACTGGCCTTTCCTGAGGCCACCAGAGCGGGTCCCTGAGGTCCCCGTCGTAAGTCGAGAGCACCTGCCGCAACTGGAGAAAATCCAGGAGGTTTTGCCCTCCAGGCGAGATGAGGCCCATTTCCGCTGAGGCTTCTCGAGGCCAATCACATCTAACCACTGGAACTTCCAAAGGGTCCTTCACACCATTGCTGCAACTCAAGAAGTTTCCCGACATACCCGTCTCCACTCGAGAGGAAGCACGTGGGGTCCCGCACACATCCAGGGGAGCCCCGTTTCCGCCTCCTAGCTTGAGATGAGGGATCCTTTCCCTGTTTCTTAGGGAAAGAATTCCCGGCGTTCCCGTCGCATCTCAAGAGGAGGCGCTCTCCACAGGAAAGGCGAGAGGAACTCCAGGGTCGTGACACCATTCCAAGAGTCCCCCAGATGTGTCAGTCCATTCCAGAGGAACCTGTTTTCCCTGCACTGCCTTGACGTTCAAGCCGAGGATCGACTCCCACCACGTGTGCACGTGGGACAGCCCTGTGGGAAAGCCTCGTGGGAAAGCCTCGTGGGAAAGACTCGAGGGAAAACCATAGATCCTTTGATCCACGCGGCGGACTGCGTGACACTGCTGCTACCGCTCTGGAGGAAATTGCAAGTGCATGCCCGCATTCGAAACGAAGACTGACTCCCCTGGGTAGACTCCAGAAGTACCCCAAGATCCATGTCAGCACTGGAGAGGAATCCTCAGGTTCCGGCCCCGACTCCACACAAGGAATAAGGCCCCGGCAACGACGGGAGAGGAATCCCCAGATGCCCCCGAGGAACTCGCATGGGGACTGGCCTTTCCTGAGGCCACCAGAGCGGTTCCCTGAGGTCCCCGTCGTAAGTCGAGAGCACCTGCCGCAACTCGAGAAAATCCAGGAGGTTTTGCCCTCCAGGCGAGATGAGGCCCATTTCCGCTGAGGCTTCTCGAGGCCAATCACATCTAACCACTGGAACTTCCAAAGGGTCCTTCACACCCTTGCTGCAACTCAAGAAGTTCCCCGACATACCCGTCTGCACACGAGAGGAAGCACGTGGTGTCCCGCACACATCCAGGGGAGCCCGGTTTCCGCCTCCTAGCTCGAGATGAGGGATCCTTTCCCTGTTTCGTAGGGAAAGAATTCCGGGCGTTCCCGTCGCATCTCAAGAGGAGGCGCTCTCCACAGGAAAGGCGAGAGGAACTCCATGGTCGTGCCACCATTCCAAGAGTCCCCCAGATGTGTCAGTCCATTCCAGAGGAACCTGTTTTCCCTGCACTGCCTCGACGTTCAAGCCGAGGATCGACTCCCACCACGTGTGCACGTGGGACAGCCCTGTGGGAAAGCCTCGTGGGAAAGCCTCGTGGGAAAGACTCGAGGGAAAACCATAGATCCTTTGATCCACGCGGCAGACTGCGTGACACTGCTGCTACCACTCTGGAGGAAAGCGCAAGTGCATGCCCGCATTCGAGACGAGGACTGACTCCCCTCGGGAGACTCCAGAAGTACCCCAAGATCCATGTCAGCACTGGAGAGGAATCCTCAGGTTCCGGCCTCAACTCCACACAAGGTCTTAGGCCCCGGCATCGACGGGAGAGGAATCCCGAGAGGCCCCCGAGGAACTCGCATGGGGACTGGCCTTTCCTGAGGCCACCAGAGCGGTTCCCTGAGGTCCCCCTCGTAAGCCGAGAGCACCTGCCGCAACTCGAGAAAATCCAGGAGGTTTTGCCCTCCAGGCGAGATGAGGCCCATTTCCGCTGAGGCTTCTCGAGTCCAATCACATCTAACCACTGGAAGTTCCAAAGGGTCCTTCACACCCATGCTGCAACTCAAGAAGTTCCCCGACATACCTGTCTCCACTCGAGAGGAAGCACGTGGGGTACCGCACACATCCAGGGGAGCCCCGTTTCCGCCTCCTAGCTCGAGATGAGGGATCCTTTCCCTGTTTCGTAGGGAAAGAATTCCCGGCGTTCCCGTCGCATCTCAAGAGGAGGCGCTCTCCACAGGAAAGGGGAGAGGAACTCCAGGGTCGAGACACCATTCCAAGAGTCCCCCAGATGTGTCAGTCCATTTCAGAGGAACCTGTTTTCCCTGCACTGCCTTGACGTTCAAGCCGAGGATCGACTCCCACCACGTGTGCACGTGGGACAGCCCTGTGGGAAAGCCTCGTGGGAAAGCCTCGTGGGAAAGACTCGAGGGAAAACCATAGATCCTTTGATCCACGCGGCGGACTGCGTGACACTGCTGCTACCGCTCTGGAGGAAATCGCAAGTGCATGCCCGCATTCGAGAGGAGGAGTGACTCCCCTGGGGAGACTCCAGAAGTACCCCAAGATCCATGTCAGCACTAGAGAGGATTCCTCAGGTTCCGGCCCCGACTCCACACAAGGTCTTAGGCCCCGGAATCGACGGGAGAGGAATCCCGAGAGGCCCCCGAGGAACTCGCATGGGGACTGGCCTTTCCTGAGGCCACCAGAGCGGGTCCCTGAGGTCCCCGTCGTAAGTCGAGAGCAACTGCCGCAATTCGAGAAATTCCAGGAGGTTTTGCCCTCCAGGCGAGATGAGGCCCATTTCCGCTGAGGCTTCTCGAGGCCAATCACATCTCACCACTGGAACTTCCAAAGGGTCCTTCACACCCTTGCTGCAACTCAAGATGTTCCCCGACATACCCGTCTCCACTCGAGAGGAAGCACGTGGGATCCCGCACACATCCAGGGGAGCCCCGTTTCCGCCTCCTAGCTTGAGATGAGGGATCCTTTCCCTGTTTCGTAGGGAAAGAATTCCCGGCATTCCCGTCGCATCTCAAGAGGAGGCGCTCTCCACAGGAAAGGCGAGAGGAACTCCAGGGTCGTGCCACCATTCCAAGAGACCCCCAGATGTGTCAGTCCATTCCACAGGAACCTGTTTTCCCTGCACTGCCTTGACGTTCAAGCCGAGGATCGACTCCCACCACGTGTGCACATGGGACAGCCCTGTGGGAAAGCCTCTTGGGAAAGCATCGTGGGAAAGACTCGAGGGAAAACCATAGATCCTTTGATCCACGCGGCGGACTGCGTGACACTGCTGCTACCGCGCTGGAGGAAAGCGCGAGTGCATGCCCGCATTCGAGACGAGGACTGACTCCCCTGGGGAGACTCCAGAAGTACCCCAAGATCCATGTCAGCACTGGAGAGGAATCCTCAGGTTCCGGCCCCGACTCCACACAAGGTCTTAGGCCCCCGCATCGACGGGAGAGGGATCCCGAGAGGCCCCCGAGGAACTCTCATGGGGACTGGCTTTTCCTGAGGCCACCAGAGCGGGTCCCTGAGGTCCCCGTCGTAAGTCGAGAGCACTTGCCGCAACTCGAGAAAATCCAGGAGGTTTTGCCCTCCAGGCGAGATGAGGCTCATTTCCGCTGAGGCTTCTTGAGGCTATTCACGTCTAAACACTGGATCTTCCAAAGGGTCATTCACACCCTTGCTGCAACTCAAGAAGTTCCCCGACATACCCGTCTCCACTCGAGAGGAAGCACGTGGGGTCCCGCACACATCCAGGGGAGCCCCGTTTCCGCCTCCTAGCTCGAGATGAGTGATCCTTTCCCTGTTTCGTAGGGAAAGAATTCCCGGCGTTCTTGTCGCATCTCAAGAGGAGGCGCTCTCCACAGGAAAGGCGAGAGGAACTCCAGGGTCGTGCCACCATTCCAAGAGTCCCCCAGATGTGTCAGTTCATTCCAGAGGAACCTGTTTTCCCTGCACTGCCTTGACGTTCAAGCCGAGGATCGACTCCCACCACGTGTGCACGTGGGACAGCCCTGTGGGAAAGCCTCGTGGGAAAGCCTCGTGGGAAAGACTCGAGGGAAAACCATAGATCCTTTGATCCACGCGGCGGACTGCGTGACACTGCTGCTACCGCTCTGGAGGAAAGCGCAAGTGCATGCCCGCATTCGAGACGAGGACTGACTCCCCTGGGGAGACTCCAGAAGTACCCCAAGATCCATGTCAGCACTGGAGAGGAATCCTCAGGTTCCAGCTCCGACTCCACAGAAGGTCTTAGGCCCCGGCATCGACGGGAGAGGAATCCCCAGAGGCCCCCGAGGAACTCGCATGGGGACTGGCCTTTCCTGAGGCCACCAGAGCGGGTTCCTGAGGTCCCCGTCGTAAGTCGAGAGCATCTGCCGCAACTCGAGAAAATCCAGGAGGTTTTGCCCTCCAGGCGAGATGAGGCCCATTTCCGCTGAGGCTTCTCGAGGCTAATCACGTCTAATTACTGGAACTTCCAACGGGTCTTTCACACCCTTGCTGCGACTAAAGAAGCTCCCCACCATACCCGTCTCCACTCCAGAGGAAGCACGTGGGGTCCCGCACACATCCAGGGGAGCCCCGTTTCCGCCTCCTAGCTCGAGATGAGGGATCCTTTCCCTGTTTCGTAGGGAAAGAATTCCCGGCGTTCCCGTCGCATCTCAAGAGGAGGCGCTCTCCACATGAAAGGCGAGAGGAACTCCAGGGTCGTGCCACCATTCCAAGAGTCCCCCAGATGTGTCAGTCCATTCCAGAGGAACCTGTTTTCCCTGCACTGCCTTGACGTTCAAGCCGAGGATCGACTCCCACCACGTGTGCACGTGGGACAGCTCTGTGGGAAAGCCTCGTGGGAAAGCCTCGTGGGAAAGACTCGAGGGAAAACCATAGATCCTTTGATCCACGCGGCGGACTGCGTGACACTGCTGCTACCGCTCTGGAGGAAAGCGCAAGTGCATGCCCGCATTCGACACGAGGACTGACTCCCCTGGGGAGACTCCAGAATTACCCCAAGATCCATGTCAGCACTGGAGAGGAATTCTCAGGTTCCGGCCCCGACTCCACACAAGGTCTTAGGCCCCGGCATCGATGGGAGAGGAATCCCGAGAGGCCCCCGAGGAACTCGCATGGGGACTGGCCTTTCCTGAGGCCACCAGAGCGGGTCCCTGAGGTCCCCGTCGTAAGTCGAGAGCACCTGCCGCAACTCGAATAAATCCAGGAGGTTTTGCCCTCCAGGCGAGATGAGGCCCATTTCCGCTGAGGCTTCTCGAGGCCAATCACATCTAACCACTGGAACTTCCAAAGGGTCCTTCACACCCTTGCTGCAACTCAAGAAGTTCCCCGACATACCCGTCTCCACTCGAGAGGAAGCACGTGGGGTCCCGCACACACCCAGGGGAGCCCCGTTTCCGCTTCCTAGCTCGAGATGAGGGATCCTGTCACTGTTTCGTAGGGAAAGAATTCCCGGCGTTCCCGTCGCATCTCAAGAGGAGGCGCTCTCCACAGGAAAGGCGAGAGGAACTCCAGGGTCGTGCCACCATTCCAAGAGTCCCCCAGATGTGTCAGTCCATTCCAGAGGAACCTGTTTTGCCTGCACTGCATTGACGTTCAAGCCGAGGATCGACTCCCACCACGTGTGCACTTGGGACAGCCCTGTGGGAAAGCCTCGTGGGAAAACCTCGTGGGAAAGACTCGAGGGAAAACCATAGATCCTTTGACCCATTGGGCGGACTGCGTGACACTGCTGCTACCGCTCTCGAGGAAAGCGCAAGTGCATGCCCGCATTCGAGACGAAGACTGACTCCCCTGGGGAGACTCCAGAAGTACCCCAAGATCCATGTCAGCACTGGAGAGGAATCCACAGGTTCCGGCCCCGACTCCACACAAGGACTAAGGCCCCGGCATCGACGGGAGAGGAATCCCCAGAGGCCCCCGAGGAACTCGCATGGGGACTGGCCTTTCCTGAGGCCACCAGAGCGGGTCCCTGAGGTCCCCGTCGTTAGTCGAGAGCACCTGCCGCAACTCGAGAAAATCCAGGAGGTTTTGCCCTCCAGGCGAGATGAGGCCCATCTCCGCTGAGGCTTCTCGAGGCTAATCACGTCTAACCACTGGAACTTCCAAAGGGTCCTTCACACCCTTGCTGCAACTCAAGAACTTCCCCGACATACCCGTCTCCCCTCGAGAGGAAGCACGTGGGGTCCCGCACACATCCAGGGGAGCCCCGTTTCCACCTCCTAGCTCCAGATGAGGGATCCTTTCCCTGTTTCGTAGGGAAAGAATTCCCGGCGTTCCCGTCGCATCTCAAGAGGAGGCGCTCTCCACAGGAAAGGGGAGAGGAACTCCAGGGTCGTGCCACCATTCAAAGAGACCCCCAGATGTGTCAGTCCATTACAGAGGAACCTGTTTTCCCTGCACTGCCTTGACGTTCAAGCCGAGGATCGAGTCCCACCACGTGTGCACGTGGGACAGCCCTAAGGGAAAGCCTCGTGGGAAAGCCTCATGGGAAAGACTCGAGGGAAAACCATAGATCCTTTGATCCACGCGGCGGACTGCGTGACACTGCTGCTACCGCTCTGGAGGAAAGCGCAAGTGCATGCCCGCATTCGAGACGAGGACTGACTCCCCTGGGGAGACTCCAGAAGTACCCCAAGATCCATGTCAGCACTGGAGAGGAATCCTCAGGTTCCGGCCCCGACTCCACACAAGGTCTTAGGCCCCGGCATCGACGGGAGAGGAATCCCGAGAGGCCCCCGAGGAACTCGCATGGGGACTGGCCTTTCCTGAGGCCACCAGATCGGGTCCCTGAGGTCCCCGTCGTAAGTCGAGAGCACCTGCCGCAACTCGAGAAAATACAGGAGGTTTTGCCCTCCAGGCGAGATGAGGCCCATTTCCGCTGAGGCTTCTCGAGGCTAATCACGTCTAACCACTGGAACTTCCAAAGGGTCCTTCACACCCTTGCTGCAACTCAAGAAGTTCCCCGACCTACCCGTCTCCACTCGAGAGGAAGCACGTGGGTCCCGCACACATCCAGGGGAGCCTCGTTTCCGCCTCCTAGCTCGAGATGAGGGATCCTTTCCCTGTTTCGTAGGGAAAGAATTCCCGGCGTTCCCGTCGCATCTCAAGAGGAGGCGCTCTCCATAGGAAAGGCGAGAGGAACTGAAGGGTCGTGCCACCATTCCAAGAGTCCCCCAGATGTGTCAGTCCATTCCAGAGGAACCTGTTTTCCCTGCACTGCCTTCACATTCAAGCCGAGGATCGACTCCCACCACGTGTGCACGTGGGAAAGCCCTGTGGGAAAGCCTCGTGGGAAAGCCTCGTGGGAAAGACTCGAGGGAAAACCATAGATCCTTTGATCCACGCGGCGGACTGCGTGACACTGCTGCAACCGCTCTGGAGGAAAGCGCAAGTGCATGCCCGCATTCGAGACGAGGACTGACTCCCTTGGGGAGACTCCAGAAATACCCCAAGATCCATGTCAGCACTGGAGAGGAATCCTCAGGTTCCGGCCCCGACTCCACACAAGGTCTTAGGCCCCGGCATCGACGGGAGAGGAATCCCGAGAGGCCCCCGAGGAACTCGCATGGGGACTGGCCTTTCCTGAGGCCACCAGAGCGGGTCCCTGAGGTCCCCGTCGTAAGTCGAGAGCACCTGCCGCAACTCGAAAAAATCCAGGAGGTTTTGCCCTCCAGGCGAGATGAGGCCCATTTCCGCTGAGGCTTCTCAAGGCTAATCACGTCTAACCACTGGAACTTCCAAAGGGTCCTTCACACCCTTGCTGCAACTCAAGAACTTCCCCGACATACCCGTCTCCACTCGAGAGGAAGCACGTGGGGTCCCTCACACATCCAGGGGAGCCCCGTTTCCGCCTCCTAGCTCGAGATGAGGGATCCTTTCCCTGTTTCGTAGGGAAAGAATTCCCGGCGTTCCCGTCGCATCTCAAGAGGAGGCGCTCTCCACAGGAAAGGGGAGAGGAACTCCAGGGTCGTGCCACCATTCCAAGAGTCCCCCAGATGTGTCAGTCCATTCCAGAGGAAACTGTTTTCCCTGCACTGCATTGACGTTCAAGCCGAGGATCGAGTCCCACCACGTGTGCACGTGGGACAGCCCTGAGGGAAAGCCTCGTGGGAAAGCCTCGTGGGAAAGACTCGAGGGAAAACCATAGATCCTTTGATCCACGCGGCGGACTGCGTGACACTGCTGCTACCGCTCTGGAGGAAAGCGCAAGTGCATGCCCGCATTCGAGACGAGGACTGACTCCCCTGGGGAGACTCCAGAAGTACCCCAAGAACCACGTGAGCACTGGAGAGGAATCCTCAGGTTCCGGCCCCGACTTCACACAAGGTCTTAGGCCCCGGCATCGACGGGAGAGGAATCCCCAGAGGAACTCGCATGGGGACTGGCCTTTCCTGAGGCCACCAGAGCGGGTCCCTGAGGTCCCCGTCGTAAGTCGAGAGCACCTGCCGCAACTGGAGAAAATCCAGGAGGTTTTGCCCTCCAGGCGAGATGAGGCCCATTTCCGCTGAGGCTTCTCGAGGCCAATCACATCTAACCACTGGAACTTCCAAAGGGTCCTTCACACCATTGCTGCAACTCAAGAAGATCCCCGACATACCCGTCTCCACTCGAGAGGAAGCACGTGGGGTCCCTCACACATCCAGGGGAGCCCCGTTTCCGCCTCCTAGCTCGAGATGAGGGATCATTCCCTTTTTCGTAGGGAAAGAATTCCCGACCTTCCAGTCGCATCTCAAGAGGAGGCGCTCTCCACAGGAAAGGCGAGAGGAACTCCAGGGTCGTGACACCATTCCAAGAGTCCCCCAGATGTGTCAGTCCATTCCAGAGGAACCTGTTTTCCCTGCACTGCCTTGACATGCAAGCCGAGGATCGACTCCCACCACGTGTGCACGTGGGACAGCCCTGTGGGAAAGCCTCGTGGCAAAGCCTCGTGGGAAAGACTCGAGGGAAAACCATAGATCCTTTGATCCACGCGGCGGACTGCGTGACACTGCTGCTACCGCTCTGGAGGAAAGCGCAAGTGTATGCCCGCATTCGAGACGAGGACTGACTCCCCTGGGGAGACTCCAGACGTACCCCAAGATCCATGTCAGCACTGGAGAGGAATCCTCAGGTTCCGGCCCCGACTCCACACAAGGTCTTAGGCCCCGACATCGACGGGAGAGGAATCCCGAGACGCCCCCGAGGAACTAGCATGGGGACTGGCCTTTCCTGAGGCCACCAGAGCGGGTCCCTGAGGTCCCCGTCGTAAGTCGAGAGCACCTGCCGCAACTCGAGAAAATCCAGGAGGTTTTGCCCTCCAGGCGAGATGAGGGCCATTTCCGCTGAGGCTTCTCGAGGCTAATCACGTCTAACCACTGGAACTTCCAAAGGGTCCTTCACACCCTTGCTGTAACTCAAGAAGTTCCCCGACATACCCGTCTCCACTCGAGAGGAAGCACGTGGTGTCCCGCCCACATCCAGGGGAGCTCCGTTTCCGACTCCTAGCTCGAGATGAGGGATCCTTTCCCTGTTTCGTAGGGAAAGAATTCCCGGCGTTCCCGTCGCATCTCAAGAGGAGGCGCTCTCCACAGGAAAGGCGAGAGGAACTCCAGGGTCGAGCCACCATTCCAAGAGTCCCCCAGATGTGTCAGTCCATTCCAGAGGAACCTGTTTTCCCTGCACTGCCTTGACGTTCAAGCCAAGGATCGACTCCCACCACGTGTGCACGTGGGACAGCCCTGTGGGAAAGCCTCGTGGGAAAGCCTCGTGGAAAAGACTCGAGGGAAAACCATAGATCCTTTGATCCACGCGGCGGACTGCGTGACACTGCTGCTACCGCTCTGGAGGAAAGCGCAAGTGCATGCCCGCATTCGAGACGAAGACTGACTCCCCTGGGGAGACTCCAGAAGTACCCCAAGATCCATGTCAGCACTGGAGAGGAATCCTCAGGTTCCGACCCCGACTCCACACAAGGACTTAGGCCCCGGCATCGACGGGAGAGGAATCCCGAGACGCCCCCGAGGAACTCGCATGGGGACTGGCCTTTCCTGAGGCCACCAGAGCGGGTCCCTGAGGTCCCCGTCGTAAGTCGAGAGCACCTGCCGCAACTCGAGAAAATCCAGGAGGTTTTGCCCTCCAGGCGAGATGAGGCCCATTTCCGCTGAGGCTTCTCGAGGCTAATCACGTCTAACCACTGGAACTTCCAAAGGGTCCTTCACACCCTTGCTGCAACTCAAGAAGTTCCCCGACATACCCGTCTGCACTCGAGGGGAAGCACGTGGGGTCCCGCACACATCCAGGGGAGCCCCGTTTCCGCCTCCTAGCTCGAGATGAGGGAACCTTTCCCTGTTTCATAGGGAAAGAATTCCCGGCGTTCCCGTCGCATCTCAAGAGGAGGCGCTCTCCACAGGAAAGGCGAGAGGAACTGAAGGGTCGTGCCACCATTCCAAGAGTCCCCCAGATGTGTCAGTCCATTCCAGAGGAACCTGTTTTCCCTCCACTGCCTTGAGGTTCAAGCCGAGGATCGACTCCCACCACGTGTGCACGTGGGACAGCCCTGTGGGAAAGCCTCGTGGGAAAGCCTCGTGGGAAAGACTCGAGGGAAACCATAGATCCTTTGATCCACGCGGCGGACTGCGTGACACTGCTGCTACCGCTCTGGAGGAAAGCGCAAGTGCATGCCCGCATTCGAGACGAGGACTGACTCCCCTGGGGAGACTCCAGAAGTACCCCAAGATCCATGTCAGCACTGGAGAGGAATCCTCAGGTTCCGGCCCCGATTCCACACAAGGTCTTAGGCCCCGGCATCAACGGGAGAGGAATCCCGAGAGGCCCCCGAGGAACTCACATGGGGACTGGCCTTTCCTGAGGCCACCAGAGCGGGTCCCTGAGGTCCCCGTCGTAAGTCTAGAGCACCTGCCGCAACTCGAGAAAATCCAGGAGGTTTTGCCCTCCAGGCGAGTTGAGGCCCATTTACGCTGGGGCTTCTCGAGGCTAATCACGTCTAACCACTGGAACTTCCAAAGGGTCCTTCACACCCTTGCTGCAACTCAAGAAGTTCCCCGACATACCCGTCTCCACTCGAGAGGAAGCACGTGGTGTCCCGCAAACATCCAGGGGTGCCCCGTTTCCGCCTCCTAGCTCGAGATGAGGGATCCTTTCCCTGTTTCGTAGGGAAAGAATTCCCGGCGTTCCCGTCGCATCTCAAGAGGAGGCGCTCTCCACAGGAAAGGCGAGAGGAACTCCAGGGTCGTGCCACCATTCCAAGAGTCCCCCAGATGTGTCAGTCCATTCCAGAGGAACCTGTTTTCCCTGCACTTGACGTTCAAGCCGAGGATCGACTCCCACCACGTGTGCACGTGGGACAGCCCTGTGGGAAAGCCTCGTGGGAAAGCCTCGTGGGAAAGACTCGAGGGAAAACCATAGATCCTTTGATCCACGCGGGGAATGCGTGACACTGCTGCTACCGCTCTGGAGGAAAGCGCAATGCATGCCCGAAAACGAGACGAAGACTGACTCCCCTGAGGAGACTCCAGAAGTACCCCAAGATCCATGTCAGCACTGGAGAGGAATCCTGAGGTTCCGGCCCCGACTCCACACAAGGTCTTAGGCCCCGGCATCGACGGGAGAGGAATCCCGAGACGCCCCCGAGGAACTCGCATGGGGACTGGCCTTTCCTGAGGCCACCAGAGCGGTTCCCTGAGGTCCCCGTTGTAAGTCGAGAGCACCTGCCGCAACTCGAGAAAATCCAGGAGGTTTTGCCCTCCAGGCGAGATGAGGCCCATTTCCGCTGAGGCTTCTCGAGGCCAATCACATCTAACCACTGGAACTTCCAAAGGGTCCTTCACACCCTTGCTGCAACTCAAGAAGTTCCCCGACATACCCGTCTCCACTCGAGAGGAAGCACATGGGTCCCGCACACATCCAGGGGAGCCCCGTTTCCGCCTCCTAGCTCGAGATGAGGGATCCTTTCCCTGTTTCGTAGGGAAAGAATTCCCGGCGTTCCCGTCGCATCTCAAGAGGAGGCGCTCTCCACAGGAAAGGCGAGAGGAACTCCAGGGTCGTGCCACCATTCCAAGAGTCCCCCAGATGTGTCAGTCCATTCCAGAGGAACCTGTTTTCCCTGCACTGCCTTGACGTTCAAGCCGAGGATCGACTCCCACCACGTGTGCACGTGGGACAGCCCTGTGGGAAAGCCTCGTGGGAAAGCCTCGTGGGAAAGACTCGAGGGAAAACCATAGATCCTTTGATCCACGCGGCGGACTGCGTGACACTGCTGCTACCGCTCTGGAGGAAAGCGCAAGTGCATGCCCGCATTCGAGACGAGGACTGACTCCCCTGGGGAGACTCCAGACGTACCCCAAGATCCATGTCAGCACTGGAGAGGAATCCTCAGGTTCCGGCCCCGACTCCACACAAGGTCTTAGGCCCCGGCATCGACGGGAGAGGAATCCCGAGACGCCCCCGAGGAACTAGCATGGGGACTGGCCTTTCCTGAGGCCACCAGAGCGGGTCCCTGAGGTCCCCGTCGTAAGTCGAGAGCACCTGCCGCAACTCGAGAAAATCCAGGAGGTTTTGCCCTCCAGGCGAGATGAGGGCCATTTCCGCTGAGGCTTCTCGAGGCTAATCACGTCTAACCACTGGAACTTCCAAAGGGTCCTTCACACCCTTGCTGTAACTCAAGAAGTTCCCCGACATACCCGTCTCCACTCGAGAGGAAGCACGTGGTGTCCCGCCCACATCCAGGGGAGCTCCGTTTCCGACTCCTAGCTCGAGATGAGGGATCCTTTCCCTGTTTCGTAGGGAAAGAATTCCCGGCGTTCCCGTCGCATCTCAAGAGGAGGCGCTCTCCACAGGAAAGGCGAGAGGAACTCCAGGGTCGTGCCACCATTCCAAGAGTCCCCCAGATGTGTCAGTCCATTCCAGAGGAACCTGTTTTCCCTGCACTGCCTTGACGTTCAAGCCAAGGATCGACTCCCACCACGTGTGCACGTGGGACAGCCCTGTGGGAAAGCCTCGTGGGAAAGCCTCGTGGAAAAGACTCGAGGGAAAACCATAGATCCTTTGATCCACGCGGCGGACTGCGTGACACTGCTGCTACCGCTCTGGAGGAAAGCGCAAGTGCATGCCCGCATTCGAGACGAAGACTGACTCCCCTGGGGAGACTCCAGAAGTACCCCAAGATCCATGTCAGCACTGGAGAGGAATCCTCAGGTTCCGACCCCGACTCCACACAAGGACTTAGGCCCCGGCATCGACGGGAGAGGAATCCCGAGACGCCCCCGAGGAACTCGCATGGGGACTGGCCTTTCCTGAGGCCACCAGAGCGGGTCCCTGAGGTCCCCGTCGTAAGTCGAGAGCACCTGCCGCAACTCGAGAAAATCCAGGAGGTTTTGCCCTCCAGGCGAGATGAGGCCCATTTCCGCTGAGGCTTCTCGAGGCTAATCACGTCTAACCACTGGAACTTCCAAAGGGTCCTTCACACCCTTGCTGCAACTCAAGAAGTTCCCCGACATACCCGTCTGCACTCGAGGGGAAGCACGTGGGGTCCCGCACACATCCAGGGGAGCCCCGTTTCCGCCTCCTAGCTCGAGATGAGGGAACCTTTCCCTGTTTCGTAGGGAAAGAATTCCCAGCGTTCCCGTCGCATCTCAAGAGGAGGCGCTCTCCACAGGAAAGGCGAGAGGAACTGAAGGGTCGTGCCACCATTCCAAGAGTCCCCCAGATGTGTCAGTCCATTCCAGAGGAACCTGTTTTCCCTCCACTGCCTTGACGTTCAAGCCGAGGATCGACTCCCACCACGTGTGCACGTGGGACAGCCCTGTGGGAAAGCCTCGTGGGAAAGCCTCGTGGGAAAGACTCGAGGGAAACCATAGATCCTTTGATCCACGCGGCGGACTGCGTGACACTGCTGCTACCGCTCTGGAGGAAAGCGCAAGTGCATGCCCGCATTCGAGACGAGGACTGACTCCCCTGGGGAGACTACAGAAGTACCCCAAGATCCATGTCAGCACTGGAGAGGAATCCTCAGGTTCCGGCCTCGATTCCACACAAGGTCTTAGGCCCCGGCATCAACGGGAGAGGAATCCCGAGAGGCCCCCGAGGAACTCACATGGGGACTGGCCTTTCCTGAGGCCACCAGAGCGGGTCCCTGAGGTCCCCGTCGTAAGTCTAGAGCACCTGCCGCAACTCGAGAAAATCCAGGAGGTTTTGCCCTCCAGGCGAGTTGAGGCCCATTTACGCTGGGGCTTCTCGAGGCTAATCACGTCTAACCACTGGAACTTCCAAAGGGTCCTTCACACCCTTGCTGCAACTAAAGACGTTCCCCGACATACCCGTCTCCACTCGAGAGGAAGCACGTGGTGTCCCGCAAACATCCAGGGGAGCCCCGTTTCCGCCTCCTAGCTCGAGATGAGGGATCCTTTCCCTGTTTCGTAGGGAAAGAATTCCCGGCGTTCCCGTCGCATCTCAAGAGGAGGCGCTCTCCACAGGAAAGGCGAGAGGAACTCCAGGGTCGTGCCACCATTCCAAGAGTCCCCCAGATGTGTCAGTCCATTCCAGAGGAACCTGTTTTCCCTGCACTTGACGTTCAAGCCGAGGATCGACTCCCACCACGTGTGCACGTGGGACAGCCCTGTGGGAAAGCCTCGTGGGAAAGCCTCGTGGGAAAGACTCGAGGGAAAACCATAGATCCTTTGATCCACGCGGGGAATGCGTGACACTGCTGCTACCGCTCTGGAGGAAAGCGCAATGCATGCCCGCAAACGAGACGAAGACTGACTCCCCTGAGGAGACTCCAGAAGTACCCCAAGATCCATGTCAGCACTGGAGAGGAATCCTGAGGTTCCGGCCCCGACTCCACACAAGGTCTTAGGCCCCGGCATCGACGGGAGAGGAATCCCGAGACGCCCCCGAGGAACTCGCATGGGGACTGGCCTTTCCTGAGGCCACCAGAGCGGTTCCCTGAGGTCCCCGTTGTAAGTCGAGAGCACCTGCCGCAACTCGAGAAAATCCAGGAGGTTTTGCCCTCCAGGCGAGATGAGGCCCATTTCCGCTGAGGCTTCTCGAGGCCAATCACATCTAACCACTGGAACTTCCAAAGGGTCCTTCACACCCTTGCTGCAACTCAAGAAGTTCCCCGACATACCCGTCTCCACTCGAGAGGAAGCACATGGGTCCCGCACACATCCAGGGGAGCCCCGTTTCCGCCTCCTAGCTCGAGATGAGGGATCCTTTCCCTGTTTCGTAGGGAAAGAATTCCCGGCGTTCCCGTCGCATCTCAAGAGGAGGCGCTCTCCACAGGAAAGGCGAGAGGAACTCCAGGGTCGTGCCACCATTCCAAGAGTCCCCCAGATGTGTCAGTCCATTCCAGAGGAACCTGTTTTCCCTGCACTGCCTTGACGTTCAAGCCGAGGATCGACTCCCACCACGTGTGCACGTGGGACAGCCCTGTGGGAAAGCCTCGTGGGAAAGCCTCGTGGGAAAGACTCGAGGGAAAACCATAGATCCTTTGATCCACGCGGCGGACTGCGTGACACTGCTGCTACCGCTCTGGAGGAAAGCGCAAGTGCATGCCCGCATTCGAGACGAGGACTGACTCCCCTGGGGAGACTCCAGACGTACCCCAAGATCCATGTCAGCACTGGAGAGGAATCCTCAGGTTCCGGCCCCGACTCCACACAAGGTCTTAGGCCCCGGCATCGACGGGAGAGGAATCCCGAGACGCCCCCGAGGAACTCGCATGGGGACTGGCCTTTCCTGAGGCCACCAGAGCGGGTCCCTGAGGTCCCCGTCGTAAGTCGAGAGCACCTGCCGCAACTCGAGAAAATCCAGGAGGTTTTGCCCTCCAGGCGAGATGAGGCCCATTTCCGCTGAGGCTTCTCGAGGCTAATCACGTCTAACCACTGGAACTTCCAAAGGGTCCTTCACACCCTTGCTGCAACTCAAGAAGTTCCCCGACATACCCGTCTCCACTCGAGAGGAAGCACGTGGTGTCCCGCAGACATCCAGGGGAGCCCCGTTTCCGCCTCCTAGCTCGAGATGAGGGATCCTTTCCCTGTTTCGTAGGGAAAGAATTCCCGGCGTTCCCGTCGCATCTCAAGAGGAGGCGCTCTCCACAGGAAAGGCGAGAGGCACTGAAGGGTCGTGCCACCATTCCAAGAGTCCCCTAGATGTGTCAGTCCATTCCAGAGGAACCTGTTTTCCCTGAACTGCCTTGACGTTCAAGCCGAGGATCGACTCCCACCACGTGTGCACGTGGGACAGCCCTGTGGGAAAGCCTCGTGGGAAAGCCTCGTGGGAAAGACTCGAGGGAAAACCATAGATCCTTTGATCCACGCGGCGGACTGCGTGACACTGCTGCTACCGCTCTGGAGGAAAGCGCAAGTGCATGCCCGCATTCGAGACGAGGACTGACTCCCCTGGGGAGACTCCAGACGTACCCGAAGATCCATGTCAGCACTGGAGAGGAATCCTCAGGTTCAGGCCCCGACTCCACACAAGGTCTTAGGCCCCGGCATCAACGGGAGAGAAATCCCGAGACGCCCCCGAGGAACTCGCAAGGGGACTGGCCTTTCCTGAGGCCACCAGAGCGTGTCCCTGAGGTCACCGTCGTAAGTCGAGAGCACCTGCCGCAACTTGAGAAAATCCAGGAGGTTTTGCCCTCCAGGCAAGATGAGGCCCATTTCCGCTGAGGCTTCTCGAGGCCACTCACATCTAACCACTGGAACTTCCAAAGGGTCCTTCACACCCTTGCTGCAACTCAAGAAGTTCCCCGACATACCCGTCTCCACTCGAGAGGAAGCACGTGGGGTCCCGCACACATCCAGCGGAGCCCCGTTTCCGCCTCCTAGCTCGAGATGAGGGATCCTTTCCCTGTTTCGTAGGGAAAGAATTCCCGGCGTTCCCGTCGCATCTCAAGAGGAGGCGCTCTCCACAGGAAAGGCGAGAAGAACTCCAGGGTCGTGACACCATTCCAAGAGTCCCCCAGATGTGTCAGTCCATTCCAGAGGAACCTGTTTTCCCTGCACTGCCTTGCCGTTCAAGCCGAGGATCGACTCCCACCACGTGTGCACGTGGGACAGCCCTGTGGGAAAGCCTCGTGGGAAAGCCTCGTGGGAAAGACTCGAGGGAAAACCATAGATCCTTTGATCCACGCGGCGGACTGCGTGACACTGCTGCTACCGCTCTGGAGGAAAGCGCAAGTGCATGCCCGCATTCGAGACGAGGACTGACTCCCCTGGGGAGACTTCAGTAGTACCCCAAGATCCATGTCAGCACTGGAGAGGAATCCTCAGGTTCCGGCCCCGACTCCACACAAGGTCTTAGGCCCCGGCATCGACGGGAGAGGAATCCCGAGAGGCCCCCGAGGAACTCGCATGGGGACTGGCCTTTCCTGAGGCCACCAGAGCGGGTCCCTGAGGTCCCCGTCGTAAGTCGAGAGCACCTGCCGCAACTCGAGAAAATCCAGGCGGTTTTGCCCTCCAGGCGAGATGAGGCCCATTTCCGCTGAGGCTTCTCGAGGCTAATCACGTCTAACCACTGGAAATTCCAAAGGGTCCTTCACACCCTTGCTGCAACTCAAGAAGTTCCCCGACATACCCGTCTGCACTCGAGAGGAAGCACGTGGGGTCCCGCACACATCCAGGGGAGCCCCGTTTCCGCCTCCTAGCTCGAGATGAGGGATCCTTTCCCTGTTTCGTAGGGAAAGAATTCCCGGCGTTCCCGTCGCATCTCAAGAGGAGGCGCTCTCCACAGGAAAGGCGAGAAGAACTCCAGGGTCGTGACACCATTCCAAGAGTCCCCCAGATGTGTCAGTCCATTCCAGAGGAACCTGTTTTCCCTGCACTGCCTTGACGTTCAAGCCGAGGATCGACTTCCACCACGTGTGCACGTGGGACAGCCCTGTGGGAAAGCCTCGTGGGAAAGCCTCGTGGGAAAGACTCGAGGGAAAACCATAGATCCTTTGATCCACGCGGCGGACTGCGTGACACTGCTGCTACCGCTCTGGAGGAAAGCGCAAGTGCATGCCCGCATTCGAGACGAGGACTGACTCCCCTGGGGAGACTTCAGAAGGACCCCAAGATCCATGTCAGCACTGGAGAGGAATCCTCAGGTTCCGGCCCCGACTCCACACAAGGTCTTAGGCCCCGGCATCGACGGGAGAGGAATCCCGAGAGGCCCCCGAGGAACTCGCATGGGGACTGGCCTTTCCTGAGGCCACCAGAGCGGGTCCCTGAGGTCCCCGTCGTAAGTCGAGAGCACCTGCCGCAACTCGAGAAAATCCAGGAGGTTTTGCCCTCCAGGCGAGATGAAGCCCATTTCCCCTGAGGCTTCTCGAGGCTAATCACATCTAACCACTGGAAATTCCAAAGGGTCCTTCACACCCTTGCTGCAACTCAAGAAGTTCCCCGACATACCCGTCTCCACTCGAGAGGAAGCACGTGGTGTCCCACACACATCCAGGGGAGCCCCGTTTCCGCCTCCTAGCTCGAGATGAGTGATCCTTTCCCTGTTTCGTAGGGAAAGAATTCCCGGCATTCCCGTCGCATCTCAAGAGGAGGCGCTCTCCACAGGAAAGGCGAGAGGAACTCCAGGGTCGTGCCACCAATCCAAGAGTCCCCCAGATGTGTCAGTCCATTCCAGAGGAACCTGTTTTCCCTGCACTGCCTTGACATGCAAGCCGAGGATCGACTCCCACCACGTGTGCACGTGGGACAGCCCTGTGGGAAAGCCTCGTGGGAAAGCCTCGTGGGAAAGACTCGAGGGAAAACCATAGATCCTTTGATCCACGCGGCGGACTGCGTGACACTGCTGCTACCGCTCTGGAGGAAAGCGCAAGTGCATGCCCGCATTCGAGACGAGGACTGACTCCCCTGGGGAGACTCCAGACGTACCCCAAGATCCATGTCAGCACTGGAGAGGAATCCTCAGGTTCCGGCCCCGACTCCACACAAGGTCTTAGGCCCCGGCATCGACGGGAGAGGAATCCCGAGAGGCCCCCGAGGAACTCGCATGGGGACTGGCCTTTCCTGAGGCCACCAGAGCGGGTCCCTGAGGTCCCCGTCGTAAGTCGAGAGCACCTGCCGCAACTCGAGAAAATCCAGGCGGTTTTGCCCTCCAGGCGAGATGAGGCCCATTTCCGCTGAGGCTTCTCGAGGCTAATCACGTCTAACCACTGGAAATTCCAAAGGGTCCTTCACACCCTTGCTGCAACTCAAGAAGTTCCCCGACATACCCGTCTGCACTCGAGAGGAAGCACGTGGGGTCCCGCACACATCCAGGGGAGCCCCGTTTCCGCCTCCTAGCTCGAGATGAGGGATCCTTTCCCTGTTTCGTAGGGAAAGAATTCCCGGCGTTCCCGTCGCATCTCAAGAGGAGGCGCTCTCCACAGGAAAGGCGAGAAGAACTCCAGGGTCGTGACACCATTCCAAGAGTCCCCCAGATGTGTCAGTCCATTCCAGAGGAACCTGTTTTCCCTGCACTGCCTTGACGTTCAAGCCGAGGATCGACTCCCACCACGTGTGCACGTGGGACAGCCCTGTGGGAAAGCCTCGTGGGAAAGCCTCGTGGGAAAGACTCGAGGGAAAACCATAGATCCTTTGATCCACGCGGCGGACTGCGTTACACTGCTGCTACCGCTCTGGAGGAAAGCGCAAGTGCATGCCCGCATTCGAGACGAGGACTGACTCCCCTGGGGAGACTTCAGAAGTACCCCAAGATCCATGTCAGCACTGGAGAGGAATCCTCAGGTTCCGGCCCCGACTCCACACAAGGTCTTAGGCCCCGGCATCGACGGGAGAGGAATCCCGAGAGGCCCCCGAGGAACTCGCATGGGGACTGGCCTTTCCTGAGGCCACCAGAGCGGGTCCCTGAGGTCCCCGTCGTAAGTCGAGAGCACCTGCCGCAACTCGAGAAAATCCAGGCGGTTTTGCCCTCCAGGCGAGATGAAGCCCATTTCCCCTGAGGCTTCTCGAGGCTAATCACATCTAACCACTGGAAATTCCAAAGGGTCCTTCACACCCTTGCTGCAACTCAAGAAGTTCCCCGACATACCCGTCTCCACTCGAGAGGAAGCACGTGGTGTCCCACACACATCCAGGGGAGCCCCGTTTCCGCCTCCTAGCTCGAGATGAGTGATCCTTTCCCTGTTTCGTAGGGAAAGAATTCCCGGCATTCCCGTCGCATCTCAAGAGGAGGCGCTCTCCACAGGAAAGGCGAGAGGAACTCCAGGGTCGTGCCACCAATCCAAGAGTCCCCCAGATGTGTCAGTCCATTCCAGAGGAACCTGTTTTCCCTGCACTGCCTTGACGTTCAAGCCGAGGATCGACTCCCACCACGTGTGCACGTGGGACAGCCCTGTGGGAAAGCCTCGTGGGAAAGCCTCGTGGGAAAGACTCGAGGGAAAACCATAGATCCTTTGATCCACGCGGCGGACTGCGTGACACTGCTGCTACCGCTCTGGAGGAAAGCGCAAGTGCATGCCCGCATTCGAGACGAGGACTGACTCCCCTGGGAAGACTCCAGACGTACCCCAAGATCCATGTCAGCACTGGAGAGGAATCCTCAGGTTCCGGCCCCGACTCCACACAAGGACTTAGGCCCCGGCATCGACGGGAGAGGAATCCCGAGAGGCCCCCGAGGAACTCGCATGGGGACTGGCCTTTCCTGAGGCCACCAGAGCGGGTCCCTGAGGTCCCCGTCGTAAGTCGAGAGCACCTGCCGCAACTCGAGAAAATCCAGGAGGTTTTGCCCTCCAGGCGAGATGAGGCCCATTTCTGCTGAGGCTTCTCGAGGCCAATCACATCTAACCACTGGAACTTCCAAAGGGTCCTTCACACCATTGCTGCAACTCAAGAAGTTCCCCGACATACCCGTCTCCACTCGAGAGGAAGCACGTGGGGTCCCTCACACATCCAGGGGAGCCCCGTTTCCGCCTCCTAGCTCGAGATGAGGGATCCTTCCCTTTTTCGTAGGGAAAGAATTCCCGGCCTTCCAGTCGCATCTCAAGAGGAGGCGCTCTCCACAGGAAAGGCGAGAAGAACTCCAGGGTCGTGACACCATTCCAAGAGTCCCCCAGATGTGTCAGTCCATTCCAGAGGAACCTGTTTTCCCTGCACTGCCTTGACGTTCAAGCCGAGGATCGACTTCCACCACGTGTGCACGTGGGACAGCCCTGTGGGAAAGCCTCGTGGGAAAGCCTCGTGGGAAAGACTCGAGGGAAAACCATAGATCCTTTGATCCACGCGGCGGACTGCGTGACACTGCTGCTACCGCTCTGGAGGAAAGCGCAAGTGCATGCCCGCATTCGAGACGAGGACTGACTCCCCTGGGGAGACTTCAGAAGGACCCCAAGATCCATGTCAGCACTGGAGAGGAATCCTCAGGTTCCGGCCCCGACTCCACACAAGGTCTTAGGCCCCGGCATCGACGGGAGAGGAATCCCGAGAGGCCCCCGAGGAACTCGCATGGGGACTGGCCTTTCCTGAGGCCACCAGAGCGGGTCCCTGAGGTCCCCGTCGTAAGTCGAGAGCACCTGCCGCAACTCGAGAAAATCCAGGAGGTTTTGCCCTCCAGGCGAGATGAAGCCCATTTCCCCTGAGGCTTCTCGAGGCTAATCACATCTAACCACTGGAAATTCCAAAGGGTCCTTCACACCCTTGCTGCAACTCAAGAAGTTCCCCGACATACCCGTCTCCACTCGAGAGGAAGCACGTGGTGTCCCACACACATCCAGGGGAGCCCCGTTTCCGCCTCCTAGCTCGAGATGAGTGATCCTTTCCCTGTTTCGTAGGGAAAGAATTCCCGGCATTCCCGTCGCATCTCAAGAGGAGGCGCTCTCCACAGGAAAGGCGAGAGGAACTCCAGGGTCGTGCCACCAATCCAAGAGTCCCCCAGATGTGTCAGTCCATTCCAGAGGAACCTGTTTTCCCTGCACTGCCTTGACATGCAAGCCGAGGATCGACTCCCACCACGTGTGCACGTGGGACAGCCCTGTGGGAAGCCTCGTGGGAAAGCCTCGTGGGAAAGACTCGAGGGAAAACCATAGATCCTTTGATCCACGCGGCGGACTGCGTGACACTGCTGCTACCGCTCTGGAGGAAAGCGCAAGTGCATGCCCGCATTCGAGACGAGGACTGACTCCCCTGGGGAGACTCCAGACGTACCCCAAGATCCATGTCAGCACTGGAGAGGAATCCTCAGGTTCCGGCCCCGACTCCACACAAGGTCTTAGGCCCCGGCATCGACGGGAGAGGAATCCCGAGAGGCCCCCGAGGAACTCGCATGGGGACTGGCCTTTCCTGAGGCCACCAGAGCGGGTCCCTGAGGTCCCCGTCGTAAGTCGAGAGCACCTGCCGCAACTCGAGAAAATCCAGGCGGTTTTGCCCTCCAGGCGAGATGAGGCCCATTTCCGCTGAGGCTTCTCGAGGCTAATCACGTCTAACCACTGGAAATTCCAAAGGGTCCTTCACACCCTTGCTGCAACTCAAGAAGTTCCCCGACATACCCGTCTGCACTCGAGAGGAAGCACGTGGGGTCCCGCACACATCCAGGGGAGCCCCGTTTCCGCCTCCTAGCTCGAGATGAGGGATCCTTTCCCTGTTTCGTAGGGAAAGAATTCCCGGCGTTCCCGTCGCATCTCAAGAAGAGGCGCTCTCCACAGGAAAGGCGAGAAGAACTCCAGGGTCGTGACACCATTCCAAGAGTCCCCCAGATGTGTCAGTCCATTCCAGAGGAACCTGTTTTCCCTGCACTGCCTTGACGTTCAAGCCGAGGATCGACTCCCACCACGTGTGCACGTGGGACAGCCCTGTGGGAAAGCCTCGTGGGAAAGCCTCGTGGGAAAGACTCGAGGGAAAACCATAGATCCTTTGATCCACGCGGCGGACTGCGTGACACTGCTGCTACCGCTCTGGAGGAAAGCGCAAGTGCATGCCCGCATTCGAGACGAGGACTGACTCCCCTGGGGAGACTTCAGAAGTACCCCAAGATCCATGTCAGCACTGGAGAGGAATCCTCAGGTTCCGGCCCCGACTCCACACAAGGTCTTAGTCCCCGGCATCGACGGGAGAGGAATCCCGAGAGGCCCCCGAGGAACTCGCATGGGGACTGGCCTTTCCTGAGGCCACCAGAGCGGGTCCCTGAGGTCCCCGTCGTAAGTCGAGAGCACCTGCCGCAACTCGAGAAAATCCAGGCGGTTTTGCCCTCCAGGCGAGATGAAGCCCATTTCCCCTGAGGCTTCTCGAGGCTAATCACATCTAACCACTGGAAATTCCAAAGGGTCCTTCACACCCTTGCTGCAACTCAAGAAGTTCCCCGACATACCCGTCTCCACTCGAGAGGAAGCACGTGGTGTCCCACACACATCCAGGGGAGCCCCGTTTCCGCCTCCTAGCTCGAGATGAGTGATCCTTTCCCTGTTTCGTAGGGAAAGAATTCCCGGCATTCCCGTCGCATCTCAAGAGGAGGCGCTCTCCACAGGAAAGGCGAGAGGAACTCCAGGGTCGTGCCACCAATCCAAGAGTCCCCCAGATGTGTCAGTCCATTCCAGAGGAACCTGTTTTCCCTGCACTGCCTTGACGTTCAAGCCGAGGATCGACTCCCACCACGTGTGCACGTGGGACAGCCCTGTGGGAAAGCCTCGTGGGAAAGCCTCGTGGGAAAGACTCGAGGGAAAACCATAGATCCTTTGATCCACGCGGCGGACTGCGTGACACTGCTGCTACCGCTCTGGAGGAAAGCGCAAGTGCATGCCCGCATTCGAGACGAGGACTGACTCCCCTGGGGAGACTCCAGACGTACCCCAAGATCCATGTCAGCACTGGAGAGGAATCCTCAGGTTCCGGCCCCGACTACACACAAGGACTTAGGCCCCGGCATCGACGGGAGAGGAATCCTGAGAGGCCCCCGAGGAACTCGCATGGGGACTGGCCTTTCCTGAGGCCACCAGAGCGGGTCCCTGAGGTCCCCGTCGTAAGTCGAGAGCACCTGCCGCAACTCGAGAAAATCCAGGAGGTTTTGCCCTCCAGGCGAGATGAGGCCCATTTCTGCTGAGGCTTCTCGAGGCCAATCACATCTAACCACTGGAACTTCCAAAGGGTCCTTCACACCATTGCTGCAACTCAAGAAGTTCCCCGACATACCCGTCTCCACTCGAGAGGAAGCACGTGGGGTCCCTCACACATCCAGGGGAGCCCCGTTTCCGCCTCCTAGCTCGAGATGAGGGATCCTTCCCTTTTTCGTAGGGAAAGAATTCCCGGCCTTCCAGTCGCATCTCAAGAGGAGGCGCTCTCCACAGGAAAGGCGAGAGGAACTCCAGGGTCGTGACACCATTCCAAGAGTCCCCCAGATGTGTCAGTCCATTCCAGAGGAACCTGTTTTCCCTGCACTGCCTTGACATGCAAGCCGAGGATCGACTCCCACCACGTGTGCACGTGGGACAGCCCTGTGGGAAAGCCTTGTGGGAAAGCCTCGTGGGAAAGACTCGAGGGAAAACCATAGATCCTTTGATCCACGCGGCGGACTGCGTGACACTGCTGCTACCGCTCTGGAGGAAAGCGCAAGTGCATGCCCGCATTCGAGACGAGGACTGACTCCCCTGGGGAGACTCCAGACGTACCCCAAGATCCATGTCAGCACTGGAGAGGAATCCTCAGGTTCCGGCCCCGACTCCACACAAGGTCTTAGGCCCCGGCATCGACGGGAGAGGAATCCCGAGAGGCCCCCGAGGAACTCGCATGGGGACTGGCCTTTCCTGAGGCCACCAGAGCGGGTCCCTGAGGTCCCCGTCGTAAGTCGAAAACACCTGCCGCAACTCGAGAAAATCCAGGAGGTTTTGCCCTCCAGGCGAGATGAGGCCCATTTCCGCTGAGGCTTCTCGAGGCTAATCACGTCTAACCACTGGAACTTCCAAAGGGTCCTTCACACCCTTGCTGCAACTCAAGAAGTTCCCCGACATACCCGTCTCCACTCGAGAGGAAGTACGTGGTGTCCCGCACACATCCAGGGGAGCCCCGTTTCCGCCTCCTAGCTCGAGATGAGGGATCCTTTCCCTGTTTCGTAGGGAAAGAATTCCCGGCGTTCCCGTCGCATCTCAAGAGGAGGCGCTCTCCACAGGAAAGGCGAGAGGAACTGAAGGGTCGTGCCACCATTCCAAGAGTCCCCTAGATGTTTCAGTCCATTCCAGAGGAACCTGTTTTCCCTGAACTGCCTTGACGTTCAAGCCGAGGATCGACTCCCACCACGTGTGCACGTGGGACAGCCCTGTGGGAAAGCCTCGTGGGAAAGCCTCGTGGGAAAGACTCGAGGGAAAACCATAGATCCTTTGATCCACGCGGCGGACTGCGTGACACTGCTGCTACCGCTCTGGAGGAAAGCGCAAGTGCATGCCCGCATTCGAGACGAGGACTGACTCCCCTGGGGAGACTCCAGAAGTACCCCAAGATCCATGTCAGCACTGGAGAGGAATCCTCAGGTTCCGGCCCCGACTCCACACAAGGTCTTAGGCCCCGGCATCAACGGGAGAGAAATCCCGAGACGCCCCCGAGGAACTCGCATGGGGACTGGCCTTTCCTGAGGCCACCAGAGCGGGTCCCTGAGGTCCCCGTCGTAAGTCGAGAGCACCTGCCGCAACTCGAGAAAATCCAGGAGGTTTTGCCCTCCAAGCGAGATGATGCCCATTTCCGCTGAGGCTTCTCGAGGCCAATCACATCTAACCAGTGGAACTTCCAAAGGGTCCTTCACACCCTTGCTGCAACTCAAGAAGTTCCCCGACATACCCGTCTCCACTCGAGAGGAAGCACGTGGTGTCCCGCACACATCCAGGTGAGCCCCGTTTCCGCCTCCTAGCTCGAGATGAGGGATCCTTTCCCTGTTTCGTAGGGAAAGAATTCCCGGCGTTCCCGTCGCATCTCAAGAGGAGGCGCTCTCCACAGGAAAGGCGAGAGGAACTCCAGGGTCATGCCACCATTCCAAGAGTCCCCCAGATGTGTCAGTCCATTCCAGAGGAACCTGTTTTCCCTGCACTGCCTTGACGTTCAAGCCGAGGATCGACTCCCACCACGTGTGCACGTGGGTCAGCCCTGTGGGAAAGCCTCGTGGGAAAGCCTCGTGGGAAAGACTCGAGGGAAAACCATAGATCCTTTGATCCGCGCGGCGGACTGCGTGACACTGCTGCTACCGCTCTGGAGGAAAGCGCAAGTGCATGCCCGCATTCGAGACGAGGACTGACTCCCCTGGGGAGACTTCAGAAGTACCCCAAGATCCATGTCAGCACTGGAGAGGAATCCTCAGGTTCCGGCCCCGACTCCACACAAGGTCTTAGGCCCCGGCATCGACGGGAGAGGAATCCCGAGAGGCCCCCGAGGAACTCGCATGGGGACTGGCCTTTCCTGAGGCCACCAGAGCGGGTCCCTGAGGTCCCCGTCGTAAGTCGAGAGCACCTGCCGCAACTCGAGAAAATCCAGGAGGTTTTGCCCTCCAGGCGAGATGAGGCCCATTTCCGCTGAGGCTTCTCGAGGCTAATCACGTCTAACCACTGGAACTTCCAAAGGGTCCTTCACACCCATGCTGCAACTCAAGAAGTTCCCCGACATACCCGTCTCCACTCGAGAGGAAGCACGTGGTGTCCCGCACACATCCAGGGGAGCCCCGTTTCCGCCTCCTAGCTCGAGATGAGGGATCCTTTCCCTGTTTCGTAGGGAAAGAATTCCCGGCATTCCCGTCGCATCTCAAGAGGAGGCGCTCTCCACAGGAAAGGCGAGAGGAACTCCAGGGTCGTGCCACCATTCCAAGAGTCCCCCAGATGTGTCAGTCCATTCCAGAGGAACCTGTTTTCCCTGCACTGCCTTGACGTTCAAGCCGAGGATCGACTCCCACCACGTGTGCACGTGGGACAGCCCTGTGGGAAAGCCTCGTGGGAAAGCCTCGTGGGAAAGACTCGAGGGAAAACCATAGATCCTTTGATCCACGCGGCGGACTGCGTGACACTGCTGCTACCGCTCTGGAGGAAAGCGCAAGTGCATGCCCGCATTCGAGACGAGGACTGACTCCCCTGGGGAGACTCCAGACGTACCCCAAGATCCATGTCAGCACTGGAGAGGAATCCTCAGGTTCCGGCCCCGACTCCACACAAGGTCTTAGGCCCCGGCATCGACGGGAGAGGAATCCCGAGAGGCCCCCGAGGAACTCGCATGGGGACTGGCCTTTCCTGAGGCCACCAGAGCGGGTCCCTGAGGTCCCCGTCGTAAGTCGAGAGCACCTGCCGCAACTCGAGAAAATCCAGGAGGTTTTGCCCTCCAGGCGAGATGAGGCCCATTTCCGCTGAGGCTTCTCGAGGCTAATCACGTCTAACCACTGGAACTTCCAAAGGGTCCTTCACACCCTTGCTGCAACTCAAGAAGTTCCCCGACATACCCGTCTCCACTCGAGAGGAAGCACGTGGTGTCCCGCCCACATACAGGGGAGCTCCGTTTCCGCCTCCTAGCTCGAGATGAGGGATCCTTTCCCTGTTTCCTAGGGAAAGAATTCCCGGCGTTCTCGTCGCATCTCAAGAGGAGGCGCTCTCCACAGGAAAGGCGAGAGGAACTCCAGGGTCGTGACACCATTCCAAGAGTCCCCCAGATGTGTCAGTCCATTCCAGAGGAACCTGTTTTCCCTGCACTGCCTTGACGTTCAAGACAAGGATCGACTCCCACCACGTGTGCACGTGGGACAGCCCTGTGGGAAAGCCTTGTGGGAAAGCCTCGTGGAAAAGACTCGAGGGAAAACCATAGATCCTTTGATCCACGCGGCGGACTGCGTGACACTGCTGCTACCGCTCTGGAGGAAAGCGCAAGTGCATGCCCGCATTCGAGACGAGGACTGACTCCCCTGGGGAGACTCCAGACGTACCCCAAGATCCATGTCAGCACTGGAGAGGAATCCTCAGGTTCCGGCCCCGACTCCACACAAGGTCTTAGGCCCCGGCATCGACGGGAGAGGAATCCCGAGAGGCCCCCGAGGAACTCGCATGGGGACTGGCCTTTCCTGAGGCCACCAGAGCGGGTCCCTGAGGTCCCCGTCGTAAGTCGAGAGCACCTGCCGCAACTCGAGAAAATCCAGGAGGTTTTGCCCTCCAGGCGAGATGAGGCCCATTTCCGCTGAGGCTTCTCGAGGCCAATCACGTCTAACCACTGGAACTTCCAAAGGGTCCTTCACACCATTGCTGCAACTCAAGAAGTTCCCCGATATACCCGTCTCCTCTCGAGAGGAAGAACGTGGGGTCCCGCACACATCAAGGGGAGCCCCGTTTCCGCCTCCTAGCTTGAGATGAGGGATCCTTTCCCTGTTTCGTAGGGAAAGAATTCCCGGCGTTCCCGTCGCATCTCAAGAGGAGGCCCTCTCCACAGGAATGTCGAGAGGAACTCCAGGGTCGTGCCACCATTCCAAGAGTCCCCCAGATGTGTCAGTCCATTCCAGAGGAACCTGTTTTCCCTGCACTGCCTTGACGTTCAAGCCGAGGATCGACTCCCACCACGTGTGCACGTGGGACAGCCCTGTGGGAAAGCCTCGTGGGAAAGCCTCGTGGGAAAGACTCGAGGGAAAACCATAGATCCTTTGATCCACGCGGCGGACTGCGTGACACTATTGCTACCGCTCTGGAGGAAAGCCCAAGTGCATGCCCGCATTCGAGACGAGGACTGACTCCCCTGGGGAGACTCCAGAAGTACCCCAAGATCCATGTCAGCACTGGAGAGGAATCCTCAGGTTCCGGCCCCGACTCCACACAAGGTCTTAGGCCCCGGCATCGACGGGAGAGGAATCCCGAGAGGCCCCCGAGGAACTCGCATGGGGACTGGCCTTTCCTGAGGCCACCAGAGCGTGTCCCTGAGGTCCCCATCGTAAGTCGAGAGCACCTGCCGCAACTCGAGAAAATCCAGGAGGTTTTGCCCTCCAGGCGAGATGAGGCCCATTTCCGCTGAGGCTTCTCGAGGCAAATCACATCTAACCACTGGACCTTCCAAAGGGTCCTTCACACCCTTGCTGCAACTCAAGAAGTTCCCCGACATACCCGTCTGCACTCGAGAGGAAGCACGTGGGTCCCGCACACCTCCAGGGGAGCCCCGTTTCCGCCTCCTAGCTCGAGATGAGGGATCCTTTCCCGGTTTCGTAGGGAAAGAATTCCCGGCGTTCCCGTCGCATCTCAAGAGGAGGCGCTCTCCACAGGAAAGGCGAGAGGAACTCCAGGGTCGTGCCACCATTTCAAGAGTCACCCAGATGTTTCAGTCCATTCCAGAGGAACCTGTTTTCCCTGCACTGCCTTGACGTTCAAGCCGAGGATCGACTCCCACCACGTGTGCACGTGGGACAGCCCTGTGGGAAAGCCTCGTGGGAAAGCCTCGTGGGAAAGACTCGAGGGAAAACCATAGATCCTTTCATCCACGCGGCGGACTGCGTGACACTGCTGCTACCGCTTTGGAGGAAAGCGCAAGTGCATGCCCGCATTCGAGACGAGGACTGACTCCCCTGGGGAGACTCCAGAAGTACCCCAAGATCCATGTCAGCACTGGAGAGGAATCCTCAGGTTCCGGCCACGACTCCACACAAGGTCTTCGGCCCCGGCATCGACGGGAGAGGAATCCCGAGAGTCCCCCGAGGAACTCGCATGGGGACTGGCCTTTCCTGAGGCCACCAGAGCGGGTCCCTGAGGTCCCCGTCGTAAGTCGAGAGCACCTGCCGCAACTCGAGATAATCCAGGAGGTTTTGCTCTCCAGGCGAGATGAGGCCCATTTCTGCTGAGGCTTCTCGAGGCCAATCACATCTAACCACTGGAACTTCCAAAGGGTCCTTCACACCCTTGCTGCAACTCAAGAAGTTCCCCGACATACCCGTCTCCACTCGAGAGGAAGCACGTGGGGTCCCGCACACATCCAGGGGAGCCCCGTTTCCGCCTCCTAGCTCGAGATGAGGGATCCTTTCCCTGTTTCGTAGGGAAAGAATTCCCGGCGTTCCCGTCGCATCTCAAGAGGAGGCGCTCTCCACAGGAAAGGCGAGAGGAACTCCAGGGTCGTGACACCATTCCAAGAGTCCCCCAGATGTGTCAGTCCATTCCAGAGGAACCTGTTTTCCCTGCACTGCCTTGACGTTCAAGCCGAGGATCGACTCCCACCACGTGTGCACGTGGGACTGCCCTGTGGGAAAGCCTCGTGGGAAAGACTCGAGGGAAAACCATAGATCCTTTGATCCACGCGGTGGACTGCGTGACACTGCTGCTACCGCTCTGGAGGAAAGCGCAAGTGCATGCCCGCATTCGAGACGAGGACTGACTCCCCTGGGGAGACTCCAGAAGTACCCCAAGATCCATGTCAGCACTGGAGAGGAATCCTCAGGTTCCGGCCCCGAATCCACACAAGGTCTTAGGCCCCGGCATCGACGGGAGAGGAATCCCGAGAGGCCCCCGAGGAACTCGCATGGGGACTGGCCTTTCCTGAGGCCACCAGAGCGGGTCCCTGAGGTCCCCGTCGTAAGTCGAGAGCACCTGCCGCAACTCGAGAAAATCCAGGAGGTTTTGCCCTCCAGGCGAGATGAGGCCCATTTCCGCTGAGGCTTCTCGAGGCCAATCACATCTAATCACTGGACCTTCCAAAGGGTCCTTCACACCCTTGCTGCAACTCAATAAGTTCCCCAACATACCCGTTTGCACTCGAGAGGAAGCACGTGGTGTCCCGCACACATCCAGGGGAGCCCCGTTTCCGCCTCCTAGCTCGAGATGAGGGATCCTTTCCCTGTTTCGTAGGGAAAGAATTCCCGGCGTTCCCGTCGCATCTCAAGAGGAGGCGCTCTCCACAGGAAAGTCGAGAGGAACTCCAGGGTCGTGCCACCATTCCAAGAGTCCCCCAGATGTGTCAGTCCATTCCAGAGGAACCTGTTTTCCCTGCACTGCCTTGACGTTCAAGCCGAGGATCAACTCCCACCACGTGTGCACGTGGGACAGCCCTGTGGGAAAGCCTCGTGGGAAAGCCTCGTGGGAAAGACTCGAGGGAAAACCATAGATCCTTTGATCCACGCGGCGGACTGCGTGACACTGCTGCTACCGCTCTGGAGGAAAGCGCAAGTGCATGCCCGCATTCGAGACGAGGACTGACTCCCCTGGGGAGACTCCAAAAGTACCCCAAGATCCATGTCAGCACTGGAGAGGAATCCTCAGGTTCCGGCCCCGACTCCACACAAGGTCTTAGGCCCCGGCATCGACGGGAGAGGAATCCCGAGAGGCCCCCGAGGAACTCGCATGGGGACTGGCCTTTCCTGAGGCCACCAGAGCGGGTCCCTGAGGTCCCCGTCGTAAGTCGAGAGCACCTGCCGCAACTCGAGAAAATCCAGGAGGTTTTGCCCTCCAGGCGAGATGAGGCCCATTTCTGCTGAGGCTTCTCGAGGCCAATCACATCTAACCACTGGAACTTCCAAAGGGTCCTTCACACCCTTGCTGCAACTCAAGAAGTTCCCCGACATACCCGTCTCCACTCGAGAGGAAGCACGTGGGGTCCCTCACACATCCAGGGGAGCCCCGTTTCCGCCTCCTAGCTCGAGATGAGGGATCCTTCCCTTTTTCGTAGGGAAAGAATTCCCGACCTTCCAGTCGCATCTCAAGAGGAGGCGCTCTCCACAGGAAAGGCGAGAGGAACTCCAGGGTCGTGACACCATTCCAAGAGTCCCCCAGATGTGTCAGTCCATTCCAGAGGAACCTGTTTTCCCTGCACTGCCTTGACATGCAAGCCGAGGATCGACTCCCACCACGTGTGCACGTGGGACAGCCCTGTGGGAAAGCCTCGTGGGAAAGCCTCGTGGGAAAGACTCGAGGGAAAACCATAGATCCTTTGATCCACGCGGCGGACTGCGTGACACTGCTGCTACCGCTCTGGAGGAAAGCGCAAGTGCATGCCCGCATTCGAGACGAGGACTGACTCCCCTGGGGAGACTCCAGACGTACCCCAAGATCCATGTCAGCACTGGAGAGGAATCCTCAGGTTCCGGCCCCGACTCCACACAAGGTCTTAGGCCCCGGCATCGACGGGAGAGGAATCCCGAGAGGCCCCCGAGGAACTCGCATGGGGACTGGCCTTTCCTGAGGCCACCAGAGCGGGTCCCTGAGGTCCCCGTCGTAAGTCGAGAGCACCTGCCGCAACTCGAGAAAATCCAGGAGGTTTTGCCCTCCAGGCGAGATGAGGCCCATTTCCGCTGAGGCTTCTCGAGGCCAATCACGTCTAACCACTGGAACTTCCAAAGGGTCCTTCACACCATTGCTGCAACTCAAGAAGTTCCCCGATATACCCGTCTCCTCTCGAGAGGAAGCACGTGGGGTCCCGCACACATCAAGGGGAGCCCCGTTTCCGCCTCCTAGCTTGAGATGAGGGATCCTTTCCCTGTTTCGTAGGGAAAGAATTCCCGGCGTTCCCGTCGCATCTCAAGAGGAGGCCCTCTCCACAGGAATGTCGAGAGGAACTCCAGGGTCGTGCCACCATTCCAAGAGTCCCCCAGATGTGTCAGTCCATTCCAGAGGAACCTGTTTTCCCTGCACTGCCTTGACGTTCAAGCCGAGGATCGACTCCCACCACGTGTGCACGTGGGACAGCCCTGTGGGAAAGCCTCGTGGGAAAGCCTCGTGGGAAAGGCTCGAGGGAAAACCATAGATCCTTTGATCCACGCGGCGGACTGCGTGACACTATTGCTACCGCTCTGGAGGAAAGCCCAAGTGCATGCCCGCATTCGAGACGAGGACTGACTCCCCTGGGGAGACTCCAGAAGTACCCCAAGATCCATGTCAGCACTGGAGAGGAATCCTCAGGTTCCGGCCCCGACTCCACACAAGGTCTTAGGCCCCGGCATCGACGGGAGAGGAATCCCGAGAGGCCCCCGAGGAACTCGCATGGGGACTGGCCTTTCCTGAGGCCACCAGAGCGTGTCCCTGAGGTCCCCATCGTAAGTCGAGAGCACCTGCCGCAACTCGAGAAAATCCAGGAGGTTTTGCCCTCCAGGCGAGATGAGGCCCATTTCCGCTGAGGCTTCTCGAGGCAAATCACATCTAACCACTGGACCTTCCAAAGGGTCCTTCACACCCTTGCTGCAACTCAAGAAGTTCCCCGACATACCCGTCTGCACTCGAGAGGAAGCACGTGGGTCCCGCACACCTCCAGGGGAGCCCCGTTTCCGCCTCCTAGCTCGAGATGAGGGATCCTTTCCCGGTTTCGTAGGGAAAGAATTCCCGGCGTTCCCGTCGCATCTCAAGAGGAGGCGCTCTCCACAGGAAAGGCGAGAGGAACTCCAGGGTCGTGCCACCATTTCAAGAGTCACCCAGATGTTTCAGTCCATTCCAGAGGAACCTGTTTTCCCTGCACTGCCTTGACGTTCAAGCCGAGGATCGACTCCCACCACGTGTGCACGTGGGACAGCCCTGTGGGAAAGCCTCGTGGGAAAGCCTCGTGGGAAAGACTCGAGGGAAAACCATAGATCCTTTCATCCACGCGGCGGACTGCGTGACACTGCTGCTACCGCTTTGGAGGAAAGCGCAAGTGCATGCCCGCATTCGAGACGAGGACTGACTCCCCTGGGGAGACTCCAGAAGTACCCCAAGATCCATGTCAGCACTGGAGAGGAATCCTCAGGTTCCGGCCACGACTCCACACAAGGTCTTCGGCCCCGGCATCGACGGGAGAGGAATCCCGAGAGGCCCCCGAGGAACTCGCATGGGGACTGGCCTTTCCTGAGGCCACCAGAGCGGGTCCCTGAGGTCCCCGTCGTAAGTCGAGAGCACCTGCCGCAACTCGAGATAATCCAGGAGGTTTTGCTCTCCAGGCGAGATGAGGCCCATTTCTGCTGAGGCTTCTCGAGGCCAATCACATCTAACCACTGGAACTTCCAAAGGGTCCTTCACACCCTTGCTGCAACTCAAGAAGTTCCCCGACATACCCGTCTCCACTCGAGAGGAAGCACGTGGGGTCCCGCACACATCCAGGGGAGCCCCGTTTCCGCCTCCTAGCTCGAGATGAGGGATCCTTTCCCTGTTTCGTAGGGAAAGAATTCCCGGCGTTCCCGTCGCATCTCAAGAGGAGGCGCTCTCCACAGGAAAGGCGAGAGGAACTCCAGGGTCGTGACACCATTCCAAGAGTCCCCCAGATGTGTCAGTCCATTCCAGAGGAACCTGTTTTCCCTGCACTGCCTTGACGTTCAAGCCGAGGATCGACTCCCACCACGTGTGCACGTGGGACTGCCCTGTGGGAAAGCCTCGTGGGAAAGACTCGAGGGAAAACCATAGATCCTTTGATCCACGCGGTGGACTGCGTGACACTGCTGCTACCGCTCTGGAGGAAAGCGCAAGTGCATGCCCGCATTCGAGACGAGGACTGACTCCCCTGGGGAGACTCCAGAAGTACCCCAAGATCCATGTCAGCACTGGAGAGGAATCCTCAGGTTCCGGCCCCGAATCCACACAAGGTCTTAGGCCCCGGCATCGACGGGAGAGGAATCCCGAGAGGCCCCCGAGGAACTCGCATGGGGACTGGCCTTTCCTGAGGCCACCAGAGCGGGTCCCTGAGGTCCCCGTCGTAAGTCGAGAGCACCTGCCGCAACTCGAGAAAATCCAGGAGGTTTTGCCCTCCAGGCGAGATGAGGCCCATTTCCGCTGAGGCTTCTCGAGGCCAATCACATCTAATCACTGGACCTTCCAAAGGGTCCTTCACACCCTTGCTGCAACTCAATAAGTTCCCCAACATACCCGTTTGCACTCGAGAGGAAGCACGTGGTGTCCCGCACACATCCAGGGGAGCCCCGTTTCCACCTCCTAGCTCGAGATGAGGGATCCTTTCCCTGTTTCGTAGGGAAAGAATTCCCGGCGTTCCCGTCGCATCTCAAGAGGAGGCGCTCTCCACAGGAAAGTCGAGAGGAACTCCAGGGTCGTGCCACCATTCCAAGAGTCCCCCAGATGTGTCAGTCCATTCCAGAGGAACCTGTTTTCCCTGCACTGCCTTGACGTTCAAGCCGAGGATCAACTCCCACCACGTGTGCACGTGGGACAGCCCTGTGGGAAAGCCTCGTGGGAAAGCCTCGTGGGAAAGACTCGAGGGAAAACCATAGATCCTTTGATCCACGCGGCGGACTGCGTGACACTGCTGCTACCGCTCTGGAGGAAAGCGCAAGTGCATGCCCGCATTCGAGACGAGGACTGACTCCCCTGGGGAGACTCCAAAAGTACCCCAAGATCCATGTCAGCACTGGAGAGGAATCCTCAGGTTCCGGCCCCGAATCCACACAAGGTCTTAGGCCCCGGCATCGACGGGAGAGGAATCCCGAGAGGCCCCCGAGGAACTCGCATGGGGACTGGCCTTTCCTGAGGCCACCAGAGCGGGTCCCTGAGGTCCCCGTCGTAAGTCGAGAGCACCTGCCGCAACTCGAGAAAATCCAGGAGGTTTTGCCCTCCAGGCGAGATGAGGCCCATTTCTGCTGAGGCTTCTCGAGGCCAATCACATCTAACCACTGGAACTTCCAAAGGGTCCTTCACACCATTGCTGCAACTCAAGAAGTTCCCCGACATACCCGTCTCCACTCGAGAGGAAGCACGTGGGGTCCCTCACACATCCAGGGGAGCCCCGTTTCCGCCTCCTAGCTCGAGATGAGGGATCCTTCCCTTTTTCGTAGGGAAAGAATTCCCGACCTTCCAGTCGCATCTCAAGAGGAGGCGCTCTCCACAGGAAAGGCGAGAGGAACTCCAGGGTCGTGACACCATTCCAAGAGTCCCCCAGATGTGTCAGTCCATTCCAGAGGAACCTGTTTTCCCTGCACTGCCTTGACATGCAAGCCGAGGATCGACTCCCACCACGTGTGCACGTGGGACAGCCCTGTGGGAAAGCCTCGTGGGAAAGCCTCGTGGGAAAGACTCGAGGGAAAACCATAGATCCTTTGATCCACGCGGCGGACTGCGTGACACTGCTGCTACCGCTCTGGAGGAAAGCGCAAGTGCATGCCCGCATTCGAGACGAGGACTGACTCCCCTGGGGAGACTCCAGACGTACCCCAAGATCCATGTCAGCACTGGAGAGGAATCCTCAGGTTCCGGCCCCGACTCCACACAAGGTCTTAGGCCCCGGCATCGACGGGAGAGGAATCCCGAGACGCCCCCGAGGAACTAGCATGGGGACTGGCCTTTCCTGAGGCCACCAGAGCGGGTCCCTGAGGTCCCCGTCGTAAGTCGAGAGCACCTGCCGCAACTCGAGAAAATCCAGGAGGTTTTGCCCTCCAGGCGAGATGAGGGCCATTTCCGCTGAGGCTTCTCGAGGCTAATCACGTCTAACCACTGGAACTTCCAAAGGGTCCTTCACACCCTTGCTGTAACTCAAGAAGTTCCCCGACATACCCGTCTCCACTCGAGAGGAAGCACGTGGTGTCCCGCCCACATCCAGGGGAGCTCCGTTTCCGCCTCCTAGCTCGAGATGAGGGATCCTTTCCCTGTTTCGTAGGGAAAGAATTCCCGGCGTTCCCGTCGCATCTCAAGAGGAGGCGCTCTCCACAGGAAAGGCGAGAGGAACTCCAGGGTCGTGCCACCATTCCAAGAGTCCCCCAGATGTGTCAGTCCATTCCAGAGGAACCTGTTTTCCCTGCACTGCCTTGACGTTCAAGCCAAGGATCGACTCCCACCACGTGTGCACGTGGGACAGCCCTGTGGGAAAGCCTCGTGGGAAAGCCTCGTGGAAAAGACTCGAGGGAAAACCATAGATCCTTTGATCCACGCGGCGGACTGCGTGACACTGCTGCTACCTCTCTGGAGGAAAGCGCAAGTGCATGCCCGCATTCGAGACGAAGACTGACTCCCCTGGGGAGACTCCAGAAGTACCCCAAGATCCATGTCAGCACTGGAGAGGAATCCTCAGGTTCCGACCCCGACTCCACACAAGGACTTAGGCCCCGGCATCGACGGGAGAGGAATCCCGAGACGCCCCCGAGGAACTCGCATGGGGACTGGCCTTTCCTGAGGCCACCAGAGCGGGTCCCTGAGGTCCCCGTCGTAAGTCGAGAGCACCTGCCGCAACTCGAGAAAATCCAGGAGGTTTTGCCCTCCAGGCGAGATGAGGCCCATTTCCGCTGAGGCTTCTCGAGGCTAATCACGTCTAACCACTGGAACTTCCAAAGGGTCCTTCACACCCTTGCTGAAACTCAAGAAGTTCCCCGACATACCCGTCTGCACTCGAGGGGAAGCACGTGGGGTCCCGCACACATCCAGGGGAGCCCCGTTTCCGCCTCCTAGCTCGAGATGAGGGAACCTTTCCCTGTTTCGTAGGGAAAGAATTCCCGGCGTTCCCGTCGCATCTCAAGAGGAGGCGCTCTCCACAGGAAAGGCGAGAGGAACTGAAGGGTCGTGCCACCATTCCAAGAGTCCCCCAGATGTGTCAGTCCATTCCAGAGGAACCTGTTTTCCCTGCACTGCCTTGACGTTCAAGCCGAGGATCGACTCCCACCACGTGTGCACGTGGGACAGCCCTGTGGGAAAGCCTCGTGGGAAAGCCTCGTGGGAAAGACTCGAGGGAAAACCATAGATCCTTTGATCCACGCGGCGGACTGCGTGACACTGCTGCTACCGCTCTGGAGGAAAGCGCAAGTGCATGCCCGCATTCGAGACGAGGACTGACTCCCCTGGGGAGACTCCAGAAGTACCCCAAGATCCATGTCAGCACTGGAGAGGAATCCTCAGGTTCCGGCCCCGATTCCACACAAGGTCTTAGGCCCCGGCATCAACGGGAGAGAAATCCCGAGACGCCCCCGAGGAACTAGCATGGGGACTGTCCTTTCCTGAGGCCACCAGAGCGGGTCCCTGAGGTCCCCGTCGTAAGTCGAGAGCACCTGCCGCAACTCGAGAAAATCCAGGAGGTTTTGCCCTCCAGGCGAGATGAGGCCCATTTCTGCTGAGGCTTCTCGAGGCCAATCACATCTAACCACTGGAACTTCCAAAGGGTCCTTCACACCCTTGCTGCAACTCAAGAAGTTCCCCGACATACCCGTCTCCACTCGAGAGGAAGCACGTGGGGTCCCGCACACATCCAGGGGAGCCCCGTTTCCGCCTCCTAGCTCGAGATGAGGGATCCTTTCCCTGTTTCGTAGGGAAAGAATTCCCGGCGTTCCCGTCGCATCTCAAGAGGAGGCGCTCTCCACAGGAAAGGCGAGAGGAACTCCAGGGTCGTGACACCATTCCAAGAATCCCCCAGATGTGTCAGTCCATTCCAGAGGAACCTGTTTTCCCTGCACTGCCTTGACGTTCAAGCCGAGGATCGACTCCCACCACGTGTGCACGTGGGACAGCCCTGTGGGGAAGCCTCGTGGGAAAGCCTCGTGGGAAAGACTCGAGGGAAAACCATAGATCCTTTGATCCACGCGGCGAACTGCGTGACACTGCTGCTACCGATCTGGAGGAAAGCGCAATGCATGCCCGCATTCGAGACGAGGACTGACTCCCCTGGGGAGACTACAGACGTACCCCAAGATCCATGTCAGCACTGGAGAGGAATCCTCAGGTTCCGGCCCCGACTCCACACAAGGTCTTAGGCCCCGGCATCGACGGGAGAGGAATCCCGAGAGGCCCCTGAGGAACTCGCATGGGAACTGGCCTTTCCTGAGGCCACCAGAGCGGGTCCCTGAGGTCCCCGTCGTAAGTCGATAGCACCTGCCGCAACTCGAGAAAATCCAGGAGGTTTTGCCCTCCAGGGGAGATGAGGCCCATTTCCGCTGAGGCTTCTCGAGGCCAATCACATCTAACCACTGGAACTTCCAAAGGGTCCTTCACACCCTTGCTGCAACTCAAGAAGTTCCCCGACATACCCGTCTCCACTCGAGAGGAAGCACGTGGGGTCCCGCACACATCCAAAGGAGCCCCGTTTCCGCCTCCTAGCTTGAGATGAGGGATCCTTTCCCTGTTTCGTAGGGAAAGAATTCCCGGCGTTCCTGTCGCATCTCAAGAGGAGGTGCTCTCCACAGGAAAGGCGAGAGGAACTCCAGGGTCGTGACACCATTCCAAGAGTCCCCCAGATGTGTCAGTCCATTCCAAAGGAACCTGTTTTCCCTGCACTGCCTTGACGTTCAAGCCGAGGATCGACTCCCACCACGTGTGCACGTGGGACAGCCCTGTGGGAAAGCCTCGTGGGAAAGCCTCGTGGGAAAGACTCGAGGGAAAACCATAGATCCTTTGATCCACGCGGCGGACTGCGTGACACTGCTGCTACCGCTCTGGAGGAAAGCGCAAGTGCATGCCCGCATTCGAGACGAGGACTGACTCCCCTGGGGAGACTCCAGAAGTACCCCAAGATCCATGTCAGCACTGGAGAGGAATCCTCAGGTTCCGGCCCCGACTCCACACAAGGTCTTAGGCCCCGGCATCGACGGGAGAGGAATCCCGAGAGGCCCCCGAGGAACTCGCATGGGGACTGGCCTTTCCTGAGGCCACCAGAGCGGGTCCCTGAGGTCCCCGTCGTAAGTCGAGAGCACCTGCCGCAACTCGAGAAAATCCAGGAGGTTTTGCCCTCCAGGCGTGATGAGGCCCATTTCCGCTGAGGCTTCTCGAGGCCAATCACATCTAATCACTGGACCTTCCAAAGGGTCCTTCACACCCTTGCTGCAACTCAATAAGTTCCCCAACATACCCGTTTGCACTCGAGAGGAAGCACGTGGTGTCCCGCACACATCCAGGGGAGCCCCGTTTCCGCCTCCTAGCTCGAGATGAGGGATCCTTTCCCTGTTTCGTAGGGAAAGAATTCCCGGCGTTCCCGTCGCATCTCAAGAGGAGGCGCTCTCCACAGGAAGGTCGAGAGGAACTCCAGGGTCGTGCCACCATTCCAAGAGTCCCCCAGATGTGTCAGTCCATTCCAGAGGAACCTGTTTTCCCTGCACTGCCTTGACGTTCAAGCCGAGGATCAACTCCCACCACGTGTGCACGTGGGACAGCCCTGTGGGAAAGCCTCGTGGGAAAGCCTCGTGGGAAAGACTCGAGGGAAAACCATAGATCCTTTGATCCACGCGGCGGACTGCGTGACACTGCTGCTACCGCTCTGGAGGAAAGCGCAAGTGCATGCCCGCATTCGAGACGAGGACTGACTCCCCTGGGGAGACTCCAAAAGTACCCCAAGATCCATGTCAGCACTGGAGAGGAATCCTCAGGTTCCGGCCCCGAATCCACACAAGGTCTTAGGCCCCGGCATCGACGGGAGAGGAATCCCGAGAGGCCCCCGAGGAACTCGCATGGGGACTGGCCTTTCCTGAGGCCACCAGAGCGGGTCCCTGAGGTCCCCGTCGTAAGTCGAGAGCACCTGCCGCAACTCGAGAAAATCCAGGAGGTTTTGCCCTCCAGGCGAGATGAGGCCCATTTCTGCTGAGGCTTCTCGAGGCCAATCACATCTAACCACTGGAACTTCCAAAGGGTCCTTCACACCATTGCTGCAACTCAAGAAGTTCCCCGACATACCCGTCTCCACTCGAGAGGAAGCACGTGGGGTCCCTCACACATCCAGGGGAGCCCCGTTTCCGCCTCCTAGCTCGAGATGAGGGAACCTTCCCTTTTTCGTAGGGAAAGAATTCCCGACCTTCCAGTCGCATCTCAAGAGGAGGCGCTCTCCACAGGAAAGGCGAGAGGAACTCCAGGGTCGTGACACCATTCCAAGAGTCCCCCAGATGTGTCAGTCCATTCCAGAGGAACCTGTTTTCCCTGCACTGCCTTGACATGCAAGCCGAGGATCGACTCCCACCACGTGTGCACGTGGGACAGCCCTGTGGGAAAGCCTCGTGGGAAAGCCTCGTGGGAAAGACTCGAGGGAAAACCATAGATCCTTTGATCCACGCGGCGGACTGCGTGACACTGCTGCTACCGCTCTGGAGGAAAGCGCAAGTGCATGCCCGCATTCGAGACGAGGACTGACTCCCCTGGGGAGACTCCAGACGTACCCCAAGATCCATGTCAGCACTGGAGAGGAATCCTCAGGTTCCGGCCCCGACTCCACACAAGGTCTTAGGCCCCGGCATCGACGGGAGAGGAATCCCGAGACGCCCCCGAGGAACTAGCATGGGGACTGGCCTTTCCTGAGGCCACCAGAGCGGGTCCCTGAGGTCCCCGTCGTAAGTCGAGAGCACCTGCCGCAACTCGAGAAAATCCAGGAGGTTTTGCCCTCCAGGCGAGATGAGGGCCATTTCCGCTGAGGCTTCTCGAGGCTAATCACGTCTAACCACTGGAACTTCCAAAGGGTCCTTCACACCCTTGCTGTAACTCAAGAAGTTCCCCGACATACCCGTCTCCACTCGAGAGGAAGCACGTGGTGTCCCGCCCACATCCAGGGGAGCTCCGTTTCCGACTCCTAGCTCGAGATGAGGGATCCTTTCCCTGTTTCGTAGGGAAAGAATTCCCGGCGTTCCCGTCGCATCTCAAGAGGAGGCGCTCTCCACAGGAAAGGCGAGAGGAACTCCAGGGTCGTGCCACCATTCCAAGAGTCCCCCAGATGTGTCAGTCCATTCCAGAGGAACCTGTTTTCCCTGCACTGCCTTGACGTTCAAGCCAAGGATCGACTCCCACCACGTGTGCACGTGGGACAGCCCTGTGGGAAAGCCTCGTGGGAAAGCCTCGTGGAAAAGACTCGAGGGAAAACCATAGATCCTTTGATCCACGCGGCGGACTGCGTGACACTGCTGCTACCGCTCTGGAGGAAAGCGCAAGTGCATGCCCGCATTCGAGACGAAGACTGACTCCCCTGGGGAGACTCCAGAAGTACCCCAAGATCCATGTCAGCACTGGAGAGGAATCCTCAGGTTCCGACCCCGACTCCACACAAGGACTTAGGCCCCGGCATCGACGGGAGAGGAATCCCGAGACGCCCCCGAGGAACTCGCATGGGGACTGGCCTTTCCTGAGGCCACCAGAGCGGGTCCCTGAGGTCCCCGTCGTAAGTCGAGAGCACCTGCCGCAACTCGAGAAAATCCAGGAGGTTTTGCCCTCCAGGCGAGATGAGGCCCATTTCCGCTGAGGCTTCTCGAGGCTAATCAGGTCTAACCACTGGAACTTCCAAAGGGTCCTTCACACCCTTGCTGCAACTCAAGAAGTTCCCCGACATACCCGTCTGCACTCGAGGGGAAGCACGTGGGGTCCCGCACACATCCAGGGGAGCCCCGTTTCCGCCTCCTAGCTCGAGATGAGGGAACCTTTCCCTGTTTCGTAGGGAAAGAATTCCCGGCGTTCCCGTCGCATCTCAAGAGGAGGCGCTCTCCACAGGAAAGGCGAGAGGAACTGAAGGGTCGTGCCACCATTCCAAGAGTCCCCCAGATGTGTCAGTCCATTCCAGAGGAACCTGTTTTCCCTGCACTGCCTTGACGTTCAAGCCGAGGATCGACTCCCACCACGTGTGCACGTGGGACAGCCCTGTGGGAAAGCCTCGTGGGAAAGCCTCGTGGGAAAGACTCGAGGGAAAACCATAGATCCTTTGATCCACGCGGCGGACTGCGTGACACTGCTGCTACCGGTCTGGAGGAAAGCGCAAGTGCATGCCCGCATTCGAGACGAGGACTGACTCCCCTGGGGAGACTCCAGAAGTACCCCAAGATCCATGTCAGCACTGGAGAGGAATCCTCAGGTTCCGGCCCCGATTCCACACAAGGTCTTAGGCCCCGGCATCAACGGGAGAGAAATCCCGAGACGCCCCCGAGGAACTCGCATGGGGACTGTCCTTTCCTGAGGCCACCAGAGCGGGTCCCTGAGGTCCCCGTCGTAAGTCGAGAGCACCTGCCGCAACTCGAGAAAATCCAGGAGGTTTTGCCCTCCAGGCGAGATGAGGCCCATTTCTGCTGAGGCTTCTCGAGGCCAATCACATCTAACCACTGGAACTTCCAAAGGGTCCTTCACACCCTTGCTGCAACTCAAGAAGTTCCCCGACATACCCGTCTCCACTCGAGAGGAAGCACGTGGGGTCCCGCACACATCCAGGGGAGCCCCGTTTCCGCCTCCTAGCTCGAGATGAGGGATCCTTTCCCTGTTTCGTAGGGAAAGAATTCCCGGCGTTCCCGTCGCATCTCAAGAGGAGGCGCTCTCCACAGGAAAGGCGAGAGGAACTCCAGGGTCGTGACACCATTCCAAGAATCCCCCAGATGTGTCAGTCCATTCCAGAGGAACCTGTTTTCCCTGCACTGCCTTGACGTTCAAGCCGAGGATCGACTCCCACCACGTGTGCACGTGGGACAGCCCTGTGGGGAAGCCTCGTGGGAAAGCCTCGTGGGAAAGACTCGAGGGAAAACCATAGATCCTTTGATCCACGCGGCGAACTGCGTGACACTGCTGCTACCGATCTGGAGGAAAGCGCAATGCATGCCCGCATTCGAGACGAGGACTGACTCCCCTGGGGAGACTACAGACGTACCCCAAGATCCATGTCAGCACTGGAGAGGAATCCTCAGGTTCCGGCCCCGACTCCACACAAGGTCTTAGGCCCCGGCATCGACGGGAGAGGAATCCCGAGAGGCCCCTGAGGAACTCGCATGGGAACTGGCCTTTCCTGAGGCCACCAGAGCGGGTCCCTGAGGTCCCCGTCGTAAGTCGATAGCACCTGCCGCAACTCGAGAAAATCCAGGAGGTTTTGCCCTCCAGGGGAGATGAGGCCCATTTCCGCTGAGGCTTCTCGAGGCCAATCACATCTAACCACTGGAACTTCCAAAGGGTCCTTCACACCCTTGCTGCAACTCAAGAAGTTCCCCGACATACCCGTCTCCACTCGAGAGGAAGCACGTGGGGTCCCGCACACATCCAAAGGAGCCCCGTTTCCGCCTCCTAGCTTGAGATGAGGGATCCTTTCCCTGTTTCGTAGGGAAAGAATTCCCGGCGTTCCTGTCGCATCTCAAGAGGAGGTGCTCTCCACAGGAAAGGCGAGAGGAACTCCAGGGTCGTGACACCATTCCAAGAGTCCCCCAGATGTGTCAGTCCATTCCAAAGGAACCTGTTTTCCCTGCACTGCCTTGACGTTCAAGCCGAGGATCGACTCCCACCACGTGTGCACGTGGGACAGCCCTGTGGGAAAGCCTCGTGGGAAAGCCTCGTGGGAAAGACTCGAGGGAAAACCATAGATCCTTTGATCCATGCGGCGGACTGCGTGACACTGCTGCTACCGCTCTGGAGGAAAGCGCAAGTGCATGCCCGCATTCGAGACGAGGACTGACTCCCCTGGGGAGACTCCAGAAGTACCCCAAGATCCATGTCAGCACTGGAGAGGAATCCTCAGGTTCCGGCCCCGACTCCACACAAGGTCTTAGGCCCCGGCATCGTCGGGAGAGGAATCCCGAGAGGCCCCCGAGGAACTCGCATGGGGACTGGCCTTTCCTGAGGCCACCAGAGCGGGTCCCTGAGGTCCCCGTCGTAAGTCGAGAGCACCTGCCGCAACTCGAGAAAATCCAGGAGGTTTTGCCCTCCAGGCGAGATGAGGCCCATTTCCGCTGAGGCTTCTCGAGGCTAATCACGTCTAACCACTGGAACTTCCAAAGGGTCCTTCACACCCTTGCTGCAACTCAAGAAGTTCCCCGACATACCCGTCTGCACTCGAGGGGAAGCACGTGGGGTCCCGCACACATCCAGGGGAGCCCCGTTTCCGCCTCCTAGCTCGAGATGAGGGAACCTTTCCCTGTTTCGTAGGGAAAGAATTCCCGGCGTTCCCGTCGCATCTCAAGAGGAGGCGCTCTCCACAGGAAAGGCGAGAGGAACTGAAGGGTCGTGCCACCATTCCAAGAGTCCCCCAGATGTGTCAGTCCATTCCAGAGGAACCTGTTTTCCCTGCACTGCCTTGACGTTCAAGCCGAGGATCGACTCCCACCACGTGTGCACGTGGGACAGCCCTGTGGGAAAGCCTCGTGGGAAAGCCTCGTGGGAAAGACTCGAGGGAAAACCATAGATCCTTTGATCCACGCGGCGGACTGCGTGACACTGCTGCTACCGCTCTGGAGGAAAGCGCAAGTGCATGCCCGCATTCGAGACGAGGACTGACTCCCCTGGGGAGACTCCAGAAGTACCCCAAGATCCATGTCAGCACTGGAGAGGAATCCTCAGGTTCCGGCCCCGATTCCACACAAGGTCTTAGGCCCCGGCATCAACGGGAGAGAAATCCCGAGACGCCCCCGAGGAACTCGCATGGGGACTGTCCTTTCCTGAGGCCACCAGAGCGGGTCCCTGAGGTCCCCGTCGTAAGTCGAGAGCACCTGCCGCAACTCGAGAAAATCCAGGAGGTTTTGCCCTCCAGGCGAGATGAGGCCCATTTCTGCTGAGGCTTCTCGAGGCCAATCACATCTAACCACTGGAACTTCCAAAGGGTCCTTCACACCCTTGCTGCAACTCAAGAAGTTCCCCGACATACCCGTCTCCACTCGAGAGGAAGCACGTGGGGTCCCGCACACATCCAGGGGAGCCCCGTTTCCGCCTCCTAGCTCGAGATGAGGGATCCTTTCCCTGTTTCGTAGGGAAAGAATTCCCGGCGTTCCCGTCGCATCTCAAGAGGAGGCGCTCTCCACAGGAAAGGCGAGAGGAACTCCAGGGTCGTGACACCATTCCAAGAATCCCCCAGATGTGTCAGTCCATTCCAGAGGAACCTGTTTTCCCTGCACTGCCTTGACGTTCAAGCCGAGGATCGACTCCCACCACGTGTGCACGTGGGACAGCCCTGTGGGGAAGCCTCGTGGGAAAGCCTCGTGGGAAAGACTCGAGGGAAAACCATAGATCCTTTGATCCACGCGGCGAACTGCGTGACACTGCTGCTACCGATCTGGAGGAAAGCGCAATGCAAGCCCGCATTCGAGACGAGGACTGACTCCCCTGGGGAGACTACAGACGTACCCCAAGATCCATGTCAGCACTGGAGAGGAATCCTCAGGTTCCGGCCCCGACTCCACACAAGGTCTTAGGCCCCGGCATCGACGGGAGAGGAATCCCGAGAGGCCCCTGAGGAACTCGCATGGGAACTGGCCTTTCCTGAGGCCACCAGAGCGGGTCCCTGAGGTCCCCGTCGTAAGTCGATAGCACCTGCCGCAACTCGAGAAAATCCAGGAGGTTTTGCCCTCCAGGGGAGATGAGGCCCATTTCCGCTGAGGCTTCTCGAGGCCAATCACATCTAACCACTGGAACTTCCAAAGGGTCCTTCACACCCTTGCTGCAACTCAAGAAGTTCCCCGACATACCCGTCTCCACTCGAGAGGAAGCACGTGGGGTCCCGCACACATCCAAAGGAGCCCCGTTTCCGCCTCCTAGCTTGAGATGAGGGATCCTTTCCCTGTTTCGTAGGGAAAGAATTCCCGGCGTTCCTGTCGCATCTCAAGAGGAGGTGCTCTCCACAGGAAAGGCGAGAGGAACTCCAGGGTCGTGACACCATTCCAAGAGTCCCCCAGATGTGTCAGTCCATTCCAAAGGAACCTGTTTTCCCTGCACTGCCTTGACGTTCAAGCCGAGGATCGACTCCCACCACGTGTGCACGTGGGACAGCCCTGTGGGAAAGCCTCGTGGGAAAGCCTCGTGGGAAAGACTCGAGGGAAAACCATAGATCCTTTGATCCATGCGGCGGACTGCGTGACACTGCTGCTACCGCTCTGGAGGAAAGCGCAAGTGCATGCCCGCATTCGAGACGAGGACTGACTCCCCTGGGGAGACTCCAGAAGTACCCCAAGATCCATGTCAGCACTGGAGAGGAATCCTCAGGTTCCGGCCCCGACTCCACACAAGGTCTTAGGCCCCGGCATCGACGGGAGAGGAATCCCGAGAGGCCCCCGAGGAACTCGCATGGGGACTGGCCTTTCCTGAGGCCACCAGAGCGGGTCCCTGAGGTCCCCGTCGTAAGTCGAGAGCACCTGCCGCAACTCGAGAAAATCCAGGAGGTTTTGCCCTCCAGGCGAGATGAGGCCCATTTCCGCTGGGGCTTCTCGAGGCTAATCACGTCTAACCACTGGAACTTCCAAAGGGTCCTTCACACCCTTGCTGCAACTCAAGAAGTTCCCCGACATACCCGTCTCCACTCGAGAGGAAGCACGTGGTGTCCCGCAAACATCCAGGGGAGCCCCGTTTCCGCCTCCTAGCTCGAGATGAGGGATCCTTTCCCTGTTTCGTAGGGAAAGAATTCCCGGCGTTCCCGTCGCATCTCAAGAGGAGGCGCTCTCCACAGGAAAGGCGAGAGGAACTCCAGGGTCGTGCCACCATTCCAAGAGTCCCCCAGATGTTTCAGTCCATTCCAGAGGAACCTGTTTTCCCTGCACTTGACGTTCAAGCCGAGGATCGACTCCCACCACGTGTGCACGTGGGACAGCCCTGTGGGAAAGCCTCGTGGGAAAGCCTCGTGGGAAAGACTCGAGGGAAAACCATAGATCCTTTGATCCACGCGGGGAATGCGTGACACTGCTGCTACCGCTCTGGAGGAAAGCGCAATGCATGCCCGCAAACGAGACGAAGACTGACTCCCCTGGGGAGACTCCAGAAGTACCCCAAGATCCATGTCAGCACTGGAGAGGAATCCTGAGGTTCCGGCCCCGACTCCACACAAGGTCTTAGGCCCCGGCATCGACGGGAGAGGAATCCCGAGACGCCCCCGAGGAACTCGCATGGGGACTGGCCTTTCCTGAGGCCACCAGAGCGGTTCCCTGAGGTCCCCGTCGTAAGTCGAGAGCACCTGCCGCAACTCGAGAAAATCCAGGAGGTTTTGCCCTCCAGGCGAGATGAGGCCCATTTCCGCTGAGGCTTCTCGAGGCCAATCACATCTAACCACTGGAACTTCCAAAGGGTCCTTCACACCCTTGCTGCAACTCAAGAAGTTCCCCGACATACCCGTCTCCACTCGAGAGGAAGCACGTGGGTCTCGCACACATCCAGGGGAGCCCCGTTTCCGCCTCCTAGCTCGAGATGAGGGATCCTTTCCCTGTTTCGTAGGGAAAGAATTCCCGGCGTTCCCGTCGTATCTCAAGAGGAGGCGCTCTCCACAGGAAAGGCGAGAGGAACTCCAGGGTCGTGCCACCATTCCAAGAGTCCCCCAGATGTGTCAGTCCATTCCAGAGGAACCTGTTTTCCCTGCACTGCCTTGACGTTCAAGCCGAGGATCGACTCCCACCACGTGTGCACGTGGGACAGCCCTGTGGGAAAGCCTCGTGGGAAAGCCTCGTGGGAAAGACTCGAGGGAAAACCATAGATCCTTTGATCCACGCGGCGGACTGCGTGACACTGCTGCTACCGCTCTGGAGGAAAGCGCAATGCATGCCCGCAAACGAGACGAAGACTGACTCCCCTGGGGAGACTCCAGAAGTACCCCAAGATCCATGTCAGCACTGGAGAGGAATCCTGAGGTTCCGGCCCCGACTCCACACAAGGTCTTAGGCCCCGGCATCGACGGGAGAGGAATCCCGAGACGCCCCCGAGGAACTCGCATGGGGAATGGCCTTTCCTGAGGCCACCAGAGCGGTTCCCTGAGGTCCCCGTCGTAAGTCGAGAGCACCTGCCGCAACTCGAGAAAATCCAGGAGGTTTTGCCCTCCAGGCGAGATGAGGCCCATTTCGGCTGAGGCTTCTCGAGGCTAATCACGTCTAACCACTGGAACTTCCAAAGGGTCCTTCACACCCTTGCTGCAACTCAAGAAGTTCCCCGACATACCCGTCTCCACTCGAGAGGAAGCACGTGGTGTCCCGCACACATCCAGGGGAGCCCCGTTTCCGCCTCCTAGCTCGAGATGAGGGATCCTTTCCCTGTTTCGTAGGGAAAGAATTCCCGGCGTTCCCGTCGTATCTCAAGAGGAGGCGCTCTCCACAGGAAAGGCGAGAGGAACTCCAGGGTCGTGCCACCATTCCAAGAGTCCCCCAGATGTGTCAGTCCATTCCAGAGGAACCTGTTTTCCCTGCACTGCCTTGACGTTCAAGCCGAGGATCGACTCCCACCACGTGTGCACGTGGGACAGCCCTGTGGGAAAGCCTCGTGGGAAAGCCTCGTGGGAAAGACTCGAGGGAAAACCATAGATCCTTTGATCCACGCGGCGGACTGCGTGACACTGCTGCTACCGCTCTGGAGGAAAGCGCAATGCATGCCCGCAAACGAGACGAAGACTGACTCCCCTGGGGAGACTCCAGAAGTACCCCAAGATCCATGTCAGCACTGGAGAGGAATCCTGAGGTTCCGGCCCCGACTCCACACAAGGTCTTAGGCCCCGGCATCGACGGAAGAGGAATCCCGAGACGCCCCCGAGGAACTCGCATGGGGAATGGCCTTTCCTGAGGCCACCAGAGCGGTTCCCTGAGGTCCCCGTCGTAAGTCGAGAGCACCTGCCGCAACTCGAGAAAATCCAGGAGGTTTTGCCCTCCAGGCGAGATGAGGCCCATTTCGGCTGAGGCTTCTCGAGGCTAATCACGTCTAACCACTGGAACTTCCAAAGGGTCCTTCACACCCTTGCTGCAACTCAAGAAGTTCCCCGACATACCCGTCTCCTCTCGAGAGGAAGCACGTGGGGTCCCGCACACATCCAGGGGAGCCCCGTTTCCGCCTCCTAGCTCGAGATGAGGGATCCTTTCCCTGTTTCGTAGGGAAAGAATTCCCGGCGTTCCCGTCGCATCTCAAGAGGAGGCGCTCTCCACAGGAAAGGCGAGAGGAACTGAAGGGTCGTGCCACCATTCCAAGAGTCCCCTAGATGTGTCAGTCCATTGCAGAGGAACCTATTTTCCCTGAACTGCCTTGACGTTCAAGCCGAGGATCGACTCCCACCACGTGTGCACGTGGGACAGCCCTGTGGGAAAGCCTCGTGGGAAAGCCTCGTGGGAAAGACTCGAGGGAAAACCATAGATCCTTTGATCCACGAGGCGGACTGCCTGACACTGCTGCTACCGCTCTGGAGGAAAGCGCAAGTGCATGCCCGCATTCGAGACGAGGACTGACTCCCCTGGGGAGACTCCAGACGTACCCCAAGATCCATGTCAGCACTGGAGAGGAATCCTCAGGTTCCGGCCCCGACTCCACACAAGGACTTAGGCCCCGGCATCGACGGGAGAGGAATCCCGAGAGGCCCCCGAGGAACTCGCATGGGGACTGGCCTTTCCTGAGGCCACCAGAGCGGGTCCCTGAGGTCCCCGTCGTAAGTCGAGAGCACCTGCCGCAACTCGAGAAAATCCAGGAGGTTTTGCCCTCCAGGCGAGATGAGGCCCATTTCCGCTGAGGCTTCTCGAGGCTAATCACGTCTAACCACTGGAACTTCCAAAGGGTCCTTCACACCCTTGCTGCAACTCAAGAAGTTCCCCGACATACCCGTCTCCACTCGAGAGGAAGCACGTGGTGTCCCGCCCACATACAGGGGAGCTCCGTTTCCGACTCCTAGCTCGAGATGAGGGATCCTTTCCCTGTTTCGTAGGGAAAGAATTCCCGGCGTTCCCGTCGCATCTCAAGAGGAGGCGCTCTCCACAGGAAAGGCGAGAGGAACTCCAGGGTCGTGCCACCATTCCAAGAGTCCCCCAGATGTGTCAGTCCATTCCAGAGGAACCTGTTTTCCCTGCACTGCCTTGACGTTCAAGACAAGGATCGACTCCCACCACGTGTGCACCTGGGACTGCCCTGTGGGAAAGCCTCGTGGGAAAGCCTCGTGGAAAAGACTCGAGGGAAAACCATAGATCCTTTGATCCACGCGGCGGACTGCGTGACACTGCTGCTACCGCTCTGGAGGAAAGCGCAAGTGCATGCCCGCATTCGAGACGAAGACTGACTCCCCTGGGGAGACTCCAGAAGTACCCCAAGATCCATGTCAGCACTGGAGAGGAATCCTCAGGTTCCGACCCCGACTCCACACAAGGACTTAGGCCCGGCATCGACGGGAGAGGAATCCCCAGAGGCCCCCGAGGAACTCGCATGGGGACTGGCCTTTCCTGAGGCCACCAGAGCGGGTCCCTGAGGTCCCCGTCGTAAGTCGAGAGCACCTGCCGCAACTCGAGAAAATCCAGGAGGTTTTGCCCTCCAGGCGAGATGAGGCCCATTTCTGCTGAGGCTTCTCGAGGCCAATCACATCTAACCACTGGAACTTCCAAAGGGTCCTTCACACCATTGCTGCAACTCAAGAAGTTCCCCGACATACCCGTCTCCACTCGAGAGGAAGCACGTGGGGTCCCTCACACATCCAGGGGAGCCCCGTTTCCGCCTCCTAGCTCGAGATGAGGGATCCTTCCCTTTTTCGTAGGGAAAGAATTCCCGGCCTTCCAGTCGCATCTCAAGAGGAGGCGCTCTCCACAGGAAAGGCGAGAGGAACTCCAGGGTCGTGACACCATTCCAAGAGTCCCCCAGATGTGTCAGTCCATTCCAGAGGAACCTGTTTTCCCTGCACTGCCTTGACATGCAAGCCGAGGATCGACTCCCACCACATGTGCACGTGGGACAGCCCTGTGGGAAAGCCTCGTGGGAAAGCCTCGTGGGAAAGACTCGAGGGAAAACCATAGATCCTTTGATCCACGCGGCGGACTGCGTGACACTGCTGCTACCGCTCTGGAGGAAAGCGCAAGTGCATGCCCGCATTCGAGACGAGGACTGACTCCCCTGGGGAGACTCCAGACGTACCCCAAGATCCATGTCAGCACTGGAGAGGAATCCTCAGGTTCCGGCCCCGACTCCACAAAAGGTCTTAGGCCCCAGCATCGACGGGAGAGGAATCCTGAGACGCCCCCGAGGAACTCGCATGGGGACTGGCCTTTCCTGAGGCCACCAGAGCGGGTCCCTGAGGTCCCCGTCGTAAGTCGAGAACACCTGCCGCAACTCGAGAAAATCCAGGAGGTTTTGCCCTCCAGGCGAGATGAGGCCCATTTCCGCTGAGGCTTCTCGAGGCTAATCACATCTAACCACTGGAACTTCCAAAGGGTCCTTCACACCCTTGCTGCAACTCAAGAAGTTCCCCGACATACCCGTCTCCACTCGAGAGGAAGTACGTGGTGTCCCGCACACATCCAGGGGAGCCCCGTTTCCGCCTCCTAGCTCGAGATGAGGGATCCTTTCCCTGTTTCGTAGGGAAAGAATTCCCGGCATTCCCGTCGCATCTCAAGAGGAGGCGCTCTCCACAGGAAAGGCGAGAGGAACTGAAGGGTCGTGCCACCATTCCAAGAGTCCCCTAGATGTTTCAGTCCATTCCAGAGGAACCTGTTTTCCCTGCACTGCCTTGACGTTCAAGCCGAGGATCGATTCCCACCACGTGTGCACGTGGGACAGCCCTGTGGGAAAGCCTCGTGGGAAAGCCTCATGGGAAAGACTCGAGGGAAAACCATAGATCCTTTGATCCACGCGGCGGACTGCGTGACACTGCTGCTACCGCTCTGGAGGAAAGCGCAAGTGCATGCCCGCATTCGATACGAGGACTGACTCCCCTGGGGAGACTCCAGAAGTACCCCAAGATCCATGTCAGCACTGGAGAGGAATCCTCAGGTTCCGGCCCCGACTCCACACAAGGTCTTAGGCCCCGGCATCGACGGGAGAGGAATCCCGAGAGGCCCCCGAGGAACTCGCATGGGGACTGGCTTTTCCTGAGGCCACCAGAGCGGGTCCCTGAGGTCCCCGTCGTAAGTCGAGAGCACCTGCCGCAACTCGAGAAAATCCAGGAGGTTTTGCCCTCCAGGCGAGATGAGGCCCATTTCGGCTGAGGCTTCTCGAGGCTAATCACGTCTAACCACTGGAACTTCCAAAGGGTCCTTCACACCCTTGCTGCAACTCAAGAAGTTCCCCGACATACCCGTCTCCACTCGAGAGGAAGCACGTGGTGTCCCGCACACATCCAGGGGAGCCCCGTTTCCGCCTCCTAGCTCGAGATGAGGGATCCTTTCCCTGTTTCGTAGGGAAAGAATTCCCGGCGTTCCCGTCGCATCTCAAGAGGAGGCGCTCTCCACAGGAAAGGCGAGAGGAACTGAAGGGTCGTGCCACCATTCCAAGAGTCCCCTAGATGTGTCAGTCCATTCCAGAGGAACCTGTTTTCCCTGAACTGCCTTGACGTTCAAGCCGAGGATCGACTCCCACCACGTGTGCACGTGGGACAGCCCTGTGGGAAAGCCTCGTGGGAAAGCCTCGTGGGAAAGACTCGAGGGAAAACCATAGATCCTTTGATCCACGCGGCGGACTGCGTGACACTGCTGCTACCGCTCTGGAGGAAAGCGCAAGTGCATGCCCGCATTCGAGACGAGGACTGACTCCCCTGGGGAGACTCCAGACGTACCCCAAGATCCATGTCAGCACTGGAGAGGAATCCTCAGGTTCCGGCCCCGACTCCACACAAGGACTTAGGCCCCGGCATCGACGGGAGAGGAATCCCGAGAGGCCCCCGAGGAACTCGCATGGGGACTGGCCTTTCCTGAGGCCACCAGAGCGGGTCCCTGAGGTCCCCGTCGTAAGTCGAGAGCACCTGCCGCAACTCGAGAAAATCCAGGAGGTTTTGCCCTCCAGGCGAGATGAGGCCCATTTCCGCTGAGGCTTCTCGAGGCTAATCACGTCTAGCCACTGGAACTTCCAAAGGGTCCTTCACACCCTTGCTGCAACTCAAGATGTTCCCCGACATACCCGTCTCCACTCGAGAGGAAGCACGTGGTGTCCCGCCCACATACAGGGGAGCTCCGTTTCCGACTCCTAGCTCGAGATGAGGGATCCTTTCCCTGTTTCGTAGGGAAAGAATTCCCGGCGTTCCCGTCGCATCTCAAGAGGAGGCGCTCTCCACAGGAAAGGCGAGAGGAACTCCAGGGTCGTGCCACCATTCCAAGAGTCCCCCAGATGTGTCAGTCCATTCCAGAGGAACCTGTTTTCCCTGCACTGCCTTGACGTTCAAGACAAGGATCGACTCCCACCACGTGTGCACCTGGGACTGCCCTGTGGGAAAGCCTCGTGGGAAAGCCTCGTGGAAAAGACTCGAGGGAAAACCATAGATCCTTTGATCCACGCGGCGGACTGCCTGACACTGCTGCTACCGCTCTGGAGGAAAGCGCAAGTGCATGCCCGCATTCGAGACGAAGACTGACTCCCCTGGGGAGACTCCAGAAGTACCCCAAGATCCATGTCAGCACTGGAGAGGAATCCTCAGGTTCCGACCCCGACTCCACACAAGGACTTAGGCCCGGCATCGACGGGAGAGGAATCCCCAGAGGCCCCCGAGGAACTCGCATGGGGACTGGCCTTTCCTGAGGCCACCAGAGCGGGTCCCTGAGGTCCCCGTCGTAAGTCGAGAGCACCTGCCGCAACTCGAGAAAATCCAGGAGGTTTTGCCCTCCAGGCGAGATGAGGCCCATTTCTGCTGAGGCTTCTCGAGGCCAATCACATCTAACCACTGGAACTTCCAAAGGGTCCTTCACACCCTTGCTGCAACTCAAGAAGTTCCCCGACATACCCGTCTCCACTCGAGAGGAAGCACGTGGGGTCCCTCACACATCCAGGGGAGCCCCGTTTCCGCCTCCTAGCTCGAGATGAGGGATCCTTCCCTTTTTCGTAGGGAAAGAATTCCCGGCCTTCCAGTCGCATCTCAAGAGGAGGCGCTCTCCACAGGAAAGGCGAGAGGAACTCCAGGGTCGTGACACCATTCCAAGAGTCCCCCAGATGTGTCAGTCCATTCCAGAGGAACCTGTTTTCCCTGCACTGCCTTGACATGCAAGCCGAGGATCGACTCCCACCACGTGTGCACGTGGGACAGCCCTGTGGGAAAGCCTCGTGGGAAAGCCTCGTGGGAAAGACTCGAGGGAAAACCATAGATCCTTTGATCCACGCGGCGGACTGCGTGACACTGCTGCTACCACTCTGGAGGAAAGCGCAAGTGCATGCCCGCATTCGAGACGAGGACTGACTCCCCTGGGGAGACTCCAGACGTACCCCAAGATCCATGTCAGCACTGGAGAGGAATCCTCAGGTTCCGGCCCCGACTCCACAAAAGGTCTTAGGCCCCAGCATCGACGGGAGAGGAATCCTGAGACGCCCCCGAGGAACTCGCATGGGGACTGGCCTTTCCTGAGGCCACCAGAGCGGGTCCCTGAGGTCCCCGTCGTAAGTCGAGAACACCTGCCGCAACTCGAGAAAATCCAGGAGGTTTTGCCCTCCAGGCGAGATGAGGCCCATTTCCGCTGAGGCTTCTCGAGGCTAATCACATCTAACCACTGGAACTTCCAAAGGGTCCTTCACACCCTTGCTGCAACTCAAGAAGTTCCCCGACATACCCGTCTCCACTCGAGAGGAAGTACGTGGTGTCCCGCACACATCCAGGGGAGCCCCGTTTCCGCCTCCTAGCTCGAGATGAGGGATCCTTTCCCTGTTTCGTAGGGAAAGAATTCCCGGCATTCCCGTCGCATCTCAAGAGGAGGCGCTCTCCACAGGAAAGGCGAGAGGAACTGAAGGGTCGTGCCACCATTCCAAGAGTCCCCTAGATGTTTCAGTCCATTCCAGAGGAACCTGTTTTCCCTGAACTGCCTTGACGTTCAAGCCGAGGATCGACTCCCACCACGTGTGCACGTGGGACAGCCCTGTGGGAAAGCCTCGTGGGAAAGCCTCATGGGAAAGACTCGAGGGAAAACCATAGATCCTTTGATCCACGCGGCGGACTGCGTGACACTGCTGCTACCGCTCTGGAGGAAAGCGCAAGTGCATGCCCGCATTCGAGACGAGGACTGACTCCCCTGGGGAGACTCCAGAAGTACCCCAAGATCCATGTCAGCACTGGAGAGGAATCCTCAGGTTCCGGCCCCGACTCCACACAAGGTCTTAGGCCCCGGCATCAACGGGAGAGAAATCCCGAGACGCCCCCGAGGAACTCGCATGGGGACTGGCCTTTCCTGAGGCCACCAGAGCGGGTCCCTGAGGTCCCCGTCGTAAGTCGAGAGCACCTGCCGCAACTCGAGAAAATCCAGGAGGTTTTGCCCTCCAGGCGAGATGAGGCCCATTTCCGCTGAGGCTTCTCGAGGCCAATCACATCTAACCAGTGGAACTTCCAAAGGGTCCTTCACACCCTTGCTGCAACTCAAGAAGTTCCCCGACATACCCGTCTCCACTCGAGAGGAAGCACGTGGTGTCCCGCACACATCCAGGGGAGCCCCGTTTCCGCCTCCTAGCTCGAGATGAGGGATCCTTTCCCTGTTTCGTAGGGAAAGAATTCCCGGCGTTCCCGTTGCATCTCAAGAGGAGGCGCTCTCCACAGGAAAGGCGAGAGGAACTCCTGGGTCATGCCACCATTCCAAGAGTCCCCCAGATGTGTCAGTCCATTCCAGAGGAACCTGTTTTCCCTGCACTGCCTTGACGTTCAAGCCGAGGATCGACTCCCACCACGTGTGCACGTGGGACAGCCCTGTGGGAAAGCCTCGTGGGAAAGCCTCGTGGGAAAGACTCGAGGGAAAAACATAGATCCTTTGATCCGCGCGGCGGACTGCGTGACACTGCTGCTACCGCTCTGGAGGAAAGCGCAAGTGCATGCCCGCATTCGAGACGAGGACTGACTCCCCTGGGGAGACTTCAGAAGTACCCCAAGATCCATGTCAGCACTGGAGAGGAATCCTCAGGTTCCGGCCCCGACTCCACACAAGGACTTAGGCCCGGCATCGACGGGAGAGGAATCCGCAGAGGCCCCCGAGGAACTCGCATGGGGACTGGCCTTTCCTGAGGCCACCAGAGCGGGTCCCTGAGGTCCCCGTCGTAAGTCGAGAGCACCTGCCGCAACTCGAGAAAATCCAGGAGGTTTTGCCCTCCAGGCGAGATGAGGCCCATTTCCGCTGAGGCTTCTCGAGGCCAATCACGTCTAACCACTGGAACTTCCAAAGGGTCCTTCACACCATTGCTGCAACTCAAGAAGTTCCCCGATATACCCGTCTCCTCTCGAGAGGAAGCACGTGGGGTCCCGCACACATCAAGGGGAGCCCCGTTTCCGCCTCCTAGCTCGAGATGAGGGATCCTTTCCCTGTTTCGTAGGGAAAGAATTCCCTGCGTTCCCGTCGCATCTCAAGAGGAGGCGCTCTCCACAGGAAAGTCGAGAGGAACTCCAGGGTCGTGCCACCATTCCAAGAGTCCCCCAGATGTGTCAGTCCATTCCAGAGGAACCTGTTTTCCCTGCACTGCCTTGACGTTCAAGCCGAGGATCGACTCCCACCACGTGTGCACGTGGGACAGCCCTGTGGGAAAGCCTCGTGGGAAAGCCTCGTGGGAAAGACTCGAGGGAAAACCATAGATCCTTTGATCCACGCGGCGGACTGCGTGACACTATTGCTACCGCTCTGGAGGAAAGCCCAAGTGCATGCCCGCATTCGAGACGAGGACTGACTCCCCTGGGGAGACTCCAGAAGTACCCCAAGAACCATGTCAGCACTGGAGAGGAATCCTCAGGTTCCGGCCCCGACTCCACACAAGGTCTTAGGCCCCGGCATCGACGGGAGAGGAATCCCGAGAGGCCCCCGAGGAACTCGCATGGGGACTGGCCTTTCCTGAGGCCACCAGAGCGTGTCCCTGAGGTCCCCATCGTAAGTCGAGAGCACCTGCCGCAACTCGAGAAAATCCAGGAGGTTTTGCCCTCCAGGCGAGATGAGGCCCATTTCCGCTGAGGCTACTCGAGGCAAATCACATCTAACCACTGGACCTTCCAAAGGGTCCTTCACACCCTTGCTGCAACTCAAGAAGTTCCCCGACATACCCGTCTGCACTCGAGAGGAAGCACGTGGGTCCCCCACACCTCCAGGGGAGCCCCGTTTCCGCCTCCTAGCTCGAGATGAGGGATCCTTTCCCTGTTTCGTAGGGAAAGAATTCCCGGCATTCCCGTCGCATCTCAAGAGGAGGCGCTCTCCACAGGAAAGGCGAGAGGAACTCCAGGGTCGTGCCACCATTTCAAGAGTCACCCAGATGTGTCAGTCCATTCCAGAGGAACCTGTTTTCCCTGCACTGCCTTGACGTTCAAGCCGAGGATCGACTCCCACCACGTGTGCACGTGGGACAGCCCTGTGGGAAAGCCTCGTGGGAAAGCCTCCTGGGAAAGACTCGAGGGAAAACCATAGATCCTTTGATCCACGCGGCGGACTGCGTGACACTGCTGCTACCGCTTTGGAGGAAAGCGCAAGTGCATGCCCGCATTCGAGACGAGGACTGACTCCCCTGGGGAGACTCCAGAAGTACCCCAAGATCCATGTCAGCACTGGAGAGGAATCCTCAGGTTCCGGCCACGACTCCACACAAGGTCTTCGGCCCCGGCATCGACGGGAGAGGAATCCCGAGAGGCCCCCGAGGAACTCGCATGGGGACTGGCCTTTCCTGAGGCCACCAGAGCGGGTCCCTGAGGTCCCCATCGTAAGTCGAGAGCACCTGCCGCAACTCGAGAAAATCCAGGAGGTTTTGCCCTCCAGGCGAGATGAGGCCCATTTCCGCTGAGGCTTCTCGAGGCAAATCACATCTAACCACTGGACCTTCCAAAGGGTCCTTCACACCCTTGCTGCAACTCAAGAAGTTCCCTGACATACCCGTCTGCACTCGAGAGGAATCACGTGGGTCCCGCACACCTCCAGGGGAGCCCCGTTTCCTCCTCCTAGCTCGAGATGAGGGATCCTTTCCCTGTTTCGTAGGGAAAGAATTCCCGGCGTTCCCGTCGCATCTCAAGAGGAGGCGCTCTCCACAGGAAAGGCGAGAGGGACTCCAGGGTCGTGCCACCATTCCAAGAGTCACCCAGATGTGTAAGTCCATTCCAGAGGAACCTGTTTTCCCTGCACTGCCTTGACGTTCAAGCCGAGGATCGAGTCCCACCACGTGTGCACGTGGGACAGCCCTGTGGGAAAGCCTCGTGGGAAAGCCTCGTGGGAAAGACTCGAGGGAAAACCATAGATCCTTTGATCCACGCGGCGGACTGCGTGACACTGCTGCTACCGCTTTGGAGGAAAGCGCAAGTGCATGCCCGCATTCGAGCCGAGGACTGACTCCCCTTGGGAGACTCCAGAAGTACCCCAAGATCCATGTCAGCACTGGAGAGGAATCCTCAGGTTCTGGCCCAGACTCCACACAAGGTCTTAGGCCCCGGCATCGACGGGAGAGGAATCCCGAGAGGCCCCCGAGGAACTCGCATGGGGACTGGCCTTTCCTGAGGCCACCAGAGCGGTTCCCTGAGGTCCCCGTCGTAAGTCGAGAGCACCTGCCGCAACTCGAGAAAATCCAGGAGGTTTTGCCCTCCAGGCGAGATGAGGCCCATTTCCGCTGAGGCTTCTCGAGGCCAATCACGTCTAACCATTGGAACTTCCAAAGGGTCCTTCACACCATTGCTGCAACTCAAGAAGTTCCCCGATATACCCGTCTCTTCTCGAGAGGAAGCACGTGGGGTCCCGCACACTTCCAGAGGAGCCCCGTTTCCGCCTCTTAGCTCGAGATGAGGGATCCTTTCCCTGTTTCGTAGGGAAAGAATTCCCGGCGTTCCCGTCGCATCTCAAGAGGAGGCGCTCTCCACAGGAAAGGCGAGAGGAACTCCAGGGTCGTGCCACCATTCCAAGAGTCCCCCAGATGTGTCAGTCCATTCCAGAGGAACCTGTTTTCCCTGCACTGCCTTGACGTTCAAGCCGAGGATCGACTCCCACCACGTGTGCACGTGGGACTGCCCTGTGGGAAAGCCTCGTGGGAAAGACTCGAGGGAAAACCATAGATCCTTTGATCCACGCGGTGGACTGCGTGACACTGCTGCTACCGCTCTGGAGGAAAGCGCAAGTGCATGCCCGCATTCGAGACGAGGACTGACTCCCCTGGGGAGACTCCAGAAGTACCTCAAGATCCATGTCATCACTGGAGAGGAATCCTCAGGTTCCGGCCCCGAATCCACACAAGGTCTTAGGCCCCGGCATCGACGGGAGAGGAATCCCGAGAGGCCCCCGAGGAACTCGCATGGGGACTGGCCTTTCCTGAGGCCACCAGAGCGGGTCCCTGAGGGCCCCGTCGTAAGTCGAGAGCACCTGCCGCAACTCGAGATAATCCAGGAGGTTTTGCCCTCCAGGCGAGATGAGGCCCATTTCCGCTGAGGCTTCTAGAGGCCAATCACATCTAACCACTGGAACTTCCAAAGGGTCCTTCACACCCTTGCTGCAACTCAATAAGTTCCCCAACATACCCGTTTGCACTCGAGAGGAAGCACGTGGTGTCCCGCACACATCCAGGGGAGCCCCGTTTCCGCCTCCTAGCTCGAGATGAGGGATCCTTTCCCTGTTTCGTAGGGAAAGAATTCCCGGCGTTCCCGTCGCATCTCAAGAGGAGGCGCTCTCCACAGGAAAGGCGAGAGGAACTCCAGGGTCGTGCCACCATTCCAAGAGTCCCCCAGATGTGTCAGTCCATTCCAGAGGAACCTGTTTTCCCTGCACTGCCTTGACGTTCAAGCCGAGGATCAACTCCCACCACGTGTGCACGTGGGACAGCCCTGTGGGAAAGCCTCGTGGGAAAGCCTCGTGGGAAAGACTCGAGGGAAAACCATAGATCCTTTGATCCACGCGGCGGACTGCGTGACACTGCTGCTACCGCTCTGGAGGAAAGCGCAAGTGCATGCCCGCATTCGAGACGAGGACTGACTCCCCTGGGGAGACTCCAGAAGTACCCCAAGATCCATGTCAGCACTGGAGAGGAATCCTCAGGTTCCGACCCCGAATCCACACAAGGTCTTAGGCCCCGGCATCGACGGGAGAGGAATCCCGAGAGGCCCCCGAGGAACTCGCATGGGGACTGGCCTTTCCTGAGGCCACCAGAGCGGGTCCCTGAGGTCCCCGTCGTAAGTCGAGAGCACCTGCCGCAACTCGAGAAAATCCAGGAGGTTTTGCCCTCCAGGCGAGATGAGGCCCATTTCCGCTGAGGCTTCTCGAGGCTAATCACGTCTAACCACTGGAACTTCCAAAGGGTCCTTCACACCCTTGCTGCAACTCAAGAAGTTCCCCGACATACCCGTCTCCACTCGAGAGGAAGCACGTGCGACCCGCACACATCCAGGGGAGCCCCGTTTCCGCCTCCTAGCTCGAGATGAGGGATCCTTTCCCTGTTTCGTAGGGAAAGAATTCCCGGCGTTCCCGTCGCATCTCAAGAGGAGGCGCTCTCCACAGGAAAGGCGAGAGGAACTCCAGGGTCATGCCACCATTCCAAGAGTCCCCCAGATGTGTCAGTCCATTCCAGAGGAACCTGTTTTCCCTGCACTGCCTTGACGTTCAAGCCGAGCATCGACTCCCACCACGTGTGCACGTGGGACAGCCCTGTGGGAAAGCCTCGTGGGAAAGCCTCGTGGGAAAGACTCGAGGGAAAACCGTAGATCCTTTGATCCACGCGGCGGACTGCGTGACACTGCTGCTACCGCTCTGGAGGAAAGCGCAAGTGCATGCCCGCATTCGAGACGAGGACTGACTCCCCTGGGGAGACTCCAGAAGTACCCCAAGATCCATGTCAGCACTGGAGAGGAATCCTCAGGTTCCGGCCCCGACTCCACACAAGGTCTTAGGCCCCGGCATCTACGGGAGAGGAATCCCGAGAGGCCCCCGAGGAACTCGCATGGGGACTGGCCTTTCCTGAGGCCACCAGAGCGGTTCCCTGAGGTCCCCGTCGTAAGTCGAGAGCACCTGCCGCAACTCGAGAAAATCCAGGAGGTTTTGCCCTCCAGGCGAGATGAGGCCCATTTCCGCTGAGGCTTCTCGAGGCCAATCACATCTAACCACTGGAAATTCCAAAGGGTCCTTCACACCCTTGATGGAACTCAAGAAGTTCCCCGACATACACGTCTGCACTCGAGAGGAAGCACGTGGTGTCCCGCACACATCCAGGGGAGCCCCGTTTCCGCCTCCTAGCTCGAGATGAGGGATCCTTTCCCTGATTCGTAGGGAAAGAATTCCCGGCGTTTGCGTCGCATCTCAAGAGGAGGCGCTCTCCACTGGAAAGGCGAGAGGAACTGCAGGGTCGAGACACCATTCCAAGAGTCCCCCAGATGAGTCAGTCCATTCCAGAGGAAACTGTTTTCCCTGCACTGCCTTGACGTTCAAGCCGAGGATCGACTCCCACCACGTGTGCACGTGGGACAGCCCTGTGGGAAAGCCTCGTTTGAAAACCTCGTGGGAAAGACTCGAGGGAAAACCATAGATCCTTTGATCCACGCAGCGGACTGTGTGACACTGCTGCTACCGCTCTGGAGGAAAGCGCAATGCATGCCCGCATTCGAGACGAGGACTGACTCCCCTGGGGAGACTCCAGAAGTACCCCAAGATCCATGTCAGCCCTGGAGAGGAATCCTCAGGTTCCGGCCCCGACTCCACACAAGGTCTTAGGCCCCTGCATCGACGGGAGAGGAATCCCGAGAGGCCCCCGAGGAACTCGCATGGGGACTGGCCTTTCCTGAGGCCACCAGAGCGGGTCCCTGAGGTCCCCGTCGTAAGTCGAGAGCACCTGCCGCAACTAGAGAAAATCCAGGAGGTTTTGCCCTCCAGGCGAGATGAGGCCCATTTCCGCTGAGGCTTCTCGAGGCCAATCACATCTAACCACTGGAACTTCCAAAGGGTCCTTCACACCCTTGCTGCAACTCAAGAAGTTCCCCGACATACCCGTCTCCACTCGAGAGGAAGCACGTGGGGTCCCGCACACATCCAGGGGAGCCCCGTTTCCGCCTCCTAGCTCGAGATGAGGGATCCTTTCCCTGTTTCGTAGGGAAAGAATTCCTGGCGTTCCCGTCGCATCTCAAGAGGAGGCGCTCTCCACAGGAAAGGCGAGAGGAACTCCAGGGTCGTGACACCATTCCAAGAGTCCCCCAGATGTGTCAGTCCATTCCAGAGGAACCTGTTTTCCCTGCACTGCCTTGACGTTCAAGCCGAGGATCGACTCCCACCACGTGTGCACGTGGGACAGCCCTGTGGGAAAGCCTCCTGGGAAAACCTCGTGGGAAGGACTCGAGGGAAAACCATAGATCCTTTGATCCACGCGGCGGACTGCGTGACAGTGCTGCTACCGCTCTGGAGGAAAGCGCAAGTGCATGCTCGCATTCGAGACGAAGACTGACTCCCCTGGGGAGTCTCCAGAAGTACCCCAAGATCCATGTCAGCACTGGAGAGGAATCCTCAGGTTCCGGCCCCAACTCCACACAAGGTCTTAGGCCCCGGCATCGACGGGAGAGGAATCCCGAGAGGCCCCCGAGGAACTCGCATGGGGACTGGCCTTTCCTGAGGCCACCAGAGCGGGTCCCTGAAGTCCCCGTCGTAAGTCGAGAGCACCTGCCGCAACTCGAGAAAATCCAGGAGGTTTTGCCCTCCAGGCGAGATGAGGCCCATTTCCGCTGAGGCTTCTCGAGGCCAATCACATCTAACCACTGGAACTTCCAAAGGGTCCTTAACACCCTTGCTTCAACTCAAGAAGTTCCCCGACATACCCGTCTCCACTCGAGAGGAAGCACGTGGTGTCCCGCACACATCCAGGGGAGACCCGTTTCGGCCTCCTAGCTCGAGATGAGGGATCCTTTCCCTGTTTCGTAGGGAAAGAATTCCCGGCGTTCCCGTTGCATCTCAAGAGGAGGCGCTCTCCACAGGAAAGGCGAGAGGAACTCCAGGGTCATGCCACCTTTCCAAGAGTCCCCCAGATGTGTCAGTCCATTCCAGAGGAACCTGTTTTCCCTGCACTGCCTTGACGTTCAAGCCGAGGATCGAGTCCCACCACGTGTGCACGTGGGACAGCCCTGTGGGAAAGCCTCGTGGGAAAGCCTCGTGGGAAAGACTCGAGGGAAAACCATAGATCTTTTAATCCACGCGGCGGACTGCGTGACACTGCTGCTACCGCTCTGGAGGAAAGCGCAAGTGCATGCCCGCATTCGAGACGAGGACTGACTCCCCTGGGGAGACTCCAGAAGTACCCCAAGATCCATGTCAGCACTGGAGCGGAATCCTCAGGTTCCGGCCCCGACTCCACACAAGGTCTTAGGCCCCGGCATCGACGGGAGAGGAATCCCGAGAGGCCCCCGAGGAACTCGCATGGGGACTGGCCTTTCCTGAGGCCACCAGAGCGGGTCCCTGAGGTCCCCGTCGTAAGTCGAGAGCACCTGCCGCAACTCGAGAAAATCCAGGAGGTTTTGCCCTCCAGGCGAGATGAGGCCCATTTCCGCTGAGGCTTCTCGAGGCCAATCACGTCTAACCTCTGGAAATTCCAAAGGGTCCTTCACACCCTTGCTGCAACTCAAGAAGTTCCCCGACATACCCGTCTGCACTCGAGAGGAAGCACGTGGGGTCCCGCACACATCCAGGGGAGCCCCGTTTCCGCCTCCTAGCTCGAGATGAGGGATCCTTTCCCTGTTTCGTAGGGAAAGAACTCCCGGCGTTCCCGTCGCATCTCAAGAGTAGGCGCTCTCCACAGGAAAGGCGAGAGGAACTCGAGGGTCGTGCCACCATTCCAAGAGTCCCCCAGATGTGTCAGTCCATTCCAGAGGAACCTGTTTTCCCTGTACTGCCTTGACGTTCAAGCCGAGGATCGACTCCCACCACGTGTGCACGTGGGACAGCCCTGTGGGAAAGCCTCGTGGGAAAGCCTCGTGGGAAAGACTCGAGGGAAAACCATAGATCCTTTGATCCACGCGGCGGACTGCGTGACACTGCTGCTACCGCTCTGGAGGAAAGCGCAAGTGCATGCCCGCATTCGAGACGAGGACTGACTCCCCTGGGGAGACTCCAGAAGTACCCCAAGATCCATGTCAGCACTGGAGAGGAATCCTCAGGTTCCGGCCCCGACTCCACACAAGGTCTTAGGCCCCGGCATCGACGGGAGAGGAATCCCGAGACGCCCCCGAGAAACTCGCATGGGACGGGCCTTTCCTGAGGCCACCAGAGCGGGTCCCTGAGGTCCCCGTAGTAAGTCTAGAGCACCTGCCGCAACTCGAGAAAATCCAGGAGGTTTTGCCCTCCAGGCGAGATGAGGCCCATTTCCGCTGAGGCTTCTCGAGGCCAATCACGTCTAACCACTGGAACTTCCAAAGGGTCCTTCACACCCTTGCTGCAACTCAAGAAGTTCCCCGACATACCCGTCTCCACTCGAGAGGAAGCACGTGGGGTCCCGCACACATCCAGGGGAGCCCCGTTTCCGCCTCCTATCTCGAGATGAGGGATCCTTTCCCTGTTTCGTAGGGAAAGAATTCCCGGCGTTCTCGTCGCATCTCAAGAGGAGGCGCTCTCCACAGGAAAGGCGAGAGGAACTCCAGGGTCATGCCACCATTCCAAGAGTCCCCCAGATGTGTCAGGCCATTCCAGAGGAACCTGTTTTCCCTGCACTGCCTTGACGTTCAAGCCGAGGATCGACTCCCACCACGTGTGCACGTGGGCAGCCCTGTGGGAAAGCCTCGTGGGAAAGCCTCGAGGGAAAACCATAGATCCTTTGATCCACGTGGCGGTTTGCGTGACACTGCTGCTACCGCTCTGGAGGAAAGCGCAAGTGCATGCCCGCATTGGAGACGAGGACTGACTCCCCTGGGGAGACTCCAGAAGTACCCCAAGATCCATGTCAGCACTGGAGAGGAATCCTCAGGTTCCGGCCCCGACTCCACACAAGGTCTTAGGCCCCGGCATCGACGGGAGAGGAATCACGAGAGGGCCCCGAAGAACTCGCATGGGGACTGGCCTTTCCTGAGGCCACCAGAGCGGGTCCCTGAGGTCCCCGTCGTAAGTCGAGAGCACCTGCCGCAACTCGAGAAAATCCAGGAGGTTTTGCCCTCCAGGCGAGATGAGGCCCATTTCCGCTGAGGCTTCTCGAGGCCAATCACATCTAACCACTGGAACTTCCAAAGGGTCCTTCACACCCTTGCTGCAACTCAAGAAGTTCCCCGACATACCCGTCTGCACTCGAGAGGAAGCACGTGGTGTCCCGCACACATCCAGGGGAGCCCCGTTTCCGCCTCCTAGATCGAGATGAGGGATCCTTTCCCTGTTTCGTAGGGAAAGAATTCCCGGCGTTCCAGTCGCATCTCAAGAGGAGGCGCTCTCCACAGGAAAGGCGAGAGGAACTCCAGGGTCGTGACACCATTCCAAGAGTCCCCCAGATGTGTCAGTCCATTCCAGAGGAACCTGTTTTCCCTGCACTGCCTTGACGTTCAAGCCGAGGATCGACTCCCACCACGTGTGCACGTGGGACAGCCCTGTGGGAAAGCCTCGTGGGAAAGCCTCGAGGGAAAACCATAGATCCTTTGATCCACGTGGCGGATTGCGTGACACTGCTGCTACCGCTCTGGAGGAAAGCGCAAGTGCATGCCCGCATTCGAGACGAGGACTGACTCCCCTGGGGAGACTCCAGAAGTACCCCAAGATCCATGTCAGCACTGGAGAGGATTCCTCAGGTTCCGGCCCCGACTCCACACAAGGTCTTAGGCCCCGGCATCGACGGGAGAGGAATCCCGAGAGGCCCCCGAGGAACTCGCATGGGGACTGGCCTTTCCTGAGGCCACCAGAGCGGGTCCCTGAGGTCCCCGTCGTAAGTCGAGAGCACCTGCCGCAACTCGAGAAAATCCAGGAGGTTTTGCCCTCCAGGCGAGATGAGGCACATTTCCGCTGAGGCTTCTCGAGGCCAATCACATCTAACCACTGGACTTTCCAAAGGTTCCTTCACACCCTTGCTGCAACTCAAGAAGTTCCCCGACATACCCGCCTGCACTCGAGAGGAAGCACGTGGGGTCCCGCACACATCCAGGGGAGCGCCGTTTCCGCCTCCTAGCTCGAGATGAGGGATCCTTTCCCTGTTTCGTAGGGAAAGAATTCCCGGCGTTCACGTCGCTTCTCAAGAGGAGGCGCTCTCCACAGGAAAGGCGAGAGGTCCTCCAGGGTCGTGCCACCATTCCAAGAGTCTCCCAGATGAGTCAGTCCATTCCAGAGGAACCTGTTTTCCCTGCACTGCCTTGACGTTCAAGCCGAGGATCGACTCCCACCACGTGTGTACGTGGGACAGCCCTGTGGGAAAGCCTCGTGGGAAAGCCTCGTGGGAAAGACTCGAGGGAAAACCATAGATCCTTTGATCCATGCGGCGGACTGCGTGACACTGCTGCTACCGCTCTGGAGGAAAGCGCAAGTGCATGCCCGCATTCGAGACGAGGACTGACTCCCCTGGGGAGACTCCAGAAGTACCCCAAGATCCATGTCAGCACTGGAGAGGAATCCTCAGGTACCGGCCCCGACTCCACACAAGGTCTTAGGCCCCGGCATCGACGGGAGAGGAATCCCGAGAGGCCCCCGAGGAACTCGCATGGGGACGGGACTTTCCTGAGGCCACCAGAGCGGTTCCCTGAGGTCCCCGTCGTAAGTCGAGAGCACCTGCCGCAACTCGAGAAAATCCAGGCGGTTTTGCCCTCCAGGCGAGATGAGGCCCATTTCCGCTGAGGCTTCTCGAGGCCAATCACGTCTAACCACTGGAACTTCCAAAGGGTCCTTCACACCCTTGCTGCAACTCAAGAAGTTCCCCGACATACCCGTCTCCACTCGAGAGGAAGCACGTGGTGTCCCGCACACATCCAGGGGAGCCCCATTTCCGCCTCCTAGCTCGAGATGAGGGATCCTTTCCCTGTTTCGTAGGGAAAGAATTCCCGGCGTTCTTGTCGCATCTCAAGAGGAGGCGCTCTCCACAGGAGAGGCGAGAGGAACTCCAGGGTCATGCCACCATTCCAAGAGTCCCCCAGATGTGTCAGTCCATTCCAGAGGAACCTGTTTTCCCTGCACTGCCTTGACGTTCAAGCCGAGGATAGACTCCCACCACGTGTGCACGTGGGACAGCCCTGTGGGAAAGCCTCGTGGGAAAGCCTCGTGGGAAAGACTCGAGGGAAAACCATAGATCCTTTGATCCACGCGGCGGACTGCGTGACACTGCTGCTACCGCTCTGGAGGAAAGCGCAAGTGCATCCCCGCATTCGAGACGAGGACTGACTCCCCTGGGGAGACTCCAGAAGTACCCCAAGATCCATGTCAGCACTGGAGAGGAATCCTCAGGTTCCGGCCCCGACTCCACACAAGGTCTTAGGCCTCGGCATCCACGGGAGAGGAATCACGAGAGGGCCCCGAGGAACTCGCATGGGGACTGGCCTTTCCTGAGGCCACCAGAGCGGGTCCCTGAGGTCCCCGTCGTAAGTCGAGAGCACCTGCCGCAACTCGAGAAAATCCAGGAGGTTTTGCCCTCCAGGCGAGATGAGGCCCATTTCCGCTGAGGCTTCTCGAGGTCAATCACATCTAACCACTGGAACTTCCAAAGGGTCCTTCACACCCTTGCTGCAACTCAAGAAGTTCCCCGACATACCCGTCTCCACTCGAGAGGAAGCACGTGGTGTCCCGCACATATCCAGCGGAGCCCCGTTTCCGCCTCCTAGCTCGAGATAAGGGATCCTTTCCCTGTTTCGTAGGGAAAGAATTCCCGGCGTTCCAGTCGCATCTCAAGAGGAGGCGCTCTCCACAGGAAAGGCGAGAGGAACTCCAGGGTCGTGACACCATTCCAAGAGTCCCCCAGATGTGTCAGTCCATTCCAGAGGAACCTGTTTTCCCTGCACTGCCTTGACGTTCAAGCCGAGGATCGACTCCCACCACGTGTGCACGTGGGACAGCCCTGTGGGAAAGCTTCGTGGGAAAGCCTCGAGGGAAAACCATAGATCCTTTGATCCACGTGGCGGATTGCGTGACACTGCTGCTACCGCTCTGGAGGAAAGCGCAAGTGCATGCCCGCATTCGAGACGAGGACTGACTCCCCTGGGGAGACTCCAGAAGTACCCCAAGATCCATGTCAGCACTGGAGAGGATTCCTCATGTTCCGGCCCCGACTCCACACAAGGTCTTAGGCTCCGGCATCGACGGGAGAGGAATCCCGAGAGGCCCCCGAGGAACTCGCATGGGGACTGGCCTTTCCTGAGGCCACCAGAGCGGGTCCCTGAGGTCCCCGTCGTAAGTCGAGAGCACCTGCCGGAACTGGAGAAAATCCAGGAGGTTTTGCCCTCCAGGCGAGATGAGGCCCATTTCCGCTGAGGCTTCTCGAGGCCAATCACATCTAACCACTGGAACTTCCAAAGGTTCCTTCACACCCTTGCTGCAACTCAAGAAGTTCCCCGACATACCCGTCTGCACTCGAGAGGAAGCACGTGGGGTCCCGCACACATCCAGGGGAGCGCCGTTTCCGCCTCCTAGCTCGAGATGAGGGATCCTTTCCCTGTTTCGTAGGGAAAGAATTCCCGGCGTTCACGTCGCTTCTCAAGAGGAGGCGCTCTCCACAGGAAAGGCGAGAGGTCCTCCAGGGTCGTGCCACCACTCCAAGAGTCTCCCAGATGAGTCAGTCCATTCCAGAGGAACCTGTTTTCCCTGCACTGCCTTGACGTTCAAGCCGAGGATCGACTCCCACCACGTGTGTACGTGGGACAGCCCTGTGGGAAAGCCTCGTGGAAAAGCCTCGTGGGAAAGACTCGAGGGAAAACCATAGATCCTTTGATCCATGCGGCGGACTGCGTGACACTGCTGCTACCGCTCTGGAGGAAAGCGCAAGTGCATGCCCGCATTCGAGACGAGGACTGACTCCCCTGGGGAGACTCCAGAAATACCCCAAGAACCATGTCAGCACTGGAGAGGAATCCTCAGGTTCCGGCCCCGACTCCACACAAGGTCTTAGGCTCCGGCATCGACGGGAGAGGAATCCCGAGAGGCCCCCGAGGAACTCGCATGGGGACGGGCCTTTCCTGAGGCCACCAGAGCGGTTCCCTGAGGTCCCCGTCGTAAGTCGAGAGCACCTGCCGCAACTGGAGAAAATCCAGGAGGTTTTGCCCTCCAGGCGTGATGAGGCCCATTTCCGCTGAGGCTTCTCGAGGCCAATCACGTCTAACCACTGGAACTTCCAAAGGGTCCTTCACACCCTTGCTGCAACTCAAGAAGTTCCCCGACATACCCGTCTCCACTCGAGAGGAAGCACGTGGTGTCCCGCACACATCCAGGGGAGCCCCGTTTCCGCCTCCTAGCTCGAGATGAGGGATCCTTTCCCTGTTTCGTAGGGAAAGAATTCCCGGCGTTCCAGTCGCATATCAAGAGGAGGCGCTCTCAACAGGAGAGGCGAGAGGAACTCCAGGGTCATGCCACCATTCCAAGAGTCCCCCAGATGTGTCAGTCCATTCCAGAGGAACCTGTTTTCCCTGCACTGCCTTGACGTTCAAGCCGAGGATCGACTCCCACCACGTGTGCACGTGGGACAGCCCTGTGGGAAAGCCTCGTGGGAAAGCCTCGTGGGAAAGACTCGAGGGAAAACCATAGATGCTTTGATCCACGCGGCGGACTGCGTGACACTGCTGCTACCGCTCTGGAGGAAAGCGCAAGTGCATGCCCGCATTCGAGACGAGGACTGACTCCCCTGGGGAGACTCCAGAAGTACCCCAAGATCCATGTCAGCACTGGAGAGGAATCCTCAGGTTCCGGCCCCGACTCCACACAAGGTCTTAGGCCTCGGCATCCACGGGAGAGGAATCACGAGAGGGCCCCGAGGAACTCGCATGGGGACTGGCCTTTCCTGAGGCCACCAGAGCGGGTCCCTGAGTTCCCCGTCGTACGTCTAGAGCACCTGCCGCAACTCGAGAAAATCCAGGAGGTTTTGCCCTCCAGGCGAGATGAGGCCCATTTCCGCTGAGGCTTCTCGGGGCCAATCACATCTAACCACTGGAACTTCCAAAGGGTCCTTCACACCCTTGCTGCAACTCAAGAAGTTCCCCGACATACCCGTCTCCACTCGAGAGGAAGCACGTGGTGTCCCGCACACATCCAGGGGAGCCCCGTTTCCGCCTCCTAGCTCGAGATGAGGGATCCCTTCCCTGTTTCGTAGGGAAAGAATTCCCGGCGTTCCAGTCGCATATCAAGAGGAGGCGCTCTCCACAGGAAAGGCGAGAGGAACTCCAGGGTCGTGTCACCATTCCAAGAGTCCCCCAGATGTGTCAGTCCATTCCAGAGGAACCTGTTTTCCCTGCACTGCCTTGACGTTCAAGCCGAGGATCGACTCCCACCACGTGTGCACGTGGGACAGCCCTGTGGGAAAGCCTCGTGGGAAAGCCTCGAGGGAAAACCATAGATCCTTTGATCCACGTGGCGGATTGCGTGACACTGCTGCTACCGCTCTGGAGGAAAGCGCAAGTGCATGCCCGCATTCGAGACGAGGACTGACTCCCCTGGGGAGACTCCAGAAGTACCCCAAGATCCATGTCAGCACTGGAGAGGATTCCTCAGGTTCCGGCCCCGACTCCACACAAGGTCTTAGGCTCCGGCATCGACGGGAGAGGAATCCCGAGAGGCCCCCGAGGAACTCGCATGGGGACTGGCCTTTCCTGAGGCCACCAGAGCGGGTCCCTGAGGTCCCCGTCGTAAGTCGAGAGCACCTGCCGCAACTCGAGAAAATCCAGGAGGTTTTGCCCTCCAGGCGAGATGAGGCCCATTTCCGCTGAGGCTTCTCGAGGCCAATCACATCTAACCACTGGAACTTCCAAAGGTTCCTTCACACCCTTGCTGCAACTCAAGAAGTTCCCCGACATACCCGTCTGCACTCGAGAGGAAGCACGTGGGGTCCCGCACACATCCAGGGGAGCGCCGTTTCCGCCTCCTAGCTCGAGATGAGGGATCCTTTCCCTGTTTCGTAGGGAAAGAATTCCCGGCGTTCACGTCGCTTCTCAAGAGGAGGCGCTCTCCACAGGAAAGGCGAGAGGTCCTCCAGGGTCGTGCCACCACTCCAAGAGTCTCCCAGATGAGTCAGTCCATTCCAGAGGAACCTGTTTTCCCTGCACTGCCTTGACGTTCAAGCCGAGGATCGACTCCCACCACGTGTGTACGTGGGACAGCCCTGTGGGAAAGCCTCGTGGAAAAGCCTCGTGGGAAAGACTCGAGGGAAAACCATAGATCCTTTGATCCATGCGGCGGACTGCGTGACACTGCTGCTACCGCTCTGGAGGAAAGCGAAAGTGCATGCCCGCATTCGAGACGAGGACTGACTCCCCTGGGGAGACTCCAGAAATACCCCAAGAACCATGTCAGCACTGGAGAGGAATCCTCAGGTTCCGGCCCCGACTCCACACAAGGTCTTAGGCTCCGGCATCGACGGGAGAGGAATCCCGAGAGGCCCCCGAGGAACTCGCATGGGGACGGGCCTTTCCTGAGGCCACCAGAGCGGTTCCCTGAGGTCCCCGTCGTAAGTCGAGAGCACCTGCCGCAACTGGAGAAAATCCAGGAGGTTTTGCCCTCCAGGCGTGATGAGGCCCATTTCCGCTGAGGCTTCTCGAGGCCAATCACGTCTAACCACTGGAACTTCCAAAGGGTCCTTCACACCCTTGCTGCAACTCAAGAAGTTCCCCGACATACCCGTCTCCACTCGAGAGGAAGCACGTGGTGTCCCGCACACATCCAGGGGAGCCCCGTTTCCGCCTCCTAGCTCGAGATGAGGGATCCTTTCCCTGTTTCGTAGGGAAAGAATTCCCGGCGTTCCAGTCGCATATCAAGAGGAGGCGCTCTCAACAGGAGAGGCGAGAGGAACTCCAGGGTTATGCCACCATTCCAAGAGTCCCCCAGATGTGTCAGTCCATTCCAGAGGAACCTGTTTTCCCTGCACTGCCTTGACGTTCAAGCCGAGGATCGACTCCCACCACGTGTGCACGTGGGACAGCCCTGTGGGAAAGCCTCGTGGGAAAGCCTCGTGGGAAAGACTCGAGGGAAAACCATAGATGCTTTGATCCACGCGGCGGACTGCGTGACACTGCTGCTACCGCTCTGGAGGAAAGCGCAAGTGCATGCCCGCATTCGAGACGAGGACTGACTCCCCTGGGGAGACTCCAGAAGTACCCCAAGATCCATGTCAGCACTGGAGAGGAATCCTCAGGTTCCGGCCCCGACTCCACACAAGGTCTTAGGCCTCGGCATCCACGGGAGAGGAATCACGAGAGGGCCCCGAGGAACTCGCATGGGGACTGGCCTTTCCTGAGGCCACCAGAGCGGGTCCCTGAGTTCCCCGTCGTAAGTCTAGAGCACCTGCCGCAACTCGAGAAAATCCAGGAGGTTTTGCCCTCCAGGCGAGATGAGGCCCATTTCCGCTGAGGCTTCTCGGGGCCAATCACATCTAACCACTGGAACTTCCAAAGGGTCCTTCACACCCTTGCTGCAACTCAAGAAGTTCCCCGACATACACGTCTGCACTCGAGAGGAAGCACGTGGTGTCCCGCACACATCCAGGGGAGCCCCGTTTCCGCCTCCTAGCTCGAGATGAGGGATCCTTTCCCTGATTCGTAGGGAAAGAATTCCCGGCGTTTGCGTCGCATCTCAAGAGGAGGCGCTCTCCACTGGAAAGGCGAGAGGAACTGCAGGGTCGAGACACCATTCCAAGAGTCCCCCAGATGAGTCAGTCCATTCCAGAGGAAACTGTTTTCCCTGCACTGCCTTGACGTTCAAGCCGAGGATCGACTCCCACCACGTGTGCACGTGGGACAGCCCTGTGGGAAAGCCTCGTTTGAAAACCTCGTGGGAAAGACTCGAGGGAAAACCATAGATCCTTTGATCCACGCAGCGGACTGTGTGACACTGCTGCTACCGCTCTGGAGGAAAGCGCAATGCATGCCCGCATTCGAGATGAGGACTGACTCCCCTGGGGAGACTCCAGAAGTACCCCAAGATCCATGTCAGCCCTGGAGAGGAATCCTCAGGTTCCGGCCCCGACTCCACACAAGGTCTTAGGCCCCTGCATCGACGGGAGAGGAATCCCGAGAGGCCCCCGAGGAACTCGCATGGGGACTGGCCTTTCCTGAGGCCACCAGAGCGGGTCCCTGAGGTCCCCGTCGTAAGTCGAGAGCACCTGCCGCAACTAGAGAAAATCCAGGAGGTTTTGCCCTCCAGGCGAGATGAGGCCCATTTCCGCTGAGGCTTCTCGAGGCCAATCACATCTAACCACTGGAACTTCCAAAGGGTCCTTCACACCCTTGCTGCAACTCAAGAAGTTCCCCGACATACCCGTCTCCACTCGAGAGGAAGCACGTGGGGTCCCGCACACATCCAGGGGAGCCCCGTTTCCGCCTCCTAGCTCGAGATGAGGGATCCTTTCCCTGTTTCGTAGGGAAAGAATTCCTGGCGTTCCCGTCGCATCTCAAGAGGAGGCGCTCTCCACAGGAAAGGCGAGAGGAACTCCAGGGTCGTGACACCATTCCAAGAGTCCCCCAGATGTGTCAGTCCATTCCAGAGGAACCTGTTTTCCCTGCACTGCCTTGACGTTCAAGCCGAGGATCGACTCCCACCACGTGTGCACGTGGGCAGCCCTGTGGGAAAGCCTCGTGGGAAAGCCTCGAGGGAAAACCATAGATCCTTTGATCCACGTGGCGGTTTGCGTGACACTGCTGCTACCGCTCTGGAGGAAAGCGCAAGTGCATGCCCGCATTGGAGACGAGGACTGACTCCCCTGGGGAGACTCCAGAAGTACCCCAAGATCCATGTCAGCACTGGAGAGGAATCCTCAGGTTCCGGCCCCGACTCCACACAAGGTCTTAGGCCCCGGCATCGACGGGAGAGGAATCACGAGAGGGCCCCGAAGAACTCGCATGGGGACTGGCCTTTCCTGAGGCCACCAGAGCGGGTCCCTGAGGTCCCCGTCGTAAGTCGAGAGCACCTGCCGCAACTCGAGAAAATCCAGGAGGTTTTGCCCTCCAGGCGAGATGAGGCCCATTTCCGCTGAGGCTTCTCGAGGCCAATCACATCTAACCACTGGAACTTCCAAAGGGTCCTTCACACCCTTGCTGCAACTCAAGAAGTTCCCCGACATACCCGTCTCCACTCGAGAGGAAGCACGTGGGGTCCCGCACACATCCAGGGGAGCCCCGTTTCCGCCTCCTAGATCGAGATGAGGGATCCTTTCCCTGTTTCGTAGGGAAAGAATTCCCGGCGTTCCAGTCGCATCTCAAGAGGAGGCGCTCTCCACAGGACAGGCGAGAGGAACTCCAGGGTCGTGCCACCATTCCAAGAGTCCCCCAGATGTGTCAGTCCATTCCAGAGGAACCTGTTTTCCCTGCACTGCCTTGACGTTCAAGCCGAGGATCGACTCCCACCACGTGTGCACGTGGGACAGCCCTGTGGGAAAGCCTCGTGGGAAAGCCTCGAGGGAAAACCATAGATCCTTTGATCCACGTGGCGGATTGCGTGACACTGCTGCTACCGCTCTGGAGGAAAGCGCAAGTGCATGCCCGCATTCGAGACGAGGACTGACTCCCCTGGGGAGACTCCAGAAGTACCCCAAGATCCATGTCAGCACTGGAGAGGATTCCTCAGGTTCCGGCCCCGACTCCACACAAGGTCTTAGGCCCCGGCATCGACGGGAGAGGAATCCCGAGAGGCCCCCGAGGAACTCGCATGGGGACTGGCCTTTCCTGAGGCCACCAGAGCGGGTCCCTGAGGTCCCCGTCGTAAGTCGAGAGCACCTGCCGCAACTCGAGAAAATCCAGGAGGTTTTGCCCTCCAGGCGAGATGAGGCCCATTTCCGCTGAGGCTTCTCGAGGCCAATCACATCTAACCACTGGACTTTCCAAAGGTTCCTTCACACCCTTGCTGCAACTCAAGAAGTTCCCCGACATACCCGCCTGCACTCGAGAGGAAGCACGTGGGGTCCCGCACACATCCAGGGGAGCGCCGTTTCCGCCTCCTAGCTCGAGATGAGGGATCCTTTCCCTGTTTCGTAGGGAAAGAATTCCCGGCGTTCACGTCGCTTCTCAAGAGGAGGCGCTCTCCACAGGAAAGGCGAGAGGTCCTCCAGGGTCGTGCCACCATTCCAAGAGTCTCCCAGATGAGTCAGTCCATTCCAGAGGAACCTGTTTTCCCTGCACTGCCTTGACTTTCAAGCCGAGGATCGACTCCCACCACGTGTGTACGTGGGACAGCCCTGTGGGAAAGCCTCGTGGGAAAGCCTCGTGGGAAAGACTCGAGGGAAAACCATAGATCCTTTGATCCATGCGGCGGACTGCGTGACACTGCTGCTACCGCTCTGGAGGAAAGCGCAAGTGCATGCCCGCATTCGAGACGAGGACTGACTCCCCTGGGGAGACTCCAGAAGTACCCCAAGATCCATGTCAGCACTGGAGAGGAATCCTCAGGTACCGGCCCCGACTCCACACAAGGTCTTAGGCCCCGGCATCGACGGGAGAGGAATCCCGAGAGGCCCCCGAGGAACTCGCATGGGGACGGGACTTTCCTGAGGCCACCAGAGCGGTTCCCTGAGGTCCCCGTCGTAAGTCGAGAGCACCTGCCGCAACTCGAGAAAATCCAGGCGGTTTTGCCCTCCAGGCGAGATGAGGCCCATTTCCGCTGAGGCTTCTCGAGGCCAATCACGTCTAACCACTGGAACTTCCAAAGGGTCCTTCACACCCTTGCTGCAACTCAAGAAGTTCCCCGACATACCCGTCTCCACTCGAGAGGAAGCACGTGGTGTCCCGCACACATCCAGGGGAGCCCCATTTCCGCCTCCTAGCTCGAGATGAGGGATCCTTTCCCTGTTTCGTAGGGAAAGAATTCCCGGCGTTCTTGTCGCATCTCAAGAGGAGGCGCTCTCCACAGGAGAGGCGAGAGGAACTCCAGGGTCATGCCACCATTCCAAGAGTCCCCCAGATGTGTCAGTCCATTCCAGAGGAACCTGTTTTCCCTGCACTGCCTTGACGTTCAAGCCGAGGATCGACTCCCACCACGTGTGCACGTGGGACAGCCCTGTGGGAAAGCCTCGTGGGAAAGCCTCGTGGGAAAGACTCGAGGGAAAACCATAGATCCTTTGATCCACGCGGCGGACTGCGTGACACTGCTGCTACCGCTCTGGAGGAAAGCGCAAGTGCATGCCCGCATTCGAGACGAGGACTGACTCCCCTGGGGAGACTCCAGAAGTACCCCAAGATCCATGTCAGCACTGGAGAGGAATCCTCAGGTTCCGGCCCCGACTCCACACAAGGTCTTAGGCCTCGGCATCCACGGGAGAGGAATCACGAGAGGGCCCCGAGGAACTCGCATGGGGACTGGCCTTTCCTGAGGCCACCAGAGCGGGTCCCTGAGGTCCCCGTCGTAAGTCGAGAGCACCTGCCGCAACTCGAGAAAATCCAGGAGGTTTTGCCCTCCAGGCGAGATGAGGCCCATTTCCGCTGAGGCTTCTCGAGGTCAATCACATCTAACCACTGGAACTTCCAAAGGGTCCTTCACACCCTTGCTGCAACTCAAGAAGTTCCCCGACATACCCGTCTCCACTCGAGAGGAAGCACGTGGTGTCCCGCACATATCCAGCGGAGCCCCGTTTCCGCCTCCTAGCTCGAGATAAGGGATCCTTTCCCTGTTTCGTAGGGAAAGAATTCCCGGCGTTCCAGTCGCATCTCAAGAGGAGGCGCTCTCCACAGGAAAGGCGAGAGGAACTCCAGGGTCGTGACACCATTCCAAGAGTCCCCCAGATGTGTCAGTCCATTCCAGAGGAACCTGTTTTCCCTGCACTGCCTTGACGTTCAAGCCGAGGATCGACTCCCACCACGTGTGCACGTGGGACAGCCCTGTGGGAAAGCTTCGTGGGAAAGCCTCGAGGGAAAACCATAGATCCTTTGATCCACGTGGCGGATTGCGTGACACTGCTGCTACCGCTCTGGAGGAAAGCGCAAGTGCATGCCCGCATTCGAGACGAGGACTGACTCCCCTGGGGAGACTCCAGAAGTACCCCAAGATCCATGTCAGCACTGGAGAGGATTCCTCATGTTCCGGCCCCGACTCCACACAAGGTCTTAGGCTCCGGCATCGACGGGAGAGGAATCCCGAGAGGCCCCCGAGGAACTCGCATGGGGACTGGCCTTTCCTGAGGCCACCAGAGCGGGTCCCTGAGGTCCCCGTCGTAAGTCGAGAGCACCTGCCGGAACTGGAGAAAATCCAGGAGGTTTTGCCCTCCAGGCGAGATGAGGCCCATTTCCGCTGAGGCTTCTCGAGGCCAATCACATCTAACCACTGGAACTTCCAAAGGTTCCTTCACACCCTTGCTGCAACTCAAGAAGTTCCCCGACATACCCGTCTGCACTCGAGAGGAAGCACGTGGGGTCCCGCACACATCCAGGGGAGCGCCGTTTCCGCCTCCTAGCTCGAGATGAGGGATCCTTTCCCTGTTTCGTAGGGAAAGAATTCCCGGCGTTCACGTCGCTTCTCAAGAGGAGGCGCTCTCCACAGGAAAGGCGAGAGGTCCTCCAGGGTCGTGCCACCACTCCAAGAGTCTCCCAGATGAGTCAGTCCATTCCAGAGGAACCTGTTTTCCCTGCACTGCCTTGACGTTCAAGCCGAGGATCGACTCCCACCACGTGTGTACGTGGGACAGCCCTGTGGGAAAGCCTCGTGGAAAAGCCTCGTGGGAAAGACTCGAGGGAAAACCATAGATCCTTTGATCCATGCGGCGGACTGCGTGACACTGCTGCTACCGCTCTGGAGGAAAGCGCAAGTGCATGCCCGCATTCGAGACGAGGACTGACTCCCCTGGGGAGACTCCAGAAATACCCCAAGAACCATGTCAGCACTGGAGAGGAATCCTCAGGTTCCGGCCCCGACTCCACACAAGGTCTTAGGCTCCGGCATCGACGGGAGAGGAATCCCGAGAGGCCCCCGAGGAACTCGCATGGGGACGGGCCTTTCCTGAGGCCACCAGAGCGGTTCCCTGAGGTCCCCGTCGTAAGTCGAGAGCACCTGCCGCAACTGGAGAAAATCCAGGAGGTTTTGCCCTCCAGGCGTGATGAGGCCCATTTCCGCTGAGGCTTCTCGAGGCCAATCACGTCTAACCACTGGAACTTCCAAAGGGTCCTTCACACCCTTGCTGCAACTCAAGAAGTTCCCCGACATACCCGTCTCCACTCGAGAGGAAGCACGTGGTGTCCCGCACACATCCAGGGGAGCCCCGTTTCCGCCTCCTAGCTCGAGATGAGGGATCCTTTCCCTGTTTCGTAGGGAAAGAATTCCCGGCGTTCCAGTCGCATATCAAGAGGAGGCGCTCTCAACAGGAGAGGCGAGAGGAACTCCAGGGTCATGCCACCATTCCAAGAGTCCCCCAGATGTGTCAGTCCATTCCAGAGGAACCTGTTTTCCCTGCACTGCCTTGACGTTCAAGCCGAGGATCGACTCCCACCACGTGTGCACGTGGGACAGCCCTGTGGGAAAGCCTCGTGGGAAAGCCTCGTGGGAAAGACTCGAGGGAAAACCATAGATGCTTTGATCCACGCGGCGGACTGCGTGACACTGCTGCTACCGCTCTGGAGGAAAGCGCAAGTGCATGCCCGCATTCGAGACGAGGACTGACTCCCCTGGGGAGACTCCAGAAGTACCCCAAGATCCATGTCAGCACTGGAGAGGAATCCTCAGGTTCCGGCCCCGACTCCACACAAGGTCTTAGGCCTCGGCATCCACGGGAGAGGAATCACGAGAGGGCCCCGAGGAACTCGCATGGGGACTGGCCTTTCCTGAGGCCACCAGAGCGGGTCCCTGAGTTCCCCGTCGTACGTCTAGAGCACCTGCCGCAACTCGAGAAAATCCAGGAGGTTTTGCCCTCCAGGCGAGATGAGGCCCATTTCCGCTGAGGCTTCTCGGGGCCAATCACATCTAACCACTGGAACTTCCAAAGGGTCCTTCACACCCTTGCTGCAACTCAAGAAGTTCCCCGACATACCCGTCTCCACTCGAGAGGAAGCACGTGGTGTCCCGCACACATCCAGGGGAGCCCCGTTTCCGCCTCCTAGCTCGAGATGAGGGATCCCTTCCCTGTTTCGTAGGGAAAGAATTCCCGGCGTTCCAGTCGCATATCAAGAGGAGGCGCTCTCCACAGGAAAGGCGAGAGGAACTCCAGGGTCGTGTCACCATTCCAAGAGTCCCCCAGATGTGTCAGTCCATTCCAGAGGAACCTGTTTTCCCTGCACTGCCTTGACGTTCAAGCCGAGGATCGACTCCCACCACGTGTGCACGTGGGACAGCCCTGTGGGAAAGCCTCGTGGGAAAGCCTCGAGGGAAAACCATAGATCCTTTGATCCACGTGGCGGATTGCGTGACACTGCTGCTACCGCTCTGGAGGAAAGCGCAAGTGCATGCCCGCATTCGAGACGAGGACTGACTCCCCTGGGGAGACTCCAGAAGTACCCCAAGATCCATGTCAGCACTGGAGAGGATTCCTCAGGTTCCGGCCCCGACTCCACACAAGGTCTTAGGCTCCGGCATCGACGGGAGAGGAATCCCGAGAGGCCCCCGAGGAACTCGCATGGGGACTGGCCTTTCCTGAGGCCACCAGAGCGGGTCCCTGAGGTCCCCGTCGTAAGTCGAGAGCACCTGCCGCAACTCGAGAAAATCCAGGAGGTTTTGCCCTCCAGGCGAGATGAGGCCCATTTCCGCTGAGGCTTCTCGAGGCCAATCACATCTAACCACTGGAACTTCCAAAGGTTCCTTCACACCCTTGCTGCAACTCAAGAAGTTCCCCGACATACCCGTCTGCACTCGAGAGGAAGCACGTGGGGTCCCGCACACATCCAGGGGAGCGCCGTTTCCGCCTCCTAGCTCGAGATGAGGGATCCTTTCCCTGTTTCGTAGGGAAAGAATTCCCGGCGTTCACGTCGCTTCTCAAGAGGAGGCGCTCTCCACAGGAAAGGCGAGAGGTCCTCCAGGGTCGTGCCACCACTCCAAGAGTCTCCCAGATGAGTCAGTCCATTCCAGAGGAACCTGTTTTCCCTGCACTGCCTTGACGTTCAAGCCGAGGATCGACTCCCACCACGTGTGTACGTGGGACAGCCCTGTGGGAAAGCCTCGTGGAAAAGCCTCGTGGGAAAGACTCGAGGGAAAACCATAGATCCTTTGATCCATGCGGCGGACTGCGTGACACTGCTGCTACCGCTCTGGAGGAAAGCGAAAGTGCATGCCCGCATTCGAGACGAGGACTGACTCCCCTGGGGAGACTCCAGAAATACCCCAAGAACCATGTCAGCACTGGAGAGGAATCCTCAGGTTCCGGCCCCGACTCCACACAAGGTCTTAGGCTCCGGCATCGACGGGAGAGGAATCCCGAGAGGCCCCCGAGGAACTCGCATGGGGACGGGCCTTTCCTGAGGCCACCAGAGCGGTTCCCTGAGGTCCCCGTCGTAAGTCGAGAGCACCTGCCGCAACTGGAGAAAATCCAGGAGGTTTTGCCCTCCAGGCGTGATGAGGCCCATTTCCGCTGAGGCTTCTCGAGGCCAATCACGTCTAACCACTGGAACTTCCAAAGGGTCCTTCACACCCTTGCTGCAACTCAAGAAGTTCCCCGACATACCCGTCTCCACTCGAGAGGAAGCACGTGGTGTCCCGCACACATCCAGGGGAGCCCCGTTTCCGCCTCCTAGCTCGAGATGAGGGATCCTTTCCCTGTTTCGTAGGGAAAGAATTCCCGGCGTTCCAGTCGCATATCAAGAGGAGGCGCTCTCAACAGGAGAGGCGAGAGGAACTCCAGGGTTATGCCACCATTCCAAGAGTCCCCCAGATGTGTCAGTCCATTCCAGAGGAACCTGTTTTCCCTGCACTGCCTTGACGTTCAAGCCGAGGATCGACTCCCACCACGTGTGCACGTGGGACAGCCCTGTGGGAAAGCCTCGTGGGAAAGCCTCGTGGGAAAGACTCGAGGGAAAACCATAGATGCTTTGATCCACGCGGCGGACTGCGTGACACTGCTGCTACCGCTCTGGAGGAAAGCGCAAGTGCATGCCCGCATTCGAGACGAGGACTGACTCCCCTGGGGAGACTCCAGAAGTACCCCAAGATCCATGTCAGCACTGGAGAGGAATCCTCAGGTTCCGGCCCCGACTCCACACAAGGTCTTAGGCCTCGGCATCCACGGGAGAGGAATCACGAGAGGGCCCCGAGGAACTCGCATGGGGACTGGCCTTTCCTGAGGCCACCAGAGCGGGTCCCTGAGTTCCCCGTCGTAAGTCTAGAGCACCTGCCGCAACTCGAGAAAATCCAGGAGGTTTTGCCCTCCAGGCGAGATGAGGCCCATTTCCGCTGAGGCTTCTCGGGGCCAATCACATCTAACCACTGGAACTTCCAAAGGGTCCTTCACACCCTTGCTGCAACTCAAGAAGTTCCCCGACATACCCTTCTGCACTCGAGAGGAAGCACGTGGTGTCCCGCACACATCCAGGGGAGCCCCGTTTCCGCCTCCTAGCTCGAGATGAGGGATCCCTTCCCTGTTTCGTAGGGAAAGAATTCCCGGCGTTCCAGTCGCATATCAAGAGGAGGCGCTATCCACAGGAAAGGCGAGAGGAACTCCAGGGTCGTGACACCATTCCAAGAGTCCCCCAGATGTGTCAGTCCATTCCAGAGGAACCTGTTTTCCCTGCACTGCCTTGACGTTCAAGCCGAGGAACGACTCCCACCACGTGTGCACGTGGGACAGCCCTGTGGGAAAGCCTCGTGGGAAAGCGTCGTGGGAAAGACTCGAGGGAAAACCATAGATCCTTTGATCCACGCGGCGGACTGCGTGACACTGCTGCTACCACTCTGGAGGAAAGCGCAAGTGCATGCCCGCATTCGAGACGAGGACTGACTCCCCTGGGGAGACTCCAGAAGTACCCCAAGATCCATGTCAGCACTGGAGAGGAATCCTCAGGTTCCGGCCCCGACTCCACACAAGGTCTTAGGCCCTGGCATCGACGGGAGAGGAATCCCGAGAGGCCCCCGAGGAACTCGCATGGGGACTGGCCTTTCCTGAGGCCACCAGAGCGGTTCCTGAGGTCCCCGTCGTAAGTCGAGAGCACTTGCCGCAACTCGAGAAAATCCAGGAGGTTTTGCCCTTCAGGCGAGATGAGGCCCATTTCCGCTGAGGCTTCTCGAGGCCAATCACATCTAACCACTGGAACTTCCAAAGGGTCCTTCACACCATTGCTGCAACTCAAGAAGTTCCCCGACATACCCGTCTCCACTCGAGAGGAAGCACGTGCGGTCCCTCACACATCCAGGGGAGCCCCGTTTCGGCCTCCTAGCTCGAGATGAGGGATCATTCCCTGTTTCGTAGGGAAAGAATTCCTGGCGTTCCCGTCGCATCTCTAGAGGAGGCGCTCTCCTCAGGAAAGGCGAGAGGAACTCCAGGGTCGTGACACTATTCCAAGAGTCCCCCAGATGTGTCAGTCCATTCCAGAGGAACCTGTTTTCCCTGCACTGCCTTGACGTTCAAGCCGAGGATCGACTCCCACCACGTGTGCACGTGGGACAGCCCTGTGGGAAAGCCTCGTGGGAAAGCCTCGTGGGAAAGACTCGAGGGAAAACCATAGATCCTTTGATCCACGCGGCGGACTGCGTGACACTGCTGCTACCGCTCTGGAGGAAAGCGCAAGTGCATGCCCGCATTCGAGACGAGGACTGACTCCCCTGGGGAGACTCCAGAAGTACCCCAAGATCCATGTCAGCACTGGAGAGGAATCCTCAGGTTCCGGCCCCGATTCCACACAAGGTCTTAGGCCCTGGCATCGACGGGAGAGGAATCCCGAGAGGCCCCCGAGGAACTCGCATGGGGACTGGCCTTTCCTGAGGCCACCAGAGCGGGTCCCTGAGGTCCCCGTCGTAAGTCGAGAGCACCTGACGCAACTCGAGAAAATCCAGGAGGTTTTGCCCTCCAGGCGAGATGAGGCCCATTTCCCCTGAGGCTTCTCGAGGCCAATCACATCTAACGACTGGAACTTCCAAAGGGTTCTTCACACCATTGCTGCAACTCAAGAAGTTCGCCAACATACCCGTCTCCACTCGAGAGGAAGCACGTGGGGTCCCTCACACATCCAGGGGAGCCCCGTTTCCGCCTCCTAGCTCGAGATGAGGGATCCTTCCCTTTTCCGTAGGGAAAGAATTCCCGGCGTTCCCATCGCATCTCAAGAGGAGGCGCTCTCCACAGGAAAGGCGAGAGGAACTCCAGGGTCGTGACACCATTCCAAGAGTCCCCCAGATGTGTCAGTCCATTCCAGAGGAACCTGTTTTCCCTGCACTGCCTTGACGTTCAAGCCGAGGATCGACTCCCACCACGTGTGCACGTGGGACAGCCCTGTGGGAAAGCCTCGTGGGAAAGCCTCGTGGGAAAGACTCGAGGGAAAACCATAGATCCTTTGATCCACGCGGCGGACTGCGTGACACTGCTGCTACCGCTCTGGAGGAAAGCGCAAGTGCATGCCCGCATTCGAGACGAGGACAGACTCCCCTGGGGAGACTCCAGAAGTACCCCAAGATCCATGTCAGCACTGGAGAGGAATCCTCAGGTTCCGGCCCCGACTCCACACAAGGTCTTAGGCCCCGGCATCGACGGGAGAGGAATCCCGAGAGGCCCCCGAGGAACTCGCATGGGGACTGGCCTTTCCTGAGGCCACCAGAGCGGGTCCCTGAGGTCCCCGTCGTAAGTCGAGAGCACCTGCCGCAACTCGAGAAAATCCAGGAGGTTTTGCCCTCCAGGCGAGATGAGGCCAATTTCCGCTGAGGCTTCTCGAGGCCAATCACATCTAACCACTGGAACTTCCAAAGGGTCCTTTTCACCCTTGCTGCAACTCAAGAAGTTCCCCGACATACCCGTCTGCACTCGAGAGGAAACCCGTGGTGTCCCGCACACATCCAGGGGAGCCCCGTTTCTGCCTCCTAGCTCGAGATGAGGGATCCTTTCCCTGTTTCGTAGGGAAAGAATTCCCGGCGTTCCCGTCGCATCTCAAGAGGAGGCCCTCTCCACAGGAAAGGCGAGAGGAACTCCAGGGTCGTGCCACCATTCCAAGAGTCCCCCAGATGTGTCAGTCCATTCCAGAGGAACCTGTTTTCCCTGCACTGCCTTGACGTTCAAGCCGAGGATCGACTCCCACCACGTGTGCACGTGGGACAGCCCTGTGGGAAAGCCTCGTGGGAAAGCCTCGTGGGAAAGACTCGAGGGAAAACCATAGATGCTTTGATCCACGCGGCGGACTGCGTGACACTGCTGCTACCGCTCTGGAGGAAAGCGCAAGTGCATGCCCGCATTCGAGACGAGGACTGACTCCCCTGGGGAGACTCCAGAAGTACCCCAAGATCCATGTCAGCACTGGAGAGGAATCCTCAGGTTCCGGCCCCGACTCCACACAAGGTCTTAGGCCCCGGCATCGACGGGAGAGGAATACCGAGAGGCCCCCGAGGAACTCGCATGGGGACTGGCCTTTCCTGAGGCCACCAGAGCGGGTCCCTGAGGTCCCCGTCGTAAGTCGAGAGCACCTGCCGGAACTGGAGAAAATCCAGGAGGTTTTGCCCTCCAGGCCAGATGAGGCCCATTTCCGCTGAGGCTTCTCGAGGCCAATCACATCTAACCACTGGAACTGCCAAAGGGTCCTTCACACCCTTGCTGCAACTCAAGACGTTCCCCGACATACCCGTCTGCACTCGAGAGGAAGCACGTGGTGTCCCGCACACATCCAGGGGAGCCCCATTTCTGCCTCCTAGCTCGAGATGAGGGATCCTTTCCCTGTTTCGTAGGGAAAGAATTCCCGGCGTTCCCGTCGCATCTCAAGAGGAGGCCCTCTCCACAGGAAAGGCGAGAGGAACTCCACGGTCGTGCCACCATTCCAAGAATCCCACAGATGGGTCAGTCCATTCCAGAGGAACCTGTTTTCCCTGCACTGCCTTGACGTTCAAGCCGAGGATCGACTCCCACCACGTGTGCACGTGGGACAGCCCTGTGGGAAAGCCTCGGGGGAAAGCCTCGTGGGAAAGACTCGAGGGAAAACCATAGATCCTTTGATCCACGCGGCGGACTGCGTGAAACTGCTGCTACCACTCTGGAGGAAAGCGCAAGTGCATGCCCGCATTCGAGACGAGGACTGACTCCCCTGGGGAGACTCCAGAAGTACCCCAAGATCCATGTCAGCACTGGAGAGGAATCCTCAGGTTCCGGCCCCGACTCCACACAAGGTCTTAGGCCCCGGCATCGACGGGAGAGGAATCCCGAGAGGCCCCCGAGGAACTCGCATGGGGACTGGCCTTTCCTGAGGCCACCAGAGCGGGTCCCTGAGGTCCCCGTCGTAAGTCGAGAGCACCTGCCGCAACTCGAGAAAATCCAGGAGGTTTTGCCCTCCAGGCGAGATGAGGCCCATTTCCGCTGAGGCTTCTCGAGGCCAATCACATCTAACCACTGGAACTTCCAAAGGGTCCTTCTCACCATTGCTGCCACTCAAGAAGTTCCCCAACATACCCGTCTCCACTCGAGAGAAAGCACGTGGGGTCCCTCACACATCCAGGGGAGCCCCGTTTCCGCCTCCTAGCTCGAGATGATGGATCCTTCCCTGTTTCGTAGGGAAAGAATTCCCGGCGTTCCCGTCGCATCTCAAGAGGAGGCGCTCTCCACAGGAAAGGCGAGAGGAACTCCAGGGTCGTGACACCATTCCAAGAGTCCCCCAGATGTGTCAGTCCATTCCAGAGGAACCTGTTTTCCCTGCACTGCCTTGACGTTCAAGCCGAGGATCGACTCCCACCACGTGTACACGTGGGACAGCCCTGTGGGAAAGCCTCGTGGGAAATCCTCGTGGGAAAGACTCGAGGGAAAACCATAGATCCTTTGATCCAGGCGGCGGACTGCGTGACACTGCTGCTACCGCTCTGGAGGAAAGCGCAAGTGCATGCCCGCATTCGAGACGAGGACTGACTCCCCTGGGGAGACTCCAGAAGTACCCCAAGATCCATGTCAGCACTGGAGAGGAAACCTCAGGTTCCGGCCCCGACTCCACACAAGGTCTTAGGCCCCGGCATCGACGGGAGAGGAATACCGAGAGGCCCCCGAGGAACTCGCATCGGGACTGGCCTTTACTGAGGCCACCAGAGCGGGTCCCTGAGGTCCCCGTCGTAAGTCGAGAGCACCTGCCGGAACTGGAGAAAATCCAGGAGGTTTTGCCCTCCAGGCCAGATGAGGCCCATTTCCGCTGAGGCTTCTCGAGGCCAATCACATCTAACCACTGGAACTGCCAAAGGGTCCTTCACACCCTTGCTGCAACTCAAGAAGTTCCCCGACATACCCGTCTGCACTCGAGAGGAAGCACGTGGTGTCCCGCACACATCCAGGGGAGCCCCGTTTCTGCCTCCTAGCTCGAGATGAGGGATCCTTTCCCTGTTTCGTAGGGAAAGAATTCCCGGCGTTCCCGTCGCATCTCAAGAGGAGGCGCTCTCCACAGGAAAGGCGAGAGGAACTCCAGGGTCATGCCACCATTCCAAGAGTCCCCCAGATGTGTCAGTCCATTCCAGAGGAACCTGTTTTCCCTGCACTGCCTTGACGTTCAAGCCGAGGATCGACTCCCACCACGTGTGCACGTGGGACAGCCCTGTGGGAAAGCCTCGTGGGAAAGCCTCGTGGGAAAGACTCGAGGGAAAACCATAGATCCTTTGATCCATTGGGCGGACTGCGTGACACTGCTGCTACCGCTCTGGAGGAAAGCGCAAGTGCATGCCCGCATTCGAGACGAGGACTGACTCCCCTGGGGAGACTCCAGAAGTACCCCTAGATCCATTTCAGCACTGGAGAGGAATCCTCAGGTTCTGGCCCCGACTCCACACAAGGTCTTAGGCCCCGGCATCGACGGGAGAGGAATCCCAAGAGGCCCCCGAGGAACTCGCATGGGGACTGGACTTTCCTGAGGCCACCAGAGCGGGTCCCTGAGGTCCCCGTCGTGAGTCGAGAGCACCTGCCGCAACTCGAGAAAATCCAGGAGGTTTTGCCCTCCAGGCGAGATGAGGCCCATTTCCGCTGAGGGTTCTCGATGCTAATCACGTCTAACCACTGGAACTTCCAAAGGGTCCTTCACACCCTTGCTGCAACTCAAGAAGTTCCCCGACATACCCGTCTCCACTCGAGAGGAAGCACGTGGGACCCGCACACATCCAGGGAAGCCCCGTTTCCGCCTCCTAGCTCGAGATGAGGGATCCTTTCCCTGTTTCGTAGGGAAAGAATTCCCGGCGTTCCCGTCGCATCTCAAGAGGAGGCCCTCTCCACAGGAAAGGCGAGAGGAACTCCACGGTCGTGCCACCATTCCAAGAATCCCACAGATGGGTCAGTCCATTCCAGAGGAACCTGTTTTCCCTGCACTGCCTTGACGTTCAAGCCGAGGATCGACTCCCACCACGTGTGCACGTGGGACAGCCCTGTGGGAAAGCCTCGTGGGAAAGCCTCGTGGGAAAGACTCGAGGGAAAACCATAGATCCTTTGATCCACGCGGCGGACTGCGTGAAACTGCTGCTACCACTCTGGAGGAAAGCGCAAGTGCATGCCCGCATTCGAGACGAGGACTGACTCCCCTGGGGAGACTCCAGAAGTACCCCAAGATCCATGTCAGCACTGGAGAGGAATCCTCAGGTTCCGGCCCCGACTCCACACAAGGTCTTAGGCCCCGGCATCGACGGGAGAGGAATCCCGAGAGGCCCCCGAGGAACTCGCATGGGGACTGGCCTTTCCTGAGGCCACCAGAGCGGGTTCCTGAGGTCCCCGTCGTAAGTCGAGAGCACCTGCCGCAACTCGAGAAAATCCAGGAGGTTTTGCCCTCCAGGCCAGATGAGGCCCATTTCCGCTGAGGCTTCTCGAGGCCAATCACATCTAACCACTGGAACTGCCAAAGGGTCCTTCACACCCTTGCTGCAACTCAAGAAGTTCCCCGACATACCCGTCTGCACTCGAGAGGAAGCACGTGGTGTCCCGCACACATCCAGGGGAGCCCCATTTCTGCCTCCTAGCTCGAGATGAGGGATCCTTTCCCTGTTTCGTAGGGAAAGAATTCCCGGCGTTCCCGTCGCATCTCAAGAGGAGGCCCTCTCCACAGGAAAGGCGAGAGGAACTCCACGGTCGTGCCACCATTCCAAGAATCCCACAGATGGGTCAGTCCATTCCAGAGGAACCTGTTTTCCCTGCACTGCCTTGACGTTCAAGCCGAGGATCGACTCCCACCACGTGTACACGTGGGACAGCCCTGTGGGAAAGCCTCGTGGGAAATCCTCGTGGGAAAGACTCGAGGGAAAACCATAGATCCTTTGATCCACGCGGCGGACTGCGTGACACTGCTGCTACCGCTCTGGAGGAAAGCGCAAGTGCATGCCCGCATTCGAGACGAGGACTGACTCCCCTGGGGAGACTCCAGAAGTACCCCAAGATCCATGTCAGCACTGGAGAGGAATCCTCAGGTTCCGGCCCCGACTCCACACAAGGTCTTAGGCCCCGGCATCGACGGAAGAGGAATACCGAGAGGCCCCCGAGGAACTCGCATCGGGACTGGCCTTTACTGAGGCCACCAGAGCGGGTCCCTGAGGTCCCCGTCGTAAGTCGAGAGCACCTGCCGGAACTGGAGAAAATCCAGGAGGTTTTGCCCTCCAGGCCAGATGAGGCCCATTTCCGCTGAGGCTTCTCGAGGCCAATCACATCTAACCACTGGAACTGCCAAAGGGTCCTTCACACCCTTGCTGCAACTCAAGAAGTTCCCCGACATACCCGTCTGCACTCGAGAGGAAGCACGTGGTGTCCCGCACACATCCAGGGGAGCCCCGTTTCTGCCTCCTAGCTCGAGATGAGGGATCCTTTCCCTGTTTCGTAGGGAAAGAATTCCCGGCGTTCCCGTCGCATCTCAAGAGGAGGCGCTCTCCACAGGAAAGGCGAGAGGAACTCCAGGGTCATGCCACCATTCCAAGAGTCCCCCAGATGTGTCAGTCCATTCCAGAGGAACCTGTTTTCCCTGCACTGCCTTGACGTTCAAGCCGAG